>NC_064634.1:43194260-43833010 GCF_023864275.1 Schistocerca cancellata
CTCTGAAATGGCTCATCCCTTTTAAACACCTCCGGTAGCAAATAAAATCTATGTGATATATACCACATAGTAATCGTACAAGTTATGTAGGGTACATGTAGTAATCGTAAGCAGTAACATTCTCTGTCCCCAGCCTAGCTGTAGTCCTTAAGCCTAACTGTCATAACATATTGACGAAATAAGAAATGTATGGCTACAGCTCTGTTCTTCAATATGTTGAGTTGTGCAGTCCCTCTTTAATAGCGATAACTAAAGCATTACCATACTTTGCACAATGCACTCTCTTCCGCTCCTCAAATTCACTACTAGAATTACGGCGTTACCTTATTCACAGACATCCCGCACACACTTGAAACTGAATAACGATGGGTTCATTGTGCTTATTCAGTCACATACAGCTGGTGCGCTGAGAGGGACAAACAGAAGTCTATTGTACGTTTGGAATAAAGCAGTCTTTGCATTCAAGCATATAGGAGGTTTCTACATAACATGGTATTCCTTTTTAAATATTCAGCTCTCGCACACACATGTTCTAGAATCTAAACAGGTATGTATCAATAAGTCGCCGTTTCTCGCACATGTAACAAACAAAACCTTTGTATGACGCTCTAATAGGCTCTATAATTTTTTCGTAACAAGCTCAATTTTGGCTGCTGCAACAACAGACCCGTTTCGCAGTGATCCTCCTCCTGCTCGAGTGTGTTAAGGAAAATGTGCTTAGATTAGAACAGTTTCTCCACCTATTTCATTGGCCCTGAAAATTAACTCCTAATGGACGTACTCCACTATATAATGCACTCGCAATGATTTTTTAGTCAGGGGGAAAATTTTATGACCTGGGTGATGGTAGGTAGGTCTTCGGTAGCTTTTCATGGAATGCACTGACACAAAGCCCGACTTGTCGACCTGAATATATATGTAAGATGCCACTGCGTGTTGGGTTCGAATCCTGCCTCGGGCATGGATGTGTGTGATGTCCTTAGGTTAGTTAGGTTTAAGTAGTTCTAAGTTTTAGGGGACTGATGACCTCAGCAGTTAAGTCCCAGAGTGCTCAGAGCCATTTAAACCATTTGTGCGAAAGTGACACCCAGCTGGAGCGAATGTGGATGTATCATAATTTTTTTTATACACGATAGTCAGGAATGTTATGCTGCTTGAACGTAAAGATACTGTGGCTTATGTTCCGATATATCACCAGACTTTTTGGGAAGTAAAGACTACTATTCATGTAAAAAAAAATTGCGTATTTCAAGTTGTAAAGGAAGGATAGATTTGACATGGTGAATTCTGATTTCAACTCATTGAGGAGTCTATCCGAACGTAAGTGGTGATATATTCATTTCGTAACCAGCTGCACAATATAGCGATGCGAAGGTTCTACTGGATCTGCTGTAGTGTACAAACAGAATGGGCAATACGTCTGTAACAAAGTGGATACACAGAACGTCCTCTCATTGGCTACCCTAAGCATATCCTCACGTTTTCCTTGTTGCACTATCGACTGCGATGTAGATTACAGTACACCAACCTGTATCGGTGATGTCTTTCCAGTCCTTTCGTCCGCAGGAGCACTGTTGATCATCACAAAGTGCCGGACGCCTTTGATTTAAAACACTTGTTTGAGAGATACAGCACTTTCCGAAAGCGCTGACTGGGAGACTTAAACGTCAAATAATTTACTAGAACTGAGGAGAATCGAGGCACGTAGCCGCTGTGACGTGTTGGCATACTATAATTTTTTCTGAAGCTGAACTTATATAAACAATAACTGTCTGAAATGTGTAATGTTGCAGAGTAAAGTTAATGTGGCTTATGTACCGCCATGTGCAGAGAAAATGCTGTGTGTCCTATCGTGAGGGAGGTATAAATTCAGCACATTGATAGCCTCAAGGGTATGTCGTATGTAAAGTAAACTAGTGGCAAAAAACAGTCAATACCGTCGCTGAGCGATAGCGATGGAAATGTTACCGATGATGGTGCCACTGAAGCGGAGTTGTTAAATACAGTTTTCCGTAATTCCTTCACGAAAGAAGATGAAGTAAATATTCCAGAATTCGAAACCAGAACAGCTGTTAGCATGAGTGACATAAAAATAGTTATCTTAGGGATTGCGAAACAACTCAAATCACTTAAGAAAGGCAAGTCTTCCGGGCGAGATGGTATACCAATCAGGATCCTTTCGGAGTATGCAGACACAATAGCGCCTTTCTTAGCAATCTTATTTAACCGCTCACTTGACGAAAGGTCTGTTCCCAAAGACTGGAAAGTAGCACAGGTCACACCAATATTCAAGTAAGGAAATAGGAGAAACCCATTGAATTACAGACCCATATCACTGACCTCAATTTGCAGTAGGATTTTGGAGCATATACTGTACTCGAACATTATGAATCACCTTGAAAAAAATGACTTATTGATGCATAACTAACACGGATTCAGAAAATATCGTTCTTGTGCAACGCAGCTAGCTCTTTATTCCCATGAAGTAATGAGTGCTGTCGACAAGGGATCTCAGATCGATTCCATATTCCTAGACTTTAAGAAGGCTTTTGATAGCGTTTCTCACAAGCGAGTATTAATCAAATTGCGTGCATATGGAGTATCGTCTCAGTTGTGTGACTGGATTCGTGATTTCATCTCAGAGAGGTCACACTTCGTAGTGATAGATGGAAAATCATCGAGTAAAACAGAAGTGATATCTGGCGTTCCGCAAGGTTGTGTCATAGGCCCTCTGATGTTCCTGATTTACATAAATGATCGAGGTGGTAATGTGAGCAGCCCGCTTAGATTGTTCGCAGATGATGCTGCAAGGTACCGTCTAGTAAAATCATCAGACGATCAATTCCAATTACAAAATGATCTAGAGAGAATTTCTGTATGGTGCGAAAAGTGGCAATTGGCACTAAACAAAGAGAGGTGCGAGGTCATCCACATGGGTACTAAAATAAATCCGATAAATTTTGGGTATACGATGAATCGCAGAAATCTAAGGACTGTCAATTCGACTAAATACATAGGAATTACAATTACGAGCAACTTAAATTGGAAAGACCACATAGATAATATTGTGGGGAAGGCGAAACAAAGACCGCGCTTTGTTGGCAGAACACTTAGAAGATGCTACAAACTCATTAAAGAGACAGCCTACATTACACTTGTCCGTCCTCTGCTGGAATATTGCTGCGCGTTGTGGGATCCTTACCAGGTAGGATTGACGGAGGACATCGAAAAAGTGCAAAGAAGGGCGGCCCGTTTCGTGTTATCGTGCAATAGGGGTGAGAGTGTCACTGATATGATACGCGAGTTGGGGTGGCAGTCACTGAAACAAAGGCGGTTTTCTTTGCAGCGAGCTCTATTTACGAAATTTCAATCACCAACTTTCTTTTCCGAATGA
The DNA here is from genome assembly GCF_023864275.1 of Schistocerca cancellata. Taxonomy (NCBI): domain Eukaryota; kingdom Metazoa; phylum Arthropoda; class Insecta; order Orthoptera; family Acrididae; genus Schistocerca; species Schistocerca cancellata. The sequence continues at coordinate 43,197,655 of NC_064634.1, forward strand.
TAAAATATTTTGTTGACACCCACCTACGGAGGGAGAAATGATCATCATAATAAAATAAGAGAAATCAGAGCTCGAACGAAAAGATTTAGGTGTTCCTTTTTCCCACGCGCCATTCGAGAGTGGAATGGTAGAGAAGTAGTATGAAAATGATTCGATGAACCCTCTGCCAGGCACTTAAGTGTGAATTGCAGAGTAACCATGTAGATGTAGATGATAGATGAGATAGGTTTTACATCGAAAATTACGTGCGCTATAGATATTGAAACTTCAACGTGAGATTCGTTCCAGAACCACAGCCGTCAAGAGCAGACATTTCCAGTACAGCGCTCGGTGTCAGACTGCAGCAGCAATCGTAATATTTAATTGTAGTTACACTGCGCCTGGTTCTCAGTTACAATGATGAATATGTGCCTGGTTCTCAATATTCTTGTGAGTCTGCAGATGGCCGTAGAAATAGCCTAGCAGCAAGCAAGCAGGTCGGAGCTGGAAACAATGTCTCAGCGGACCCCTTTGTTCCGTGCTGGAGCTTGCGCATCCATTGTACACCAGTTCGGAGGGTCAGAGAAAGCTTCCGGTCTGCCGTGGCTTTTGGTGCTTTGGCTTGCAGCTACTCCTGGGTGGGTGAATAGGGAACTAATACTCAGTTTGTGTTGAGTCGCCTTCAGGACTGCGTGTGTCGCACGTTTACTCTGTGGAAATGTGAGAAGATTCAGTGTGACGAGTGTTTGCACTGGGAATACTGATAGAATTCGAAGTCCTACCACTCATGCTCTCCTGTGGGGAGAGGGGGGTGGAGGGGGGGGGAAGGTCTACGGCTGGTGGGTATCTCTGTGGCTGGCAGCTGTGGCCATGGGCCGTGCTTACTGTGGTAGTTTCCTCCGCTCTCTGAGCGTCGGCACTGTACTCCGGCAAGGCGCGTGTGGGCGTCTGGAAGACGATGTAAGAATGTTTCCAACGATCCCATTCATCTAGCCATGAATGGATCATGTTTCTCAATACGTCTCAGCGGTATTTGTAGTTGTTACTAGAGATGGGCAAAACTGTTCTTTTCAGAGATTGGATCAGAACTGTTCACTCCCTGAAATGAATTAGCTCTTTTTCATGACTCACCACTCATTTACAATAGAAAATAAATGGAAGGCACATTGCCCTTTAAACTTGGTTTATTCCAGTACTATACCTGTATTTTGATCTTATTTGATCCTATTTTGAAGTAACACAGATAATGAGTAAGAATTTTGTATTGTTTATTGAAATTTCCACGATATGACAAAGTTTTTGATTATTGATTTATTTTGCACTATCGTGGTTTTTTGGGTGATCGGAAAATGTTGTAACTTGAGATTTACATTAACAATATATTTGGCTATAATGTATTAAAATTTCATTAACCTCATACAAATACATCGCAAGCCATATATTTTTAAAGTGAACATTTCCTTCCGAAGACGCCTAAAATCGCAAAATCCGTACCAGAAAAAAAAGATATAAATTTGACTGTAAAACGAAAGTGCTGCATATAGCCTTACGCAGAATAAAACAAGAAAAATATTGGTGTATCACATTTTGCGATACGTTTATCGGTTTGCTCGTAATTAAAGCGTAAATTCGAGTGTCCATAATAAAAATCCTATAGTAAGAGGAGTCATCAGGAACCTAATCTAATCAGTTTAAACAAATAAAAATAAAATAAAAACAATTGATGTATACATAACATAATAATGTAATATACATAGCGGTATTACTACGAAGAACAATATCCAGTAGGGACAAACTCCGATGCAGAGGTGCTGAGTCGAGCAGGTCGAGCCGCGAGCTGTATTACTGCGTGAGCTGAGACCGCAGAGACCAGAGTGACACCTGAGTCGCTTTGCTCGACACTCTGGCTAGAGTCGAGACGGTGGGGTGAGCATTGAGCGGGCGAGTTCCGAGGGTGGGGGGAGCGGTGAACGGCCACCAGTCACCCGCTCCAAGACAAATCGTCCGTTCCCTTGCGAGCAGGTTGTTGCAAGTAGTTCCTATGTTATCCGCTAGGTGGCTCTCTGTCCTGTTGCTCGCATCAACTGCCCAGAGGGCAGGACGTGCGACTGAAACAATCGCCGACAGAGTGCGATGCGAAGTTAAGCTGCGCCAGACACTGCACGCGGCAGACGACGCACAGAGACAGCACGGCATATGTGAAACACAAAATCCAATGGGGCACTGCACAATGCAGGCAGCCAAGGTAGAAGCAGGGCAGAGGCCGGCGCTGGCTGTGTTGTGTGGCGTGCACTGTGCTCTGACCAGCAGAGGCGCTGCTGATATGCTCCGTCTCTCCCTCTCTCTCTCTCTCTCTGCCGTGGGAAACGTTTGGAGCTACCGTTCTTTTTTTCTGAATCACTGATTGTTCACTCCTTTGAAAGATTCAACTCTATGAATTAGTTCAAGAGCGGATCCCCCATCTCTAGTTGTTACTACTCTGTCACGCAGCAGACTCTTTCCTCCGTCCTTCTTCGTCCTGGTGTAATTGAGGAAACCAGTCAACTTAGGAATTCTCTAGTACTTTAAAAAAAGAAAATGCACTTGGCAGATTTGTAGTGGTCGGGAACTCTGTTACCGTGACGGTATAAATTCACGTCGAAATCCGAAATTCCAACTTTCATTTCATACCTCACCGATTCCAGTCGTGACGTCAAATATATGGATTATTTAATTTAATACATTTGGGTTATTTAACATAACACTGTTGTTCATGCCGCAAACTACTGTGCAGTGTCGACCTTTTTTATTTCAAGTAGTTTTGGCGTGAAGCAAATTGTTTGAGCGCTATATTAACGATTTGATTAATATTTCTTCTGAAGCAACGTTTGTGACATCTTCAAGATGTGATATTCCGCACCAATTTGATAACTCCTAAAGCAGTTCGTGGAAGTGCACCACAAGGAAGTGCGCCAGGAAGGCTGGGGCAGTTTAAAGCCCATGGTGGAATGAAATATCCCATGCTAGTTCCTATGTCATCTGCAAAGCAAACTACAGCTCTTTCTCCCTCTCAGCCGGACGGTGTGGCCGAGCGGAACTAGGTGCTTCAGTCTGGAACCGCGCTGCTGCTACGGTCGCAGGTTCGAATTCTGCCTCGGGCATGGATATGTGTAATGTCCTTAGGTTAGTTAGGTTCAGGTTGTACTACGTCTAGGGGACTGATGACCTCAGATGTTAAGTCCCATAGTGCTCAGAGCCATTTGAGCCATTCTCTCTCTCTGTATTTGTATGAAACGATCTTTTTTTAAAGTGTATTTCGAATCAGCCTGCTACTAGTTTTATAACATTGTCAATTTGTGTGTGTGAAATACTGTAGTTACCCCATCTTCCTTATATCCTGTACACCACGATCATGTGACTGGAAATAATTATTTATTAACTGCAGCAGTATTTCTGGGTCGATTCCCTGTCAAGCATTTGCTTTGGAAGGAAGGTGTCTCTTGTGTCCTTTCGTGGCCAAGAGGTTGGTTCATGCATACAGACCACTTGAAATGGCGACAGGCAGCGACAGGATCTTCACAGGTATCAGTAACAAAGAGCTGCCCCACCTAACGCTTTTGTTCAGGGATTAGCGCTGTAATTCTCGTAACTGTGGAGCTGCAAAAACCAACAGCAGTGCGGCGAGCCTTCTGGTGTTTCCAAGTCCGTCTGGAGCGCCACGACTCTAGGCAGCCTGCGTAGGCGGAGAAGGTTTTTCAGATATGTTTAAGCTGTCTGTGACAGCATAGTTATGTGTTTCCTTAAGCGATCGGAACGAAAAAAAATGCCGCAATTGCTTAAATATTCCACACAGAGCGATCGATTCCTTTACAGATTCATTAAATACATTATATTCCAAATACCACCTTCTACCCCGTTAATTTTTTAAATAAACAATATCCACACATTGTATAAATTGTTTAAACAACTTTCCATACAATGCATTCGATCAATCAATATTTTCAGTAAGGGGAAAGGGTCAAAGGAAAACTGAGAGATATCGATTTAATTAATTAATTAATTAATCACTCAATGAAATTGATACAGTGGTAAGGGGGCTATCCACATAACCTGAAGCAGCTCGCGAATACCGAAAGTGACACAACTGAGCTATGTTTAGACAAATTTTTTCAGTAAATTTAATTGACTAGTCAATTAATTCGATATGAGAAGTGGTGTTGGGTTTCTGGGAGGTGGGAGGGGTAGGTTTGAGATGGAAAACCACTTAACCTAATGATAGGTTGAGGGCCTGTCAATCAAAAGGACAGATTATCCCTAGGGGATCATAATCGTCTTAGCAGAACAATAAGTTAAGGACATGTCAATCAAAAGAGAAGAATAAGTTTGCCCCTGAATGTATTCTTGCGCCTGAGGTAGGAAACTCACATTGTGCACTGACGCCCCTGTTGCTCCACTACTTGCCCGGGCTACTCCCAGGGTTCGAATCTCGCCATGGCAAATTTCCCGGCCGTCGCTATTTACGTCATAACGGCCAGTCCTCACTGGCAGTAGCTGCTACCTAGTCATCGCCTCTGCTATAACGTAGATAAATGTAACATATTGCACATATACAGGAAAAGAAATCCACTACTGTACAGCCGCACTATGACAAACAGCTGGAGACAGCGTCTGCTGTACAATATCCAGGAGTAATTATCCAGAGCAATCTTAAGTGCGATGACCATATAAAACAGATAGTCACAAAAGCAGACACAAGACTCAGATTCATCTGAAGAATCTTAAGGAAATGTAAGTCATCCACGAAAGAATTAGCTTATATGGCGCTTGTTCGCCCGACTCTTGAGTATTGTTCATCTTTCTGGGATCAGTATCAGGTAGGAGTGATGTAGGAGATAGAGAAAGGTCAACGAAGAGAGGCGCGTTTCGTCACGGGATTGTTTAGCTGGAGAGAGAGCGTTACGGAGATGCTAAACGAACTCCACTGGCAGACGCTACAAAAATGGCTCTGAGCACTATGGGACTTAACATCTGAGGTCATCAGTCCCCTAGAACTTAGAACTACTTAAACCTAACTAACCTAAGGACACCACACACATCCATGCCAGAGGCAGGATTCGAACCTGCGACCGTAGCGGTCGCGCGGTTCCAGACTGAAGCGCCTTTAACCGCGTGGCCACACCGGCCGGCGGCAGACGCTACAAGAGAGACGTTGTGCATCACAGAGAGATTTACTACTGAAATTTCGGGACAGCACAGAATGACAGAATATTTCCAAGATATTGACAGCTGGTGATTTATCAGGTATCCACTAATCTGTTCAGTATAAAAGAGGGGTTATTGCGGCACATGACAGACACTCACTGGGCAAGAAGTAGCCACATCAGAGAGGGGAGGGAGAGAGAGTGGGGGAGAGAGGCGAGAGATAGAGAGAGAGAGAGAGAGAGAGAGAGAGAGAGAGAGAGAGAGAGCATGTGTTTCGACAGGAATTTCTGAATTTCTCAAATATCAGTACCAAAGAATTCCCACCATCTGATGCTTTATTCCGGGTTGTGAGATCAAAGGAGGCCAACATCTGGTCCGTGGCCAGTGGTCCTTAGTATCATGTTCTGTAATTAGCAAACTGCGTGGTGTTTGACCTCTGTGGCGGCACCCAGATGACAGACACAGGTGCAGGAGAATCCAAATAGTGGCTGCTATACCGCACTTCATTCCATTTCTCGGTGCTTACAGTTACTAAATTATGGCAAGCGGAGGTGGGTAGTGCAGAAGTGAGCTCTACCTAAGTGGGGGAGCCTTGTCCCTAGAAAACTGATTAAATAAAGAATATACGTGAATATGTTATTAAGGCTTATTTGAATTTCGTGTCGTGAGATGCTTCCTCTTCGTCCGCAGCTCGTGGTCGTGCGGTAGCGTTCTCGCTTCCCACGCCCGGGTTCCCAGGTTCGATTATCGACGGGGTCAGGGATTTTCTCTGCCTCGTGATGACTGGGTGTTGTGTGATGTGGTTAGGTTAGTTAGGTTTAAGTAGTTCTAAGTTCTAGGGGACTGATGACCATATCTGTTAAGTCCCATAGTGCTCAGAGCCATTTTGAACCTTCCTCTCCAGAGCAATGTGAGTCTTTTTCAACCAATTTTTTCTGGAAGGAGGGGAGGTTGGGGCGATGAGTGGGGAGGTGGGATATCCTCTGGTGGTTGTATTATGTAGTAGCTCAGTTGATCCCTGCATGTCAAGGTAAACGCACACGGGAATTTTTCAACAAGACAACACCTCCATTCTGCAGCAGTGTAATTAGGACATTTAGTTGCTGGATGTGAGCTTTTCCCGCCAAATAAGGAAATTCATCTGCTGAAAATTGAATTTTATAAATAAACAGTATAAGATCTGCTATGTAATTGACACTGACTTCAATTTTGTATCATGAGATCCTTCCTCTCCACCACAGACCGAGTCCTTTTCCTGCCAATTTACAGGTGTGGAGGGGAGGGTGTCAGCGAGGGATTTCTCGGAGGGGAAATTAAACAGTCAATAATCAAAAGTATTTTGCCGGAGTGAGGAGGTTTCTCAGAGTGGTGGTGGAGGAGTGGGAGAGGGAGAAGTGGGGGGAAGGTTCTCACAAGAATCTAGGGGGTCATAAATCAATTAACAGAACAATAGGTTAAGGGCAGGGGGTAATAAATCAATCAAGTTTTCCCTGAATATATGCAAACCGCACTAACAAAACGCTCCAGAAAATACACTGGCAACTACTAACTCACACTGACAAGATATCACTATGGTTTGAACCAGTGTGGATCACATGGCTGGCATACATGTGTTGTGCCCATCACAGGGTGTGGGTATATGCATAAAATCACTTCCAGTCGTATCCACACGTCTGGGCCACTTTTTTTGCCCTACGCTGTATAGGTGTATACATACACATATCAAAAAAAGTTTTGCATCGCCGCGGTTCCCAGAACTCCTGAAGACAGATATTGACTGTTGATATTATGTCACTGATAAAGTCCCTCTGACTGTTCACAGATGTCACTAAACTCCCCATAGATATGAACAACCATGCATGAGCAGCGCCTATTAGATGGAGGGAGTCTGACAGCCGATCAGTTCCAGTCATTCCACCAGGAAGGAGGTACACAGCTCGCGTTGTCTGTAGTTCAACCATGCCTAGATGGTGAATACCGCGGTCCGATCGCGTCCGTATTGTTACTTTGTGCCAGGAAAGGCTCTCAACAAGGGAAGTGTCCAGGTATCTAGGAGTGAACCAAAGGGATGTTGTTCAGACAAAGAGGAGATGTAGAGAGACAGGAACTGTCAATGACATGCATCGCTCAGGCTGCCCAAAGGCTATTACTGCAGTGGATAACCGCTACCTACGGATTATGACTCGGAGGAACCTCACAGAAAAGCCACCATGTTGAATAATGCATTTTGTGCAGCAACTGGACATGGTGTTACGACTCAAACTGTGTGCAATAGGCTGCATGATGAGCAACTTCACTCCCGACGTCCATGGCGAGGTCCATCTTTCCAACCACTACACCATTCAGTGCAGTACAGTTCGGCCCAACAACATGCTGAATGAACCGCTCAGGACTTGAATCACGTGATCTTCACCAATGATTATCGCATATGTCTTCAACCAGACAATCGTCGGAGACGTGTTTGGAGGCAACCCGGTCAGGCTGAGCGCCTTAGACACTGTCCAGCGAGTGCAGCAAGGTGGAGGTTCCCTGCTGTTTTGGGGTGGCATTATGTGGGGCCGACGTACGCCGCTGGTGGTCATGGAACGCGCCGTAACGGCTGTACGATACGTGAATGCCATCCTTCGACAGATAGTGCAACCATATCTGCAGTATATTGGCGAAGCATTCGTCTTCACGGATGACAATTCGAGCCCCCATCGTGCACATCTTGTGAATGACTTCCTTCAGGATAACGACATCGCTCGACTAAAGAGGCCAGCATGTTCTCCAGACATGAACCCTATCGAATATGCCTGGGATAGATTGGAAAGGGCTGTTTATGAATGACGTGACCCACCTACCACTCTGAGGGATCTACGCAGAATCGCCTTTGAGGAGTGGGACATTCTGGACCAACAGTGCCTTGATGAACTTGTGAATAGTATGCCACGACGAATACAGGCATGCATCAATCCAAGAGGACGTGCCACTGGGTATTAGAGGTACTGGTGTGTACATCAATGTGGACCACCACCTCTGAAGGTGTCGCTGAATGGTGGTACAACATGCAATGTATGGTTTTCAGTTAGCAATAAAGAGGGCCGAAATCATGTTTACGTTGATCACCATTCCAACTTTCTGTACAGGTTCCGAACTCTCGGAAGCGAGGTGATGCAAAACTTTTTTTGGGGTGTGTATATATATAACTTTTTGAGATTTTTTCGTAATAACATATCTTTATTACTAAATTTATAAAATATTATATACATGAAACATGGGTATATAAAAAGACATGCATATTCCAGTACAATCGTTCATCAAAAGTACAAAGGAATTAGTCTACAGCTTTTGGAGATTTGCAATTAGGAACATCTACATTTTCTATGTAAGTACAACTGTAGATGTTGGTTTCTTCAAGACCTCGAAGCCCAAAAATTCTTCATGGACCCCTTTCAAATTTTGACACAACGTTGCATTCGAATACTCAAATGTTTTTATATTCCTTTTGGAACGCCATCTGGTATATATGTATTACATATGTTATAAAAGTAGATACATTATAAACACGTAAATGTTGGTCTGTTCAAAATCGTTAATCGCCGAAAGTTCTTGACCGATTGATTTGAAATTTTGACACAACGTTGAATTCTAATGTGGTCGCGGTTGTAGATACTTCATTTTTTAATATACATACATACATACATATGTACTTATGAGTATTTGTTTATGATTAAAATAGTACTACAGAGTCTGAATTTTCAGTTGTCAGTAATATGTCATGAAACACTTTATAACAGAGTTTACTTACTTGACCACAGTATCATTGGCAAAAGATATGCAATTCAGCAATACCAGCAAGGGCCGTGCATACACAGTTCTCACAGTGCAGATTGGTCACTGCTCTCATAGAAAGACTCTTCTGTTAATCCTTCTTTAAAGCAGTAGCCCAAGGGTGTTTGAAATACACCGTGACAATGTTTAGTATAGCTGCACTGAAAATCATGAAAATTTGGTTAGAGTGCAGGATCGTGGCGCCGAGAACTGGAAATAAATAACTGAAGGCTTAGGAAATGGTTTGTATGCCATATATTAATGTCATTGTCGAAAGATACTATAACAGTTATGTATCTGTGATGAATTTCAGATATTTTTTGTATGAACCGAAGAATAAAACGACGCCGACAAGCTACGCTTTGCTGGAATCAGCTTCCTGATCAATTTAACGCCGTCAGGAACTTTAGAGTTGTATAGTTTATCCTTTATACGCTGAAGAACTTCAGTTATACCTTACTACTAGTTCAATAAACCTATGCACAGGTGTCTAGCACGTAAATGCTGACATTGTTGCTGTATCATAGTGGTAACAAAACATAGGTTTGAGACTTAACTCCTCTAAAACGCAAGCAAACATGATCGCTTACACAAGGCTTATGATCCCTCAGTTCAAAGAATCTCTTCTACCCTTAATCCTAAACAGCAAAGAAAAAACCTTTTCTTCTTCTGGAAAGAACTTTGGGATTATTCCTGACCATTTAGACTGAACTGAAGACACTATAAAGACTTATAAGAAGGTGTCAGCATCACTTCATTCACCAAAGAAATACAAAAATGTATTTCCTCCCGAACTGAAAAAGAAAATCGTAGAATCTCTAAATCTCTAATCCCCCCCCCCTCCATTTTTTACTGTGGCTGTCATAGAGTCTTAGGTCTCTCGTATGAGAACTCACACCAGCTGGAACTGATGACGAATTCTTGAGTGGGATACGTTTGTGATGCACGTTGTTTTGACCACAGCACTCCTGCCTACGAACAATTGTCAGGGCTACATTCCGGTAAGGGCAGAAATTATCATACCCTGCATTTGCTCTATCGTTCTCTCAATCATTGCACTCCCTCTTGTTTATCAACTGTCTTAACAGCACAGCAGAAATACGCATTCTGAACAAAGTAAAATCCTCTCTGCACCACTGCACAATAATTCCACGTTCTCTAAATCAGTTTCTGCATCAGCCATTGTCACTTTCATTTCAGTCTTCTCCTCTTACATTATCCCTTCCACTTCTTGTAATAATAAATGAGGCTTCACAAGTGTGAGCTAATCAATATCATTCTTAGCTAATCAATGTCATTTTTAATGCCTCTACTATTTTATTACTAACACTAATGTTACTTTTATTATTATTTTTGCCAGTCATTATTTTAGTTTATTTCCTAACAGTCATTGTCATTTTTATTTCAATCTTTTCCTCTTCAATTAGCCCTTCCACTTCTTATAGTACCAAACAAGGCTTTACATGTGTTAAACTAATCAGTATCATTCTTAACTAAACATTATCATTAAATGCCAAATACAAGGCTTGACATGTGTTAAACTAATCAGTATCATTCTTAACTAAACATTATCATTAAATGACAAATATTAAACTTGTTGTTTCATTTAAACATTATCATTTTAATGCGTTTATTTTTTATTAACACTAGTGTTATTATTATTATTATTAATATTATTATTAGTGCCACCCCTTATTTTTATTGATAATGCAAATTATTCTTCTTCTAATTCTTATGTAATATTCTTTTGGTTTATGTTGTTCCTGGTCAGATAGAGAAGAGGTTCTTAAGGCCCCAGTATGGTCAGGCTAAATAAGCAATTAACAAATAAATAAGTAAAAAAATGTTTCCTAGTATCTTTCTCTTGCGAGGTAAATTAGCTTAATGACCACAGGTGGTGGGACAGTGTCCTGGTATGCACATTGGAAATATTTTAATGAACAAAGTGGAGAGTACTCCTCAACTTCAATAATCATTTAACATGTGCAAAATCCTGCCTCTATGGTTCCGTAGGGGAAACATATCTATCTTCACATTAATTCTCACTATTCAGCGAGGATTAGGCTGACTAGGAACGCAACATGGACGCTCTTGTATTCACACACAAAGATTCAAACATCCACAGCAAGACGGAGTGGAAAATTCACTGTTTCCTAGTGAAGACTGTCCTATGTAAAGTGCTTCTTGACTCACAGCGAGAAGAAGCGCGAAACGTAATCTGAGATCACGTTGTATGAGATGAATTGTGGCCGAAGAAACAACAAAGTTAGCCCCCTCTGAATCTAGTTAAACGTCAGCGACATTGTGACTCGAGAAATCAACAATGCTTCTGACAGATTTAAAAGTTTTGAAAGTTCCTAACATGAAAAACTAAACTAACACCATCCAGAATCACTTACCAAATTCGCGCGTAAGCGGCATATCACACTCACCAGGCAACAGTACACCAAGTGCCTTACTCTGCACAAAATTCAACCTACCTCGCCTCCGTGCACAAAGACAGAAAAAAAAATGGAGCGGGTGAATTCACCATTCGACAAGGTGAATTCTTCAGTTGTAGCAGGCGTCTGCTCCAATTAGTTAGTAAGAGAGACAACACCTGATCTCTTTGCTCAATATTTTCCATCGGTTAAACGCCTAAAATGTGAACAAGTGGTTGCCTAGCACGTGAATCTGAAGGAAACAGTCACAAGTCTTGCGTTAAAAAATGCCAACCACATTATCGACCCACCAATCTGGCGGTCCAAGGCAACATCGAAAAATTATATTCATTGGCATTTCCAAGCCCTGCTACAAAACTGAACCAACAAAGTCCTTCTGAATTACTGACGTGCATGCTATTGCAATTACACCAACATTCATACAAAGTAGCGATCATCTATGAAGAGGAAACGTAGTAAAAATTACGTGGCGTGCAGAATATCACGCTTAACAAAAATCGGTCAGTTCGGTTCCTAGAGTGATCTCCCCCTCCCACTCCCCCCTCCCTCCGCCCGTCTGGAATGGTACAAATATGAGAAAAAAGACAGGCATTCTAGAACTTGATAAAACTACATCACATAAAAGGTGGATTCACTGGCATCTTTTAGCCTAAATCTAAGATGGTAATGGTGGGAAATTCAAAAATATGTAAAATGCGGGTGGATAGAATTTTAAAAATTCAGGGTGGCAGAACAAGCCAAACTGACCTACATTTAAAATGCCAGAAAAAACCAAGATGGCGGAACTAGCCCAATTATACGTTGTAACGCCTGTGACGACACAATCAAGGTGTATCCGAATGACGTGTATTATTTATCATAAATATGGAAACATAGTGACAATGCTGTAGTATTTCCACATCTGTATTGTTTATCAAAAATATATAAGCTTCACCTGAATTACATTAATTGGCATCATGGTCAAAAGCATCCAAAGGATATGAATTTGAAAAATGCGAAAATGGTGTAACTTATAGTATCTCCATATCTTTATTATTTATCGAAATACGGAAACTCCATCAGCAACACCAAATATGTATGTCATGTACAGATGAGACCTCAAATACCCATACATCGGGATTGGAACTGATGGAAGCTGTTCCCACAACTGGATCCAGTGACAGACTAGTCCAAAAAGTGGAGAGTGTCAGGGGGACGTTGGAACAAATACTGAGATCAAATGTAATAGGATATTTCCTCCATTCTAACCAGCATCGATTTTGGAAGTACAGATTAGATTAGATTAGATTAGATTAGTTTTTCGTTCCATAGATCCGTGCTGAGGAGATCCTCGTGGATGTGGAACATATCAATTTTTTAAAAAAAATTTTTAAGCTAAAATAACAATACTAATAGTATGAGTATATACAATACATCATTTGTTTCCATTAAAAAAATCGTCAGTGGAGTAGAAGGAGTGGAGTAGAAGGAGGACTAGTAAGTCTTTCAGGCTCCCTTTAAACTGATCTTTATTTGTAACTAAATTTTTTGTTTTTGGCAAATTATTAAAGATGAGTGTTCCTGAGTAGTGTACCCTTTTTGAACTAAAGTAAGTGCTTTTAAGTCCTTGTGCAGATCTTTTTTGTTCCTGGTATTGTATGTATGAACTGAGCTGTTTGTTGGAAAAAGAGATATATTATTTAGGACAAATTTCATTAAGGAGTAAATATGCTGAGAGGCATTAGTTAGTATACCCAGTTCTTTGAAGAGGTTTCTACAGGACGTCCGTAAATTTACTCGACAAATAGTACGTACTACACGTTTTTGGACTCTGAAAACTTTTGTTTGACTTGAAGAGTTACCCCAAAATATTATACCATATGACATTATGGAATGAAAGAAGGCAAAATATGCAAGATTTTTCATTTTTATGTCGCCTATGTCTGCTAACGCTCGAATTGCAAATACAGAGTTGTTAAGGCGTTTCTGCAGTTCTGTGGTGTCCTCCTCCCAACTGAATTTATTATCAAGTTGTAATCCCAGGAATTTAAGACTGTCAACCTCTTCTATCTTCTCTTCTTCATACTTTATGCATATGCTGTGTGGAAACCTCTTACAGGTTCTTAATTGCATATTGTGAGTCTTTTTGAAGTTTAATGCCAGTGAGTTGGCTTTAAACCATTTATTATATCCATGAAAATATCATAGCAGATATTTCTAGAACTACGCTCCACATACTATTTATTGCAATACTTGTGTCATCTGCAAACAAAACGGACTCTGCTTCTGGTAGTGTAACGGATGAGAGATCATTAATGTACACAAGAAAAAGCAATGGCACTAAGATGGATCGCTGTGGGACACCATATGTAATTTCTTCCCATTCTGATGATGACTGATGACTTAATTCACTAGTCCCTTGCACTGACACCCTCTGCTTCCTGTTAGTGAGGTATGACTTGAACCATTTTGCAGCACTGCCCATGACACCATAGAATTCTAATTTATTTAAAAAAATTTTGTGGTTCACACAATCAAATGCCTTTGACAAATCACAGAAAATACCTGCTGCTTGTAATTTGTTATTTAATGAATTAAGTACATTTTCACTGTAGGTGTAAATAGCCTTCTCGATATCAGAACCCTTCAGAAATCCAGACTCTGTTCTTGATAATATGTTATTTGTGGTCAGATGGTTGAGAAGCTGCCTGTACAATACTTTTTCTAAAATTTTTGAAAATGCTGGCAAAAGTGAAATCGGTCTGTAGTTTGATGGTATCTCTTTATCGCCTTTCTTGAATAGAGGCTTAACATCTGTGTATTTTAGCCAGTCAGGAAATGTCCGAGTTATAATTGACTGGTTACACAAGTAACTTAGAATTGTATTAAACTCACAAGAACATGCCTTAATTAACTTTGTTGATATTTCATCGTAACCACTAGAATGCTTTGTTTTTAAAGATTTTATTATGGAAGTTATTTCTTTTGGTGAAGTGAGTGACATATTCATGTACCTGAAGCTATTTGTAAAGGCTAGTTTCAGATATTCAAGGGCATTATTTACTGATCCTGACAATCCCATTCTATCAGTAACGAATATAAAGTACTTGTTAAATAGATTTGCCACACTATGCCCATCGGTTACTAATGTGTCATCTACCCTTAATGCTATTTGCTCCTGTTCCTTTCTGGTTCTACCAGTCTCCTCATTCACTATATCCCATATTGTTTTTATTTTGTCCCCTGAGATTGCTATCTTCTTCTCGTAGTACATTTGTTTAGATGTCTGAATTACTTTTTTTAATATTTTACAGTATTCCTTGTATTTAGCTAAATCATAGCATTGGAGCTATTCTTGGTCGACAGATACATTTTCCTTTTTGTCGTACAGGAAATCTTTATTCCTTGTGTAATCCATGGTTTTATTATAGACTTCTGTTTAATTTGAGTAACTTTTAGAGGAAAACGGTTTTCAAACATGGTACTGACATTGTTCATGAATGTGTTGTATTTTTCATTCATGTCATGAGTACTATTAACATCTTTCCAGTTCATATCTTTGAGCAGTTTTCTAAAACACTCAATTTTTGGTTGATTGACTACTTTCCTGTACTCAGATTTAGCAGTCTTAATAATCTGCATAGAATTTACATCTAAAACAAGGAGCTGCATGGCATGATCTGATAGTCCATTTATTACAGGTTTTATGATATGATTTTGTTCCTTTGATTTGTCTATAAAAATTTTATCAATGGCATGTGAAACCCAAATCGACCTTTACTCGTACGACATCCTGAAAGTCATGGAAGCGTGTAGTAAGGAAGATACAGCGTTTCTTGACTTCCGAAAGGCATTTTATTCAGTACCACACATTCGATTATTATCGAAAGTACGTTCGTAAGAGGAATCAAGCGAGATTCGTGACTTTACAGGAGATTGCTTCGTGGAGAGGTGGCAGCATTTCATCTTGGACGGACGCTTATCGACAGACGTGGAAGTAGCTCGAGGTGTTCCCGAAGGATGTGTGTTGGAACCCTCGGTCTTCCTGTTGTAGATTAATGATCGTGCAGACAGTATTAATAGTATCCTAAGAATTTACGCAGATTATGCGGTTTCTCTAAGGGACCACTGCATGAAAAAAAGGTGCAGAAAATGTTGTTAGACCTTGATAGGATTTCAGAGTCGTGCTAAGACTGTCTACATGCTTCAAACGTTCAGAAATTAAAATTTTCCAACGGAAAAAACTTAATATTCTATGACTGCAACGCCACTGAGTCACATTTTGAATAGGTCAACTCATACAAGTAATTGGGTGTAACAGTTTGGACGGGTATGAACTGGGACGATCACATGCGCTCAGTCGTAGATGTATCGGGTGGCAGATAGCTGTTTTTTTTATAGAGTGCTAGGGAAATGCAATCAGTTTACAAAGGAAATTCCATACAAAACACTTGTGCCACCAGTCCTAGAACATCGTTCAAGTGTGTGAGAGCCGTATCAGATAGGACATGCGGTGGATACTGAATGTTTTCAAAGAGGGACCGCACGAATATTCACAGGGTTTTCTGGCTCTTGAGAGGATGCCCCAGAGGTGCTGAAAGAATGAACTGGCAGAACCTTGAGGCATTTCACCCTTTGAAAACTTACTTAGAAAATTTCTGGAACAACTTTTAGTGAGGATTCTATGAATAAACTACAACTCCCTACGTATCACTTCCACAGGGACAGCAAAAGCAGGTATACACTGATTATAGAGTGCACTCCATGTCTGATTGGAACGGGAAAAAGCCCTAACAACTGGTGGAATGGTAAGTAACCTTCGTCATGAAATTCGCAGTGGTTTTCAGAGTATAAATGCAGATGTACGTACAGGTGCATAGCCGACGATAATTTTTCTGAAATTTCCCTCCATCGGCGATCTGTTTCTTTCCATCGGGATTTGGTGGAATAGATTCACTTTTCGTTCCATAAACTGGAAGGTATGATGCCTTTGTAGATTTGAAAATTTCCAGAAAAAGAAATAAATAGAATACGTGTTTGAAACAAGAACAGACATGGTTAGATTCAACCGTTATTCTACAGATATAAAACGGTTTGGTCGTAAAGGATGTGAAACAAGTCGAGTATATGCGACTCTAAGGAGGCTATCGTAAACCCTATCAGCCCCTCCCTTCTAGTCGCTTCCGAATGTTTCCATCACGGAATGGATCCTGATCATGATAGCTCTCTTCGTACCACTTCATACAGATTGCGTATGTCAAAGAAAATGATACACACATTTTTCAGTGACGTCACTTTCAACAATGCGTTCGGGCACAAAACCAACCGAGTCGTTGCGTAGCATCAGTCTCATTGACAAACCTTCCGAAGAAAGAGCCGATTTCGAAGTGCGCTTTCTAGGAAGTCTATTTCGCATCCTTCGGGCCGTGAGAAGAAGTGAGGAGGTAGGTGGTCATCGAGTTTTACATTGTTCTATAGTAGCAGACTCCGGATCAGAGACTAGTCTTTTGTGCAGACTAGCCAAGTAATATAACGATGGAAATCGAGAGCAAGAGAACGTCATCTTCATTTTTCGAAGCACTTGCTACGTAACTGTAGTTACCATTTGTCGTCTTCTGGATCGTGGAAGCGTCTGTCCCATTCGAAGTTAGGTTCTATTTACCCAAACACACGTTTTCTTCTGTTGCACCTGATGACGAGAAAAAATTATTCTAATCGTAACTATGACTACCACAAACGCTCCATATCAAGTTAAGTGCTACTAGTTTTCAATGTCCAGCGTGTGAATGAAGCCACGGCGTAGCAGTCACTACTATTTACCAATTGTTTTCAGAAAAGTCAGTGTCGTTGTGTTCATTTACGTGAAACTAATTAATCTGTTTCAAAAGTATATGTACCCACAAATGAAAAGTCAGACTTTTAACTTATTTTCCGTCTCGTTTAGTAATATTTTAGTCCCACTATAATCAATTATCACAGAAAGACTGTCTCACTTTCGGATGGTGTGTCACTATTTCAAATACTATCAAAGATCAAAACGGTAGTGAAGAACGTGTAAAGCCGTCAGGTAGTAATTAATCTATCTCGGCAAATAAGCAAAATAGGAAAACAAAATTGTTCATTTCGTTAAAAAATTCTCCCGAGTGCGATTAGCAAATAGAGATTCAGATAAAACTGACGTCTGCCTATCGTGTTGACGCTAATACCACAGTTTACACCGAAAGTGAGAAATGTCATGGCATACATTAATATCGTGTCGGACCTCCTTTCACCCGGCGTAGGGTAGAAACTCGACACTGCATGAACTCGGCAACTCGTTCAAAGTCCCTTACAGAAATTTTGGACCATGCTGCCTCCATAGCCGTCCACTTACAGAAATGCTGGACCATGCTGCGTCCATAGCCGTCCATAATTGCGAAAATGTTGCCAGTGCAGGATTTTGCGCACGCATTGACCGTTCAGTTGTGTCCCATAAATGTTAGATGGCATTCATGACGGGCGATCTGGGTGGCCAAATCAGTGACTATCTGTCCAGGCTATTCTACAAACCTATCACGAACAATTGTGGCTCGGTGACATGGCGCATTGTCATCTATAAAAATTCTGTCCTTCTTTGCGAACATGAAGTCCATGAATGGCTGCAAATTGTCTCCCGGTAGCCGAACATAACCATTTCCAGGCAATGATCGGTTCAGCTGGACTAGAAGACCCTGTCCATTCCAAGTAGAACAACCCACACGATTATGGGACCACCACAAGCATGCACAACGCCTTGTCATCAACTTGCGTACCTGGCTCCCTGGGGTCTGTGTCACACTTTTACCAACTGAAATTGCGACTCTTCCGACCCGGCCAGGGTTTTCAAGTCGTGTAGGGTCCAACGCGATCGGCCGTCTGCTGCCACAGTCAATTAATGCCAAATTTCGCCGCACTGTCCGAACGGGTGCGTTCGTCGGACATGCCACGTACATTTCTGCGAATGTTTCACGCAGTATTGCTTGTCTGTTAGCACTGGCAAATCTGCGCCAGTGCCGCTTATCTGCGTTGTGTGTGATGAGAGGTATTGCCTGAAATTTGGTATTCTCGACACACTCTTGACACTGTGGATCTCAGAATAATGAATTCGCTAACGATTTCCGAAATGTAATGTCCTACGCGTCCAGCTCCAAGTACCATTCCGCAATCAAAGTCTTTTAGGTTCCATCGTGGGCCATAATCACGTCGGAAACCTTTTCACATGAACCTTATACTCATATGGATATGGTGTCTGTTTTTTCGGACATGTCCGAAAGAAAAGACACCATATCCATAAGTATACAGTTCTGGCAATACCGGCCATGCCCTTCCTCTTCCGTGTGGATGCACACGTATTACCCGAACTCTTACGGGACTTGGTAAGAATGTCTTCCACGAGTAATGAGTGTGTTGGGTAAGGAGACTACGAATGTAGTGTGTGGACATACAGGGTGTTTCAAAAATGACCGGTATATTTGAAACGGCAATAAAAACTAAACGAGCAGCGATAGAAATACACCGTTTGTTGCAATATGCTTGGGACAACAGTACATTTTCTGGCGGACAAACTTTCGAAATTACAGTAGTTACAATTTTCAACAACAGATGGCGCTGCAAGTGATGTGAAAGATATAGAAGACAACGCAGTCTGTGGGTATGCCACTCTGTACGTCGTCTTTCTGCTGTAAGCGTGTGCTGTTCACAACGTGCAAGTGTGCTGTAGACAACATGGTTTATTCCTTAGAACAGAGGATGTTCCTGGTGTTGGAATTCCACCGCCTAGAACACAGTGTTGTTGCAACAAGCCGAAGTTTTCAACGGAGGTTTAATGTAACCAAAGGACCGAAAAGCGATACAATAAAGGATCTGTTTGAAAAATTTCAACGGACTGGGAACGTGACGGATGAACGTGCTGGAAAGGTAGGGCGACTGCGTACGGCAACCACAGAGGGCAACGCGCAGCTAGTGCAGCAGGTGATCCGACAGTGGCCTCGGGTTTCCGTTCGCCGTGTTGCAGCTGCGGTCCAAATGACGCCAACGTCCACGTATCGTCTCATGCGCCAGAGTTTACATCTCTATCCATACAAAATTCAAATGCGGCAACCCCTCAGCGCCGCTACCATTGCTGCACGAGAGACATTCGCTAACGATATAGTGCACAGGATTGATGACGGCGATATGCATGTGGGCAGCATTTGGTTTACTGACGAAGCTTATTTTTACCTGGACAGCTTCGTTAATAAACAGAACTGGCGCATATGGGGAACCGAAAAGCCCCATGTTGCAGTCCCATCGTCCCTGCATCCTCAAAAAGTACTGGTCTGGGCCGCCATTTCTTCCAAAGGAATCATTGGCCCATTTTTCAGATCCGAAACGATTACTGCATCACGCTATCTGGACATTCTTCGTGAATTTGTGGCGGTACAAACTGCCTTAGACGACACTGCGAACACCTCGTGGTTTATGCAAGATGGTGCCCGGCCACATCGCACGGCCGACGTCTTTAATTTCCTGAATGAATATTTCGATGATCGTGTGATTGCTTTGGGCTATCCGAAACATACAGGAGGCGGCGTGGATTGGCCTCCCTATTCGCCAGACATGAACCCCTGTGACTTCTTTCTGTGGGGACACTTGAAAGACCAGATGTACCGCCAGAAGCCAGAAACAATTGAACAGCTGAAGCAGTACATCTCATCTGCATGTGAAGCCATTCCGCCAGACACGTTGTCAAAGGTTTCAGGTAATTTCATTCAGAGACTACGCCATATTATTGCTACGCATGGTGGATATGTGGAAAATATCGTACTATAGAGTTTCCCAGACCTCAGCGCCATCTGTTGTTGAAAATTGTAACTACTGTAATTTCGAAAGTTTGTCTGCCTGAAAATGTACTGTTGTCCCAAGCATATTGCAACAAACGGTGTATTTCTATCGCTGCTCGTTTAGTTTTTATTGCCGTTTCAAATATACCGGTTATTTTTGAAACACCCTGTATAAGGTGAGAATGTGGGTCTCACGGGAGGCGTGCGCGAGATAGTCCCTGCAGTCGCAATATCCTCTGTGCCCTTGGTGGCTCAACTTGATAGAGCGTCTGCCATGTAAGCAGGATATCCCGGGTTCGAGTCCCGGCCGGAGCACAGATTTCCACCTGTCCTCGTTGATATACATCAACACCCGTCAGCAGGTGAAGGTATTAATATATAATTCTATTTTCACGTGAATGACGTGAGTACAAGTGACAGCTTTCACGGTACACTGCGCTTTTGTACCTCGTGGGCTTGACACTACCGCCATCTGTATATGTGCATATCGGTATCCCTCGACCTTTGTCACCTCAGTGTTTACTGTCACGAAAAGATAAATCTTTGTTACATGAAGACTATCTGCAACCTCTGGTTGCCAGAAATCAAAAACTTTATGTGAAATGGAATACAACCAGGGCTTAAAGGAGCTGCGATTGATGTACTGTAAGGTTTCGTTACCGAGTGTGAGACAAGATAGACTAATTACGTTATGTTGTTTAGGTTAAAATTCTCGTTATAAAATATGCTTTGTGTGCCTTAATTTTTTTAGATTTACGGAATGTATTTTAAAATTCAAAAAGGGACAAAATTTTTTTTTGGTTATAGGCAATATAGTATCAAACAAATACAGGTATAGAGAATAAATCATTCTGTTTACGCGAAGAAGATTTACGCAAGCATCACCGAGGCTCTGGTACAGTTCTTCAAGGGCACCAAATTTGAAAGTCTGACCTGCTCATTCCCCCTGCCGATATTTAATTTGTGTACTGCATCTGTAGTGAGGGAGGCAACGGACTGTATTGAAGAGGAAGTGATTTGTCACAGAAAAGAGATCAGACCATGTGAGGCTGGTCCCGGCGGAGGTTCGAGTCCTCCTTCGGGCATGGATGTGTGTGGTTGTCCTTAGGATAATTTAGATTAAGTAGCGTGTAAGCTTAGGGACTGATGACCTTAGCAGTTAAGTCCCATAAGATTTCACACACATTTGAACATTTGAGATCAGATCGATACAGTTCACTGGTGGAAATGCACGGGAACCAAGTGCTCAACGAAATTGAATATGTGCTGGATGATGGTTATACCCGTAATATACACAGAAGCAAAAGGAAAAATAAGGTAATGATGTTTTCGGCAGCAGGACATTCTAGACTTATAAACTTTAAACTTGGGCTGGAGACTCTTAAAGAAGTGGACGAATGTTGCTGTCTACGAAATGGGAATGATCAGAATGTAGATGCGAGGAATACACGGTAGCAAACATCGCGCAAAAGAAAAGTGCTTCCTATAAAGAAACTCAGCTATCACATTTACGGAATGTAAACCATGAGATCTGAATAACAATGAGGAATTTAAGAGTGTGATCTTTGTAAAGTTGAAACAGGCCTATGAGGAACATTTCTTATAGAGCACAAGTTTTTCGCTGAAATAAATCATTTCTGGAAAGCCGAGAACACGTTGAAGGTGAACCTCGCTCAGGGAGACATTCAACTTCAGAAAACGACAAAAACGTCGAACGTGTGCATACTCTTGGGCGATTTGTTACTTCAGGACTAACTGTTAACCAAGTGTTTTACAAAGATGTCCTTTAAAGGCTCAGGAAAAGGGTGAGTCGAGTGTGACTGAACATTGCTGGCAAGTGGGTGCTGTATCATGGCCAGGGGTGGATCCAGGATCTCGGTCAGGGGGCGGGGGGCAAATTTTTTGGTGCCTGCCTTCCAAAAAATTAATTCCAAATAAAACCATTAATACTCTATACGCGAGCGCGCGCGCGCCCGCACACACACACACACACACACACACACACACACACACAATATATATATATATATATATATATATATATATATATATATATATATATATGGTTATAATAGAAGGAAACATTCCACGTAGGAAAAATATACCTAAAAACAAAGATGATGTGACTTACCAAATGAAGGTGCTGGCAGGTCGACAGACACACAAACGAACACAAACATACACACAAAATTCAAGCTTTCGCAACAAACTGTTGCCTCATCAGGAAAGAGGGAAGGAGAGGGAAAGACGAAAGGATGTGAGTTTTAAGGGAGAGGGTAAGGAGCCATCCCAGTCCCGGGAGTGGAAAGACTTACCTTAGGGGGAAAAAAGGACGGGTATACACTCGCACACACACACATATCCATCCACACATATAGAGACACAAGCAGACATATTTAAAGACAAAGAGTTTGGGCAGAGATGTCAGTCGAGGCAGAAGTGCAGAGGCAAAGATGTTGTTGAATGACAGGTGAGATTCAACTACATCTTTGCCTCTGCACTTCTGTCTCGACTGACATCTCTGCCCAAACTCTTTGTCTTTAAATATGTCTGCTTGTGTCTGTATATGTGTGGATGGATATGTGTGTGTGTGCGAGTGTATACCCGTCCTTTTTTCCCCCTAAGGTAAGTCTTTCCGCTCCCGGGACTGGGATGGCTCCTTACCCTCTCCCTTAAAACCCACAGCCTTTCGTCTTTCCCTCTCCTTCCCTCTTTCCTGATGAGGCAACAGTTTGTTGCGAAAGCTTGAATTTTGTGTGTATGTTTGTGTTCGTTTGTGTGTCTGTCGACCTGCCAGCACCTTCATTTGGTAAGTCACATCATCTTTGTTTTTAGGTGTATATATATATATATAATATTCTCTTTTTAGTTTAATTGTGTATCGCTATGTGTTAAGTGTGTTTAATGAAATAACTTACTGCATTGCCTACAAAATATTCTTAAAATACGACACGTGCATTTGAAAAACTCAGTGACTGTCTGCTAATGTAAAACAATCTATAAAAATGCTAATGTTCATTTGTTTCCATTCTTAAATCTTCGAAATTAGTTCACCAATTGCTTTCATTTGACAGAATGTTGCCATCGAATTCGCGCATGTGTTTATACGCAGCAATGACGATACGACTGCGAAAAGTTATAATAGGGTATTTGACTGTGTTCAGAAAATCATCTTATATTGTTAATTACGTCATTTTATGCTCATAATAAGCTGTTTTCCCTCATTAATGTAAATATTAACAATAGGAAAAGATCGGTCACGCACCGGGGGGGGGGGGGGGCAATTGCCCCTTTTGCCCCCCCCCCCCCCCCGCCCCCCCGGATCCACCCCTGATCATGACAACGCCTAATGTCACACGGCCTTTTCCGTCACGGAATTTTTGACCTCAAAAGGCGTTCCTGTTGTTCCACAGCCCCCTTGTTCACCTGATCAGAGAGCTTGTGACTTTTTACTTTTCCCGAAGAGTCTTATAAAGGACGTCATTTTGGGACTCTGTAGAACATTCAAAAGAATTTGGCCGACAAGCTGAAGCATTTCAGAGCAGCTACCAAGATCGTGAACTACGAGTGCGTAGTTGCTGAAGGGAACCACTTTGAATCGGACAATACTGTTGTTCGTAAAAAAATAAAAACTTCAGTTGATATAATTCAGTGTCAGTACCTCTCTCGCATACCTAGTATATCTAAAGCATTATCTGAACCTGGCGCTTTTTTTTGCTGATACTCGTTTTTTCCGTTTGTGACCTTTATACTTAGTAATTTAATGTTCTGGTATATGGATGTTTGCATTGTATGGTTTTCTTTGATGGATTGTATGGGCAGATACAGTGAGGGAATTAATTCCGAAAGACTGGTCACTGTTCGCTACAGCACATTGAGTTCCTACTAGATTCCAGCATCGCACATCTATTTCAAGTATTAAATCTACATATACATCTATAGCCCGCAAGACATCTTACGATGTGGCGGAGAATACTTTGTGTACTACCCTCACGTCCCTCTTTTTCCTGTTCTAGCCGCGAATATTTCGAGGGAAGAACGATTTATGGTAAGTCCCCGTGTGGATTTGAATCTCTCAAATTTTACCTCCATTATCTTTTCGCGAGATATACGCAGGACCAAGAAATGCATTGGCTGACTCTTGTAGAAACGCACGCACTCGTAACTTTAACATTAAAGCGCGCCGTGATGCAGAACGACTCTCGTGTAGCTTGTGCCACTGTAGTTGGCTGAGCATCTCCATGACGATTTCGTGCTTACTAAATCAACCTGTAATGAAAGACGCTGCTCTTTTTTGGATCTTTTCTATCATTGCTGTCCGGTACGGGTCCCATACTGACGAGCAATATTGAAATATTGGTCGATCGAGGGTAGGGTTTTGCGATGTACTTCCTTTGTGGGTTGACCCATTTTATGAATATTATTCCAGTTTATCTTAGGACATCTGTCTTACCAGCAATTACGTTTGTTTGTCCGCTCCACTTAAAACCGCTCCGTACACACTGTGATGCAACAAAATAAAAGTGATGTTGTTATTCAATGGGAAAGTTGGAAACTGAGATTTCGCTTACTGTTTTATAACTCACAAATGGCGTAAGAATCATGGATTGACCATTGTCATAAAATATTGCATAATGAAATGTGAATAGTTTTTAATGGCAGTTTCGCGTGGCTTGAAGCAGTCACAGCTAGCGTGCTATTGATTAAGAAATTGCATTATCGTTTTCCTAATTACTTCATGATCGTAGATACGATCATACACGGTGGTGAAATTATTGTTATGACAAAACAATTTCCTAAGGGACCAGAAAGTTCATAAGGGCGCAAAAACAACTGTAACATCACGCAAAAGGGAAATTCAATATTAAAGCTCATGCAAGAAGACGATAAAACAGTTTTCTTTTTATCAATGTAACACGCACATTGGACTGCTGATCTTGGTGTCTGTAATCTTAGCAAAATGCATAATTAAAATGAAAATAATTCTGAGGAGATGATAGGTATGAGCACTGATAAATGATTCAGTATTCCCAGAACAAATATTTATTATAACTAAAACATATATCGTACCTTAAGCTTAGTACTACAATGACAGTAGATTTTTATGTCCGTTTCATGTCCATTGAGCGCTCTTTTATATAGCCATTGTCCTTTTGAGTCGCTCGTGCGTCGTCACGATAAGTTATAACAGTTCTTATTTTTACACTTCACTCAAACTTAGACGGAACACGTTTTAATTTATTTAGTAAAAAAAATTAGATCAGACCGCCACAAATCTGCGTCCGTCTTACTTAAGAAAAACAGTACAAGTCTTTAGCGCTCAAGGCTTCATTTGTTCTCCAGCGAACAAAATAGTGAAGGATCGCATATCCATCCATATTCTACTGTTTATGTTGCCGCCCAAAGACGACGAATTACATTATTTAGGAAATTCCAACATCGCTATGCGACGCCTTATTACACATTAATCATTCTTTATGAACAAGTATTTGCCTTCAGGCTGAAAGTATTAACTATTTGCTGTTTTAATGAAGCCAAAACTAGCGAATATCACAACATACTCCTATAAGTAACTGATCCACAATTTCCTCTCGTGTAATAACGCAGTAATAGGTGTTTCTGCCTAGTTATGTGCAACGCTTTATATCTGTATATGTTGAGGTTCAATTGCCACTCCCTGCACAAAGTGTCGATCCTCTGCATTTCGCTACAGTTTATTAGTGTTGCGACTTCTCTGTATACAACAGCATTATCCCTGAAAAGCCTCTTTGGACTTCCGACGCTACCCGCCTCGTCATTTCTATATCTTGTGAAAGTATTGGTCCTACCATAACACGAACTTGGGGTACTCTTGAAGTTACTTTTGCGTCTGAAGGTTCTCCCTCCGTTGATAATGACATGTCGTGTTCTCTGTGTTAGAAACTCTTCAATCCAATCGCACAACACGTCTGATATTCCATACGCTCCAGTGTTGTTCGTAAGGCAGCAGTGAAGAATTACAGCGAAGGACTTCCGGAATTCAATGAACACAGCCTCAGTCTGAACGCCTACATCTGCTGCTTTCTCGATCTCGTGGACGAACAGCGCGAGCATGGTCCCCACGATCGATATTTTCGGAATTGCTCCCGAGTAGGTTTTCGGTTTCCACTAGTGTCAAAATACACGAGTATAAAAAAATGTTCCAAAAATCTACAGCTGGTCGCAGTCAGAGATATAGGGTTATTGTTGCGTGCGTCTGTTCGTTGATCCTTCTTCAAAAAGGACGTGATCTGCACTTTTTGTTTCAGCTCATTACGAACACTTCGCTCCTCCAGCGACCTGCAGAACACTGATACTGGAAGAAGGGGAAGATCTTTCGTATACTCTATGCAGAATCGTGTAAACATCCTGTCAGGTTCAGTTACATTTCCTCTGTTGAGCGATAACAGTTCATTTTCTATCCAATGGCCAATTATTTCGACATCTGTCATTCTAACGTTCTTGCGACGATTCAAACGAGATACTACCGTGCGATCGAAACTGTTTGGGGAAAAGATTTTTAGTATTTTGGTCTTCTCTTTATCATATTTCGTTTCGGTCACAGGATGTCTGGATGGTTGACTTAGATTGAGTCACTCATTTAACATTAGAACGAAATTTCTTAGGATCTTCTCTCAAGTCGGTTGATAGAAATTTACTTTAGAATTCGTTGAATGTGCCACTAATAGGCCTCGTTACACTAATTTTGACTTGGTACAGTCTTTTTTGTGAGTCTTTGGCTCTGTTTAAATTTGCAGTGAAGCTCTCTTTGCAGGTCTCTTCACAGTTTTTGCAAATTTTATAAATTCAACTTGATAGGAATTTTAAGAAAAAACAATTAAATGTCCAGTGCGTAGTAGGTGTAATTTACGTTTCTGTCTATCAAAATGGCTCAAATGGCTCTGAGTACTATGCGACTTAACTTCTGAGGTCATCAGTCGCCTATAACTTAGAACTAATTAAACCTAACTAACCTAAGGACATCACACACATCCATGCCCGAGGCAGGATTCGAACCTGCGACCGTAGCGATCGCTCGGTTCCAGACTGTAGCGCCTAGAACCGCATCGCCACTCAGTCTGTCACTTTCCTGTCTTTTATTCTCAACAACTGCTTACTTGTTGCCAGTATTTTGTTTATTACTGGTTAGTCAGTTTTGACTTCAGTAACATAGAAATCCTTAATCATTAATTGTGTCATGGTTGTTACAAGTACTTGAGTGTGCCACATATGGCTTAAAGTACGGTATAAGAATGAACCACTGGTTTAAGACAATCCCCCTTGTCAGTAAAACGGTCTTCATGTGATTATTTTCGCTGCACCAAAGCTGCACTTACTAAATACTTCTTGATTTACGTCTGCAGATGTTTTCGCGAATCAAGTCGCGGTTCCGTTCTCCGCCTGCCAGTCAGGGGGGACCCAGGCTGACGGATCTGCCGCCAACACCTGCGTCTCTACGCCGCCTTCGGCCACCTCGACCAAAACCTAACGAGAAGAAGGCGGAATCCACCACCGTTGAAAGCGAAGAGGCCGTTGCTGACAAACCAAAGCTTCAACCAATTCATGTAAGCACCAAAGCCCCGTCTCTAGAACATCAGAGAATAATTACTGCCAGAGTGCTCCAAGAACAAAGACAGAAATGAATTCCGATGATGTTGAGCAGACACGTTTATTGACATGGTAAATTTTTTCTCACAGTTTGGTCCGAGGCCAAGAATTGTGCATTTTGACGTGTCTGACGTCGAAGATGAAGAGGAGGAAGTCTCTGGCTCTTACTATCCGCCTGGAGTTCCAGTTCCACCCAGTCGTCTGCAGATCTATGACAACAGACCACGCAGACGGAAAATCATCCGGGAGCCACCGGCGCCTGAAGTGCAGATTGCGATGGTAAAACTACGAGCAGAGATACAAGTAGTGGTATGTTGCTCCTGCAGCTGTTACAAGTACAGCTTCATATTAGAAAGAATCGTTTTATATATATGAATGTAGGATTCATTTATTCATTGGTTCACCCATAGTTTCCCAAACAACCCATCAAGAAAAGGAAATCATATCTATATTCTAATATATATATATATATATATATATATATATATATATAATAGAGGGAAACATTCCACGTGGGAAAAATATATCTAAAAAGAAAGATGATGAGACTTACCAAACAAAAGCGCTGGTAGGTCGATAGACACACAAACAAACACAAACATACACACAAAATTCAAGCTTTCGCAACCAACGGTTGCCTCATCAGGAAAGAGGGAAGGAGAGGGAAAGACGAAAGGATTTGGGTTTTAAGGGAGAGGGTAAGGAGTCATTCCAATCCCGGGAGCGGAAAGACTTACCTTGGGGGGGAAAAAAGGACAGGTATACACTCGCACACACACACACACACACACACACACATATCCATCCGCGTATACACAGACACAAGCAGACATTTGTAAAGGCAAAGAGTTTGGGCAGAGAGACTGACATCTCTGCCCAAACTCTTTGCCTTTACAAATGTCTGCTTGTGTCTGTGTATATGCGGTTGGATATGTGTGTGTGTGCGAGTGTATACCTGTCCTTTTTTCCCCCTAAGGTAAGTCTTTCCGCTCCCAGTATTGGAATGACTCCTTACCCTCTCCCTTAAAACCCAAATCCTTTCGTCTTTCCCTCTCCTTCCCTCTTTCCTGATGAGGCAACCGTTGGTTGCGAAAGCTTGAATTTTGTGTGTATGTTTGTGTTTGTTTGTGTGTCTATCGACCTGCCAGCGCTTTCGTTTGGTAGGTCTCATCACCTTTCTGTTTCATACTAGAATGTCGTGTTCCCAGTTTGGCACAGCTTTGCCACAGGAAACACGAAAGCGGTCGAAGACGTCCGTCTTCTGGTCGGTTCCTGATCGTTGTCAGAAGGAGGCTAGTTTTTTATTACGCAAAGGCTTCTATTATTTGGAAAAGAACAACCCGGATTTCATTACGTAATCAGTATGAAATTTATAATCACCTAAGGGACCTTTAACAATGAACAATAAAAAAATTGCATTTGCAAATGAAATCATTAATAAATGGGGCAGCTATGAGTTGTATAGAAGACAAGGAGCGACCTTCTGTCTACGACCAGGATGCCTCAGTATTCTTTGCTGAAGTAAAGGCTGTTTGATATTTACAAAAACAATATGACACGGAGGTAAAAAAAATAAAGGAAAAGAACAGAATAAGAAATCTGGTAAACACTAAATATATTCAAACAATTCTCACTAGCTAATTAGGGCTTATTTATAAACAGTATAACTTACATAAGTACTTTTCTAACTGTATGGTGCGATCAGATATCAGCCTGCCCTGTGCTGTGTCCTTGGTTCACGTTTTTGTCACAAATTACAGTAATTACTTTTCTCCTTCGTTAAAGACAATTATTGCACTGTTCAACACCTCCATAACAATAACTTGCCGATGTACAGTTTCGAACATAAATTACTTGAATTTTATTAATTAATAATGTTGTCTGCACGCTGGCAAGACCGCTCACTTTTATAGCTTAAAGTCGACCTTCTTAACGCTTTCACATTACGAGCAGAAGTACATTAAAATCTGAAGATCTACAAAAGTTTTTTACTGTCATCTTTTATTTAGATCGAAGCGGAACGTCAGTTCAGCTTCTGTTAAAATGTTTCTTTGACTGCGCAATCGATGTATTAGCGTCCGCGCTAGATGCGCATCTTTACAGTTACGTAAATTATATAAAACAAATGTCTTTCAAAGAATAGGTCTCATCTCATAAGTTCATCATTTAATATACATATAGGTGAATGCCTTTCCAAGGGTACTCACAGCTTTCATACTACGGAAATCCCAATAATACTACAACATCTACACCCCAAACTCTACCATTCACTACAACATGCATGTTGGAGAGTAGTTCCCATGCTGTGGTGTGTTAGAATCTCTTCCTTTAGCAGCATCTTAGGTAGAATGCGTTTGAGGTATTGCGTTGTATGTCAGACACAAACAGAAATATCTGTATAGAACGTTTGATATACCTCCCCTTTACCATTTTCATTTGTACTATTTGTTTTTATTTCTGCGCGTCTTAATTAACTTCTACATCACATCTCTTAGTTTGTAGTTATATATTCTAAGACAAGCATCTCTGTTGAAAAAGATGTCACCACAACACCAGAGCATATCTGTAATGTTCACTTAACCGTTAAACAGCCATAAAGTCCACAATTTTGGGTCATCTCCTAGAAAGGCATTTACTTTTAATAAAAGATATTTGTTGTAAATAGAATACAGGGCATTTATTTATAGTGAATTTGAGCCGGCCGGAGTGGCCGAGCGGTTAAAGGCGCTACAGTCTGGAGCCGCACGACCGCTCTGGTCGCAGGTTCGAATCCTGCCTCGGGCATGGATGTGTGTGATGTCCTTAGGTTAGTTAGGTTTAAGTAGTTCTAAGTTCTAGGGGACTTATGACCACGGCAGTTGAGTCCCATAGTGCTCAGAGCCATTTTGAATAGTGAATTTGTGTGAATTTATTAGAATAAAATGTATATGCAGTGCTAATATTGCGAATCTCAGTATTCTGTTAAAACAGTTTCCATGTTATGTCTCTCTTTTTTTTCAATACATGCAAAAGTCTTAGTCACCCCATTGTTATACCCTGCTTCTAGGGTGAGGTAGTGTAACTAGACAATGTAGCGCTTGTAACCTCCCCCTCACTTATCGACCTTAATGACAATGAAAAATCAAACCGCGTGTACCTAATGGAAATTTGGGAAAAGCAATCGTCACCGAAGTTAATCTGTCGGTAAAGAGGGAGGAAAGGGTTACATGTAAATGAAAGGAAAAATGCTAATGAAACTGGTGGAAATTAATTTTGAAAAGGGGTAAAGTTAATAAAGGAAGTAAATGTGCGGGCGTTACGTTAACAATCAACTAGCGGTAATTAGATATTTGAGATTTGGGGGAAATTACGGTCGCCAGTCCTAAGGACAATTACTATAGTAGGTGAAAAAGAAAGGTTATTACACATATAATTAGCACTAGAAGCGTGGCAACTGAAGGTTGACACATGCAGTGTGAAAACTGAAAGTTTGTCAGAAGTAATGAATTTCGCTACACTCTGACTTAATTTAGCAAAAGAATTAATAAAACCGGAAAATCGAAAGTTAATTTAGTGACTGAAGTTAATAGTGAGCTTTCTTTCTCAAGCACATCGAAATTCAGTATAATATGGTTAGTCTTGGACTACCTCAACAATCATTTCAAAAGCTACTTGAATCTACGCAATTTAGAAATAAGGGATTTAACTTTGAACTTGAATTAAATGATTCTGAACAATTAACAGTAGTAAAATTTAGTACGTACCAAGCTGAGCTGCAGTCACAGATAAGCTAAAATAAGGTAACAAAACTCGCACTCTTAATTCGTGCTTGTGTAATCTAAATATTGTAGCCAGCTATGAATACTTTAACTGAACTTTGAAATTAAAGCAGTGAAATCGGGCGTTTCCATTTCATCGACACTCGGGTTCATTTCGGAAAGGGAAGGGACTCTGCTTGGTAATGCAATTGGGACAATGAGCAACAAACGTTCATGCTAAGTTGCTGTAATTATAGTGACGAAAATGGAACAGTTTGAAAAGCTGAGGTCTGCCATACGGTTCTAAAACTTTACGTGCGTCCAGTCTTCCTTGTCGGTTGATTGAAGGTTTGAAGCCGTCGGTCGAGGAGGTGGCGACAGTCACTCATTGTCGGCCGTCGCTGTTGCAGAAGCTGGATGTTGGCGCGCCTTCTTCTCGACACGGTCACCAGACGAAACGGGCTCTTGATGTGCGCTAGTTAATGTTTCCCGTTCGCGACACCATGTCAGAAACTATCATCGCAAGTCGAGCGCAACTACATGCTGCCAAACCCCGAAAGCGCGGCAACTCGCGGGAGCGTCACACAACACACCTGCTCCACTCGCTACTCCAGCCACACTCTCCCCGCCCGCGCTCCACGCGGCAGAGTTCACTACCAAAGATCCTACACACTTTGATTCTTCATACGACCTATCGATGTAATCGTTCGATAGCAGTTTGATTCTTCACACGACCTATCGATGTAATCGTTCGATAGCAGTTTTCCCTAGGCAAGACCCAGCGTAAAAATACAAATAATATTTACGAAACAAACCAATTATACATCGACACAAATGCATAGATATATATATATATATATATATATATATATATATATATATATATATATATATATACAAATAGTAAAACAATTACAATATGTAAAGACACAGAAATGTCATATATTCAGGTAACAAAAATAAGGAAAAAAAAATTATAGTACAATAGATGGAAATGCGAAGATATGCATTTCCGGCGTTACACGCTGTTCAAACAAGCAGCATAATAAAAAATAATTATTTTTATCATTGGCAGGAGAACCCGCCACCTACAACATGGATTGGGCATTTAGTGGAGAGGTTAGTCGACGTGTATCGAAACAAGAGAGATTACCGGCGGAACCATGGATTACCAGAGAGACCTGGGTTCGTCAGTCGAATGAAGAGGAGATTCGCACCTGTTCGAGAGGCAGTGAGAAGATTTCTGTATCTGAAGAAGAATACGGACGAGAGACAGTTGCCCACAGGCATAGATTCAACTCTGCGTGAATACTTTCTTCATTGTGAGCACCTTGACCCTTATTATCCGCCAATTATTCTCTTAACACCACAGCTTCTTGAAACCTCGCTGTGAGCGGACTGGCGCAAGCCAGTCTGGTTTGATTAAAATAAAACACTTTAAAAACTTCCTTAGTCGTGTTTTTATTACACTGATTATTTAAAATAATTATGTCTAGACAAAATAAATCACAGTGAAGAAGTATGGCACTGAGAAATTGTCTTAAGCGTGAAGACAGCATTTGTTTCTCCTCGCTTAGGGACCTATGAAGCAATCTACTTGGAAGAAATTGTAGGAGTTCATGATGTAGTTAACTTTATTACGGTTAATGACAGATACTCTATGTCATCTAGATGTAGTCTGTATATCAATAATCTCTTCGAAGATTTGAAGACTACGGACATGCGCCTGCAGACAAACCAGTACAGTTCAGACACATTCGGAAATTCCAAGGAAAAAGTGCAAATCATGACTAAGAGTCATAAGAATGAATGACTAAGATGGTAACTTTTGCTAGGTAGGGAGCACGGTAGGGAGATGTCCAAATTAACGCAGTCAATACTACCGCCTACTGTTTATAAGTCACGCATAGGGCTCAGCATATCACCTGTGATATAAGATCTCTGGGGAAGGATCTTCATACAGAAGAACATGTATCATTATTGTGGGTACAGGTAACTTTTCAGAACATAACTGCAATTCCTCACTTAAGGATGATATCAGGTACATCACTGGTAATGCACATTGCAATGAGGTGAGTGATATAACAAGCAGTGGAGTTTTAGGATTTCATTAGTCGTTGTGCCAATCACGTGTGGACGTAACTTATGCATTGCCCCACACGTAGTGACACTGCCAACATCTGAATGTTTAAGAGATTATCTGCATTACTAATTTCCAGAAGTAGTCTCTGTGAGAGTTTTGGCTGTTAATCCCAGAGGTTTCCAATAATTTCACTAAGGATTAAAGTATCCTAAAGAAAGAGCTGCCACATAACTATAGATGCCGTGGCAGGAAGTAAGCAAAAGAGCTCAAATAGGACGCTTGGAAAGGACAAATCATTAAACATTCGGACATTTTCAGCAACACATTCCCGTTGAAGAGGATCTACTGGTATCGCAAGAAGAAATAGAAAATCAAAAGTAACGAGGGCTACTCGGAAATTAAGGTCCAATAGGTCGCCAAATGGAAACAGCAGTGAAAATCCGATGAAGCTTTGCACAGATGTGCTGGGCAGCGTTTCTAGTATACCTCTCGACCACGTCGCGTCGCTCTTTTCAGTTCTGAGCACACAGTGAGCACGTAAAGATGCCTAGAGTAGTTATATCTCCCTTTAACTATGGGTGCCCGCTAAGAGATTTCGTCTGATTTCATGCAACCCCACATGGTGTACCTACCACGCACTTCCTTCTTCATAACAGTTTTCACCCGTATACTACGAGGGCAATGATGACGCCCCTGCAGCCTTTTCGATGGGAAGAGATGACCCACCACACAACCCAGACTTGTCCTTCCCCTAATGTTTATCTCTGCTCACATGAACAGCTGGCTATGAAGACAATGTTTGGGCACAGACAACGAACTGCAAACCGACGTGGAGAAGTGGCGGAAAGCCAAAGAAATTTATTTCAAAGTGGAGGGTATTGGAAGGCTGGTACAACATTACGACAAATGTCTAAGTCAGCGTGGTGACTATGTAGAGAAATAGCTGAAAGATGTAGCACACCGTTTCAAATAAAACGTTGGTGAATTTGACAAAGGTTTCGATTGCACGACCGACCGGATCTTACTTCTCGAATAGCCCTCGTACTTTTACAGATGTGCTAGGCTAAATACTGCATTGAGGAGATACAGCTATATCGATACAGCTTAATATCAAATTGCTGTAGACATAACTCGAGGACAGAGAGAGTGGCTCCACGGACAAAAATTTGAATAAGGTACCAAGCAATAGAAGTAAGAAAGCGTTGCTCTAGACAGCACGTGACGTCTCCTGGCAAGACATTTACAAATTCGTTATAATATATATATATATACATTAAAAAATAATAAAATTAATCATTTATCTGTATTATTATTATTGTTTCATTACTGTATGAATGGCTGTAGATTATGTATAAAAGGAAATAAAAATTTTTCATTTTTACGTTTGTGCAATATTTATGTATCTATATTTTACAAATAACATCTGTGGTCTGCGAATGTATGTATCGAAGCAGACAATGATAATTAAAAATATTTACAAAGATGCATATTAAATTGACTATAAATAGTGGAGGTTAAAACATTACTGTCAATGTCTTCTTGTAGCCGTTAAAGTTGTAAGAGTCTGTGGCGCTCGCTTGAATGCTAAGGTAGCCTTCGTTTGTCCTCTGATCGAGAAAGACGCCATTGGAGGCTGATATTTGTAAAAGATGTGTACTTTCAATTTATGTTGATTTTTTGAATATAGAAATTGTTAAAATTATTACCTGTAATAATTTATTGCTAGCTTGTCCAAGATTTCATTCCACATTCTTAGCCGTTTTCAGCATATTAGGAATTATTCATGACGCAGAGCCGTGCAGCCATCGCGTAATGAATTGAATGAAAGCAGTTTTCCCGCAATATAGCGGGCAGGTAACGGTACATTAAAATTATCTCTTTCAGCTTCCTGGAGACTTCAGAGAGAAATTGTGGATTTTATTATGTAATTTTCAGGTGGACATGGGCAGCTGCTATTATGTTATCAGTTACGTAAACAATTCATGAATGGTAAAATTTTACTTGTGTGTGATCAAAGTCTGCTGTGCAAAACATGTTCTGGCTAATAACATAAAAATCAAATTTCGTTTTTTCTTAGTTTCATCCTCTCATGTTAGTCGTGGCAGTGAATAGTGTTCATATATTTAAAAATAATCTACTGCAGCTTTTACGTTTAGCGAACATAACATACTGTAACTTCCGTACAGGTAATAAAAGTAATTGTCAGTGCATTCAAGACATGAAAGTAGCGAAGGGCATTTTTTTATTCCATAATTAGTTACAGTAATGATACCATGTTCCATATCTCACTCGCCAGATCAGTGTTATATGAAAATAGTCTGCAAATTAAAGATCGTACGTCCACAGCAGGAAATCTTTCAGTGTTGTGCGTATCCCCACATAATACGTCAAAGTGCATAAAGTTAAAATATTTTCAACTGCAGAAACTAATAGTGAGAATCGTATTTTATCTGTCGCGCTCTCAACAATAAGCAATACAAAATTAATTAAAATTTTATGCCATGCAAACTGCATATAAAGTAAAAAGGGTGTGCGGTGGGGATTACGCGACAATTTGGCGCCCACAAGCGCGGGGCCCGAATGAGCAGTGGCCACGAAAGAAAAAAAATATTAACAATTTTATGTTTTTTCTTTCAGAATAGTTAGTGGATACATATATTTGCTGATAAATGTACATATGTATTTTGCATCAAATGCTATGTATTAATGCATCTATAATTCTTTCATGAAAACTACACCACTACGAACAAACTGAACGAGTAAGAACTGATGCTACAGAGAAATTGTAGCAACATAGCCTGGAGCAGCCGAAATCAGAACCTTGCAAATTAACGGTAAGACTGCATCGTAGTTGTCCTGTCTGTAGAGCATAAATGTCAGTGAAGTCATCTCATGTCACTAGTGGTGTGTGTGTAGTTTAAAGATAGTTGCTTGTGACAGGACAGAGTTTGAATGTAGATAGAACTTTTCATTGTTTGGTGTATTGTGTACCAGTTCACATGTTTTTGTGCAACAAGTAAGACGATAGATATTGTATCCAACTTCGAAGTGATAAATATGGTCAAACCGCGTAGGCAACACACAGGCAACATGGGCTCTGAGGACCATCCCTTAAACCAGTGCAGTAAATGTAGAAGCGAGTGCTTTAGACAGCACAAGCAATCTGTTTGAGGAAATACCCTGTGAAACTGTGGGGGCTGGGGCACAGGAAGTGTTGCCACCGTCCACCAGTGTCCAAGCAGGCGTAGAAAAGTAGTAGTACAACCACCAGCAGAGCGGGAACCAGATATTGGAAATCTGCCTGGTTGATATTCGATTCAGGCTATGTTAGAGCGCATGCTAGATTATCAGGCGAAGTTAGCGCAAGCAGAGTGGGACCGCCAGCAAGAGGTAAAGGATGAAAAACTCGAAAGTTTTCTTGCGCAGCAAGCGAAGAGGGACCGCCAGCAAGCGGTAAAAGATGAAAAACTCGAAAGTTTTCTTGCACAGCAAGCTGGGCGCGACTAACAAGTAGTACAGTCCTTAGAATCCGTGCAAAAGGAGATAGCAAATACGAAAAAAACCTATGAGTCAATACCTAAAGCTGTACAGGAGTTAACTGCGCAGGTAAGTAATCTGCAGTTAGCGTATACTACCACTGTAGATGAAATGAGCGTTTTAGCTAACCGAATCGAAAAATTAGAACTAGATTCTCACAGCTTGTCGAACACAAACTGAACGAAGAAGCGACTAAAATTGACTGAGTTTAATTCCTGGTTAGACACGAAAGACAATGAAATCGAGAAAAAGAATGATTCAAAGGTAAAGCAGCTTTTGACGATAAGAACTCTGAATCTTTTAGCGCTTTAATAAACAGCCAGGTACAGAGTGATGTTCAGACTGAATCTTTTAGCGCTTTAATAAACAGCCAGGTACAGAGTGATGTTCAGACTATCAAACAAATACGAAGTGATGATATTCCGCACTGGCAGATGAATATAGCTAAGCGGGTAACAGAGTTGGAAAAAGGTTTAGCCGATGGTAGCAAACGTGCCGAAAATGAAGGTGTGTCGCCAGTAACCAGTGTATTTGGTAACGCACAGACGCATGCGCGACGCAATAATGAGAAATCTTCGTGCGACAATGCGAATAGCCGCAGCTCCAGATTAGAGCAGGCAGCCTATGCACCAGGCGCAAATGCGTACAATTCAAAAATATTGGTCGAAGAAAGTCTAATTAAGAACAGACAATTCCAGACTTTTCACTACCGAACGAAAGTCAGTACCTCCGATAGTGTTTATTAAAAGTTTCAGAAACAACTTGCCAAGCGCATGGAATGAAGCGCAGAAAATACAATATGTCATGTCCTATATTCAGGGTGACGCAGCATTATGGGCTATTGAAGTAGCGGACAGCTGCATGACCTATGCGCAATTTGGGAAGGCATTTTTAGCAAAATATTGGTCGCCTTGCATCCAAGAGCAGCTTAGGAAAGAGGTCTATAATCCTGAACCTTATTCAACTCGTCTTGGAAACCTGAGACGATATTTTGAATAATACATTAACAAGACGCGCTACTGGGACGAGCCTATATCGTCGAAAGACATTATTAGGCTACTTAAATCTCATTTACCTACCCAGATTAAGAAAAAGCTAATTAACGTTCCCGAAAACGACATGGAACTTTTCCTGTCAGTACTAGATTCGATTGACGTAATACAGGAAGACGTGAAGTCAGCGTGCAAACACGCAAGAAATAATGGCTCAGGATGCACGAATGGTAGATATGGTAATGCACAGAACCACAACCATCGAAATGGTGGGAGCGGTGGTAAAAGGCATGAATATCAGCCGAGTAGTAGTAATAACCGAAACCAAAATGGTTATGGTCACCCGTGAAATAATAAAAAACGTAGATTTGGCGATAATATGATTTCAGACAAGCCGGGACCAACCGCTGAAAAATGCGCGAGGTCTATGGCATGACAATTACAATGAAAAGAATCGTTACTGGAATCATAATCACCGACCGAACCAAGACCGGCAAAATAACGAGTGGTACGATAACAACAGACCACCGCAGCAAAACGCTCCTATCGCGCAACAGTGGCGGACTGCAAATCAAAATGTTCGTATTATAGAGGTCACGGATAACAACCGTCCAAGCACCTCGCACGAAAATAGTTTAACTAGAATCGTCCACGATATGCTCTCCGTCGCTGGCTGTAGGGTGAAGTGAGAGCATCACAAATTATAGTATACCTGGAATCAAAATGCTGCGTTATAATGACGGAATTAGCATGGAGCACGACCTCCTAACAGAACCGCACGAATGTGCAAAGAATAATAATGAAAACATACAAGCAATCCTAGAAGCAAAAATCTACGATATTGCTGTAAACATAATCATTGACACAGGTGCCTCGGCCAGTGTGATGAGTGCAGAATTGTATAAAGCACTTGGGAAGGGACGAAATATACCGACTTTCCCAGTGAATAACTGCAAGGTGTCTGGAGCCATAAGCGCACTGAGCCAGTTAATGAAGCGCCAGGTACAGGTAGAAATTTGTAAAGAGGGCGTAGCCATAGTGAGATCGTTCCCCGTTGTTAAGGGGTTAAGGGTGGCCTGCATTCTGGGAGTAGATTTTCTCCGTGAGAGGGACGCAGTGATCGACTTCTCCGCAGGAAAACTAAGCAGTCTTAATAAAGGCAGAAGGGTTGAATTGTCAATGATGCGATCGAAAGAGGTACTTGTGCCCTGTTGTAACAGAATAAATATGAAGGGTAGGAACCTGTGTGTACTGCACTTAGAAAATAGTTCAACGACAGATCTCTACTATTCCAATAAAGAGAGTAATGATTTTGAAGTAAAGGTAGATGCATTCCAGAATAAAGTCCAAGTATCTGAAAGTTTAAATAATATGCAAAAACAACAGCTAACGCAGCTGCTGTCAGAATATACAAGGGTATTTTCTGAACGACCAGGAGTAATTAAGGGTTACAACTATCATTTAGAGGTGACGACTCACAATACTTATTGTCGAGCTTCTTACCCCATCCCATGGTCGAGGAGAGAAGCAGTGGCGAAAGATTTTAAATAATAGCCGTAAGGAAATTTCATATTTGTGTCTTAGAATGTAAGTGTGTTTAGTTTTAAGTATGAATTTGTGTATATTCAGTTCTGAATATCAAGATAGTAAAGAATATTTATGGTGTGAGCAAGGCTCACAAGAAAGTGTAATAATGCGCTACATAAAGAATTGCCTACCGACAGATGAGTGATAAACAATAAAAAAAATTCATGCTCACGAAGTAGTGAACAATTTCTGGTGTAAAAACATTAAACAATTTCTGGAGTCATTTTTCACTACTATGTGTACAGAGAATTGTTGATTAAATTGCAAGTAGTAACATAATAGATTTAATTGTGTTAGGTTAATGTACTGCCTTGAGAGGATATTTATTTAAATGAAAGTAACTTTGAGTCGTTGGATGATTAGGTATACAGTATTACCACCAATAATGATATGAGTGACACTTGAATAAATTCAGCCTAAACCGAACCCATTTTATATGACGTACACTTTGTACGTACCAGTGCTTCAATTGAAGCCAGTATATTTCGTACACGTCTTTGAACATTGACTGCGCATTATGCGAATTGACTCATTCTGTGCGGAAGCTACACTGTAGTCCCGTAGGACAGATTATTCAAGCAAATTTTGTCACCAAAAGATAAAGTATTTATTGAACAACATGCCCAAGTCTAGCTGATATGCACTTGATAAGATCTGTTTACTAGAGGAGTGATAACTTGGCAAGTTACACAGAAAAAACTAATGTACAAACTCACACACCTTAATTTAATTGCAAAAAAGTCATTTATGCACTGTAATAATGTTAAGAAAAGTGCAATGGACATTGTAAATGTAACGGACTCACCATGAGGGCAAATAATTGTTTAAAGAAGGGGCAACATGCTTTCCAGATAGACTGTGTGTACACAAGCAACCTTGCAGACAGACAGAATATTGCGAGTAGAAGGGACAGAGCGTGACTGTTGGAACTGCACCAATATATACGTCGAAGTGAATCGAATGCTGAGCTATAAACTGTTATAACGCAGTGCTCAAACAATAACAAACTTACCGTGTGTAAGGAAACAGGTAGTACTCCGTTCAGAGACGATAACTATAAACATCGCTCGACGGAAACAATTAGTGTGTGTGAGCCGAAATGATTTCACGTGTCGAGAGACGCTCTGACAACGCATCGCCCGTGAAAACGAAGTAAAAGTGTTATCACGGTATAAGTGTATATTTTTTTATTTTTATAATTATATATTTTATGATTTTGGTTGGGGTGGCTTTAAATATTGTGGGCTAGCATGAGACTTTTAATTAACTTATACCGCGATAACACTCGTACGGACATCGGCTGCCCCTAAGTACGCACGATATAATATTTTTTAAACACAGCGCGCGACTCACCGCCTTCTAATACATAGTTTGCATGAGCGGTGCTATTTAAAAAAGAAAATATGCGTATTCTTACGCAAACTGTAATTATTAATATGGGTCTCAGGGGCTACTGGTTATTCATGTACCAAATTACATAAAGATTTACTGAGATATTGCGGAATGTAATGCTTTTCAATATTTTTGTTCATTTATTTGCAAGGCAAAACTGGAGAGAATCTCGTCTGCCGTTAGGCGGCCAAAATGAAACATACTGAACTCACTCAGTATTCTAAATATTAATGAACGAAATCTATTTTGACTCTTTTTAACTTTGAAATTAATGAAAGATCAAAATTGAGAAGTCTCTCGCATTTACATTTAATATTATGACACTATAAGTTAATTAAATAATACAGTCAGCGTAATGGCCGACTAAATCCTGCTAGGGGAGATGGACTCCCGGCACTATGATGTTCTGAAAAAAATTTGTTAATTATAATTAATGGTTGCAATCATGAGAGGTGACAACTAAGTCCATTCTACACACTTTCTAATGATAATTTCTATTATATTTTTCAAAATACAGATAAAACTTACGTTAATTATCAGATAGTACTACAATGGCGGCCTACCGCTGGACGAAACAAAACAGGAGAGATAGTTCAATCAAAGCATTGTCTCTGATCTTCATGGCCTATGTTACACAGAGATTATACCAAAAAAACTGTGTTTTGTTAATTACATCGATATTTGTGTTTTGATAATAACTTACGTTCTTTACTAATCGCGCACATGTACACAGTCTCGAAATAATTTATAATTCACACGTCTCATAACAAAAACTTCCTTTCCCTTTCTCCAAATGTCCATTTATGTGACGTACCGTCACAGTGTATAGTGCAACTTGTGCGTGATAAACTCTTAATAGCAGTTTCACAGTGTAACTCAGTTGTCAGGTCATGAAAACCGTTATCACATCAAAACATTCTGTGCAAACCAGCGAAACGACGGCTTACTGGGCAATAACCGCTGATTAATCCAACTGCATCCTATCCCACAGCTTATAATGTGTATCCTTAAAGATAGTATAGTGTGGCGGAATGTCTGTTACATGTATTTTGATGGAGAGCCGTGCGGAGGAGCAACAAGGGAGTGCAGTGCCGTCTCCGGTCAGCTGATCGCGGGCGAAACATCTGCCGTACGCCACGACAGCGGAACAGGCCGGCTCAGCTCGCGACTGCGCAGGCGCCACCTACCGCCGCACCGTCGCTGCTTCTGCGAGAACGCGGCGTCGATCCCGACGGTCACTGAGACATCGTGTTCCAGCCGACGCTCCAGGACACAACACTGACCGCACGCACTCCACCGCACACACCGTCCAACGTCATCGTGAACATTTCGCTGAACTTGAACTCCAATATTGACGAACTAAACATCAGAATGATTTTTGTAGTACGAACTTACACCAAGTGACGAATACTTTAATTTGTTCCAGTAATGAACTCAAACTATGAACCTGTTAGACACCATATGTGAGATGTCTTCTTTATATTAGCAACATAAATTGACCTGCGTAAAATGCTCCGGTAGGACGTCTATAATGAACAATTAAGTGGCAAAGTCATAACAGTACTTTGAATTATTTAATGTACCACTTATCTTAGAAAATAGATTAAGGAAACGCAAACCTACGTTTCTAGCATTTGTAGACTTAGAGAAAGCTTTTGACAATGTTGACTGGAATACTCTCTTTCAAATTCTAAAGGTGGCAGGGGTAAAATACAGGGAGCGAAAGGCTATTTACAATTTATACAGAAACCAGATGGCAGTTATAAAAGTCGAGGG
The DNA here is from genome assembly GCF_023864275.1 of Schistocerca cancellata. Classification (NCBI taxonomy): domain Eukaryota; kingdom Metazoa; phylum Arthropoda; class Insecta; order Orthoptera; family Acrididae; genus Schistocerca; species Schistocerca cancellata. Next base: position 43,240,618 of record NC_064634.1, read on the forward strand.
GCACGAAAGGGAAGCAGTGGTTGGGAATGGAGTGAGACAGGGTTGTAGCCTATCCCCGATGTTATTCAATCTGTATATTGAGCAAGCAGTAAAGGAAACAAAAGAAAAATTCGGAGTAGGTATTAAAATCCATGGAGAAGAAATAAAAACTTTGAGGTTTGCTGATGACATTGTAGTTCTGTCAGACAGCAAAGGACTTGGAAGAGCAGTTGAACGGAATGGACAGTGTCTTGAAAGGAGGATATAAGATGAACATCAACAAAAGCAAAACGAGGATAATGGAATGCAGTCGAAATAATTCGGCTGATGCTGAGGGAATTAGATTGGGAAATGAGACACTTAAAGTAGTAAAGGAGTTTTGCTATTTGGCGAGCAAAATAACTGATGATGGTCGAAGTAGAGAGGATATAAAATGTAGACTGGCAATGGCTAGGAAAGCGTTTCTGAAGAAGAGAAATTTGTTGTTGTTGTGTTGTTGTGGTCTTCAGTCCTGAGACTGGTTTGATGCAGCTCTCCATGCTACTCTATCCTGTGAAAGCTTCTTCATCTCCCAGTACCTAATGCAACCTACATCCTTCTGAATCTGCTTAGTGTATTCATGTCTTGGTCTCCTCCTACGATTTTTACCCTCCACGCTGCCCTCCAATACTAAATTGGTGATCCCTTGATGCCTCAGAACATGTCCTACCAACCGATCCCTTCTTCTGGTCAAGTTGTGCCACAAACTTCTCTTCTCCCCAATCCTATTCAATACTTCCTCATTAGTTATGTGATCTACCAATCTAATCTTCAGCATTCTTCTGTAGCACCACATTTCGAAAGCTTCTATTCTCTTCTAGTCCAAACTATTTACCGTCCATGTTTCACTTTCATACAAATACTTTCAGAAATGACTTCCTGACTTCCTTAATTCGACTACATTCCATTATCCTCGTTTTGCTTTTGTTGATGTTCATCTTATATCCTCCCTTCAAGACACCATCCATTCCATTCAACTGCTCTTCCAAGTCCTTTGCTGTCTCCGACAGAATTACAATGTCATCGGCGAACCTCAAAGTTTTTATTTCTTCTCCATGGATTTTAATACCTACTCCGAATTTTTCTTTTGTTTCCTTTACTTCTTGCTCAATATACAGATTGAATAACATCGGGGAAAGGCTACAACCCTGTCTCACTCCCTTCCCAACCACTGCTTCCCTTTCATGTCCCTCGACTCTTGTAACTGTCATCTGGTTTCTGTAAAAATTGTAAATAGCCTTTCGCTCCCTGTATTTTACCCCTGCCACCTTTAGAATTTGATGGAGAGTATTCCAGTCAACATTGTCAAAAGCTTTCTCAAAGTCTACAAATGCTAGAAACGTAGGTTTTCCTTTCCTTAATCTTTCTTCTAACATAAGTCTTAAGGTCAGTATTGCCTCACGTGTTCCAGTATTTCTACGGAATCCAAACTGATCTTCCCCGAGGTCGGCTTCTACTAGTTTTTCCATTCGTCTGTAAAGAATTCGTGTTAGTATTTTGCAGTTGTGACTTATTAAACTGATTGTTCGGTATTTTTCACATCTGTCAACACCTGCTTTCTTTGGGATTGGAATTATTATATTCTTCTTGAAGTATGAGGGTATTTCGCCTGTTTCATACATCTTGCACACTACATGGTAGAGTTTTGTCATGACTGGCTCTCCCAAGGCCGTCAATAGTTCCAATGGAATGTTGTCTACTCCGGGGGCCTTGTTTCGACTCAGATCTTTCAGTGCTCTGTCAAACTCTTCACGCAGTATCGTATCTCCCATTTCATCTTCATCTACATCCTCTTCCATTTCCATGATATTGTCCTCAAGTACACCGCCCTTGTATAGACCCTCTATATACTCCTTCCATCTTTCTGCTTTCCCCTCTTTGCTTAGAACTGGGTTTCCATCTGAGCTCTTGATATTCATACAAGTGATCCTCTTATCTCCAAAGGTCTCTTAATTTTCCTGTAGGCTGTATCTATCTTACCCCTAGTGAGATAAGCCTCTACATCTTTACATTTGTCCTCTAGCCATCCCTGCTTAGCCATTTTGCACTTCCTGTCGATCTCATTTTTGAGACGTTTGTATACCTTTTCGCCTGCTTCATTTACTGCATTTTTATATTTTCTCCTTTCATCAATTAAATTCAATATTTCTTCTGCCACCCAAGGATTTCTACTAGTCCTCGTCTTTTTACCTACTTGATCCTGTGCTGCCTTCACTACTTCATCCCTCAAAGTTACCCATTCTTCTTCTACTGTATTTCTTTCCCCCATTCCTGTCAATTGTTCCCTTATGCTCTCCATGAAACTCTGTACAACCTCTGGTTCTTTCAGTTTATCCAGGTCCCATCTCCTTAAATTCCCGCCTTTTTGCAGTTTCTTCAGTTTCAATCTACAGGTCATAACCAATAGATTGTGGTCAGAGTCCACATCTGCCCCTGGAAATGTCTTACAATTTAAAACCTGGTTCCTAAATTTCTGTCTTACCATTATATAATCTATCTGATACCTTTTAGTATTTCCATGTATACAACCTTCTATCATGATTCTTAAACCAAGTGTTGGCTATGATTAAGTTGTGCTCTGTGCAAAATTCTACCAGGCGGCTTTTTCTTTCATTTCTTAGCCCCAATCCATATTCACCTACTACGTTTCCTTCTCTCCCTTTTCCTACACTCGAATTCCAGTCACCCATGACTATTAAATTTTCGTTTCCCTTCACTATCTGAATAATTTCTTTTATTTCATCATACATTTCTTCAATTTCTTCGTCATCTGCAGAGCTAGTTAGCATATAAACTTGTACTACTGTAGCAGGTGTGGGCTTCGTATCTATCTTGGCCACAATAACGCGTTCGCTGTGCTGTTTGAAGTAGCTTACCCGCACTCCTATTTTTTTATTCATTATTAAACCTACTCTTGCATTACCCCTATTTGACTTTGTGTTTATAACCCTGTAGTCACCTAACCAGAAGTCTTGTTCCTCCTGCCACCGAACTTCACTAATTCCCACTATATCTAACTTTAATCTATCCATTTCCCTTTTTAAATTTTCTAACCTACCTGCCCGATTAAGGGATCTGACATTCCACGCTCCGATCCATAGAATGCCAGTTTTCTTTCTCCTGATAATGACATCCTCTTGAGTAGTCCCCGCCCGGAGATCCGAATGGGGGACTATTTTACATCCGGAATATTTTACCCAAGAGGACGCCATCATCATTTAATCATACAGTAAAGCTGCATGCCCTCGGGAAAAATTACGGCCGTAGTTTCCCCTTGCTTTCAGCCGTTCGCAGTACCAGCACAGCAAGGCCGTTTTGATTATTGTTACAAGGCCAGATCAGTCAATCATCCAGACTGTTGCCCTTGCAACTACTGAAAAGGCTGCTGCCCCTCTTCAGGAACCACACGTTTGTCTGGCCTGTCAGCAGATACCCCTCCGTTGTGGTTGTACCTACGGAACGGCTATCTGTATCGCTGATGCACGCAAGCCTCCCCATCAACGGCAAGGTCCATGGTTCATGGGGGGGGGGGGGGGGGAATTTGTTAACATCAAGTATAGATGTAAGTGTCAGAAAGTCGTTTCTGAAAGTATTTGTATGGAGTGTAGCCATGAATGGAAGTGAAACATGGACGATAAATAGTTTAGACAAGAAGAGAATAGAAGCTTTCGAAATGTGGTGCTACAGAAGAATGCTGAAGATTAGATGGATAGATCACATAACTAATGAGGAGGTACTGAATAGAATTGGGGAGGAGTTTGTGGCACAACTTGACAAGAAGAAGAGACCGGTTGGCCGGACATATTCTGAGGCATCAAGGGATCACAAATTTAGTATTGGATGGCAGCGTGGAGGGTCAAAATCGTAGAGATAGATCAAGAGATGAATCGGTGTGGCTGAGCGGTTCTAGGAGCTGCAGTCTGGAACCACGCGACTGCTACGGTCGCAGGTTCGAATCCTGCCTCGGGCATGGATGTGTGAGATGTCCTTAGGTTAGTTGGGTTTTAGTAATTCTAAGTTCTAGGGGACTGCTGACCTAAGCAGTTAAGTCCCATAGTGCTCAGAGCCATTTGAGCCAGATGAAGAAGCTTGAACAGGATAGAGTAGCATGGAGAGCTGCATCAAACCAGTCTCAGGACTGAAGACCACAACAACAACAGCAAAAATACTGTACTTTCACCAAAACACTCATACTCATACTTCACTCACAGGATATCTGTTGGAGGAACTGATGGTGGCACCAGCTGCTTCTCTTTTCCACATGCCGACATTTACACTTGAACGTAGTTACTGAGCCGTGGCGGCCCCATTTCATTTTATCCCTGTCTTCCCAGTGCGGCGCGAATTTAGCGTGCTGTTTTCGTAGATGATCGCTGGCTCAGAGAGTTTGAAATAGGCCGAAAGTGGGTTGTGAAGTTAGAGTGGGCAGGAAGGGCGCAGTGGCATGGTATCACGCGTGGATTTTCGCGCACAACGGCTCTTTCAGCCGTTAGTTCTGTTTGTGCCGATATCGGTTTGTCACTCGTTTGGGTAGTGTCAATCGTACTGCTGTATCGACGGTGTCCTACGGAGTTCAGTGAACTTGCACTTTCCTCTTTATCCATTCTGGGCGCTTGTAGTTTTGCCCTCATGTTTTCCGTGTATGAAAGGACCTTAAGCCGCGCAGTAGATTCAAATTCAGTGGTTTTACTAGTGAAACTTAGCTTTTGCCTCATGTGTATGGCAGTTTGGTGTTTAAGCTTTAGTGTTTAACGAAGTTCTATACTCAGCTTTATTAATCGGGTCATGAGCAGTGTGGCATAATTCCTGTTCACTGAGTCTGAGTTTTGTTACGTTTTGTAAGGATTCTAGTTTTACCTTTTAATGACTTTAAGGGGAATTCGCTGTATTAATATGTTTGTTTTGAAACTAGGTTCTAGGTGGTTGTCAAGCCTGCGGACTGATTCAAAGAAACACTGTTTCTAATGCCTAGTCACCAAGTATTCCCTTGGATGTGTAAGCTTAAACATTCATTTGTTCCATCCGTTTGAGTCGAATAAGCACCTGGCCGTGCAGTTTTAGTATGAAGTTTACATAACTTGTTTGGGGAGACGTTAACTATTATATTTTTTACACTCTCTTACCAGTCGTTTAAGATCTTTCTCCTTTAGGTAGTTTTTTGCAAGTACACTCCTGGAAATTGAAATAAGAACACCGTGAATTCATTGTCCCAGGAAGGGGAAACTTTATTGACACATTCCTGGGGTCAGATACATCACATGATCACACTGACAGAACCACAGGCACATAGACACAGGCAACAGAGCATGCACAATGTCGGCACTAGTACAGTGTATATCCACCTTTCGCAGCAATGCAGGCTGCTATTCTTCCATGGAGACGATCGTAGAGATGCTGGATGTAGTCCTGTGGAACGGCTTGCCATGCCATTTCCACCTGGCGCCTCAGTTGGACCAGCGTTCGTGCTGGACGTGCAGACCGCGTGAGACGACGCTTCATCCAGTCCCAAACATGCTCAATGGGGGACAGATCCGGAGATCTTGCTGGCCAGGGTAGTTGACTTACACCTTCTAGAGCACGTTGGGTGGCACGGGATACATGCGGACGTGCATTGTCCTGTTGGAACAGCAAGTTCCCTTGCCGGTCTAGGAATGGTAGAACGATGGGTTCGATGACGGTTTGGATGTACCGTGCACTATTCAGTGTCCCCTCGACGATCACCAGTGGTGTACGGCCAGTGTAGGAGATCGCTCCCCACACCATGATGCCGGGTGTTGGCCCTGTGTGCCTCGGTCGTATGCAGTCCTGATTGTGGCGCTCACCTGCACGGCGCCAAACACGCATACGACCATCATTGGCACCAAGGCAGAAGCGACTCTCATCGCTGAAGACGACACGTCTCCATTCGTCCCTCCATTCACGCCTGTCGCGACACCACTGGAGGCGGGCTGCACGATGTTGCGGCGTGAGCGGAAGACGGCCTAACGGTGTGCGGGACCGTAGCCCAGCTTCATGGAGACGGTTGCGAATGGTCCTCGCCGATACCCCAGGAGCAACAGTGTCCCTAATTTGCTGGGAAGTGGCGGTGCGGTCCCCTACGGCACTGCGTAGGATCCTACGGTCTTGGCGTGCATCCGTGCGTCGCTGCGGTCCGGTCCCAGGTCGACGGGCACGTGCACCTTCCGCCAACCACTGGCGACAACATCGATGTACTGTGGAGACCTCACGCCCCACGTGTTGAGCAATTCGGCGGTACGTCCACCCGGCCTCCCGCATGCCCACTATACGCCCTCGCTCAAAGTCCGTCAACTGCACATACGGTTGACGTCCACGCTGTCGCGGCATGCTACCAGTGTTAAAGACTGCGATGGAGCTCCGTATGCCACGGCGAACTGGCTGACACTGACGGCGGCGGTGTACAAATGCTGCGCAGCTAGCGCCATTCGACGGCCAACACCGCGGTTCCTGGTGTGTCCGCTGTGTCGTGCGTGTGATCATTGCTTGTACAGCCCTCTCGCAGTGTCCGGAGCAAGTATGGTGGGTCTGACACACCGGTGTCAATGTGTTCTTTTTTCCATTTCCAGGAGTGTAATATCTACTACTTGCCTTATGATGGCCTTTATGGACTTGTAGCCGTGATCTCTTAAAAAGGTGGCTATTGTTGCTCATCTAATGTGTATTTCTGTAGCCTATATCTCACCTACTTGGTGTTCGTCAGCAGCGCCTCTAAGCCTTGTGAAGTGCGTACCCGACATTTCGGCGGCTGCAGGCCGCGCGGGCCACAGCAAGTTGAAAAAGAGAAAGTGGGAGAGAGAGAGAGAGAGAGAGAGAGAGAGAGAGAGAGAGAGAAAGGGTGATGTATACGTGCGTGTGATAAATCCTTTCCCTCGACACTTTCTCTCCTTCATACCTCCTCCGTGTTACCACAGATGACGTATCACTGATCTCATTTGCACTAAGATTGCAGTACACGCGAGGTGCCTATTTGCATCCACCGCCCTGAGTGGAATGCATTAAGTTCTAATAAATGTTTACCAACCTGCTGTCTTCAATAGTTGTTGTCCCCTGCCCAGAAAAGAGCACATAGGTCGTGAATCCGTAACCTTGAGGCTGTAATAAAGTGTTCGCGAGGAACTGTTATTTTAAAAATAATTAAATTTCTAATCAGTTTGCTTATACGGGATGCCACTCGCTTTTTATTAGCAGAACACGAGAAACTGCACAAATAATATGCATTCTTCACAACGAAATTATATACATACCGGGTGAGTCACCTAACGTTACCTGTGGATATATTTCGTAAACTACATCAAATACTGACGAACCGATTCCACAGACCGAACGTGAGGAGAGGGGCTAGTGTAATTGTTTAATACAAACCATACAAAAATGCACGGAAGTACGTTTTTTAACACAAACCTATGTTTTTTTAAATGGAACCACGTTAGTTTTGTTAGCACATCTGAACATAAAAACAAATACGTAATCAGTGCCGTTTGTTGGATTGTAAAATGTTAATTACATCCGGAGATACTGTAACCTAAAGTTGACGCTTGAGTACCACTCCTCCGCTGTTCGATCGTGTGTATCGGAGAGCACTGCAACATACATCGCGTTTCTACAGAATGATCTGCCAACGTTGCTCGAAAATCTCCCACTGGAAACGCGTCGACGTATGTGGTATCAGCATGATGGTGCACCTCCACATTCCGCAATTAACACTAGGCTGACCCTTGACAGGATGTGGAGGACACATAAATTGGCCAGCCCATTCTCCTGATCTTACACCTCTGGACTTCTTTCTGTGGAGTACGTTAAAGGAGAATGTGTACCGTGATGTGCCTACAACCCCAGAGGATATGAAACAACGTATTGTGGCAGCCTGCGGCGACATTACACCAGATGTACTGCGGCGTGTACGACATTCATTACGCCAGAGATTGCAATTGTGTGCAGCAAATGATGGCCACCACAATGAACATCTATTGGCCTGACATGTCGTGACACATTCTATTCCACTCCGTAATTGAAAACGGAAACTACGTGTGTACGTGTACCTCACCCCTCATGGTAATGTACATGTGCGTCAGTGAAAAAGACCAATAAAAAGGTGTTAGTATGTGGACGTAATGTGCTGTTCCAGTCTCTTCTGTACCTAAGGTCCATCACCGTTCCCTTTGGGTCCCTACGTAATTCGGTGCTCTCTGATACACACGATCGAACAGCGGAGGAGTGGTACTCAATCGTCAACTTTAGGTTACAATATCTCCGGATGTAATTAACATTTTACAATCCACCAAACGGCACTGATTACGTATTTGTTTATATGTTCAGATGTGCTAACAAAACTAACGGGGTTCCATTTAAAAAAACGTAGGTTTGTGTTAAAAAACGTACTTCCGTGCATTTTTGTATGGTTTGTATTAAACAATTACACTAGCCCCTCTCCTCACGTTCTGTCTGTGGAATCGGTTCGTCAGTATTTGATGTGGTTTACGAAATATATCCAGCGGTAACGTTAGGTGACTCACCCTATATATATATATATATATATATATATATATATATATATATATATATATATATAAAAAATTTATTGCGCACATGTTGTGCATACTAAGACACATTATTTAGCACAGAGGTCTATGATTTATTTCACAGGGTTTTTACGCGCTAGACCGTGGTATAGCTCACAATGTTTTTCACAGAGTTCACATATGCATATCGTGTCTGGGTCGTGGTATGTCCTTGTTCTGCAGATTGTGTGATGGTTGCCGTGGGCGCGATGGAATTTACGAGTAGTCTCAGCTCCTGGTTTGTACCGATCCATGCTCTGTTCATCATGGCCTCTGAAGAGTAGAACTCTGGCCATATCTCCTTCTCTTTGCCGGCCGCGGTGGTCTAGCGGTTCTAGGCGCGCAGTCCAGAACCACGGTCGCAGATTCGAATCCTACCTCGGGCATGGATGTGTGTGATTCCTTAGGTTAGTTAGGTTTAAGTAGTTCTAAGTTCTAGGGGACTAATGACCTCAGATGTTAAGTCCCATAGTGCTCAGAGCTATTTGAACCATTTTTTCCTTCTCTTTCTTCTCCCTGTCTAGCCGCAGTTTCTTCCAGTTGTCTGTGTAGGGCAAGTTGAATTTACATCTCAGATCGTCTACTAGAAATGTTTCTCTCGCGAGTTCGTACGCTAGTATTGACTTGGTGTACTTAGTAATTCAAAGGGCTGCCTTCAGGAATCTGGCTTTCACTTTTTCCATTCGTAGTAGGTCTAAAATGGTTCAAATGGCTCTGAGCACTATGGGACTTAACAGCTGTGGTCATCAGTCCCCTAGAACTTAGAACTACTTAAAGCTAACTAACCTAAGGACATCACACACATCAATGCCCGAGGCAGGATTCGAACCTGCGACCGTAGCAGTCGCGCGGTTCCGGACTGCGCGCCTAGAACCGCGAGACCACCGCGGCCGGCGGTAGTAGGTCTCCATAGCTTAGCTTTTCCCATGTTATCTCTGTTCTATATGTTCGAATAGGAACGATTTTCGCTTTTAAGAGGGCCATGGCTGTATCCAGGGATAGTTGATGTCGCAGATGGCTATGGTTGCGGCTGCTTCTCGTTGTGTTGTGTGGATTCTGTATGAGTGTGCTGTTGACTGAACCGTTACGGCCAGATATTTGAAGCTGTTCGTAGTTGTAGAGGTTCTTGTTTGAGATATATTTTGCCCTTCGTGGATAGGCGTCCTCCTTCCCTGAATACCATGTGTACAGTCTTTTCTGCGTTTATCTGCAGTCCGTTGTGTTCAGCCCATGCTCCAAGAGCATTTATTTCTTAATGTAGTTCATTTGCATCGTGTGAATCCACCACCATGTAGCCTGCGTATATCTAGATATTGAGGGACGGAGCCAAATTTATTATTGCTAGGACCTCATCGTGTGTGGCTACGTCGAACAGAAGGGGGACTTCTGGGGTCTCTTTGTAACACTCCGTTTGTCTGTGTCATTTCTTGCGAGGTTGTTACGCTGTCTGATGTTATGATGGTGTTCTTTCAACGAAATAATGAACTGCGTATTTCGGTAACTACTATCATACTCCAGAATGAGTCTCGGTGCGGCACACAGTTTTCATCTGCCAGGAAGTTTCATATCAGCGCACACTCCGCTGCAGAGTGAAAATCTCAGTCTCGAAATATCCCCGAGGCTGTGGCTAACCCATGTCTCCGCCATATCCTTTCTTTCAGGAGTGCTAGTTCTGCAAGTTTCGCAGGAGAGCTTCTGTGAAGTTTGGAAGGTAGGAGACGAGGTACTGGCAGAAGTAAAGCTTTGATGAGGGGGCGGGGGGGGGGGGAGGGCGTGAGTCGTGCTTGGGTAGCTCAGTTGGTAGAGCACTTGCCTGCGAAAGGCAAAGGTCCCGAGTTCGAGTCTCAGTCCGGCACACAGTTTTAACCTGCCAGGAAGTTTTTTACTATCATACTGTTCTCAACTATATGTCCAAATAAGAATACATTGCTAATAAAGTCTTAACACCGACTGCGACAGACATGTTTGTCCTCCGAGACTGCCGAGCCAACTATGATCTTACCCACTAGACATTGCTAAACGAGTATTAAATGATGCCGCCCGCGGCAGACAACATGTCTGTATTCCGATACTTTCGAACCAGCTCTGATCTTACAGCCGAACCTCTTCGCCCGCCATCCAAATTAGGCGCCACCCGTAGGTCACCGGAGTGCTTCGACTTCCTTTTCGTTTCGCAGTTGTTTATTATTCTGCTGGTTATTATTACTTGTGAAATAATTGAATGGTAGTACGCTATTTAGAGATGCTTTAATTTGAAATGCAAGTAAATGCACTATTCATTAACAAAAGATTATCATTTTGTTCCGCAACTTCCGAATGTAGGAGTCAATCGTGGAGAAGGACCACAATTTAGGCAGCCTTTCACACGATACCCGTACCGAGCAAACTATGATCGGTACCTCACACCACATTGCGTCATCTTGTTACTGCTGCCTTCTCAGCTGCTCTGAAAAGAGCTTTTGTACCTGAATATCATGGCTGTATAGGCAGACATATTATAGGGCCTGTTCTTGTTGTGCCCCTGAACGTGCCTCCCAGCTGTGTTTGAGGCGTGTCCACTGTTGCTATACTGGAACTGTTCACATTGGCGGTTTGTCTTCTTTAAGTTTCGTCTGATGTACTTGCTTAAATATTGTGCCTTAATATAGGTGACACTGTAATTAAATTTTGAGGTAGTTCCTTTGCTTGTTCAAGTGTTTCCTTATATACTGTACTTGTTGTGCTGAGGAAAATTGTAATATAATTTCGATTCTCATTGCCATCTCCTTTGATTTGTATTTCTAATTATAACTCGCTATTCTTTGCTCGAGCTTAATTTGTTATTGTATCCGTTCTATGGATGTGAGAAAATGTGTCAGATCTGCCATGCTTGGGTGTGTATTCCAAATTATCAGTTCTAACTTAATAACTGTGACTAAGAAGGTTACGAAGAGTTATCTTCACTTACTGCTTAAGAATATCAAAAGCTCAGATGGAAACCCAGTACTAAGCAAAGAAGGGAAAGCAGAAAGGTGGAAGGAGTATATAGAGGGCCTATACAAGGGCGATGTACTTGAGGACAATATTATGGAAATGGAAGAGGATGTAGATGAAGATGAAATGGGAGATATAATACTGCGTGAAGAGTTTGACAGAGCACTGAAAGACCTGAGTCGAAACAAAGCCCCGGGAGTAGACAACATTCCTTTAGAACTACTGACAGCCTTGGGAGAGACAGTCCTGACGAAACTCTACCATCTGGTGAGCAAGATGTATGAGACAGGCGAAATACGCTCAGACTTCAAGAAGAATATAATAATTCCAATCCCAAAGAAAGCAGGTGTTGACAAATGTGAAAATTACCGAACTATCAGTTTAATAAGTCACGGCTGCAAAATACTAACGCGGATTCTTTACAGACGAATGGAAAAACTGGTAGAAGCCGACCTCGGGGAAGATCAGTTTGGATTCCGTAGAAATGTTGGAACACGTGAGGCAATACTGACCTTACGACTTATCTTAGATGAAATATTAAGGAAAGGCAAACCTACGTTTCTAGCATTTGTAGACTTAGAGAAAGCTTTTGACAATGTTGACTGGAATATTCTCTTTCAAATTCTGAAGGTGATAGGGGTAAAATACAAGGAGCGAAACGCTATTTACAATTTGTACAGAAACCAGATGGCAGTTATAAGAGTCGAGGGGTATGAAAGGGAAGGAGTGGTTGGGAAGGGAGTGAGACAGGGCTGTAGCCTCTCCCCGATGTTATTCAATCTGTATATTGAGCAAACAGTAAAGGAAACAAAAGAAAAATTCGGAGTAGGTATTAAAATCCATGGAGAAGAAATAAAAACTTTGAGGTTCGCCGATGACATTGTAATTCTGTCAGAGACAGCAAAGGACTTGGAAGAGCAGTTGAATGGAATGGATAGTGTGTTGAAAGGAGGGTCGAAGTAGAGAGGATATAAAATGTAGACTAGCAATGGCAGGCAAAGCGTTTCTGAAGAAGAGAAATTTGTTAACATCGAGTATAGATTTAAGTGTCAGGAAGTCATTTCTGAAAGTATTTGTATGGAGTGTAGCCATGTATGGAAGTGAAACGTGGACGATAAATAGTTTGGACAAGAAGAGAATAGAAGCTCTCGAAATGTGGTGCTACAGAAGAATGCTGAAGATTAGATGGGTAGATCGCATAACTAATGAGGAGGTATTGAATGGGATTGGGGAGAAGAGGAGTTTGTGGCACAACTTGACAAAAAGAAGGGACCGGTTGGTAGGACATGTTGTGAGACATCGAGGGATCACCAATTTAGTATTGGAGGGCAGCGTGGAGGGTAAAAGTCGTAGAGGGAGACCAAGAGATGAATACACTAAGCAGATTCAGAAGGATGTAGGTTGCAGTAGGTACTGGGAGATGAAGAAGCTTGCACAGGATAGAGTAGCATGGAGAGCTCCATCAAACCAGTCTCAGGACTGAAGACCACAACAACAACAATTGCTGCCTTGCTGTTTCAAGCGTCACCGAGTGTAAGAGTGACGTCTCTGGGCGCCTCGCTTTTGTAACATTACAGAGGAAGATTGTAGGCAACTATGAGCCAAATTCCAAACTTCTACGTCCCAATGGGAGGCAATTACGGCATTTCGCAGGAGTCATTATTTACCTGTATTGCACAGTGTCTATTTGTGCAAGACTGCTATTGCGTCACAGGCCAATTGTCAGACACTGGGTTGTAGCAAGTGCGACTAGTCCTCTGTGTGGTGCAGTGGCTGTAATATCCGATATGTAGTCCGATAGCCACATAGTCGTGCATTGTGTTAAAGAACTAGCTAGGCTGAAGTCATTGGCGACATGGGAATCTTGGCTCAATGACCTTTTAACTGTCAAAATATTAATAGCAAGTTACTCATAAGAGGGCAAGTTTCCATATATGTAAAGATTTCAAACAGCTTTTACCTTTCTTTAGTATTTCCCGTTGGAACGCACAGAAGGCTAGCCAAATACGTTAACAATAAATACAGAAAATGTTCATCACAGACCAAATGCACTTAAGTCTCAAAGAAACTAGTATAGGCATGCGGATTCAAATACAGAAGAGATATGTAAACAGACAGAATATGGTGCTGCAGTCGGCAACGCCTGTGTAAGACAAGTGTCTGGCGCATTTGTTAGAACGGTTACTGCTGCTACAATGACAGGTTATCAAGATTTGAGTTTGAACGTGGTGTTATAGTCGGTGCACGAGCTATGGGACACAGCATCTCCGAGGTAGCGATGAAGCGGGGATTTTCCCGTAGGACCATTTCACGAATGTACCGTGACTATCAGGAATCAGGTAAAACATCAAATCTCCGACATTGTTGCGGCCGGAAAAAGATCCATCGAGAAAGAGACCAACGACGACTGAAGAGAATCGTTCAACTTGACAGAAGTGCAACCCTTCCAATGCTGGGCCATCAGCAAGTGTCTGTGTGCGAACCATTCTATGAAACATCAAGGATATGGGCTTTCGGAGCCGAAGACCCATTCGTGTACCCTTAATGACTGCACGACACAAAGCATTACGCCTCGCCTGGGCCCGTCAACACCGACCTTGGACTCTTGATGACTGAGACATGTTGCCTGGTCGAACGAATCTCGTTTCAAATTGTATCGAGCGGACGGAGGTGTACGCGTATGGACAAAACCTCATGAGTCCACGGACGCTGCATGCCAGTAGGGGACAGTCCAAGCTGGTTGTGGCTCTGTAATTGTCGGGGCGTGTGCCGTTGGAGTGATATGGGACCCCTGATACTCTAGATACGACTGACAGGTGACACGTACATAAGCATACTCTCTGCTCATTTGCGTCCATTCATGTCCATTGTTCATTCCTACGGACTAGGGCAATTCCAGTACGACAATGCGACACCCCACACATCTATAATTGCTACAGAGTGTCTCCAGAAACACTCTTCTGAGTTTGAACACTTCCGCTGGCCATCAGACTCCCCGGGCATGAACATTATTGAGCATATTGGGATGCCTTCCAACGTGCTGTTCAGAAGAGATCTCCACCGCCTCATACTCTTACGGATTTTTGGACAGACCTGCAGGATTCACGCTGTTAGTTCCCTCCAGCATTACTGCAGACATTAGTCCATGCCACGTCGTGCTGCGGGATTTCTGTGTGGTCGCGGGGGCTCTACACGATGTTAGGCAGGTGTACCAGTTTCTTTGGCTCTTCAGTGTATAACTCACTAGTGATCAATTTTGGAACAAAACTGATTTTTTTCTCTGTTAAGCAATTAGTTCCACCTTCAAAGGCACAATATATTTGTTCGTGATTACAATTCTGCTTCTACAAATTACATTTTATTCAGTAGTTCTTTCTGTTCTTTTTCGGTTTCTGTGGCGTTAAACGTTGTATCCCTCCTGTAACTCTTGCATTTTAAGTATATCAGCTATAACGAATACACATAAAGACAAACCAATTCAAAAGCCTGATTTACAACACATTTACGTATTGCTAGAGATATTTACGTATATAAAAGGTACACACCCCTTACAGCCTCTCTGCAGATATCTGACAAATATTTACTGACTTATTTTCATTCTACTGAGTACGAATGATATTTGTTTACAATGTACCAGAAGGATGCAGAGAAATTCGAGCCGAAGAGTTTGATATAGAGCACTTGTGGCTCATCGAGTCGGGAATCTACCACAATCTGGCCTACAAATATCGTCTAAGCTACAGAGCATGCGCGGTGCTCGAGATTTTCAATATTTTCCCGCTTAATGCGTGCAAACTACAGATCCTACAGAAAAAATGAATATGATCTTTTTTGTAGGAAATTTAACGTAGTTTCATTGGGAAGTGGGAGAGGTTTTCGAGTTATTCAAGAACAACGTGCGTACATAGCTGCCTTTCAAGCGCACTCCAACCCCCACTCTCCCCCAAAAAATGGTTCAAATGGCTCTGAGCACTATGGGACTTAACATCTGAGGTCATCAGTCCCCTAGAACTTAGAACTACTTAAACCTAACGAACCTAAGGACATCACACACGTCCATGCCCGAGGCAGTATTCGAACCTGAGACCGTAGCAGTCGCGCGGTTCCGGACTGAAGCGCCTAGAACCGCTCGGCCACCACGGCCGGCTCTCACTCTTCCCACCCCCACCCTTCGCCCATTTCCCCCTCGCACAGGTCAGAAAATTTAGCAAGTTCTTCACGACACTCCGTCCTATCACTGTACAAAAATTTGCGACTACACAAATTATTTCTCATATTCGACGTTCTTCTGTATTCGAACTTTTTATGTCATCATTGGCAGGGCTATTACGCCAGAAACATAGTCGGTTATTTCGTTAATAATATTAATTAAACCTTTCCCTTAAGGGGCTCCGGAAAGGCTCAAAATCATGAAAAGTTCAATTTTTACTTTTTTGCGTTTTCTGAATCTGCAGACTATTACCTTTTAATAGATATATAATTTATTCAATTCCGAAGACTACAATTATTTTTAAATTTTTTTTGAAATGTGTTCTACATGGGCGTGACCCACTGTGGCGCTGTTAAACTGCTGTCAAATGGTGTTATTATTAACGTCCGTGTTCATCAGGTACATTTTAGTGATGTGAGATAAAGTATGTGTTGTGGCTAACCTGTGATGTTTCAATATATATCGCTGGTGTGATTGTCGATTGTTTCATGTTTATTTACTCTGTCGTTATCTCGAAAATATTTGTAATTAATTCTGTTTCTTGAGTCTCTGCTTTGTTGAAGTATAATAATGAGTAAAAGTAAAGTTGCTCATACTAATTACATGTTTTCTAAGGATCTTCCAAACATATTTGTTTCAAACTTTCAGTAAATGTTACACAGTACCTTCTGCATAATTTAACATAGCCTTTTTCCAAAAAAAACTGTATATTTTTGAATATATAAATAAAAAATTGCAAAAAATGTTGTGAATTTTTATTACAATTGAAAAAAAATCATCTTTAATAACTGAACTAAAATTTTGTAAAATCCCTGTGTTGAGTTGTAGCCCATATTCCAATAAATAATCTGTAAAAAGTTCAACTTCCTACCTCAAATACTTTGTGAGGAAAGATGTAATTTATAAGCGTTATTTTAACATTGCAAGTGTAGGGCGTTGCGGAGCCCCTTAAGTATATTGAAAAGAAAAATGACTTTTGTAAAAGTTATGCATAAATTAATTACGTTTACAATACGATCTCAACGTCTATAATCACAGTAGTAGGAACAAGACCAGACAAACAAAACGATTTCATTGTTAATTTTATGCAGCTAAAATTCACAAATTTATGAGTTACAAATTTACACAAACGTCAGTTTTGCAAGTTTTAAGTGCACGAGTAAGTCGGTGGCGTAATAATAGCCCGGAAAATGACTACCAAAAAAGGACGTTAGTAGGTTGTAAACAATTACCATTCAGACGCTCTATATTTACACAGATACACGCAAGCCACTTACAACCCCTGAAGCTTTGCTGTTTACCATATGTGGTACGTATTTGCCAAGAGCGTGTTTACACTTTCACATTTACGCATTATTCATATTTGATCTTAAGCAGTTTCAGTTCCCTTTTGGGCAGGTTGTTCCTGGCTGTCATCTCAACCACCCATAAACACTCTTCTAGTTTCTTTTCTATTTTTGGCTCTCGTGAACGTAGTCACTATAACATCATTATGATAAATAATCCGAGTCTCTCTAAAAGATATTTATGTGTCGTGTGAGCTGTACGACAGTCGCCTGACAACAGGTTCGGAATTACTTCACGACACTGTCGTAGCCGCCTCTGATACATCAGAACTTTTCTCGGTCGATACTTGGAAAACTAAACGCCGACTCCTGCTACTACCTTATGAACAAGGTATTTACGTACTAACGAACTTAGGCTGTATTTGAATGGCTACGATCGATGTGTCTAAAACTGGAAACGGCTAGGAACATAAGTTCCGTAATTTAAGTCCAGCACAGCTAGTTACTACTGTCGACGCGAGTTAGAAGTAGGATTCACTTTGTACGCCGTCGCAACAAATTTTTCTGCTTGATGCTGTCAACGCTCCACCCTCAGGGGAGTCTAATGACCTCTGCGTAACAAAAAAAGTGAAGAACCCAGAAGAGATGGTCGGATGTGAACGTAGCTTCGTACACATAAACAACATCGGCTGGTGTATAAATGAATAGACCGGAATAAAAACCGTCTTGGTGGCGAAATTATTGACTATCAATGATGCGTTTCATACTTTTGAGGCATCATCAGGTTGTGTAAAAGTAGCTGGATATAAAATCCACCCGTCGCAAAGCCATATAAAATGGAAAGTGGACGCAACAGTAACATTTTATATGGCTTTGTGACGGATGTGTTTGATATTCAGCTACTGTAACACAACCTGATGATATCCCAAAAGCGTGAAACGCGTCATTTATATTAAATAGTTTCGGAACCAAGACTTTTTTTATTCTGAAATAATTCGAAACTAGTTGCTGTAGCCCCCTGCCACAATGGAATGGAACAATTTTTAAGGGGCTCCGGAACGCCCTATACTTGCAATGTTAAAATAACGCTTATAAATTACATCTTTCCTCACAAAGTATTTGAGGTAGGAAGTTGAACTTTTTACAGATTATTTTTTGGAATATGGGCTACAACTTCACACAGGGATTTTACAAAATTTTAGTTCAGTTATTAAAGATGATTTTTTTTTCAATTGTAATGAAAATTCACAACATTTTTTTGCAATTTTTTATTTATATATTCAAAAATATACAGTTTTTTGGAAAAAGGCTGTGTTAAATTATGTAGAAGGTACTGTGTAACATTTACTGAAAGTTTGAAACAAATATGTTTGGAAGATCCTTAGAAAACATGTAATTAGTATGAGAAAATAAAAGTTTTGGGAATCGAGCGACAAAGATTGGATTAACTTTTTAGTGCATTCCAGGTCCATAGGATGGATTATCTTCATCCTCTGCAAACTCCTCCTCTAGCTTCCTCTTGTTCCTCCTCCTGTTTACTCTTGCTTGTATTTCTAGACTCTTTACAGCCCTGTCTGCAGCCCGAAGGCGTTCCTTGTCTAAAGCAAGCATCGCTCGTACCGTGTTAGAATGTTATTATTTACAGTAATAACACATACCTTTGGCTTTCCAACATTTCTCCTTTTCTTAAAAGCCTTCAGAGGATTTCTAATAACTTTACTTTTACTCATTATTATACTTCAACAAAACAGAGACTCAAGAAACAGAATTAATTACGAATATTTTCGAGATAACGACAGAGTAAATAAACATGAAACAATCGACAATCACACCAGCGATATATATTGAACCATCACAGGTTAGCCACAACACATACTTTATCTCACATCACTAAAATGTACCTGATGAACACGGACGTTAATAATAACACCATTTGACAGCAGTTTAACAGCGCCACAGTGGGTCATGCCCATGTAGAACACATTTCAAAAAAAATTTAAAAATAGTTGTAGTCTTCGGAATTGAATAAATTATATATCTACTAAAAGGTAATAGTCTGCAGATTCAGAAAACGCAAAAAAGTAAAAATTGAACTTTTCATGATTTTGAGCCTTTCCGGAGCCCCTTAAATGAATAGAGTTGTAATTCTCTGCGACAGGTAGAACAACCACGGGAGTGTCGTTCATGGTGAGTGTCGTTAGCCCGCCTGATAGGACATATAATGGGCGTGAACGGTTTCAGATGTTGAGTGATCACTATGAAAGAGATGGGGGTATCAGCGTTATCAGCACCCTGACGGAGCCCAAAAGGGGAAGCATTATGGGTATCCAATTAGCTGGCTGGTCGAATCGTGCATCATGCAGATTTGTGTAGATTGCAGATGTGACAGTGGCCTGATCTTGGACTGCGTGGGAAGAGGACAGGCATGCTAGTTGTCAAGGTTCCAGTCGACAACGTCTGACCACCACAATTGAGGATCGCCGCATTGTGCACCAAGCACATTGTGACCCCTTCACATCTGCTCCAGCCACCCAACAATAAGTAATGGACTCCCTGTCGCAATCTGTGTCATCCCACCTATCGCTCAGATGTTGGCAGCACATGGGCTGGGGCAATAGCGTCCAACACCACAACACAAACTGCTGTGTTTGGAGTGGTGCTGTGAATGAATGAATGAATGGCGTGTGACGAGGGCCTCCCCGTCGGGTAGACCGCTCGCCTGGTGCAAGTCTTTCGATTTGACGCCACTTCGGCGACTTGCGCGTCGACGGGGATGAAATGATGATGATTAGGACATCACAACACCCAGTCCCTGAGCGGAGAAAAATCTCCGACCCAGCCGGGAATGGAACCCGGGCCCTTAGGATTGACAGTCCGTCGCGCTGACCACTCAGCTACCGGGGGCGGACGGAGTGGTGCTGTGACTGCTGATGAATGACGTCGCATTGTGCTCAGCGACGAATCGGGATTCTACACTACCCCACATGGCCAACGTAGGCGAGTATGACATCGACCTGGGGAGATGTCACATTCTTTCCGATGTTCTGCAGAGGCACAGCGGTGTTACTCCAGGAATCATTGTTTGCGGGCCATTGGGTATGACTTCCGGTCATGGCAGGTAGTGATTGAGGGAACGATGATGCCACAACGGTACGTCACGGAGAGCCTACATTCTACATCTATATCTACATATACACTCCGCTAGCCACCAAGCCGTGTGTGGCGGAGGGCACTATTCGTGCCAAAGTCATATTCCCCCCCTCCTCTGTTCCACTCGCGGATCGCGCGAGGGAAAAACGACTGTCTGAACGCCTCAGTACGAGCTCTAATTTTCCTTATCTTTGAATGGTGATCATTGCGCGATATGAAAGTTGATGGTAATAATATATGCTCTACATCCTCGGCGAAGATCGGATTTTGGAATTTAGTGAGCAGCCTTTTCCGTTTAGCACGTCGTCTATATGCAAGTGTGTCCCACTTCAAACTTTCTATGAGATTTGTAACGCTCTCGCGATGGCTAAATGTACCAGTCACGAATCTTGCTGCCCTTCTTTGGACCTTCTCAATCTCTTGAATCAGTCCAACTGGTAAGGGTCCCATACAGACGAACAATACTGGTTGTCAAGGTTCCAGTCGACAAAGTCTGACCATCACAAATTAGGATCACCGCATTGTGCAGTCGACGAACTAAAGTATTGTAAGCAATTTCCTTTGTTGAAGGACTGCGTCGCTTCAGGATTCTACCAATAAACCGCAATGTAGAGTTCGCTTTACCCGTTACTTGTGCAATCTGATCGTTCCATTTGAGACCATTTCGAATAGTCACATCCTGGTACCTGACGGATATTACCGCTTTCGAAGACTGGGCATTTATTTTGCACTCGTACATTAATGGGGATTTTCGCTTTGTTATACGCAGTAGGTTACACTTACTAATATTGAGAGATAACTGTCAGTCATTACACCACTCATTTATTTTCTGCAAATCCTCATTGATCTGTTCACAGCTTTCGAGTGATACTACTTTCCTGTTGACTACAACATAATCGGCAAACAGTCTAATGCCTCTATCAGTACCGTCAACCAGATCGTTTATGTAAACAGTAAAAAGTAGTGGACCTATTACGCTGCCCTGGGGCACACCTGATGTTACGCTTGTTTCTGTTGAATTCTCGCATATTACTTGTCATGCAATAGCATAGTGGTCCCATTTTTCAACAGGACAATTCTCGTCTACACGTGGCACGTATCTGTATTTGTGTGACGTTGAGGTACTCCTGTGGCCAACAAGATCCCCATATATGTTCACAACTGAACATGTGTGAGACTGGCTCGGGCGTCAACTTCATCCCAGTGCAAATATCCAGGATATCTAGGACCAGTTACAGTAGTTGTGGGCAACCTTGCCTCATGAAGGGATACAACAGCTCTTTTGATACAGTTCCCAAACGAATCAATACATATATCTGTGCCAATGGGAGTGCAGCATTATACTGACAAATGGTCTCATACTGCCAAGCTGTTTGAGGCCAGACTTACTGTAAACAGTGAAATAATTTCACTATCCTCTCAACCCAAGAAATTGCTTTTTGTTTCCTTCTCCCCTTCTGGATGAACCACATTCTTTCTCATGTAATCTATATTTCCGCTAACTTTCCACGCCTGGTTTAAAGCAAACCTTCATTCTTAGTGGAGTTTCGTAGAAAGAGCCCGCTGTGTTGACGTACACTATTGGGATGTCATGCCAACATTTACTTAGCCGCTATCGTGAGTTAAAAAACATTTAAAATCTACCTCATAGTGATCGCCCGCAGTCAACAGCAGTAGGCGTCCATCACGAGCAACAGTACGAACCCCAAACAACAGCAATGTGGGCAAGGGAATGCCTTGAATTGAACCTGGATCAGCGATGGCAAGTTTTCTTCAGCGATGAGAGCATGATATGTCTGACACTTGATATTCGCTGTAGAATAGAATGGAGGCGACCAAGTACCAATGCAAGTATCAGGCATTCAGTCCAACGGGTTCAGCAGAAAGTGGGGTCAGCCATCTTTTGATCTAATGTCATGTACATATGTGGCCATGGAGGACCCTGCTTGAATCCCTGATAGAGGTGGGAATTTTTCCTCATTCCAAGCCCTTCAGGATGGCTCCAGGCCCTCTCAGTCTGTTATCATATGAGTACTGGGAATCTTTCCTGGAGGTAAAAGGCTTCCAGGCTGATGGGTCTGACATCCTGCCCCACCTGGTGCCACACACTCTACCTAGATTTAGTGTGTCACAGACTTTACCTTTGGTTTACCTTTATGCATTAAATACATGTGAAGGACTCCGCTCTTCACCATCGAAGGTAATCTGAGGGTTGTGGAGTTTTGGGATCGAATACGCCAACCAACTGTCCAACCATACAGTCAACATTGTGGCCCATATTCATAAAGACAATAATGAAAGAGCACACCGCGCCCAGCTCGAGCTTTCTCCCGAGGCAGGTGGAATGGTCTGCAATAACTGCTAACATGAACCCTGCTCAGAATGGTTGGAGTCTCGAAATTTGCAGTTTGTCGTCGTCAAAAACTGAAGAACCTCATGAGGGCCGCTGATGAAGAGCGAGATAGGCTTCAGCAGCAACACTTCGCCACTTTGTGGGCATCACAGTCTACAGAGTGCGTGTTGTATGCGATCTAACGCGAGAAACAAAGCAGTCATTTTAATTCACCTAAAACTAAGTGAAGTTTAAGGCGTAGTGGAAATTAAAGACGCTGTAACTGGAAACAGTAAACTTTCATTTCAATCGATATGTGCAGATGTTATTAGGAATACCACAGTTTTCCAAGCTAAATACTAGTTCTTTCAGCTTGACAGGAGTCTGTAAACGATCCAGTGATGTCACGCTGAAGTTTTCCCGTATAGCTAACCACTGATGCCAAAGAATGGAAATAAACTTCCAGCAGAAAAAGATTCGACTTTCTTCGGTATACTTTCACCTTCGTCAAACTTTTGTAGTGATTTCGGTTTTGCATTTTGGATGTGCGAGGGCCATTCAATAAGTAATGCAACACATTTTTTCTCGGCCAGTTTCGGTTGAAAAAATGCGGAATTTGTTGTGTAACATCGTGGAATATTCCTGCTTCAGCCGCCTATAGCTAAGTGAAGTTTCGAAAGGTGGACATACTATACGTGAGCTTCAAAATGGCGTCTGTAATGGAGGTGCATTCCAAGCGGAAAGATACACTCCTGGAAATGGAAAAAAGAACACATTGACACCGGTGTGTCAGACCCACCATACTTGCTCCGGACACTGCGAGAGGGCTGTACAAGCAATGATCACACGCACGGCACAGCGGACACACCAGGAACCGCGGTGTTGGCCGTCGAATGGCGCTAGCTGCGCAGCATTTGTGCACCGCCGCCGTCAGTGTCAGCCAGTTTGCCGTGGCATACGGAGCTCCATCGCAGTCTTTAACACTGGTAGCATGCCGCGACAGCGTGGACGTGAACCGTATGTGCAGGTGACGGACTTTGAGCGAGGGCGTATAGTGGGCATGCGGGAGACCGGGTGGACGTACCGCCGAATTGATCAACACGTGGGGCGTGAGGTCTCCACAGTACATCGATGTTGTCGCCAGTGGTCGGCGGAATGTGCACGTGCCCGTCGACCTGGGACCGGACCGCAGCGACGCACGGATGCACGCCAAGACCGTAGGATCCTACGCAGTGCCGTAGGGGACCGCACCGCCACTTCCCAGCAAATTAGGGACACTGTTGCTCCTGGGGTATCGGCGAGGACCATTCGCAACCGTCTCCATGAAGCTGGGCTACGGTCCCGCACACCGTTAGGCCGTCTTCCGCTCACGCCCCAACATCGTGCAGCCCACCTCCAGTGGTGTCGCGACAGGCGTGAATGGAGGGACGAATGGCGACGTGTCGTCTTCAGCGATGAGAGTCGCTTCTGCCTTGGTGCCAATGATGGTCGTATGGGTGTTTGGCGCTGTGCAGGTGAGCGCCACAATCAGGACTGCATACGACCGAGGCACACAGGGCCAACACCCGGCATCATGGTGTGGGGAGCGATCTCCTACACTGGCCGTACACCACTGGTGATCGTCGAGGGGACACTGAATAGTGCACGGTACATCCAAACCGTCATCGAACCCATCGTTCTACCATTCCTAGACCGGCAAGGGAACTTGCTGCTCCAACAGGACTATCCCGTCCGCATGTATCCCGTGCCACCCAACGTGCTCTAGAAGGTGTAAGTCAACTACCCTGGCCAGCAAGATCTCCGGATCTGTCCCCCATGGAGCATGTTTGGGACTGGATGAAGCGTCGTCTCACGCGGTCTGCACGTCCAGCACGAACGCTGGTCCAACTGAGGCGCCAGGTGGAAATGGCATGGCAAGCCGTTCCACAGGACTACATCCAGCATCTCTACGATCGTCTCCATGGGAGAATAGCAGCCTGCATTGCTGCGAAAGATGGATATACACTGTACTAGTGCCGACATTGTGCATGCTCTGTTGCCTGTGTCTATGTACCTGTGGTTCTGTCAGTGTGATCATGTGATGTATCTGACCCCAGGAATGTGTCAATAAAGTTTCCCCTTCCTGGGACAATGAATTCACGGCGTTCTTATTTCAATTTCCAGGAGTGTATAATTGAATTTCTTTGAGCAGAAAACCAGAACACCATAGGTATTCATAGTCTCTTTCAGAATGTCTAATGAGATCTGGTAGTGAACAAAAGCAATGTGAGTCGTTGGGCGAAATGTCTGTCACCATGGGAACAAGGTCGTACAAACCTGTCTGATCTCCCAAATGGCGGCCGGCCGCACATAGCTGTCACTCCTGCAGTGTTGGAACGTGCAGACGTTCTCATTCGAAGTGATCGACTGATCACAGTCAAACACCTCGCTGCACAGCTGGCCACCTCTGCTGATAGTACTGACAGACTCGTCCAGCAGTTGGGGTACTAAAAGGTGTGTGCCCTCTGGCTTGCTCAATGCCTTAACAGAAGATCATAAACAGCAACAAAGGACTATTTGTGCGGCATTGCTTGCATGTTACGAGGTTGATTGTGACAATTTTTGTCCAACAGCGTCACAGGCGATGGAACATCGCTTCATCCCTTTGAACCACAAACAAATCGGCAACCCATTGAGTGGCAGCACACCACCTCTCCTCTGGAATCTGAAGGGCTTATTCTGACTGACGTCCTCCCTCGTGCAATGATTGGCTCTGAAGTGCATTGTGCTACTCTCAGGAAATTATTCCCCCCATGTAAACTTATCTGTTGACTGCTTGGTGACAGTAGCTCCGACCTCTGAACATTCGGTACGGTGGTTGTGTAGATGCCAGGGGATGGGCGTGCAGCTGCCAGCATGGTTGGCGTGTGTGCAGGTCTCTGCTGGCCAGCGCGGTCGGGTCTACGCTGCAGTTGGCAGACGGTGCACGCTTCACGGTCACGAGTTTGTGCGATCGGTAGGATTTCTTTCACCTGGTATGTTTAGCAGAAACGTTGCGGTGGAGGAGGGTGTTTGTGTTCTCAAACGCTGGTGCAAATACAAGAACTTGGAAATATTTAGCGCTATGATCTGTCTGTCACGGAAATTTCATTACTTGATTTGAATAGTGTTTGTGCGTGATACTCAAACATTGAAAATGTGCTTTTGTTCGCCGGCCAGGGTGGCCGAGCGGTTCTAGGCGCTACAGTCTGGAACCGCGCGACCGCTACGGTCGCAGGTTCGAATCCTGCCTCGGGCATGGATGTGTGTAATGTCCTTAGGTTAGTTAGGCTTAAGTAGTTCTACGTTCTAGGGGACTGATGACCTCAGCAGTTAAGTCCCATAGTGCTCAGAGCCATTTTTTTGTGCTTTTTTTCCGAAGAAGGATCATTATAAGGTTGGTGGTGATTCTTTTAAGCAATCTATTTGACTCCTGTAAATTGTTAGACAATTAGTTTGATAGGTTAATGCAAATTGACTTTTTCCCTCTATTTTTGACATCAAAATTGCGTCCACTCTCCCTTTGCCCCCAGCATGATCCAATAGGAAAATAATATTCTGAGGAGAAATGAAAACCTCTGTCTGTGTGTTTGGAGACGCTGGTTCACACAGGCAAACAGCAAGTGGCCTCTTGGGAGAGACAGAGACAGGAAGCGAGTCTAGAATTTCTCGATCAACAGAATGCCGCCACTTGATGCTTTGTTTGGGGCAGTGCAGAAAGCTACCACTTTACGCTTTTTTTGAGGGGCGAGAGGTCAAAGTAGGCCGATATCCGGTCCATGGTCGGCAGTATTTAGTATTGTGGTCTGTAGTTAAGACATTGGCGGTTTCTGACCGTCACGGCGGCTCCCTGACGACAGACACATCTGGGAGACCCCCAAATGATGGCTACTATACTGCACTACATTCCATTCCTCAGTGCTTAGAGTTATTATGTCATGGAAGGCGAAGGGTGTAGGGGGGGCGGGTGCAGACATGAGTTCTGCCAATGTGGTGGAACCCTTTCTCCCACAAACTGTTTAAATAAAGAATATGCATCAACATCTCATTGACCTTGATTTGAGTTTCATGTCATGATATCCTTCCTCTTCAGCAGAGAGTGAGCCTTTTTCCCACTAGTTCCTTGTGGTAGGGATGGAAAGGGAGGGATGGGAGGTGGGTTGGGGAATCCTCTGTTGGTGGAATTGTGCACTAGCTTATTTGATCTCTGCATGTCAAGATGACTAAAGACACGAAAATTTTTTCCAACAGTACAACACCTCCAATCTGCAGCAGTGTAATTACGTAATTGTAGTTGCTGGATGTGAGCTTTTCCCGGCAAATAAAGAAATTCAAGGCCTGAAAATTGAATTTCATAAATAAAAACAGTATATCTATTGCTGTGTCATTGAATTTCCTCTGATAAGATCCTTCCTCTCCAGAAAAGACTCACCAATTTCCATATGGGGGAGAGGAGGATGATCTGGGTTTGGGAGAGGAGGGATGGGAGGATTTCCCAAGATGTGGAGGGGGTACGTAATTTATCAATTTAATTAATTAGTCAATTAAGTTGATATCAAAGATGTGCTTGTATCAACAAGGAGAGGGGGAGTGTGGGAGGTTTCCAGAGGAGTGGGGAAGGTGGTGGTTTCACAGGAGGATGGATTGTCTCCAGGGGTTTTAAATCCACCCACAAGTGATCCTAAACCACTTAGTCAAACAATAGAGTAAGGTCATAAATCAACCAAGTTTGTCAGGGATATGGGCAACCTGCACAAACAAAATGTGTTAGAATACAGTTTGTCCCACTACCAATTTGGCTCATTAAAACTTCATGCAATTTCGCAAACTCACTGGAATCAAAAATTTTCAAATGTGTGTGAAATCTTATGGGACTTAACTGCTAAGGTCCTCAGTCCCTAAGCTTACACACTACTTAACCTAAATTATTCTAAGGACAAACACACACACACCCATGCTGGAGGGAGGACTCGAACCTCCGCCGGGACTAGCCGCACAGTCCTTTGACTGAAGAGTCCCAGACCGCTCGGCTAACCCCGCGCGGCTCACTGGAATTGAAACCAACAAATGTTTACAGTAACATTAAATGAATTCTTTCGAGCGCCGACGTAGGAAGTGACACTAATATTAAAAAGGAAACACTTTCCTGGTTTTTACAAATATCTATTTGACCACGACCCAATTTTCTGTGTGTCTGGCCATCGTCTGGTGATAATGGGATATTGCAACCACAGACAAACTGACGTGCGATTTGCACAGATACTACCTATGAAATAAATTATGTACTCAATGCATACTTTCTAATCGCGGCCTGGCACGAATTCCTCTCTTGTGCCAACCTCTTTGTCTCAGAGCAGCACATGGAGGAAGTGGAGGAGGACATTACTGTCTAACGTCCCGTCGACATTGAGATCATTAGAGACGGAGTACAAGCTCGTATTTTGGAAGGATGGAAATCGGCTGTGTCCTTTCGAAGGAACCATCCCTGCATTTGCCTTAGGTGACTTAGGGAAATCACGGAAAACCGAAATC
The DNA here is from genome assembly GCF_023864275.1 of Schistocerca cancellata. NCBI lineage: Eukaryota > Metazoa > Arthropoda > Insecta > Orthoptera > Acrididae > Schistocerca > Schistocerca cancellata. The sequence continues at coordinate 43,268,713 of NC_064634.1, forward strand.
AGGATAGCTGGACGCGGATTTGAATCATCGTCCTTCCAGATGCGAGTAGCATATGCATCTTACGTTCCCAATTATTGCTGAGTTGGAAAGGTACCAAATTATTTTGTAAATTTAGCAAAAAGCTGTCCAATGATTCTGGAAAACTTATTGATAGTTAACACTGAGAATGACTTTATTGAAATTTACTTGCATTTTTGAAGACGTATTGGAAACTAACTGGTTTGGTAAAACTGTAAAATGCTTGTAAAGCAAGTCATGACAATACTGAAAGTGTATAATATGATGGATAATCTTAAAAACGGACTAACAAAAAAGAAACAGCCCTCCCCGTTGGATATGAAGCAGACAGAAAAATTAAACTGTGTTATTCATCTGAATTGATCAGTAAAATTTACAGAATTTTTATCATTTTATTGATTATTTATCCTAAACCAATATTTATTTAAAAAGCAACGTTGAATTTTGATATTTTATTAATATAGCTGAGAATTTAAAACTTCAAAATCTCAAATTAAATGTGGATTATCTTTATGAGGATATCGCATTATTAAACAAATCATATGACCAAATAAATATTTCTGGAGCTTTTGCAGAATTATCCATTGCACAAAAATGGCAACAAATATTCAGTAACCCAAATGACGATTTCACAGATTTGTACAACTTAACTTCATCCAGAATCTTTAGAGAATTATTCTTGACATCAAACATTACAAACAGTTCATATGAACATAGGTACAAAAATCCGTCTTCGCGGAGATATCGAGGGAATTCCCTTTTTGTGTGATTATCGTTTCTGTGTTTTAGAGCAACTTCAGTTACAACGATGTGTTCGCTGTTCGAAATGAAGGATATGCAGAACACGTACGGCCTATCAGATGAGAATGGGGTAGCAGCACGCCAGCTTTATGCTGAACGGAACCCGGGGAGGCAATTTCCTTGTGCAACAACGTTTGTACGACTTCACAAATACTTGCGAGAGACAGGATCATGTGAGAAGAGTAGCAGTTGGTGGGAGACTACGAGAGATATGAACACCTGAGCTTGAAGAACGAGTTCTTCGCGCTGTGGATGAATCTCCATCAATCAGTACAAGGAGGATCGCGCTAAGGAGACCGTTAATCACATGACGATATGGAACATTCTTCGACGCTTGCAAAACAAAGAATAGCTTTCAGTCAACGGCTGCTAGGCAGTGTGCTGTGTATCTGTAGTTCTTAGCATGCACCTTACTCACAAATGATGCTGCCTTTTCACGTGATGACAATCACGTCTGGGCTTATGAAACCCTCATGAAGTGCAACAAGGCAAATATTAACAGAAATTAAGATGGAATCGTTCGTGTGATTTCATAGGTCGCTACTTTTTACCACCAGGTCGTACTGGACTAACGTAGCTACGATTTCTCAGACATGAGTTACTCATTTACAGGGCTATTACAAATGATTGAAGCGATTTCATAAATTCACTGTAGCTCCATTCATTGACATATGGTCACGACACACTACAGATTCGTAAAAAAAACTCAAAGTTTTGTTCGGCTGAAGCCGCACTTCAGGTTTCTGCCGTCAGAGAGCTCGAGAGCGCAGTCAGACAAAATGGCGAGAGGAGCCGAGAAAGCGTATGTCGTGCTTGAAATGCTCTCGCATCAGTCAGTCATAACAGTGCAACGACACTTCAGGTCGAAGTTCAACAAAGATCCACCAACTGCTAACTCCATTCGGCAATGGTATGCGCAGTTTAAAGCTTCTGGATGCCTCTGTAAGGGGAAATCAACGGGTCGGCCTGCAGTGAGCAAAGAAACGGTTGAACGCGTGCGGGCAAGTTTCACGCGTAGCCCGCGGAAAATTGGCTCATGCCACAACTGGAGACCGACAGCGCCGACTTCATCTTTTAACAGGATGGTGCTCCACCGCACTTCCATCATGATGTTCGGCATTTCTTAAACAAGAGATTGGAAAACCGATGGATCGGTCGTGGTGGAGATCATGATCAGCAATTCATGTCATGGCCTCCACGCTCTCCCGACTTAACCCCATGCGATTTCTTTCTGTGGGGTAATGTGAAAGATTCAGTGTTTAAACCTCCTCTACCAAGAAACGTGCCAGAACTGCGAGCTCGCATCAACGATGCTTTCGAACTCATTGATGGGGACATGCTGCGCCGAGTGTGGGAGGAACTTGATTATCGGCTTGATGTCTGCCGAATCACTAAAGGGGCACATATCGAACATTTGTGAATGCCTAAAAAAACTTTTTGAGTTGTTGTACGTGTGTGCAAAGCATTGTGAAAATATCTCAAATAATAAAGTTATTGTAGAGCTGTGAAATCGCTTCAATCATTTGTAATGACCCTGTACTTGACGCTGTAGCTCTAGATGTCATCCAACAAATGCGGATTATGCACGATTGTGCTCCACGTCAGTTTACACGGATAGTTCGCCAGTGTCTCGATAAACATTTCCCGAACAGGTGGATAGGTGGAGGGGGGGCCCATTTTTTGGCCCACCCGATTGCCAGATGTGGACCAGATGGAATTTTTTTTCCTTTTGGTACATTTAAAATCGGTGGTGTATTCAACACCCATACCAAATGTCGATGTTCAGAGGGAGCGTATCCAGAATCTATCTGACCAAATACGGAACGAACCAGGAGTTTTCCCTAACGTACGGAAAAGTGTGGAACGCAGGCGCAGGGGATGCGTGGAACCAGGAGGTAGATAATTGAGCAAGTTTCTTAAATGTCAATGTGTTTGGCAACTGTGTCATTTTTGTGCCGTGTATAATAAATCCTTTCATACCTCCGTAATGAATGTTTTTTGCATCAACGTTCATATGTACTTTTTGTAATGTTTTAATGTCAGGAATGTCCGCTTGCTGAGAGGTTAGCGTGTCTGAGTGTCATGAGACGGTCCTAGGTTCGTTCCCCGACCTGGTCGGAGATTTCCTGCACACGAGGACTGAATGTACTGTTGTTGTCATCTTCATTTCTCTGTATGTCCATCTTTTTCGAGATGGTTACGGGATGTCAAATGAAACTCCTTTCAGCCGTCCAGTTTCAAATGGTTCAAATGGCTCTGAGCACTATGGGACTTAACATAGGAGGTCATCAGTCCCCTCGAACTTAGAACTACTTGAACCTAACTAACTTAAGGACATCACACACATCCGTGCCCGAGGCAGGATTCGAACCTGCTACCGTAGCAATTCGCCGTTCCGGACTGAAGCGCCTAGAACCGCTCGGCCACCGCGGCCAGCTCTAGTTTCAAAACTTATTTTATTTGGCAACCAGTTTCAGCGTTTTACTATGCCATCTTCAGGCCCCTGACCGACGTGTAGGAAGACTCTCCCTTGGTTGCCGTTAAAACAGGGGCCAGCAATATTGGTACTTTTAGATTTTTGCTATAGCGGTCACTTCAACCATCATCTGCCCACCTGTTTGGCAGATGATGGTTGAAGTGACTGCTATAGCAAAAATCTAAAAATACCAGTATTGCTGGCCCCTGTGTTAATGGCAACCGAGGTATAATCTTTCTATACGTCGGTCAGGGGTCTGAAGCTAGCATAGTAAAACGATGGACTGGTTGCCAAATAAAATAAGTTTTGAAACTAGATAGCTGAAAGGCCTTTCATTTGACACCTTCATCGTCATTTCGTCATCATCGAAGCGCAAGTCACAGCAGTGGGGCGATACAGAGAGACTTGCACCAAGCAGTCGAACTCCCCGAAGGGGACGCCTGGCCAAAATATGTCGTACGCACATTTCATTTCATCTCATATCAGGAGCAAATCCTTGAAGTTTCAAACGCATGTTTTTATACACCCTGTATCAATATTCATATGCAACATTACAAACTTGGTATTTCTTCTTCTTCCACTGAAGGTTCCCGTCCTGCACCACTCCTTTAAATCATCGCACGAACGACAAAATGACAGCTATTTAAATAAGTGACCAAGCGATAGAGTAGCAACTAAAATCCATCAGTAGAGGAAAGGCCAATGGAACTGACGGGATACCAGTTCGATTTTACGCACTGTGTGCGAAAGAACTTCCCTCTTGAGTCTTCTTGTCAGATTAAAACTGTGTGCCGGACCGAGACTCGAACTCGGGACCTTTGCCTTTCGCAGGCAAGTGCTCTACCATCTGAGCTACCCAAGCACGACTCACGCCCCCTCCTCACAGCTGTACTTCTGCCAGTACCTCGTCTCCTGCCTTCCAAACTTTACAGAAGCTCTCTTGCGAACCTTGCAGAACTAGCACTCCTCAAAGAAAGGATATTACGGAGACATGATTAGCCACAGCCTGGGGGAAGTTTCCAGAATGAGATATTCACTCTGCAGCGGAAAGTGCGCTGATATGAAACTTCCTGGTAGAGGCAAAGGTCCCAAGTTCGAGTCTCCGTCGGGCACACAGTTTTAATTTGCCAGAAAGTTTCGTATCAGCGCACACTCCGCTGCAGAGCGAAAATCTCATTCTGGAAACTTCCCTCTTTTTTGACAATGGTGTACAATAGGTCTTTAGAGGAATGAACGGTTCCTAATAATTGAAGAAAGGGCAGGTCATTCAACAAAGATCGTCGAACAGGCCCACAAAACAGTAGGCCTATATCTCTGGCGTCACTCAGTTGTACAACTTTGGAACACGTTGTATGCTCGCATGTAATGACATTTCTGGAGACTGAAAATCTTCTCTGTAGTAATCAACATAAGTTTCGAAAACAACGATCGTGTGGAATCCAGCTCACTCCGTTTGTCCATGAGACCCAGAAAGCAATAGATACGGGCGCCCGACTAGATGCCGTGTTCCTTGACTTGCGAAGCGCGTTCGATACAGTTCCGCATTGCCGCCTAATGAACACAATACCAGCGTACGGAATATCAGACAAGCTGCCTGATTGGACTGAAGAGTTTGTAGCAAACAGAACACAGCATACCATTCTGTACGGAGAGAAGTGTTCATACGTAAAAATAACTTCTGACATGCTCCAGGAATACGGCCATTACTTTTCCCCGTATTTATAGATGACCCAGTAGACAAGGTCGGATGTTGCATGAGGCCTTTCGCGGATGATGCTATGGTTCGCAGAGCAGTCGCGAAGGTAGAAAATTGTAGCGAAATTCAGGAAGACCTGCCGAAGAGTGACGCTTGGTGCAGGGAGCGGCAGTTGCCTCTTAACGTAAATGTAACATATTGAGAATACATTGTCAGAAACACTCTTTACTGTACCTTTACACAACTGCACAACAATCACTGTGTAATGTTATGTGAGCCTCACTGCCCCCCTTTTTTTTTTAACTAATTTGTGCCTGATTTTATTCAGAGAAGCTCAGTAATGTATGTAAATACCGTGAATGTAAATGTGATTCAAAAAGTACTTGAAGTGAAGTGGAGCGCAGCTGGACAGGAAGAAACTCTTTTAGCGCGCAATTCCCGCAACGATAGTAGTTGTGAATGTTTGAGTATGGAATCTAAAGCAAAGACAATTGATTTATTAAAAAAAGAGGACTGTTAATCTGTATCTTGTGGAAAGAGGACGTGTTGCTAGGCCGTCGCTCAGAACGTATTGTTACATTTAATGAAAATTGATATTTTAGTGATAAAACCGAGTAAAGAGTTGCCAAACATTTATGTATACAAATTTTCTGGAAGTGAAGAATAGAAATATCTTGATTTTTGGAAAAGGAGTCACGAAATTCATTGTCGTCGCCGTCTATCAAAAGACAGAATTGTAAGTGTACAAAGTTCAGTAAAATACAGGAAAAGAAATGCATTCTCTATAGTTTTCATTCAATAAGTAACAACGTCTCATAATTTGTTAATTACAGTAATTGAATTATGTTCTTGTACAATAGTGTGGTGCTGAACTCCACAGACGAATTTTGATGGAGCACGACGTGTAGTTTGAAGGATGTTTATGTGCCAAGCAGTCTCCTTTTCTCACGAAAAGGAGATTTTTGTTTGATCTTATTTACTTACAATAGTGGTCCCTTAGGTATGAAAAGCTACGAAAACTTGGGCTCAAAGCTATACGCAATACGGCCAAGTAACTAACAGAGTCGTATTTTAAACCTTAAAGAACAATAACTTCCTTCAAATTGCAACACGTCACCAACTAGTGCAGAAGCTGATCATTCAAGGAGGCAGCAACCAAAAGTCAGGTACCAGTTACGACTTAAAGTAAAAATCTCAATCAAAAATCAATCTCTTTCTTTCTCTCTCTCTCTCCAAACACATATGTAAAGATTCATATTATTAAGATAAAAGTCATTTTATAACTGGAAGCAGATTCTTCCATAAAATATCTATGAGTCTGCGTCAGAACGATTTGAAGTTGAACGACTTCATAAAATTCATCGTGAGTAAGGGAAGTGCCAGACTGAGATGCATTGGAAGAATCGTCATGAAATGTGGTCCATCAATTACGGAAGTAGCTAGCAAAATACTTGACTGAATACTGCTCGTAATTATGGAATTCGTACCAAACAGGACTGATAGAGGAAATAGAGAAGAGCCAAAGAAGAGTAACACATTTCGTTACAGATTCACTCAATAAGCGCGAAAACGTTACGGAGATGCTCAGCCAACTCCCCTGGCAGGCGTTGCAACAGAGGCGTTCTGCATCACGGTACTTTCTACTGTTAAAGTTCCAAGAGGGAATTTTCCTAGAACAGTCAAAAGCCATGGGATAGCTGTATGCACGCATACAATTTGCGGTAGTATCGCGTACACAAGGTATAAAAGGACAGTCCGTTGGCGGAGCTGTCCTTTGGGCTCAAGTGATTCATGTGAAAAGGTTTCCGTCGTGGTTATGGCCGCACGACGGGAATTAACAGATTTGGTACGACGATTGATAGTTGCAGCTACACGTATGGAACATTCTATTCCAGAAACGGTTAGGGAATTCAATATTCCGAGATCAACAGTGTCGAGAGTTTGCCGAGAATATCACATTTCAAGCATTACCTCTCACTCCGGACAGCTTAATGACCGACACCAGTTGCAAGTGCTAACAGACAAGCAACACTGAGTGAAGTAACCGCAGAAATCAATGTGGGATGTACGACGAATCCGTAACAACAGTGCGGCGAAATTTGTAGTTAATGTACCACGTCAGCAGATGACCGGCGAGAGTGTCTTTGCTAACTGGACGACATGGCCTGCAGCGCCTCTTCTGAACTGGTGACCATATCGGTTGGACCCTAAGCGACTGGAAAACCGGGGCCTGTCGGATGTGTCCCGATTTCAGTTCGTAAGAGCTGATGGTAGGGATCGAGTGTGGCGCAGACCATACGGAGCCATGGAGCCAGTTGTCAACAAGACGCTGTGCAAGCTGTTGGGGGCCCTAGAACCATGTGGTCTGTGTTTACATGGAATGGACTGGCTACTTTGGTCCAACTGAACCGATCATTGACTGTAAATGATTATTTTCGGCTACTTGGCACCCATTTGCAGCCATTCATGGACTTCATTGTTCCCAAACAATGATGAAATTTTTGTGGATGACAGTGCGCCATCTCAGTGGACCACAACTGTACGAGATTGGTTTGAAGTTCATTCTGCAGAACTCGAGCGAATGATTTTGCCACCCAGATCGGTCTACATTAATCCCATCGAACTTTTATGGGATGTAATCGAGAAGCCAGTTCGTGCATAAAATCCTGCTATGACAACACTTCCGCTTTAATGGACGGCTTATAGAGGCACGAATGTCTCATTATTCCTGCAGAGGACTTGCAACGACATGTTGAGTCTACGCTGCGTCGAGTTGTTGCAGTACACAGGGCAAAAGTGGGTACGATACGATATTATGAGGTATCCCATGACTGCTCCTTCCTACGTATGCTACTGGCCATTAAAATTGCTACACCAAGAAGAAATGCAGATGGTAAACGGGTATTCATTGGACAAGTATATTATTCTAGAATTGACATGTGATTACATTTTCACGCAGTTTGGGTGCATAGATCCTGAGAAATCAGTAACCAGAACAACCACCTCTGGCCGTAATAACGGCCTTGATACGGCTGGGTATTGAGTCAAACAGAGCTAAGATGGCGTGCATAGGTACAGCTGCCCATGCAGCTTCAACACGATGCCACAGTTCATCAAGAGTAGTTACTGGCGTATTGTGACGAGCCAGTTGCTCGGCCACCATTCACCAGACGTTTTCAATTGGTTAGAGATACGGAGAATGTGCTGGCCAGGGCAGCAGTCGAACATTTTCTGTATCCAGAAGGGCCCGTACAGGACCTGCAATATGCGGTCGTGCATTATCCTGCTGAAATGGGGGGATCGAATGAAGGGTAGAGCCACAGGTCTTAACACATCTAAAAAGTAACGTCCACTGTTCAAAGTGCCGTCAATGCGAACAAGAAGTGACCGAGACGTGTAACCAATGGCACCCCATACCATCACGCCGGGTGATACGTCAGTATGGCGATGACGAATACACGCTTCCGATGTGCGTTCACCGTGATGTCGCCAAACACGGATGCGGCCATGATGATGCTGTAAACAGAACCTGGATTCATACTAAAAAAAATGACGTTTTGCCATTCGTGCACCCAGGTTCGTCGTTGAGTACACCATCGCAGGCGCTCCTGTCTGTGATGCAGCGTCAAGGGTAACCGCAGCCATGGTCTCCGAGCTGATAGTCCATGCTGCCGCAAACGTCGTCGAACTGTTCGCGCAGATGGTTGTTGTCTTACAAACGTCCCCATCTGTTGACCCCGGGATCGAGACGTGGCTGCACGATCCGTTACAGCCATGCGGATAAGATGCCTGTCATCTCGACTCCTAGTAATACGATTCCATATTCTGCTAACAGTCATTGGATCTCGAACAACGCGAGCAGAAATGTCGCGATACGATGAACCGCAACCGCGATAGGCTACAATCCGACCTTTATGAACGTGGGATACGTGATGGTACGCATTTCTCCTCCTTACACGAGGCATCACAACAACATTTCACCAGGCAACGCCGGTTAGCTGCTGTTTGTGTATGAGAAATCGGTTGGAAACTTTCCTCATGTCAGCACGTTGTGGGTGTCGCCACCGGCGCCAGCCTTGTGTGAATGCTCTGAAAAGCTAATCATTTGCATATCACAGCATCTTCTTCCTGTCGGTTACATTTCGCATCTGTAGCACGTCATCTTCGTGGTGTAGAATTTTGATGGGCAGAAGTGTACATCCCCCCCACTCACGGAGGTTTACCAGCAATCTTTTTTCCCGCAAATCATACGCGACTGGGACAGTACACAAAGTACTCTCCGCAACACTCCCTAACGTGGTTTGCGGAGTAAGACGTAGATGTAGATGTTGACGTTGTCGCGACTTTAATTTTACAATGAAATGAGCACCCTTAGCTGCTTACAGGCGTTGACATACGTCAACGGGGACAGATGAAAATGTGTGCCCCGACCGGGACTCGAACCCGGGATCTCCTGCTTACATGGCGGACGCTCTATCCATCTGAGCCACCGAGGACACAGAGGATAGCGCGACTGCAGGGATTTATCCCTGGCACGCCTCCCGCGAAACCCGCATCCTCAACGTATTGTCCCGCACTACATTCGTAGTGCCCCCGCCCATTATACTCATTACTCGCGGCGTGTTGCCGATTTCCGTAAGAGTTCGGGCACTGTTTGTGCATTCGCACAGAAGAAGAAGATGGTCAAGAGGCTGGTGAGACTTTTATTTTTATATATATATATATATATATATATATATATATATATATATATATATATATCAATCCCGCGTCCGGCCATTCTGATTTAGGTTTTCCGTGATTTCCCTAAATCGCTCCAGGCAAATGCCGGGATGGTTACTTTCAAAGGGCACGGCCGACTTCCTTCCCCGTCCTTCCCTAATCGGATGAGACCGATGACCTCGCTGTCTGGTCTCCTTCCCCGAAACAACCAACCTATATATACAGGGTGAGTCACCTAACATTACCGCTGGATATATTTCGTAAACCACATCAAATACTGACGAATCGATTCCACAGACCGAATGCGAGGAGATGGGCTAGTGTAATTGATTAATACAAACCATAAAAATATGCACGGAAGTACGTTTTTTAACACAAACCTACGTTTTTTTAAATGGAACCCCGTTATTTTTGTTAGCACATCTGAAGATATAAACAAATACGCAATCAGTGCCGTTTGTTGCATTATAAAATGTTAATTACATCCGGAGATATTGTAACCTAAAGTTGACGCTTGAGTACCACTCCTCCCCTGTTCGATCGTGTGTATCGGAGAGCACCGAATTACGTAGGGATCCAAAGGGAACGGTGATGGACCTTAGGTACAGAAGAGACTGGAACAACACATTACGTCCACATGCTAACACCTTTTTATTGGTCTTTTTCACTGACACACATGTACATTACCATGAGGGGTGAGGTACACGTACACACGTGGTTTCCGTTTTCAATTACGGAGTGGAATAGAGTGTGTCCCGACATGTCAGGCCAATAGATGTTCAATCTGGTGGCCATCATTTGCTGCATACAATTGCAATCTATGGCGTAATGAATGTCGTACACGCCGCAGTACATCTGGTATAATGTCGCCGCAGGCTGCCACAATACGTTTTTTCAGATCCTCTAGGGGTTGTAGCCACATCACGGTACAAAAAAATGGTTCAAATGGCTCTGAGCACTATGCGACTCAACTTCGGAGGTCATCAGTCGCCTAGAACTTAGAACTAATTAAACCTAACTAACCTAAGGACATCACACACATCCATGCCCGAGGCAGGATTCGAACCTGCGACCGTAGCGGTCACGCGGTTCCAGACTGAAGCGCCTTTAACCACACGGCCACACCGGCCGGCCCATCACGGTACACATTCTCCTTTAACGTACTCCACAGAAAGAAGTCCAGAGGTGTAAGATCAGGAGAACGGGCTGTCCAATTTATGCGTCCTCCACGTCCTATGAAACTCCCGTCGAACATCCTGTCAAGGGTCAGCCTAGTGTTAATTGCGGAATGTGCAGGTGCACCATCATGCTGATACCACATACGTCGACGCGTTTCCAGTGGGACATTTTCGAGCAACGTTGGCAGATCATTCTGTAGAAACGCGATGTATGTTGCAGCTGTTTGGGCCATTGCAATTATGAAACGTCCCCTTAGAAAAATTTATACACGACTGTGCTTAAACTGACACACAATATTTTTAGCGCAACGCAATCTGACTTTCAGAAATCCCTACAAAAGAATGGCCCTGACTAACATTAACCTATACCTTTCACAAATCACTTACCTCACTAAAAATCTTCCTTACTCGAACTACTGCAATACAGCGAGCGCCACTACTGCCAGCTAAATAAAAGATTCAAACTACGGAAGGCACTAACTACTGATAGGCATAGTTAGCAAATGAAAGATTTTAATAGAGAACAAACAATGTATTTACCTTAATAGTGTTGAAAAAAACATAATATACATAGCAGTTCATAATATCCATTCTGTACTCAAAAATCCGCCCGCATCTCGTGGTCGTGCGGTTGCGTTCTCGCTTCCCACGCCCGGGTTCCCGGGTTCGATTCCCGGCGGGGTCAGGGATTTTCTCTGCCTCGTGATGGCTGGGTGTTGTGTGCTGTCCTTAGGTTAGTTAGGTTTAAGTAGTTCTGAGTTCTAGGGGACTTATGACCATAGCAGTTGAGTCCCATAGTGCTCAGAGCCATTTTTTTTTTCAAAAATCCGCCATCTCATTTCCCACATCCACCACTGCTGGCGGCTCACCTCCAACTGCGCAACGCTACGCGCTGTTCACATCCAGCTGCCGCTGCCAAACACTACAATGGCAGACAACAATGCAAACTAGCCACAGACTGCACACAGCACAGCCAGTGATTTTCATACAGAGAGCGCTACGTAACGTTGCCAGTAAGAAAACATAAACAGCCTACTTACACAATGAAGTGAGGACCAATGAGGTGGTCGCCAATGATTCCGCACCATACATTTACAGTCCACGGTCGCTGTCGCTCTACCTGTCTGAGCCAGCGAGGATTGTCCACGGACAAGTAATGCATGTTCCGTAGATACACTGCCCCGTGGTTTGTGAAACCCGCTTCATCGGTAAACAGGTAGAACTGCAACGCATTCTCTGTTAATGCCCATTGACAGAATTGCACTCGATGATTAACGTCATCACCATGTAATTGCTGATGTAGCGACACATGAAACGGGTGAAAGCGGTGACGATGCAGTATGCGCATGACACTACTTTGACTCAGTCCACCGGCTCTCGCAATGTCCCGTGTACTCATGTGTGGGTTCATGGCAACAGCAGCTAACACACCAACTGCACCCGCTTCTCCTGTGACGGGCCTGTTACGGACCCGTTTGCGTGCTACGACCATACCTGTTGCATACAGTTGGCGGTAGATGTTTTGCAATGTGCGGCACGTTGGATGCTCTCTGTCCGGGTACCGTTCTGCATACACCCTGCAGGCTTCAGCTGCATTTCGTCGACACTCGCCATAGATGAATATCATCTCCGCCTTTTCAGAGTTCGAATACACCATGGTCACAGTTCCTACAACACTACACTATCACAGACGTCTGGTAACACGGTGTACTACAGTTGGTCTGCGTGCAGAGGCGAATGCAGAATAACAATAGCAGCAAGCGCTACATGCGGACACTGCGACAGCTAGACCAAACCACAACAGTGTACTACAGCCACACTCGTAAATACGGTCGTCATCGTAAACATGTCCCTGCAGATGCTGCTCGCCGACCGTGGCCCGTGTTTGTTACAACACGCAACTGAACGTCGGAGGTTTCAAGCGTCAACTTTAGGTTACAATATCTCCGGATGTAATTAACATTTTACAATGCAACAAACGACACTGATTACGTATTTGTTTATATGTTCAGATGTGCTAACAAGACTAACGTGGTTCCATTTAAAAAAACGTAGGTTTGTGTTAAAAAACATACTTCCGTGCATTTTTGTATGGTTTGTATTAAACAATTACACTAGCCCCTCTCCTCACGTTCGGTCTGTGGAATCGGTTCGTCAGTATTTGATGTTGTTTACGAAATATATCCAGCGGTAACGTTAGGTGACTCACCCTGTATATATAGGGTGTTAGAAAAAGGTACGGCCAAACTTTCAGGAAACATTCCTCACACACAAAGAAAGAAAATATGTTATGTGGACACGTGTCCGGAAACGCTTACTTTCCATGTTAGAGCTCATTTTATTACTTCTCTTCAAATCACATTAATTATGGAATGGAAACACACAGCGACAGAACGTACCAGCGTGACTTCAAACACTTTGTTACAGGAAATGTTCAAAATGTCCTCCGTTAGCGAGGATATATGCATCCACGCTCCGTCGCATGGAATCCCTGATGCGCTGATGCAGCCCTGGAGAATGGCGTATTGTATCACAGCCGTCCACAATACGAGCACGAAGAGTCTCTAGATTTGGTACCGGGGTGCGTAGACAAGAGCTTTCAAATGCCCCCATAAATGAAAGTCAAGAAGGTTGAGGTCAGGAGAGCGTGGAGGCCGTGGAATTGGTCCGCCTCTACCAATCTATCGGTCACCGAATCTGTTGTTGCGAAGCGTACGAACACTTCGACTGAAATGTGCAGGAGCTCCATCGTGCATGAACCACATGTTGTGTCGTACTTGTAAAAGCATATGTTCTAGCGGCACAGGTAGAGTATCCCGTATGAAATCATGATAACGTGCTCCATTGAGCGTAGGTGGAAGAACATGGGGCCCAATCGAGGCATCACCAACAATACCTGCCCAAACGTTCACAGAAAAATTGTGTTGACGACGTGATTGCACAATTGCGTGCTGATTCTCGTCAGCCCACACATGTTGATTGTGAAAATTTACAATTTGATCACGTTGGAATGAAGCCTCATCCGTAAAGAGAACATTTGCACTGAAATGGGGATTGACACATTGTTGGATGAACCATTGGCAGAAGTGTACCCGTGGAGGCCAATCAGCTGCTGATAGTGCCTGCACACGCTGTACATGGTACGGAAACAACTGGTTCTCCCGTATCACTCTCCATACAGTGACGTGGTCAACGTTACCTCGTACAGCAGCAACTTCTCTGACGCTGACATTAGGGTTATCGTCAACTGCACGAAGAATTGCCTCGTCCACTGCAGGTGTCCTCGTCGTCCTAGGTCTTCCCCAGTCGCGAGTCATAGGCTGGAATGTTCCGTGCTCCCTAAGACGCCGATCAATTGCTTCGAACGTCTTCCTGTCGGGACACCTTCGTTCTGGAAATCTGTCTCGATACAAAACTGCTATTGCCCCGTGCTAATCCATACATCAAATGGGCATTTGCCAACTCCGCATTTGTAAACATTGCGCTGACTGCAAAACCACGTTCCTGATGAATACTAACCTGTTGAAGCTACGTACTGATGTGCTTGATGCTAGTACTGTAGAGCAATGAGTCGCATGTCAACACAAGCACCGAAGTCAACATTACCTTCCTTCAACTGGGCCAACTGGCGGTGAATCGAGGAAGTACAGTACATATTGACGAAACTAAAATGAGCTCTAACGTGGAAATTAAGCGTTTCCAGCCGGCCGCTGTGGCCGTGCGGTTCTAGACGCTTCAGTCTGGAACCGCGTGACCGCTACGGTCGCAGGTTAGAATCCTGCCTCGGGCATGGATGTGTCTGATGTCCTTAGGTTAGTTAGGTTTAAGTAGTTCTAAGTTCTAGGGGACTGATGACCACAGATGTTAAGTCCCATAGCGCTCAGAGCCATTTGAACCATATAAGCGTTTCCTATATATATATATATATATATATATATATATATATATATATATATATATATATATATATATATACTAAGGTGGTATCTGTTCTTTCGGACATGTCCGAAAGAACAGATACCATCTTAGTATATATAACTTTAATTTTCTACTTGTTGGCTACGAACGGGGCACTTGACCAGTGGGTGATGCACTATACGAAGAGGAAGAACTGTGCTATAGCTGACCGCGTACGTGGGCCGGCGGATTGATGGTTCCGCTAACAGGGGGTAGCGAGGAAACTTCGGGCGTGTAGGTGTCGACGCGTAGGCGGAGGCGTGCGCAAACGTTGCCTGCCCACGTCAGCGCGCATGCGCGGCGCCCCGGCGCCCGGCGTGGCGGAAGCTATAAACGGCGGCGCGACGCCGCCGAAGCCCAGAGCAGCGCCCCGCGCCGGACCGACGCCGCCCCACACTCACCGACGCCGCCCCACAGCGTCCGCCCCCGCCGATCTCGCAGACGACGCCTGGCACGGTAAGACGCGCGCTGTCTTCCCCTCTCTGCACGTCACTTTCTCACGCTTTAATACACGCCCGCTGCTCACAAGAGGACCGACCATACGAACTTACTTTTACCGATTCGGTTCACATTGACAGGGGGTGCAGAGTACGACGAGGGCTTCAACCTATGTAAACAGGGAGACGTATCGCTCAGCCGTTTTCGAGAAAAGCGAGTTTGAAAATTTTACGCGCGCTTAAAGGCTTTGTATGGTCGCTTTTATTTAAGGAATCCGTAGGTGAGCGAGGAATCGCTTAGCTTCGAAATCCGAGGCCTCTGAATCGAAACTCGCTGTCGGTTTTCTTTCATTCCCACGTAATTCAAACAACAGATTCATTATGACTGTGAAAATTATCAATATTTAATGATTCATTTATTACTTTAATAACCTTTATCCTGAAAAATGAAGAAAAAAGTTCTTTCATAAGGAGATCTAAGTTATAAAAGATATGCGCGCACTTTCACTCAAATCAGTACCGTCATTTGTTTATTTATGGTATTGTACCTACATCTGTGGCACGTATAATGTGTAATCTACGGAGTACTGTACTTATCAAGGTGAGAATTATCGTAGAAATGCAGAAAGCAATAATTATTGCGAAACACAACACATGGAATGAACGCCAAAGTTTTGAATGTGAGTGGTTTTTGCAATGCGTGTACTGGAAAACAAACTTGGTCTTCATTCAGAAACCGTTCTCGGGCATCCGTAATTTCGCAGCGTACCACGCATGTCGAAGCTTATCATCGAATATTGGTGCAGACAACAGATATTGTACGGTTTATTGAATTTTAATGTTAACTTCTCTACAAGCTCTCCGTTCTGTTCGATAATGTACGCTCCATTTTGTAGCTGTTCTATGGCGTTCTACACCTGCCTGTAAAAAAAAGAGCGGTGCAAGGCTGCAACAGTTGAGTACATTTTGGGAGAATTACTTTAATGCTCTATGCTGGGGAGACGCTCACCATCTTGGAAAGCTTCGTCGTACAAACCTGGATTCCTTTACTCTCCACATGAACCGAGGGGCGAAAGAAATTCTTGTTTCCTCACTCATGGCTCAAGACGTCGGTTAGAAAATTCTTCTATACTGCTGTCGTGAGTGTGCTGGACTTAAAAAGCACTATGGCAACACTCTTGTATTTGCGTGCGTGCTCATCAACTGATTTTGTCGCTCTTCGTCCAAATGAGCCAGAGCCAGTGGTCTCTTGCAAGCAGACGAAGACCCTAGGTAGTGATATTGTGGATAAGATGACAACTTTCTGTGCAGTCTACTAATGTTTTATGGCGTTAGAATTACGTGGGAATAAAAAAGAAATACCGGCAGCGAGATTCGACCCAGAGTAGGCCTACTCGCACTTACGAAACTAAATGCTTATTCACTCAGTTGCGGATTCTTGCAATACTAGCGACCATACATTTAAAGCAACGTTGGGAAGATACTTTCGAAAAGCTAGGAATAATCCCAACTATAGAGCTGACAAATCAGATGACAAGTTGGTAGCACATCTAAGGAAATGGAGAGCAGGCTCTTTAATCCAACGATGAAACACCTCATTGTCAGATCATTAACCTATAAAATTAACAGAAAGAAATAACTTACCACACAGATTTGTCAGAGAAACTTGTCTAGCCGTGCACGACTGGGTTATAGGATTTACCAATAACCGCCCTACAGGAGCTGTTCGCTAAACATAAAATACATTTGGTACACGAGCGATTGTATTCAATAAAATAACAGTAACAGCAACTAGGCATTAAGCATTAAAAAGAATTCTAAATTTTTTTAAATGACTTTAAAATAAAGGTTTCTTGAAATTACTGCAACAGTCGCCTTTTGTTTTGTTCTTCAGTTTGTCGTTATTCCATTTCAGGTTTCGAACAGCCTAGCGATTCATCATCAGATTTTACATGTTTATTAATTGTCTGCAGCAGTGTGAGAGTCGTGTAGCTGTGGCAAGTTGTACAAACGAAACATGTTAGCACTAAGTGTGACGAGAATTATTCACATTATGAGATAGATTTTGTAGCTTTACTTACACTGAATAGTGTCCGTTGGTGGATACTGGTGTATACAGCATTGTGGAAAACATAATAAACGTTTTCCAGCGACATTAATTGCACTACGCTTTACGCCACAGGTAGCACGTTCCACATGCTTTACAAGACGTAAATAAACCACGGAGTATGGCTAAATTTATGTCAAAGAGTTTGTGTTAGCGCAGAGAGCTCTTTCTTCACGTCTTGTAATAAACGCTGCCGTCAGTATGTATCTATTTGTCTATTGTAAAGTAACATATAGTAATATGGCAAAATTGACATGTGCTATTTATAAAATCTATGAAACAATGAGTTCAGAAGCTAATACAACTACAATCTTGGCACTGCAATTGCGATTCACATTTCATTTGTCATTGGTTAACTAAAATTGATCAACACTTATGAAACTAACAATAAACATTACACAATTTTTTTAAATTTAAATAATGAACTGTTAAGCTAGGTGATATGTGGGAGGAGGAGAGTATGTGTGTGTGTCTGTGTGTGTGTGTGTGTGTGTGTGTGTGTACACTAGAAGGAGAAAGAGGCTGTTGAGTAGGTGTGCCATTATGGGAGAGACAGAGGGAGGGGGGGGGGGAGGAAGAGAGAGTGAGTGGGTGGGAGGGAGACCTTTTAGTGAGTTGTTTGATTTTTCAAGTGGGAAATTTTGGAAGAAGGGGTTATTTGGTTACTCTATTTATTCATTTAAGTTGGCGTTGGGAGACTTATTATTGGAACTTCCTGGCAGATTAAAACTGTGTGCCGGAGCGAGATTCGAACTCGGGACCTTTGGCTTTCGCCTTTGCCCACGTAAGACAAAGGTCCCGAGATCGAGTCTCGATCCGGCACACAGTTTTAATCTGCCAGGAAGTTTCATATCAGCGCGCACTCCGCTGCAGAGTAAAACTTTCATTCTGGCGACTTATTCTTATGAGCAAAAATTTCTAATTGTTCCAGGAGATCAACTTTTATTCCTTTATCTGCAATGTTTAGGACTTCAAAATATTCTCTTGATGTTACCAGTACCGATTTTGTTGAAGATTCTTAATTTCTTAGTCTAAATTGTTAATTAAACAATTTTATCTTAGTTTTAAGATGACATTCCTAATAATTTCAGCGTTTACGCAATAATTTCACAAAAAAATTATCTTATACTGCTCTCCCCCATGGGTAATACAGAGCGGGAAATATGCAGGAATTTCTTTGAAATTGTAAAAACTACATAAATTACAGTTTTAAGTGATTTTTAACTAAGGTATGTTAGGTTGTACTGCAAGGTGATATTTTACACGTTTAACAAGTGTTTTCTTGTGTTCTCTTATTTTATAAAAAATTTTAAAGAGTAAGTATCTCTTTCCGACCTGAGTTCCCCTGTAGTGCTTGTGAATTGATCAGCTTTTTTTGTTAACCACAAATACCATTAGGGTGTATCAGCAGTGTTCAGTTTTTTTTATTAACCACAGACACCATTAGGGAATATCAGCACATCAGCACATCATCCACATATCTAAACTAGCACTTAATTTTAGCAATTCAGTGGCTCTTCCTGCAAGAAAAGTTGTTCAAAAGCGTTAAGTTAGTAAGGATAAAACGCTCAGAAAGAAAATAACATAAATAGTGGCACGTAGTTGTAGTTACTGTAGGAAAAAATACAATATATATTAGCTCAAGAAAAGTAGCACAATAAAGACAGATTAAAGTAAGGTATATTTAAACGAAGGTTGCGAAAAATCTGTCAGACATCTAGCTTTTGACCTTCGTGGAAAAGATGAAGAGTCATACCAGAATCTACAAATACTCTTTAACCCACTAAGTACCACTTCTTTAGAGAGCAACATAATGAAAAATACCCTCCCTCATAAACCTTGTACTGATTCCCAGAATAAAAACGCAACTGTCAGATGCTTTCAAATTTCTTCTACTTTCACCTGCTTCGACCTGACATTAAATCTTTCCTACTACCCCCTCCTCTTGATTTCTAACGAGTTTATATTATCTTAACGTCTTTAAAAGTGTGCCTTCGTCGTTAAAAAATTTTAATCAGTATTTGAACT
This sequence comes from Schistocerca cancellata, assembly GCF_023864275.1. Classification (NCBI taxonomy): domain Eukaryota; kingdom Metazoa; phylum Arthropoda; class Insecta; order Orthoptera; family Acrididae; genus Schistocerca; species Schistocerca cancellata. Next base: position 43,288,133 of record NC_064634.1, read on the forward strand.
ACGTCCTGTAAACCGATTATTTGAAATTCTGTGTGCCTGTACCACTCTGATTATCGTGTAATATAAAACTCCATGCTCACATAAACTTACGACGGCGGCACAAAAATTAGAGACAAACTCATGGTCAATGTGTAAGAAAGACGTTCCACTACGCAGTTACTAAATATGTTTATCTGCATAACGGTAGCTTGATTTTCAAATCATAAAAATTCATCTGTGGTTGTACAAATAACGTACATGTTCCAGATCAGAGTAATACCACGTCTACAGTCATGGAAACTGTACAAGTTGAGAAAGTCATTAGTAACACATATATAGTATTCGAATTGAATAAAATTTACGAAGCAAAATACGATATACGACGTCAAACACGTACTAATAGAATTATTAAACTGTTGTTCTAAAAGGCTGTTGAACAGAGGTCGTAGCTCTCGTACAATAGTACGAGTACACTTCAGTCACATGCAGAAAGATCACGAACCTTGAAAAATGCATTACAAACACCCTCAACCCCATTAAGAAGTTTATTTCGATGATTAACGGTTTCGGTCAGTATGTGAACATCCTCAGACCCTTATACTCTGAGGCTAGGTGGTGATTGCGAATGGAACAAGTGTTGAGACTCCACGAACGTCAACTGCTGACTGCTAATTGCTAATCATTGAAATAAATGTTTTATTGCGGTCGAGACTGCTTGAAATACTTTTTTAAGTACTTTTATCCAGACTGTTGTTTCTCCTCGAAAAATGTTCTCAAAAATTACTATCAAGAACCTTATATTTTTGGTAGAAACACCAATTTTCATGATTAATCCTTATGGAACTGTAATCGATATACGTTCCTCGTATCAGTAATATGGTTCACTCTTATTTATAACTATCATAGATTGTTTGCGATTGGTGCTGTTGCCTCCCTAATACATATTAGAGGTATGGTTGATAAGTACGTAAATAAGTTGCAACTGCAGGGGCCATTGTGAAGTTAAGCAGTGATTTAAGTTTAAGGCACTCAAGCTTTTGTGTGTCAAATGGCTCAAATGGCTCTGAGCACTAAGGGACTTACCATCTGAGGTCATCAGTCCCTTAGAACTTATAACTACGTAAACCCAACTAACCTAAGGACATCACACACATTTATTCCCGAGGCAGGATTCGAACCTGCAACAGTAGCAGCAGCGTGGTTCCGGACTGAAGCGCCTAGAACCTGCTCGGCCACAGCTCCCGGCTTTTGTGTGTCAAGTAGTATTTTTGTATGTAATGTATGAGGACTAAATCCGGCATTTTGATATTCTAAAAGTACTGGTTACGGCCTGTTTACTCGAAACTTGGCAACAGGGGCAGACTTGCAAATCCGACGCATAAACACACACATTTTCTACGTGCTTATTAATGCTGAATATATTCCATGGCTTAATTTTCATGTGCGATCTCCATTTTGAAACGTAACTTCATTAGTAAGATTCTAGTATAGATTTTTTTCCGAATTCAGTTACTGTCAAATGTAGAACGCTGATTACGAGTGAGATTAGCTACTGTCGTGCATCTCCGCTTGTGAGTCTCATTTTTGAAGAGTTGGTGTTTTCTTGTAATTTTAGGAGAAGTGAAATAAACGCAGATGTTTACGGAAACAGTTTGGACTCTAGCGTGCTTATAAAACAGTTTTTATCATATATTTACTCTGCCAGTATGACAAAGTTGCTCCCTGCTACGCATTGTTCATTGCGTCGTGGTTCATTGTAAATAAGGAGGGTTTGCTCGGCCAGTATGCTTTAATGCCCGCTGATATTCAGCAGGGTTAACTGGTGCCGTTTCCCCTCCCACTCTCCCCAGAACCCGGCAGTAACTATTCATTATACTCCTGCACTAAGTGGACAAAATCCGTATTTAGCGTACCGGACACTATTGGAAAGATTGTGGAAAGTATTAAGCGCTGTAATAACGGATAAAGTAACCCTACACGGTACGTTGTCAGTTATATACGACGAGACAGCTAATGGAAATTGTAACTCTGTGGTAAGGTCTTATGGGACCAAACTGCTGAGGTCATCGGTCCCTAAGTCTGCACACTGCCTAATCTAACTTAAACTAACTTACGCTATGAACAACACACACACACACACACACACACACACACACACACACACACACACACACACACATGCTCGAGGGAAGACTCGAACCTCCGACGGAAGGGGGGGGGGGGGGCAGGGGGTACCGCACGGACCGTGACAAGGCACCTGAGACGACAATGACCATGATAAATGAATCGCTACAGCCCCTCAATATCCACATGTTACACTCTGGTGCTACTGGACATAGTCCTTGAAGGTGAGGCACTTTCTTTTCCGGCAGTGTAGGTCCATTAAAAACAATAACGGTATCATAACTCGGCAGCTTTAAACGTTAAGCAATTATTTGGGCACGTCATCAAAATTCGCCTTATTTTTGTCTATAACTTACTGAAAGTCGTATACTGATACGGTCAGCACTTCTGGCTACATTTGACTGCGCTCATTTACACCGAAACCTCCAGGTATCAGACACTCAGATCTGTACCTAACGTTGCGTGTCGATAGAGTATCAACCAAAACAGCGATTTAGTTCGCCTTATGTGCTGTCGTCCAGCAGAACACGTGTAAACTTAATTAAAAGTAACACCAGAAGTACGGAACACAGAAAAAGAGTATCTGTGAGTGATAGTCTTACAGATCTCTTGCGGTTTGAGGCTCGATGTCACGCATTGCGCGGCCCCTCCCGCCGCAGGTACGATTCCTCCCTCGGGCATGTGTGCGTGTGTGTGTGTTGTTCTTAGCGTAAGTCAGTTTGAGGTAGTTTAAGTAGGATGTAAATCTAGGGAACGATGACCTCAGCAGTTTGGTCCCTTAGGAATTCACACACAGACACAGACACACACACACACACACACACACACACACACACACACACACACACACACACACAAATCTCTCGTGGGTGGGTTAATAAAGAATTTAGGTGGACTGTAGAAGTTCTGTAAGCAGAAATCGATAGGTCACCGGTTCGAATCCAGCCCGAAGGTAACATATTTATAGCTGTACCTCGGCAGAACATTTGATACACAAACTAACAACTGTTGTTCGCGCGGAACGGGAATTCTCCTTCCCCGTACTGAATCTTCGCCTGGACGACGGTCAGCGCAACGAGAAGCCCAAAGTCTTGACGCGCCATGAGACGATTATGATTATACATAGACACAAAATGAGTAATTTATGACTGGCTGAATATTAATACTGTAATTAGTTGTAATCTGCACAATACAGTTTGTATGAATGTAAAAAGTTGTGTAATACGTGGCATTAGTTTGTACGCTGTGGTGACAAATAAACCAAATTGACATGTTAAAAAAAGAAAAGTAAAAAAGAAAAAAAATAGAGCGTGACGTTGTTGTGTCAAAGGTCCCGCGTTCAAACCCCACGGATGACAGTTTATTTTAAGTGACTGCGATTGAAACTGTTATATGGGATTTTTCGGAGTTTGTTGCAACGTTCTTTTGGTGGTCTGCTTTCGCTTCTTTAGTTGAAAGTAGCAAACCTATAGAGTATATTTGTATAGATAGGAGTGGTGTCCCGTCGGATATGTACGTCAGAACAGACACCACTCGTGATGAAGCAACTAGTGTATTTGTAGTTCCACAGAATAAATATAAACAATCGGAACAGTAGATTAAAGAAACAATTGCATCACACGAGCGGATGTATTAATAGTCCCATACAACAATTTCACATATAATGCAGTATAAAAAATTTCATCATTGGAATATGCACCTAAGACCCTTGGTACGACGATCTAACGCTCTGCCATCCTCCCCACGGAAGCTGTACTAATTAGTTATATTTTTCCTGTGCTCCATGGTTCTGACGTTTGAGCCGTGGTAAAATTTGAAGAGCGCGCTGCAGCCCGTTGTGTGAAGCAGTCGCCCTCCGTTTCTGGCGGTAGCGCCGCTGTAGCAATCGCAGCATTGATGTCTCCCTCTGGTGGGAAAGCGGAAAGGTTGCCTGTTCACGTGCATTTAAGGGGCGCTATCAGCTCGGCTAGGTCAGTCACGCGTCACCAGTTGCTGGTCTGTCTCTCGTTCGCATTGGTGCGGCAGTGAGTATCTGTCTGTCGTCGCAGTGCGAGTATGTCTGTCGTTTGGATCAAACTTTAAGCCAGAAAATGAGAGTCTTGCCACTCCACCAGTAATAGAGCTCAGCTAGTGGTCACCCGGTCGGGGCTGAGTTCATGCATCTGAATCTGCGCGTTAGGCCGCCAGTCTGCTCGAGTTGCTCGGGCAACGGTCATTGGCGGTTGGATCTGTCGGTTGGTCGGTCACGTACTGACACACGAGATGACTTGTCCGCCTTGAGCGTCGGCGCATGTGAGGTCCCCATGTGAGTCCAGTGGGCCGCGCCGTACAGAAAGGGGTAGTGGCTTCGCGGTTGACACGAGAGCAACAGGAGTGAAACCACGACATCGGGCTGGCCGGGGCGAGCTGCGACGCCGTGAGACGGGAGATCGGCGCGCCTTCCTGCGTCCGTTGAAGCGGCTGGCAGCGGACGGTTCGGGAGAGCGTTGGGGGTGCTGCGCCAGGTCTTCGCCAGAAATCGCAGTTTATTAGAAGTTAAGTGACTGGAGATATGTTGTTTCATTTACTTGTTAAATTCTACTTGTTTTCTTGGTGAGGTCACCAGCCGCTTTGTTTTGGGGTCGTCCCACGATTCTTCTCCGTTGGCCCACCCGCGGGAAGGTGGTTATTGTGAATTGGGTGGTCCCTTTTTCCCTTGTGGAGTAGGGGCGGGTTAGAGCAATGTGCGGTTTGGGTTGTTCGGTAATCCCCCGGTCAATCTGCCATACGTTAATAGCTGCCTCTGTCATGTTTGTCGGTTTCGATGTTAACGAATTTATGGAATTTAAGGTGTGAAGGCCGAATTCCTGAAATATGTTTTTATCTTGCCTATCATCTTGCGATGTGTAAATGTAGAGCATGTTGTACATTTTATGTAAGTGTGAATTTCATGGGTTTTATTTAAATAGTCATTTTTATAAAGTTGCCACCCTTCCACCGTAAAAAGCACTCCGTCTTCAGGCCACAAGTGGCCCATCGGGACCATCCGACCGCCGTGTCATCCTCAGTTAAGGATGCGGATAGGAGAGGCTTGTGGTCAGCACACCGCTCTCCCGCTCGTTATGATGATTTTCTTTGACCGGAGCCGCTACTATTCGGTCGAGTAGTTCCTCAATTGGCATCACGAGGCTGAGTGCACCCCGAAAAATGGCAACAGCGCATGGCGGCCTAGCTGGTTACCCATCCAAGTGCCGGCCACGCCCAACAGCGCTTAACTTCGGTGATTTCACGGGAACCGGTGTGTCTACTGCGGAAAGATCGTTGCCCTTCCAACATAAGAGTCCCTTTAAAAAAAAAAACAAATTGCACTTTCGGTGGCAAATAATTTCTTAGTGTGAGTGTTTGTACCATTTCCATCCCTCTTACAGTGTGCATAGTTAATGTGTTTGTGTGAGTTGTCAAAATTTCTAGTTTAAAGTAATCTGGTGTACTGCAGATTTACACCAGTGTAGTCTTTGAGAGGTTGTTGTGAGCTGTCGTGACTACGGCCGTGTTGAAAGGGAGCAGCAAGCTTCTCAGCCCGAAGGCTCATACTGTCAATATTGTTCTTTCTGCCTCTAAATAAAATTGTAACTTGATATTTCGAGGGTGCTTTTGTACTTATAAATATTTCATCTGTTTTTGAAAAGGCTTTTATGAATAAAATTCTCATTTGTTAAAGGTAATTTCATTTTCATCAGCTACTCCCTGGCAACTACTTCCACGCTCACCTAGTGTGATTAAATGTGTTAATGTTCTTGATGAATCGCTAGCAAATAAAGTAAATTCTTTAAGAAAAGATTTTGAAAGTAAAGTCACGGTTCAATGTTATTTTTAATTGATCTTTACGACCGTCCTGCAGGACGACAGCACAGAGCACGGACTAAATCGGAGTTTTGGTTCTCACTCTGTCTGCACACAATGTTTGGTACCGATCTGAGTGTCTGACACCCAGAGGTTTGGGTGTTAGCTTTTCCATCTTTAACTACAAACGGCTACGAGAGTCAAGAGATCAGATCACAAAGTTTTTGTACCATCCTTGAGAATGACTGGTTCTTTTTTTATTTAAACGGCTTCGTATATGTCGCTCCACAAAATGAAATTAAAAACAAAATAACTATGCGTCTAAAACTACGCGACAACTTTGTCAACCGGGTGGCGTGAGAGGTCCTCTTTGGAAAGTTGCCACGCCGTCGGCTTTTCCTGCGCGAGCCCGTGGAGCACCCGGCAGCACCTCGCCACCGCCTAAAGCCGCCGCTCCTTCCCCGAGATGGCTCTCAGGCGGCGTCTACCGCCACATAAGGCGACCCAGCCATTAGTCCCAGAGCTCTGGCGAGCGTTTCTTTTACGCCTCTCACCCTGAGCTGACTTGTCACCGGAGAAATGCCAACCTACTAGCGTTGCCAGTATTTCTCCTGAGGTCCCACAAATTTTCTTTACAGCATTCATAAATTCTCCGCAAACGTGTGTGTAGTGGTTGGCCATTGTTTGCCCTGTTCCTTTATTGTGTTACTCGCGAATGTGGCGGAAGCAAAATGACTGCGTTGAAGGTGAAAACCGTGGTCCCGCCGCACTCTAAAACTTAGTCAGAATTAAAATTTTGAACACAGCCGCTATAGGTCAGTTGTCAAGTGATGCTGCGAAAGAGATTTTCTCCATTCTAATTAGCGTAGTATCTTTTACCTACGATTCAAGATTTTAATACAAGTTCAAATATAATCTGCGTTTTAATTATTTTTTGGAATCAAATGCTATGTATATACATGATGATAATGACTGCACTATATGGGAAAAATACCGTAAATTAGTTACAAACTACGGAGTGCACGCGCTTTATTCAATATCGAAACCATCGCTGACCTCCTGAATGACTTGCTTTCAGCTCAGAAACGGTTTTGGGCTTGCTGCTGTAAATCTTGAGTTTGCTACAGCCTGTAACGGAACATATTAAAGGCTTTACTTTGCCGAAGTATGCGATACCCTCCAAATTCAACCAGTTTAATGAGTATTTATGATTATAGAAAAGTTATTGTGTATGTTAACAATGACTGCATAACATGTCTCCATAAACAGTCAACCCATTAAATTATACTGAATAACTGACCCACACAAAAGTTAATATCACTTGATCACTGATACAGCAAATGTCATCATGTAAAAACACTAAGTTCATCTTAAATAATTAATATGAAGTACGAAAAATAGTGGCCAACTTAGGTATTTTGGATCTCCTTAAATAAAAATCACCCAGTGAAACCTATTTGTTCACTAGGAGCGTTTTTACTCAGTATTCACGAAATCAATCCTATTTTAGACGAAAACCAATGTAATTCTTAATAATTCAGGTTATTTACTTATTTATGCAAATTAGAGAAGTCAATTGACAAACTTCTAAAAAACGTCCTTTTTGTAACAAAGAATTATTCTGTCAAGTCAACAAATCTGTTTGTCATTTTAATAACATGTTAAATTATGTCACTCGATGCAAATTAATAAATTTTCTGCACAAATTATGATAACAGATGTACATGTGACTTATAAACTATATCTCTTTTTAGTAGTTCTTTGACAATGTTATAAATACAAGTAGCAAGAAGGTTGGGGGCGCAGTCGGAATGTCACTTTGGTGAAGTGTGTTTCTGTGTTATGTTTTAGGTGGATAAACAATGCAAAGAACATGTAAAGGAAGTACTACTTTGTGTTGTGTCATGGTCTTTGGTGGACAGTGGAATTAAGAAGGCCGCCAGAGAAATAAATATTTTATGTTTACATATTTGTTGGTTTCGCTCGTTCTTTATCAACAAAAGCACATAAAAAACACGGGACCTCATATTTTTAACCCTAGACAACCAGATTTAGAGCCAGCATCAACATCGAGACACAGCAGCGATCCAGCAAGCAGCAGTGATTACTATAATGCATTTTAATGGCGCCAACCTAACATCAAGTGCTAACAAGCTCCGTAAATGGGAGTGAAATAGTGCGATTATAGCAATTAGCAATATCTACGACTAGGCGACCATTACAAGCCCCACAAAAAGGGGTCGCATGTGTTCGGATGCGGAGAACATGGCGGCCAATCGAGGTCCATGCCAGTGGTCTCTGGATAACCCAGAGCCAGAATGCGGTTCCCAAATTCCTCCTCAAGAGCATCCAAACACTCTCCTGCTTCGACGGCGTCGAGCTCCCTCTTGCATGAAGCACATCTTGTCGACATCAGGGTCACTTTTGGAAAATGGGGATGAAATCGTCTTCCAAAACCTTTATGTATCATTCGGTAGTCACCGAGCCACTAAGCAATATCGTACCGATAATTCCGTGATTGGTCATTGCACACCATACAGTCACCCGATGAGAATGAAGAGACTTGTCGATCGTGAAATGCGGATTCTCAGTCCCCCAAATGCGCCAGTTTTGCTTATTGCCGAACCCATCCAAATGTACAGGGTTATTACAAATGATTGAAGCGATTTCACAGCTCTACAATAACTTTGTTATTTGAGATATTTTCAAAATACTTTGCACACACATACAAAAACTCAAAAAGTTTTTTTAGGCATTCACAAATGTTCGATATGTGCCCCTTTAGTGATTCGGCAGACATCAAGCCGATAATCAAGTTCCTCCCACACTTGGCGCATCATGTCCCCATCAATGAATTCGAAAGCATCGTTGATGCGAGCTCGCAGTTCTGGCACGTTTCTTGGTAGAGGAGGTTTAAACACTGAATATTTCACATAACCCCAAAGAAAGAAATCGCATGGGGTTAAGTCGGGAGAGCGTGGAGGCCATGACATGAATTGCTGATCATGATCTCCACCACGACCGATCCATCGGTTTTCCAATCTCCTGTTTAAGAAATGCCGAACATCATGATGGAAGTGTGGTGGAGCACCATCCTGTTGAAAGATGAAGTCGGCGCTGTCGGTCTCCAGTTGTGGCATGAGCCAATTTTCCGCGGGCTACGCGTGAAACTTGCCCGCACGCGTTCAACCGTTTCTCCGCTCACTGCAGGCCGACCCGTTGATTTCCCCTTACAGAGGCATCCAGAAGCTTTAAATTGCGCATACCATCGCCGAATGGAGTTAGCAGTTGGTGGATCTTTGTTGAACTTCGTCCTGAAGTGTCGTTGCACTGTTATGAGTGACTGATGTGAGTGCATTTCAAGCACGACATACGCTTTCTCGGCTCCTGTCGCCATTTTGTCTGACTGCGCTCTCGAGCGCTCTGACGGCAGAAACCTGAAGTGCGGCTTCAGCCGAACAAAACTTTATGAGTTTTTCTACGTATCTGTAGTGTGTCGTGACCATATTTCAATGAATGGAGCTACAGTGAATTTATGAAATCGCTTCAATCATTTGTAATAGCCCTGTAGTGTGTGGACATTAAGTTGGGAATGTGGGTCTCACTGGGAGCGTGCAAGGGATAAATCCCTGCGGTCGCGCTATCCTCTGTGTCCTCGGTGTCTCAGATGGATAGAGCGTCTGCCACGTAAGCAGGAGATCCCGGGTTCGAGTCCCTGTCGGGGCACACATTTTCAACAGTCCCCGTTGATGTACGTATATCAACGCCTGTCGACAGCTTAGGGTCTTCATTCAATTATCAAGTGGAAGTGGGGTTCGTCTCTAAACCAAACCACACAGCGCATACTAATTCCCATCTTGCCCCGTGGCCAACAGCGCAGTTTGAACGTTCTAACGCAAACCGTTCAGAACTTCTGACGATTTTATTTCATATAACTGTCACCCTGTACGTATGTTTGTCACGGTACATGTACGATCAAATGTAAATTCCGTGCGATCTAACCCGTAAGTAGAAACTGCCATGAGCAAGCGGGGTAAAGTTATATCTGCGTAATTAAAAAAAAAGTAATATGCAGGTAGTTGAAAGTTAGAACTCTGAGAGGGATGAAATGCATTTTTGTCTCGTCTTGTGGTCGAGGGAGTTTTCACTTTCGGAAATTATGGAATCGAAAATGAATTACATGTAAAAAAAAAAAAAAGACCAGCAGTGAGGTGTATAGCACAAGAAGAAGTAGAGATGATTTGAAGAAACAGTTAGACTGACACAGTTATCTGAATACCGTCAAAAAAGGTAATTAACAATCGTCCAGAGAGTCATCACCGTGTCATTGCTGTAACGAGTCATTACATTTTAAGATGAAACATCGGAGAAGAGTCTTATGAAGAGGAAGACGGAAGAACCGGAGAACGAAAAATTGAATACCAAAGGTTTATGAAGAAGGTCGACGCACAAGGAAACAAAGGACGAAGTGTTTCGTACATCGAGAAAATGAGAATCGAGCGGTTTTCGTCAAAGAGGCGAGAATATACAGAACAATAGCAGTGAGTAGATGGAGGGAATATTAAATTAGAAAATAAGCAGCTGAAACGATCAGAGGAGTTCTGCTGTTTGGACAGCAAAACTATTTAGGACATTGGGAGTGAAGAGGCTACAGCAAGAAAAGCATTTCTGAAAAGGGGGAATGTTAACATAGACTGTCCCTTTATGCCTAGGTGCACGTTGCGTTTCGTATTACTCGTGAGAATGAGTCTTATAAGCCATCTATATTATCCGCGACAATTTGCTTACTACTCGTAGAATGTGAGCACAGAAGCGTACATTTACCTGAGATAATGGGTACTTGTCCGAAGGCATAGTTGATTAGTGACGGTAATGCTGGTATAGTTGCCAGGAGAAATAGAGTAATGTTTTCTTTTGTTTTTGAGTCGTCAGTCTTCTGACTGGTTCGATACGGTCCGTCACGAATTTCTCTCCTGTGCCAACCTCTTCATCTCAGAGTAGCACTTGCTACCTACGTCCTTAAATACTTGCTGGATGTATTCCAGTCTGTCTTCCTGTACATTTTTTGCCCTCAACAGCTCCCCCTAGTATCATGGAAGTTATTCCCTGATCCCTTGACAGATGTCCTATCATCCTGTCCCCTCTCCTTGTCAGTGTTTTTCGCATATTCTTTCCTCTCAGATTCTGAGAAGAACCTTTTCATTCCTTACCTTATCAGTCTACCTAACTTTCAATATTAGTCTGTAGCACCACATCTCAAATGCTTCGATTCTCTTCTCTTCTGGTTTTCCCACAGTCCATGTTTCACGTCCATACAATACTGTGCTCCAAACTCATATTCTCAGAAATTTCTTCCTCAAATCAAGGCTTATGTTTGATACTAGTAGACGTCTCTTGCCCAAGAATGCTCTTCTTGTCAGTGCTAATCTGCTTTTTATGTCCTCCTTGCTCCGTCTGTCATTGGTTATTTTGCTGCCTAGGTAGCAGAATTCCTTAACTTCATATACTTTGTAACCATCAGTCCTCATGTTAACATTCTCGCTGTTCTCATTTCTGCTAATTCTCATTACTTTCGTCTAATTCTCATTACTTTCTTCGATTTACTCTCAATCCATATTCAGTACTCATTAGACTGTTCATTCCATTCAGCAGATCCTATAATTCTTCTTCACTTTCACTCAGGATAGCAATATCATCAGCAAATCGTCTCATTGATATCCGTTCACCTTGAATTTTAATTCCACTCCTGAACCTGTCTTTTATTTGCATCGTTGTTTCTTCGATGTATAGATTGAGCAGTATGAGAGAAAGACTACATCCCTCTCTTTTTAATCCGAGAATTTCGTTCTTGGTTGTCTACTTTCATTACTCCCTCTTGACTCTTCTTCATGTAACATATTGCCCGTCTCTCTCTGTAGCTTATCCCTATTTTTCTCAGAATTTCGAACATCTTGCACCATTTTACATCGTCGAACGCTTTTTACATTCGCCAAATCCTATGAACGTGTCTTGGTTTTTCTTTAGTCTTGCTTCCATTATCAACCGCAGCGTCAGAATTGCTTCTCTGCTGACTTTACCTTTCCTAAAGCCAAACTGATCGTCATCTAACACCTCCTCAATTTCTTATCCGTTTTCCTGTATATATTCTTCTCAGCAACTTGGATGCATAAGCTGTTACGCTGATTGTACGATAATTCTCGCACTTGTCAGCTCTTACAGTCTTCAGAACTGTGTGGATGATATTTTTTCGAAAGTCAGATGGTATGTCGCCAGACTCATACGTCCTACACACCAACTTGAAAGCCGTTTTCCTGCCGCTTCCCCCAATGGTTTTAGAAATTCTGATGGAATGTTGTCTATCCCTTCTGCTTATTTGATCTTAAGTCCTCCAAAGCTCTCTTAAATTATGATTCTAGTACTGGATCCCCTATCTCTTCTAAATCCATTCCTGTTGCTTCTTCTATCACATCAGACAAATCTTCACCGTCATAGAGGCCTGCAGTGTACTCTTTCCACCTATTCGCACTCTCCTCTGCATTTAACGGTGGAATTCCCATTGCACTCTTAATGTTACCACCCTTGCTTTTAATCTCACCAAAGGTTGTTTTGACTTTCCTATATGCTAAATCAGTTCTTCCGACAATCACTTCTTTTTCGATTTCTTCACATTTTTCATGCTGCCGTTTCGTCTTAGCTTCTCTGCACTTCCTATTTATTTCATTCCCCAGCGACTTGTATTTCTGTATTCCTGAATTTCCCTGAACATTTTTGTACTTTCTTCTTCCTCGGTCAACTAAAGTATTTGTTCTATTACCCATGGTTTCTTCGCAGTTACCATCTTTATAGCTATATTTTTTTGCGACTGCCCTTTTTAGAGATGTCCATGCCCCTTCGACTGTGGTGCCTACTGAGCTATTCCACAGCGCCGTGTCTATAGCCTAGGAGAACCTCAAGCGTATCTCGTCATTCCTTAGTACTTCCGTATCCTACTACTTTGCGTATTAATTCTTCCTGACTAATCTCTTAATCTGATTTCCGAATCTCTACCTGACCATGATATAATCTAACTGAAATCTTCCCGTATCACCTGGCCATTTCCAAGAGTAATGTAAGAGCACAAAATCCTAATAGCCTAATAATTAAACAAAAGTACAATAATGTTATCTTCAAAATACTCAGCACGGGGTCCCGGGTTCGATTCCCGGCGGGGTCAGGGATTTTCACCTGCCTCGAGATGACTGGGTGTTTGTGTTGTCCTCATCATTTCATCATCATCCAAGAAAGTGGCGATATTGGACTGAGCAAAAGTTGGGAAATTGTACGGGCGCTGATAACCACGCAGTTGAGCGCCCCACATACCGAACATCATCTCTTCAAAATACTCAGATTATTGTCATTTATTAACAAAGCTGCAGACACAATACTACATAAAATAGCAAAGATTGGAATGTTCGTGAATTAGACATTTATGGTGAAAATCAGCGTCTTTGAGGAATAAAAGAAACTGCCACTCTTGCCGCAGTCTAGCAGTTTCCTCTGCATTGTCGCGTGGGTCATTTGTCCACAGTCTCGAGTAAATCTTTATCCCACAATTATCATGTTGCATTGTAAAACCGATTCCCGCGTAAGCCAGAAGATAGAATGTGTACACCAGTGTGTAGGTGCTACACACATAAACGCTATTTAACAGACTGTGTGTAAAGGCAAATTACATGGAAGTTCAGCACTTTTTTAGTGAATTTGACTGTTGAAACGTTTTAATGTTGGGATTACCTCCTTCATAGAGTCAACAATGTATAGCTTAAGATAAAGAGATAGCAGGAACACTGCAGTGTCGGGCTGTTCTTTGAGAGGACGTAGCCGTCCGACGTTCGCGACGGTTGCAGAGGAGTGTCTGTCAGCTCAGAGGCAGCTGCACCCGCCGACAGCCACATTCCAGAAACGATGAGGCGTTTCTTACCTTCGAAGCGGCCGCTACAACATGTGCCCCCATCGTCGAGAGGAGACAGATTTTGAATTAACAGGAAAACTGCGGGGAGAGACTATGGCGCAATGTAGCTAATCATAATTTACGAATTACTGGTAAGAAGCAGTTTCAGAAACAGGAAGACTCCTGTTAAAAAGTGTTATAACCAAGGAATAACACAATAACCTCTTCAGTCTGCTTTATTAAATCACAAATCACTTTTTAACAATTATGTTAGCCAAGCGTCTACCCAGGCTCACACTCAGAAGTAATGGATAATTAAAGTTTGGTTGTACCAATGTCCAGATGTGCATGGTGGGGTGCACGTCCCGTATTTATTCCCAAGTCCAGTGAAGTTCAGTCTCTCCAAGTGAAGTCGCAAGATTTTCCGCCGAGCAGCCAGGTAACCTCGAGTGGTGCGGCGAGTCATCCACAAGCAGCTGGAACACGGCGTACTGCTCATCCCGATGAGAACTGTCGTTTGCGGCGGCGGCCGGGTTTATATAAGGCTTGCTAGTTAATGGAGCCGTCGGCTGGGGTCGCTGTTTTCCAGGGAAAACCAATCGCAATGTTTCCTGGCGTAGCCAATTGCTGTGTGCTGACAAACGCGCGCGCGCGCGAAGGCAGCCAGCGATGGTAGCCGCGGGCCGCCCGGAGAAGTGCGGCCAGCGATGTATTTCTCGGCCACGTAAGGGAGCGTGCGTGTGAAGATGGCCAGCGATGGAAGCAGCGGGCCGCCCAGAGAAGTGCGGCCAGCGATGTATTTGGCGGCCGCGTACTGGAGCGCGTTGTTCGGTGTTTGTTAGAAGTGGTGTATACCACAAAAAGAGGTGTACTTTTATGAACGTTACGTGATAACTTGATATTTGCGTCAAGTGTATGTGGCCTGAGGTGTTTTTCTTTTGCTTTTATCCTGCATCTACACGGGGTCGCCATGTACTAGGTCTGATCCGTAGCTAAAAGGAATCTTTGTTTTTATTAAAGTATCTTATTTATAATTAACATCAACTTTGTCCCGGCCGCAGTGGTCTACCGGTTCTAGGCGCTCAGTCCGGAACCGCGCGACTGCTACGGTCGCAGGTTCGAATCCTGCCTCGGGCATGGATGTGTGTGATGTCCTTAGGTTAGTTAGGTTTAAGTAGTTCTAAGTTCTAGGGGACTGATGACCACAGATGTTAAGTCCCATAGTGCTCAGAGCCATTTGAACCATCAACTTTGTCCCCCTTAACATATAATACAACTGTGCCAGCACTTTTTCCAATCTTGGAAGCACTTCTGGAACTTACTTTTTATTACGGTGTTAAGGTCCTTTAGCGATTCTGTTTTTATCTCATCGACGATGTCAAAACGACCTCCTTTCGTAGTTCTCTTCATCCTCTGGTATAGAAAACAGCCGCAGTGGGCAATGTGGGGTGATTTCGGTCGCTGAGGCAACATGAAGGTTTTGTTTATTGCCCAAAAATCACTAACAAGCATTGATGTGTGAGCGCGAGCATTATTATGATGCAATGTCTACGGGGGGGGGTTTTGCCACAGTTCTGGTGGTTTTCTTCGGACTGCTTCAAGCAAACGGCGCATAACTTCCAGGTAGTATTCCTTATTGAACGTACAACCATTAAGCAGTAACTCGTGATGTACTATGCCATTGTAATCGAAGAAAACAGCGAGAAGAATCTCCACGTGTGATCGAACTTGTCGAATTTACTGGTCTTGGCTCTCCAGGCAGCTTCCATCAGGACGATTGGCCCTCTGTTTCAGCGTCATACCCGTGTACCCATGTTTAGTTATAACCGTCGTTAGAAATGATACGAAAAGGGACAGACAGAGTAGCAACTTAGTCAGTGACCAGTTTCGGGCTACGCTCATTCTACATCTACATCTACATCCATACTCCGCAAGTCACCTGATGGTGTGTGGCGGAGGGTCGAAACTTCGACAAAAGCCCGTACCGAGCTACTGAACGTCTCTCCTGCAGAGTCTTCCACTGGAGTTTATCTATCACCTCCGTAACGCTTTCGCGATTATTAAATGATCCTGTAACGAAGCGCGCTGCTCTCCGTTGCATCTTCTCTATCTCTTCTATCAACCCTATCTGGTACGGATCCCACACCGGTGAGCAGTATTCAAGCAGTGGGCGAACAAGTGTACTTTAACCTGCTTCCTTTGTTTTCGGATTGCATTTCCTTAGGATTCTTCCAATGAATCTCAGTCCGGCATCTGCTTTACCGACGATCAACTTTATGTGATCATTCCATTTTAAATCACTCCTAATGCCTACTCCCAGATAATTTATGGAATTAACTGCCTGCAGTTGCTGACCTGCTATATTGTAGCTAAATGATAAAGGATCTTTCTTTCTATGTATTCGCAGCACATTACACTTGTCCACATTGAGATTCAATTGCCATTCCCTGCACCATGCGTCAATTCGTTGCAGATCCTCCTGCATTTCAGTACAATTTTCCATTGTTACAACCTCTCGTTATACCACAGCATCTTCCGCAAAAAACCTCAGTGAACTTCCGATGTCATCCACAAGGTCATTTATGTATATTGTGAATAGCAACGGTCCTACGACACTCCCCTGCGGCACACTTGAAATCACTCTTACTTCGGAAGGCTTCTCTCCATTGAGAATGACATGCTGCGTTCACAAACCGGTGGCAAGTAAAATGTCCGTCCAAAACAGCAGTAAATGAAGCGGGTACGTACTTGTATGGTCCGAACCAATGTTCGATAGAAGTTCTGGATCATTGTTGACTTCATTCAGCAATTCCTGAGCTATATCTGCACGATGTCAGTTTTGGTCGAAATTCAGCATTTTGGAACAATCTTTGCTGCTACACATTTCATGTCCAAAATATCCGAAAAATTGCCTAGCATGAACCAGTTGATATGCCAACATTACCAGCAACTTCTCTAATGGTGACTCAAAACCATTGTCCCACACTGCCGTCAGTAACTGACGTGCTAGGACGTTCAGGGCGGTCATCGTTTTCAACGTCTTTTCGACCCTCTTTGAACCGCTTATACCACTCGTAAACTCCTGTCTTACTCATAGTAGATTCGCCAGAAACCACAGTCAACAATTCGAATGCGGTGCTGCACTTTATTCCACTTTTTAAGCAAAATTTTATGAAAGTTCTTTGGTTCGTTTTTTTCGTAATACGAAATTGGCTGTGCACTGGAAAACATGTGTAACCTTCTACACTGTGAACAATAAGCTAAATATTCAACTGAACATACATATTGTATCAACAAGATTTTAAAAAATATTTTGGAAATGGGATGCAGGAAGTCCGCGACATTAAAAAATTCCCGCTGCTTTTTGATCACAACTCGCGTACAATTGGGTTTCGCACTGTTAATGTTGGAGGGTGGCCGGATGTTTTCCTATCTCCATCCCATTACACTTGTGACGGAATTTCGGTGCCACAACTGCCTGTAGTGTTATCTATGTAAAAGTGTGCGAACGTTTTCTAAATGTTTGCGAGTTGTGTAACTTGGAACATGCGTACCAGCCGGTTATTTACCTAGTCGGATGCGGAAAACCGCCTAAATTACAGCGAGCCTGGCCGGCGCACTGGTCCTCGTCGTTAATCCGCCGGGCGAATTTGATCCGGTGTCGCCGCACCTGCCCGAATCGCGGAAGCGCCGTGCTAACAATCGCGACTGTCCCGTCGGTTGTAGATGGCCCGACCTGCGGTGGGGAATCAAGCAGACGCTCACACTAGCTCACTAAGGTCTCTGGACAGGACCTCTCACTTGCTTGTAATGTGACAGAGGAATGAGGTGTCCTAAGTGCTCCACGATACTGGCTGAGTACAGCCAAGGCTGCGTGAAAACTCAGTGGAAGTGCAGGAACGCACAGGGGTGAGTATTTAGGGTTAGACATGTAGTCATTCTGCTGATATCAATTTCCTTATTTTATTATTTCTTAAGTGTCTTCTTCGGTATATAACGGACCCCTGCCTTAATATGAAGAAAATTCAGTTTTATATTTGTACACTCCTGGAAATGGAAAAAAGAACACATTGACACCGGTGTGTCAGACCCACCATACTTGCTCCGGACACTGCGAGAGGGCTGTACAAGCAATTATCACACGCACGGCACAGCGGACACACCAGGAACCGCGGTGTTGGCCGTCGAATGGCGCTAACTGCGCAGCATTTGTGCACCGCCGCCGTCAGTGTCAGCCAGTTTGCCGTGGCATACGGAGCTCCATCGCAGTCTTTAACACTGGTAGCATGCCGCGACAGCGTGGACGTGAACCGTATGTGCAGTTGACGGACTTTGAGCGAGGGCGTATAGTGGGCATGCGGGAGGCCGGGTGGACGTACCGCCGAATTGCTCAACACGTGGGGCGTGATGTCTCCACAGTACATCGATGTTGTCGCCAGTGGTCGGCGGAAGGTGCACGTGCCCGTCGACCTGGGACCGGACCGCAGCGACGCACGGATGCACGCCAAGACCGTAGGATCCTACGCAGTGCCGTAGGGGACCGCACCGCCACTTCCCAGCAAATTAGGGACACTGTTGCTCCTGGGGTATCGGCGAGGACCATTCGCAACCGTCTCCATGAATCTGGGCTACGGTCCCGCACACCGTTAGGCCGTCTTCCGCTTACGCCCCAACATCGTGCAGCCCGCCTCCAGTGGTGTCGCGACAGGCGTGAATGGAGGGACGAATTGAGACGTGTCGTCTTCAGCGATGAGAGTCGCTTCTGCCTTGGTGCCAATGATGGTCGTATGCGTGTTTGGCGCCGTGCAGGTGAGCGCCACAATCAGGACTGCATACGACCGAGGCACACAGGGCCAACACCCGGCAATTTGGTGTGGGGAGCGATCTCCTACACTGGCCGTACACCACTGGTGATCGTCGAGGGGACACTGAATAGTGCACGGTACATCAAAACCGTCATCGAACCCATCGTTCTACCATTCCAAGACCGGCAAGGGAACTTGCTGTTCCAACAGGACAATGCACGTCCGCATGTATCCCGTGCCACCCAACGTGCTCTAGAAGGTGTAAGTCAACTACCCTGGCCAGCAAGATCTCCGGATCTGTCCCCCATTGAGCATGTTTGGGACTGGATGAAGCGTCGTCTCACGCGGTCTGCACGTCCAGCACGAACGCTGGTCCAACTGAGGCGCCAGGTGGAAATGGCATGGCAAGCCGTTCCACAGGACTACATCCAGCATCTGTACGATCGTCTCCATGGGAGAATAGCAGCCTGCATTGCTGCGAAAGGTGGATATACACTGTACTAGTGCCGACATTGTGCATGCTCTGTTGCCTGTGTCTATGTGCCTGTGGTTCTGTCAGTGTGATCATGTGATGTATCTGACCCCAGGAATGTGTCAATAAAGTTTCCCCTTCCTGGGACAATGAATTCACGGTGTTCTTATTTCAATTTCCAGGAGTGTAAATAAAATGTCCCATGCTTTAGGAGAATATAACTTCTCATAAAAACGTTTCAAAGATGTTCGCAGGGTGGTCGTCACAACGCTGAATAATACTGTTTCAAAGTTAAAGTTTATGGCTCTTCACTTTTGTTGTCTAGAGTATTATATATTTATAAGAGGTCCGGATTTTTGAAAAAGGTCGAGGCTGGAGAATCTAGTAGTTTTTTAAAAGTCATCACACGTTTTTATTCCTCATTAAAAATACACGTAAAGTTTACATGGCATCTCTGACAAAACAGTTACATCTTGTGCATAATCTCTTTGGTTCTGCGATCCACACATGTTTACATACAATGGAATTAGCCGGCACTAAAAACACTGACCGACGTAACTTTCACAACTACACTGAGTCAACTGCCTGCCGGTCTTCGACAGTGTCCGTATTTATAACCTTCCAAAGAGATCAACAAATTATCTCTTTTTTTAGAGTCAATTAAATTGTTATTAAATGAATTATTTACATGAAATAGTTACGAATGATTCTGGTGCTCAGGTGTTTAGATTAAAAACATAAATGGTGCATTTTACAAATAATTACAAGTGCCAAGCAAGTGAAATAGCTGGATTGCAAAGTTTTGAATATGACCTTTCTCATTTGCATAATATTGGGGTTAAAAAGTGCAAATCTGTAAATTACGTGAGTATACAGTATAAAAGTATTATTAAACTTATTTGTTTTTCATACTAAGTGTAGTGAATAATCAGGTTTTCCTGGCCAAATTTTATAACGAGCAATTCCGTAGTCACATATGTTGATACTTTGAATAAGCCTATGTGAGCAAAACATAACAGTTTCTGATGAAACATTTGTGTTAAAACAGTTTAAATAAATGTACCTCGCTTTTAAATATCTTTTGGATCGAAATATTATATATTAATGACATTGAAAAACATTGCATCATAATTGCACCTATACGAAATGTAACTAATTTGAGTTTAATTTACTGAAAAATCGTAATTTATCCTCAGCATCGTATACTTCCATACTTCTTTTCCCTCCTATCGGGATGATTACAAGTACGTGATACTAAATTTAAATTAAATGTCGGTGAATATGTTTTCTGCCTCAGGATACGAAAGTGTCATATTTTGTGAGTAATCTCTTCCAGCTGATAACACACTCTAAGAAAGAAGAAAATAAAGACAAAAAACGACGCACAACGAACGAATTACCCGAATGGGTCGGAAATCGGTAGATGTGATGTACATGTACAGATAAACAAGTGATTAAGTTTCAGAAAACTTGAATGATCTGTACAAGAGAAAGAGCTTCACAAATTTAGCAAATTAATCGCGTTGCTCCACCTCTGGCCCTTACGCAAGCAGTTACTCGGACTGGCTCTGACTTATACAATTGCTGAAGTCCAGAAGGATATCGTGCCAAATCCTGTCCAGTCGGCACGCTAAATCTTCAAAATCCCGAGATTGTTGGAGTGCCCTGCCCATAATGATCCAAACTTTTTCAGTTCGGGAGACATTCGGCGACCTTGCTGGCTAACGTTGGATTTCGCAAGCACGAAGACAAGCAGTGTGCTTGCGGTTATTATATTGCTCGAATGCAAGCCCAGTATAACTTGCCATGAAGGGCAACAAAACGGGGCGTATAATATCGTCGACGTACCTCTGTGCTGTGTAAGGCTACAGCGGATGACAACCAAAGAGGTCATTCTATGAAAAGAAATGGCAGCCCGTACCATTACTGCTGGTTGTCGGACCGTATGGGTCGTTCGGGTCAGCTCGACACATTTTAGCTGGTCATCTTGGTTCTATGTGGGACTTACCACTGAAGACAATGCTACTCCGGTCAATGAGATTCCAGGCCGAAGACGCATCTGGAGACGCCACGAACAAACTTGAGATACCAACCTGATTGTCTCCTTCCCTACGGCCCGACAACCAGAAGTGTTGGTCTGGGGTGTCATTTCGTTTCATAGGAGGACATCTTTGGCTGCCACCCGCAGCACCCTTACAGTAGAGCGGCACTTCGACAATATTTTGCTTAGCGTTTTGTTGTCCTTCATGGCAAGCCATCCTGGGCTTACCTTTCAGCATGACAATGCGCTCTCGCACATGGCAAGAGTTTAGTCTTGTCTTAGTGAATGGTCAGCTAGGTCGCCCGATCTTTCTCTGATTGAGAACGATTGGAGCATTTTGACAATCTAAAGCGCCAGCTGGACAGAATTTGGCACGATATTCTTCAGTAGGATTTTGAACAACTTCTGGCGTTAGGAACTTGCTTATTAATAATAGTGATGCTGTCACTGTTGGTTGGTAATATTTACTGGCAAAATACAACCTAACACCAGACTGCGTACTTACGGCTATCCTGTGTGGCCGTTTTTCAGTACGTCTTGAAAAGAGAGGGAGATTATTAATTGTTCACCGATGCGTCGGTTCTCGATTGTGTTCAGGAGACGTAAGGATTGATTGCGCGAATAATTGACCTTTTGACCTGGATTGCCTTCACGCAATCACAATCTTCGATGAAAATACCCAAGGGACCTATTTGAATATAAAAATGGAAATGAAAGCAAATTAGTGGAATTTCGTAAGAAAGATTAACGGATCGGAAGTTGAGCACATTAGTGGTCTCCCAAATACAATCGAGACCCCGCGATAAAGAGCGAACCTGTTACAAAACTCATATACAATTTGAACATCATTTTTGGTTAGTGAAAGAAAAGAATAAGAAGAAAATTACTGCATCGTAAGATATTAATATATTGTCAACAAATTGGCTTTAAACTTCTAGACATTGACAAATACACAATAAATACGTGACTTACATCTGATATTTCTTTTGTGCATGGCGCAGTCCAATAATCGCTGCTTTGTCAGTCCGTTCCTTCTTAAAAATTAAATGTCCTTGCGTGTGCGTAAGTACATTATATCCTCACCCGAGTTACCGAAACGTATGTTCCTCGTTTTACATAGTTGTTACACAAAATAAAAATACAACTTGTAGCAGTGCTATGTAGTACGTCTTAACATGCGGCGACCAAAAGTACAAGGGATAATGGAGTCTCTAGAATATTTCTTAACAAAAGATAGATTGTTCTTTCTTCTGTTTCGCAGCTTCTTGCTATCAAGCGCTGCGGCAATGATTTCAAATATCTGCGCCCAGCGGGTCATAGTGTTTATTTAAAGTATTTAAGCTCCGGACGCGCGTTTTGGTATAGGCCCACATTAAAAAAATATTTCGTCTCTTTATTCTCTCGCTGTGATGCTTAGCATTTTTACGAACTACAGCTAGTTGGCTGTTCTTTTCTTTAATGACAAATATCTCACATGCAAAGAAGCTGAAATCCAATAATATTACAAACTCTCTCTCTCTCTCTCTCTCTCTCTCTCTCTCTCTCTTAACGAAGGGTATTTTAGTAGTTTTCGTAGGAAACTGAATCATACAGAACTCTAACTTTGTGCCACTCCTCAAACTTGCTAGCCTCTTTTGCAGCAGACACGAAGGTAAAATATGGTTAGCACTTATTTCAACGTCTCTGGTGGTGGTAATCAAATCAAAATTTCAACACACCGGCTCAAAATGGTGATATTAGGAATGAAGATGGAACAGACACGTCCGCCGCTCGTGGTCTCGCGGTAGCGTTCTCGCTTCCCGAGCACGGGGTCCCGGGTTCGATTCCCGGCGGGGTCAGGGATTTTCACCTGCCTCGAGATGACTGGGTGTTTGTGTTGTCCTCATCATTTCCTCATCATCCAGGAAAGTGGCGAAATTGGACTGAGCAAAGGTTGGGAAATTGTACGGGCGCTGATAACCACGCAGTTGAGCGCCCCACAAACCAAACATCATCATCAGGAACAGTCACAACCCTTCTTTTATTAATTTGTACCGGATGTCAGCATGACAAGTAGATGCCACGGGCGTCTTTTATTCGCTGTGTTACAGTGCGTTAAGAGGCAAATTAATAGCTGAAATAATATATCGTAATGAACGTGTCATAAGTGATTTAAAGTATTTATTACGTTTCCAAGTTTTATACGAATATTATACATAAAGTTAATGTATGGTTAACGTTGCCAAAATTCTAGAGGAACACAGCAGCTGTACACATAACGTTTTCTAATAAGAATCATTTGTCCTGTTTTACAATCACCAAACTTGAAGAGAGTGGAGCCATAAAAAAAGTCAGAACAATGCTGCGGCATCTCCAATAAAAAGTCACAATGGTTGCCACAGAACAGAAAGGCAGAGTGGTGTCACTAAAACAAGTGTGCATCGATTTCTCCGAAGAGATTACCGTCACCTTTTCTATGTCGCACATCGTCAAGAACAGCACAGCAATGACTCTATACGTTGTAACGTACGAATTTGTAACAGTGTGTTACACACGAAGCCCTTGCTTTCATGGGGAATGGTTTTTTCCTTATAAATCAAATTTCACATAACACGGAAACATCAATAGATGTAATTTGCATTTCTGGTCATGAGAAAACTCACACTGGCTTCTGTAACTTGTAACAACAAAATATACCCTCTCGAAGCTATAGAGTCACAGAAATTACTTGTTCCTCCTGCGTATACTCAGTGTTAATAATAACATGAATGCGTGTGCGTCTGAGGCAACGTGGATGCTTTCCGCTGTCGGATTTGCGAAGGGCGGTATGAGTTAGGGAGCCCCTATTGAAGTAATTTGCTCGCTAATATGAAAGAGGAGCATCTGCCACCTGGTAAGACAAGTTCAAAACAAAACACTGCGATACTTAATAGAATCTTTCTAAAGTTAACGTACAAAAATGGTTCAAATGGCTCTGAGCACTATGGGACTCAACTTCTGAGGTCATTAGTCCCCTAGAACTTAGAACTAGTTAAACCTAACTAACCTAAGGACATCACACACATCCATGCCCGAGGCAAGATTCGAACCTGCGACCGTAGCGGTCTCGCGGTTCCCGACTGCAGCGCCTAGAACCGCACGGCCACTTCGGCCGGCATTAACGTACTGAGAGTATGATAATTAACAGCGAAGACTGAGTAGATGAAAGTATCCGACAATAGAAGCAGAATCTTTCTAGTAAACAATGGTCAGCAAAAGAGACGTTCGCGAGATATCTGCGAATGGGTGGTTACGTATCGCAACCAAACTGTCGTCCTATATAGTACAAACGTACTTTAAATATGAACTTTTCGATTAACTCCCCATCTAACTGGCATGAAATTTCCCCCAAGATGTATCGTTGGGAATGTGATACATGAATGGCACATTTTGAACACCGAGGACATCTAATGAGCCAATACGGTCGAAGATTGACAGATCGAACAGGGCCTGTAACTTGGCCTCCAAGATCACCCTACCTCAATCCTACTGGTGCTATGGATGTTCCATTTAGCAAGTTTTATATATTAACCAGTATGGAGCTGTATTAATGTAACTGGAGAATGTTCTCATGTCGACAAGACTGATGTGTAGCTATATTTCTGAAAGATCTGAGAATCTGAGGATGACAGTTACTGTCGAAACTGGTCATGAACTAAATAATTTCACATCAAGTGTGTTTGGCTTCTAATATAATTTTCAGTCCTATGGATTTTCCTACCTGGGATCATCTCAGAGCTAAAGTACACAGCACTGTCGCTGATACATTTTGTGACATCGTACACCGATCAAGGTCCAATGAGAAGACAGCCCAAGTAAACAAGGTAGAAGAGATTTTCTATAAATTTCATGAACTAGAGCTCCTCCTTGGAAAAAGCCAATTGCAAGGATTGTTTGCAATAGTTCAGGTAATTCACCAAATTTACACAAGTTCGTAGGTGAGCAGATGGCCCAACGACAAAGTCAAGAGTCTTAGATCCACACTGAAAGTAAAACAGTGCAACGAAAGATAAGGTTGACGTCCAATACCAAAAGTCCTTTGCAGTCTCCAGGGTAGAGGCGACATCGTGGCGACGCCTGAGGTGGTCACTGGAAGCTCCTATGGTCGACTGACTTTCAGACGGCACGACTTCGAAGATTCCAAAGACTCCCTGACGACAACTGTGGGTGGAGTCGACTCCTGGCCCAAAGGACTGGAGGGAAAGTCTATGGAGAGGCTCTGCTCCGGTCTAAATATTCTGGAGGTGCCAGGACACAGAAGAAGATATTTACGGCCTCGTAACTCGCTGAAGCAAGAAGGTCCATGGAACCTGTGGCCTCTGGGGCCCTCATGGTGCCGCTTGTTGAGCGTGCGCGATCATTGACTTGTCTTCTGCTGGGGTAACTCCTGTTGCGTTAGGCCACCCGCATACCAGAGGTGTGAGAGTGGTTGCTGCGTGATAGGACGAACGACCTGTCCACAGTACACTTGAAGAGCTAGAGTAGTTAGTTGTACAGTCTTACCAAGATATGAATGATGGTCGGAGGCTGTTTGAAAGAATTCGCAGCTCACTACAGAGACGACTGCAGTACTGCTTGTAAATGTGAGGACGACACATGTATCACCTCCTTTAACAAGTTGTCGTGCTCTTCAGTCCTAAGACTGGTCTGGTGCAGCTCTTCACGTTACTCTATCTTGTGCAGGCTTCTTCATCTCTGAATAAAAACTGCTCCGACTGAAGCTGCTTGCTGTATTCATGCCTAGGTCTCCGTCTACAATTTTTACTCTCGCCCCACTTCCCTCCGCACTCCCCTTCATTACCAAGTGTGTTGTTCCTTCATTATGTATCTCTCCTTTTAGACCACTCTTCTTTTAGCCAAGTTTTGCCATAAATTTATTTATTCCCCTGTTCCATTCGGTATCTCATTAGTTCAGCCTACTCAACTAATCTTCGGCATACTTCTACAGCAACTCTTTTCAAAAGCTTCTATTCTTGCTGGTGTGAAATGCTTATCGTCCACGTTTCACTATCGTACAAGACTACACTCCAGACAAATACCTTCAGAAGGACTCCTTGACATATGAAACTACATTAAGTGTTAACAAATTCCAGTTTTTTGGAAATGCTTTTCTTGTTCTTGCCGGTCTGCATTTTATAACCTCTTTACTTCGATCAGTGTCAGCTATTTTGCTATTCAAATAAAAAATTCATTTATTACTTTCAGTGTCTTATCTCATTCTCTAATGCCCTCAGTATCATCTGATTTATATCTGCTACATGCCATTAACCTTCTCTTACTTTTGTTTTTGTTCATTTAGAACCTCTTTTCAAGAAAATATTCATTCCATTCTATTGCTGTTCCAAGTCCTTTGCCATCTCCGACTGAATTCTAACGTCATCGGCAAACTGCAACGTTGTTATTTGTTTTCCCTGAATTTTGATTCTCTTTCCAAGTTTCTCCTTGCTTTACTTAGCTACTTCCTTTAACATGTATTAGTGTACATACAATGTGCTCAGGTAATATTGTATTTCTTTTGAAGGTAGACCACTGAAATTTGGGCTCAGTTACATGTGGACTATCTAAAAGCTAGCAGTTAAAATACATTTGTACTATAATAACTGGGACAGTATTTGGTACTGAAATCGGTGGCAACTCGTAACCCCACAGTCATAGTTATCTCGCAAACAACTCATTTGTGGACAACGTTCACACGGAACGTTTTTGGTTCTATGAGCTATCGTATGCCTTCCCCTATGTCAGTTTTCACTATTAATTGTGATACACCTCGTATGAAACAAATTATACACCAGATGACCCCGTAACTGTACAACACTGACAGGTGGTTAAATTCGATGGTCAAACTGTTGTCAGATATTTCATTCCTCTAAATTTTGCGACTGAATCGAAGATTGTAGTAGAGACTCACCAATCACCTGCTGGAGCAACAGACTGAAACGAGCTGTAACGATTGTTATCTTCCTATGAAGGGTAAACTTATGTGAAAACAATGACTGTAATCTTAGCTGTTCAATCTGAAAATTGTTTCCTGTAATGATGTGGTCCTTTGAGCTTAGTCTGCAGAGCCAATTTTCCGTTAAAGATATGGATTCTGAAATGTTTCAATGGCTTATGCCAGAGCAACTAGCCATAACTACACTGTAACTTTACATTTTTCGATAAGAACTGAGTGCATGAAGGAGTGAGGAGGGGAGGAGGGGCAGGAGGGGGAGGAGACCTGGAGGGGGAGGACGATGGCGTGCTGAGAGCGGATATAAGCGAAGCTTTCCTCCCGCAAACAAAACACAATGTTGCTGCCAACAGTATTATTTGCTTCCGTCGGCACCGGCCGGAAATTACCCAACACTGGCCGACTGCTGCTAACACCCCCGCTACCAGCATCCTTCGGCGAGAAGTGCCAAGTTATATTGTGCGTTGGCCATATCGTCTCTCTCTTCTTCGGTGTTAAAGTGTTTTGATTTTAATGTATGAGGTGGTCGGGATTGTTTGGAAAAAACACACTGTTGGAGCCGCGTATACTCTGTACGCTCGTAAAAGCAGCTAACATATACGCCGACGATGATCAAAGTAGCTACACAGGCAGAAATATTAGTAAAAATGAGTACAGTTTTGCTTGTAATGATTCAATTACGTTACCCAAAAAATCAGAAGTAACATGAAACTATTACTTTTATTGCCCGATAAATTAATTGTAGCGAAAAGAGAGTCGATATAACCACCTACGTAGCTTAAGGATTTGTACTCAAGGTAAGTAATTTCATTTATATCACACTGGCTTCAGTTTCGTTAAGCATTTACATGACAGAAATAAATTTAATTGCAAACTCAAACATATTGTGAAGCAAATCTAAGCCTTGTTGCCTACTGCAGTTAAATTTATCTATGCATTTACGTAAAAATTCGGATGAAGTGAACTTTGCAAATATTAATGCTTCGAATTATTAGCAGTATTCAAACTCTTTATTATGTTAACTTGAAGGTGAAGCCCAATATCTAATATTTTAATTAAGTTCCACGTTATGGCCTCCTGTGCGTCATTACGACGAGAGAAAGCCAGATGGTTAGTGTTCTACAGAACTCACTCTAAATAACTATTTTCACTTAAATATTTCCACAGGGATGGAGATGGTTTGAATAAGAACAGGAGAATTTCACTTTTTACCATATATTGTAAAAGAAAATACATGCATCAAATACTTAGTGCGTCAGTAAGTTAAGCGACTTAATTCTTCACCAGCAGAGACAAAAGCATGATTAGATCTTTTAACCAAGTCTTTTTAACATAAAGGAGGTAGGATTTCCATGGTTAAAAAGAATGTCTTTGATACTAAAATACATATTTTATTAATATTTTTAACACAAAAATATATGTTAACGAGTTTTAGATTTTATAATTATTGTCGTATTAGCTACGGTTTTTATCGACAGAAATACACACGCTTCACATTTACACGTCTGCTATAGCTTTAGTTTAATCTTTTTAGCTCTTTACAGGAGACGTCAGAATACAAGATGATATTTTTACGTGCTTTATCTCAGATATTAAGTTTGAAACGTGTCTCCACAACTTTCATTACGAATATTCAAATTTTTTTATTTTATCCTTCAAAAAGGTTTTGCTGAAAGCCTACGACTGTAAAAACGATGGGTTTGTTTATAAAATAACTTTCTGTTGAAAGTCAGAATTTTATTTTTATTTATCTTTTGCACGTTGCGTTTCGGGAAACGATACATATTCTCAAGTGCGTTTTTCATGTTATCATATAATGTTTTTTCTCTGTGTGAAAACACCTTTGGAAATGGGAATCGTCGTGTAAAACAAAAATTTAAAAAAATCGTGACTCCTACCTGAAAAATTATTTTACAAACAAACTCAGTATTAAAAAAAATCTGATTTCGAGTAGTTCCATTCATTTTCTTTATTGTGTATAGAAATGTTACTTTCTTTCCTATCATCATCATCATCATCATTTAAGACTGATTATGCCTTTCAGCGTTCAGTCTGGAGCATAGCCCCCCTTATACAGTTCCTCCATGATCCCCTATTCAGTGCTAACATTGGTGCCTCTTCTGATGTTAAACCTATTACTTCAAAATCATTCTTAACCGAATCCAGGTACCTTCTCCTCGGTCTGCCCCGATTCCTCCTACCCTCTACTGCTGAATTCTTTCCTAATGAATGAATAAATGTGAGATGACGCAGATTCGTCAGAAAATAGCTTATACAGAGGGCAGACGTGAGGAAATACGGTCCGAACTGTGCAGTCATTTTAGAGCCACAGAGCTAAGCATCCATGTATAGTACAGTGTTTCAAATAGATTCACCCGGTTTGACAAGACTGCACAGTCTACATGAATGAAGACAAAAACTTGCAGCGAATTTTAACTTACACAAAGGACTTTAAGGTTTTTATTTTCAGAACTAAAATTCTATTTTGTAAGGCTTTATCTTTTATATGCATACAGTTACGGTATTGGGGTAACTTTTACAGTTGCGTTTAGGATCAGAGTTTTCATTTACCTTTCACGAATGTTGAATGTGCCCTCCACCCCTTATAGCCCATCCATGCATGACAGGAGCAACTCAAGAGTTAAGAAATGTTCTTACACTCAGGTGCCAGAGCGCTAATGTTCTGTCCTGTTGAAAAAAAATTAATTTTCTACATGTACCCGCAGGTGTGGAAAAAGCCCGATCTCCAACATAATCAGATACATGATTAACGTAACGATAATTTCTGGAAAAAAAACGGGTTGTACATTTTTCTCGGGAAACGATGAAATCATATGAAGCTTTGGATTGTCTCTTGTGCTCGATTACCGTATGTGGCTGCGATGTCCCCATATATTTACGTACTGGGGGTTCACTTTTCCAATTAAATAGAATATAACCTCATCACTGAATACCAAGCACGAAAGGAGAGGAAACCCTTACCTTGCTGGGAGCAAGCATGGATATCATAAAAATGAAAAAGAGTCTAGAGAGTGTGACACAAAGTGAAATTCACAAGTGTAGGTTGTCACAACAACTGACAATGCACTCAGCAGGTGGGTATATAACTACATTCAGAATCATTTCACAGAACTATCATGATGGGCTCATAGCAACTGACTCCTGTATGGTTTGAAATACGCTGTGGAAAACAATACAGGGTTAATTTTTCGAAACCCTGTAATTGTCTCCCATTGCAACGCACAAGTTTAAAATTTGGCTGAAGGGTGCCTAGAACCTTCCTCTGTAATGTTGCAAAACCTTGGCGCATTACTGCCTAACCTTCGGGATCAGCGAAGCTTCAAACATCGAGGTATCGACGCAGGTGAAAGAAAGGCCAGAGCTCAGGAGTTCATGTGAGGTGAAAGGTGGGTTAATGATGTCACATTGGCACCAAATTTCACCACATTTCTGCCAAACGATACCGTGGACTTGTCATGCGATGGGAAGATGGTCGCAACCCCGTCTTACCGACATTTCACACCTTCTTTTCACACTCTGCGATAAATGTCAGTACTGCGACGCCCAGCATTGAAATTCCGAGGGTTGTTTATGGCTGGTCGAGGGAAACGCTTCTTGCCGCGCCCGGGTTCCCGGGTTCGATTCCCGGCGGGGTCTGGGATTTTCCATGCCTAGTGATGACTGGGTGTTGTGTGATGTCCTTAGGTTAGTTAGGTTTAAGTAGTTCTAAGTTCTAGGGGACTGATGACCATAGATGTTAAGTCCCATAGTGCTGAGAGCCATTTGAACCATTTTTTTATGGGAAACGCTTCAGACATACCATTACTCAGAATCGACACGAAAATACCTCGGGGAGTAGCATGAAGCTCATCAATGAAGCCGTCCCCTTCCTTGTGGCATTGATTCTCTCACATTTCGCGGACGAAACCGACCGTTTGAAGTGTGATAAGCAACAGAACGACATTCTTGACAACCTTTGTCACTGATGACACCCCCCGGACGATTCAACCCTTCCCCGAGAACATGGTGAGCCAGCAACCCCACTGAATGTGAGAGCACCCCTTTAGAGTCCAGCACGACCGCAATTTATGCTCTGCTGGACAGGGTAGAACCAATGGGAACCGTTCAAAACCATTCGACGAAATTTGAGCGGGACCCGAAGCAGCAAAGGGTGCTAATGCTTTCAAGCCCTAATTTTTTACGCCATCCTGTGGCGTAATCGTGGGGAGGTAGGGGGGACGACGACGACGTTGACACATGTGTTCAATCATTTTATCTTGAAACTCTTCCATAGGTCCGTGTTCGCATAAAAACAACAGTATGGGATTGTTGACATGCTTTGATGAGAAACACTTTTGTTTTTTATTTATTTATTATCAAACTACACTACTGGCCATTAAAATTGCTACACCACGAAAGTGACGTGTTACAGGCGCGAAATTTAACCGACAGGAAGAAGATGCTGTGATATGCAAATGAGTAGCTTTTCAGAGCATTCACACAAGGTTGGCGCCGGTGGCGGCACCTACAACGTGCTGACATGAGGAAAGTTTCCAACCGATTTCTCATACACAAACAGCAGTTGACCGGCGTTGCCTGGTGAAACGTTGTTGTGATGCCTCGTATAAGGAAGAGAAATGTGTACCATCACGTTTCCGTCTTTGATAAAGGTCAGGTTGTAGCCTATCGGGATTGCGGTTTATCGTATCGCGACATTGCTGCTCGCGTTGGTCGAGATCCAATGACTGTTAGCAGAACATGGAATCCGTGGGTTTAGGAGGGTAATACGGAACGCCGTGCTGCATCCCAACGGCTTCATAACACTAGCAGTCAAGATGACAGGCATCTTATCCGCATGGCTGTAACGGATCGTTCAGCCACGTCTCGATCCCTGAGTCAACAGATGGGGACGTTTGCAAGACAACAACCATGTGCACGAACAGTTCTACGTCGTTTGCAGCAGCATGGACTATCAGCTCGGAGACCACGGCTGCGGTTACCCTTGACGCTGCATCACAGACAGGAGCGCCTGCGATGGTGTACTCAACGACGAACCTGGGTGCATGAATGGCAAAACGTCATTTTTTCGGATGAATCCAGGTTCTGTTTACAGCGTCATTATGGTCGCATCCGTGTTTGGCGACATCGCTGTGAACGCACAAATAAAAGCCTCCTTGCATATCTTCTCCTCCTGTATGGCATGGCTGTGTGCTGCGTGCGGCTGCGTCGAGTCGAATGAGCATGCTGTTGCCTCACGAGCGAGCGAAGCGTCTATTCGTTATCGCCATACTGGCGTATCACGCGGCGTGATGGTATGGGGTGCCATTGGTTACACGTCTCGGTCACCTCTTGTTTGCATTAATGCAACTTTGAATAGTAGATGTGTTACGACCCGTGGTTCTACCCTTCCATCGATCCCTGCGAAACCCTACATTTCAGCAGGATAATGCACGACCGCATGTTGTAGGTCGTTCAAATGGTTCAAATGGCTCTCAGCACTATGGGACTCAACATCTTAGGTCATAAGTCCCCTAGAACTTAGAACTACTTAAACCTAACTAACCTAAGGACATCACACACACCCATGCCCGAGGCAGGATTCGAACCTGCGACCGTAGCAGTCCCGCGGTTCCGGACTGCAGCGCCAGAACAGCACGGCCACCGCGGCCGGCGTTGCAGGTCGTGTACGGGCCTTTCTGGATACAGAAAACGTTCGACTGCTGCCCTGGTCAGCACATCCTCGAGATCTCTCACCAATTGAAAACGTCTGGTCAATGGTGGCCGAGCAACTGGCTCGTCACAATACGCCAATCACTACTCTTGATGAACTGTGGTATCGTGTTGAAGCTGCATGGGATGCTGTACCTGTACACGCCATCCAAGCTCTGTTTGACTCAGTGGCCAGGCGTGAGAGGTGGTTTTCTGGGTACTGATTTCTCAGGATCTATGCACCCAAATTGCGTGAAAATGTAATCACATGTCAGTTCCAGTGTCCATTGAATACTCGTTTATTATCTGAATTTCTTCTTGGTGGTGCAATTTTAATGGCCAGTAGTGTAGTCTCAGCAACAATATCGCCACAGTTAGCGTTGCGGCAGAATCTTCTCACGAAATTCCAATCACCAACTTTCTCCTCCGAATGCGAAAATATTTTCTTGGCGCCGACCAACATAAGGAGAAACGATCGCCATGATAAAGGAAATCAGAGCTCGCACGGACAGTTACAGATGTTCGTTCTTCCCGCGCGTTACACGAGATTGGAGGAATAGAGAATTGTGAAGATGGTTCGATGAACCCTCTGCCAGGCACTTTAATGTGATGTGCAGAGTACCCTTGTAGATCTAGAGTGAATTCTTTAATCCCAAGACATGCAAGAAATAGCATACTTATAAACACTGCAAAACTTTATTATTTGGGTACTGTGTGGCTCCAAAATCTTATGTTTTGTGAATAGTTTCATATTAACTTATTTCCTTCAAGTGACAGCATGGTTTTTATGTTTATTGTGACAGTTTCCGGATTTATTTATTTTTTATTTTTTATTTTTTTATGTTTGTTCGGCACACAGCATGTCTTCTGCAAATGTATGAGTAGCTATTAGTAAACAAATATGAAAAAGTGAACTTATGTATATCAGCGTTATACTGTTGGGATTGCGGTAATGTTGTGGATATAGTTTTGGCGTGTACTATGTTCGTATGTAGTTTGTCACATACACTCTTCGGTGCCTCCCGTGCACCCTGTACAGAGAGAGCGATTCACTGATTCCTAGGTGCCGGTATGATATGAGAGGCATCGCTTTCCAAACCCCTTAGATTTCGCAGGTCTCCCGTATGCGCTAGTTTAGTGACGGAGCGCCACTCAGCTGACTGCTGTCGAGATGGTTGTCTATCACACTGGTGGCTAGCAATCACTGTGCAGGGATATTTTTACAGTGCCCAGCGAAGCTGAGTGGGTAACAGCGAGGGTGTTGCCGAACTGGGGGGTCTTAGAGGGATGCTTTGCCGTTTTATTCACGCATGTGTCAATGTCGCACACATACCCCTCCCTCCCCCCTATTGATTACGCCACAGGACGGCGCTAAATAGTTGTAAAAGCATAAACACCCTTTGTTGCTTGGGATCAGGTTCAAATTTCGTCGTATGGTTTTGAACGGCCCTTAATGGTTCCACTCTTTACACCAGACCAAAATTTTCAATCCCACTACACTCTAGAAGGCCGCGATGACAGTCAGTAGTGTTGGTCGCCCTTGGCGTCCTTAGGAAATGGTTGATTTGCCCTTGGGAGAGGTGGTTAAGAATATGAAAAAATTCTAATGGCTCTAAGCACTATGGGACTTAACATCTGAGGTCATCAGTCCCCTAGAACTTACAACTACTTAAACCTAACTAACCTAAGGACATCACACACATCCATGCCCGAGGCAGGATTCGAACCTGCGACCGTAGCAGCCGCTTGGTTCCGTACTGAAGCGCCTAGAACCGCTAGGCCACAGAGACCAGGTGTTAAGAACATCGTCCTGTTGCCCATCGCTCTCAGAAGTGTCGTTTTCAACCGCCAAATGTGTGGGAATCAACGTTCCATGGGAAGGGATGGTTTCATTGACATCCTTTATCTCATCCACTAATGACTTTTCGTGTCGATTCTGAGCGCGGTTTGCCTCCAATGTTTTCT
This sequence comes from Schistocerca cancellata, assembly GCF_023864275.1. Classification (NCBI taxonomy): domain Eukaryota; kingdom Metazoa; phylum Arthropoda; class Insecta; order Orthoptera; family Acrididae; genus Schistocerca; species Schistocerca cancellata. Next base: position 43,322,948 of record NC_064634.1, read on the forward strand.
GCGGTCAGTTATCACCAAAGCCACGTGATTTCAACGCTGGGCGTTGTGATTCTGTCCTCCATCGCAGAGACTTCAAGGAAAGGTGTGAACTTTGGATACGAGGGGATGGGGTGACATTCCTGTAGTGTGACTCGTCCACGTCCACGTTGACGTTGGGCAGAATTGTGGTGAAATTTTGTGCCAGTTTGTCGTCATTATCCCACCTTACACCTCACATGAGCCTCTGTGCCCAGGCCTTTTTTTTCACCTGTGTAGACACCTTGTTATTTGAATTGTCGGCGATCTCAGAGATTACGTCTCGGGCGTGTTTTGCAGCAGTTAGGTTGGATGATCCTTGAGCCGACTTTGAAACTTCTGTGTTGCAATGGGAGACAAGTAGCATACTAACGTCTCTGTATAACACACCAGACAGGCACATTGGGACTGACTAACTCTCGGATGGCACGATGAGCAGATCTGTGGACTAGGTGCTGTCTTCTGTTGCATGCCCTCTCTGTCTTGACCGACGACTTGGGGCCTGCCTGTAGGTTTCCCCTTACGTAAACGGCCAGTTTCCTGAAACTGCTGACGGCATCGTCGAATGTTTGCACGTAGAAGATAATGCCAAGAAAGAAGACAGGATCATGTGTTCCGTTATCCGAAGGGAACGGAACAAATCCAATAAATGTCTTTAAATTCCGTCAGCTAGAGCTCCTGTTCTGGATGTAAAAATAAATTTAGTTCATTTGGCACATTAAACTTGATGTCTACATATCGGCTGTCAACAAGGCTATAAAAACAGACTTACACTCCTGGAAATTGAAATAAGAACACCGTGAATTCATTGTCCCAGGAAGGGGAAACTTTATTGACACATTCCTGGGGTCAGATACATCACATGATCACACTGACAGAACCACAGGCCCATAGACACAGGCAACAGAGCATGCACAATGTCGGCACTAGTACAGTGTATGTCCACCTTTCGCAGCAATGCAGGCTGCTATTCTCCCATGGAGACGATCGTAGAGATGCTGGATGTAGTCCTGTGGAACGGCTTGCCATGCCATTTCCACCTGGCGCCTCAGTTGGACCAGCGTTCGTGCTGGACGTGCAGACCGCGTGAGACGACGCTTCATCCAGTCCCAAACATGCTCAATGGGGGACAGATCCGGAGATATTGCTGGCTAGGGTAGTTGACTTACACCTTCTAGAGCACGTTGGGTGGCACGGGATACGTGCGGACGTGCATTTTCCTGTTGGAACAGCAAGTTCCCTTGCCGGTCTAGGAATGGTAGAACGATGGGTTCGATGACGGTTTGGATGTACCGTGCACTATTCAGTGTCCCCTCGACGATCACCAGTGGTGTACGGCCATTGTAGGAGATCGCTCCCCACACCATGATGCCGGGTGTTGTCCCTGTGTGCCTCGGTCGTATGCAGTCCTGATTGTGGCGCTCACCTGCACGGCGCCAAACACGCATACGACCATCATTGGCACCAAGGCAGAAGCGACTCTCATCGCTGAAGACGACACGTCTCCATTCGTCCCTCCATTCACGCCTGTCGCGACACCACTGGAGGCGGGCTGCACGATGTTGGGGCGTGAGCGGAAGACGGCCTAACGGTGTGCGGGACCGTAGCCCAGCTTCATGGAGACGGTTGCGAATGGTCCTCGCCGATACCCCAGGAGCAACAGTGTCCCTAATTTGCTGGGAAGTGGCGGTGCGGTCCCCTACGGCACTGCGTAGGATCCTACGGTCTTGGCGTGCATCCGTGCGTCGCTGCGGTCCGGTCCCAGGTCGACGGGCACGTGCACCTTCCGCCGACCACTGGCGACAACATCGATGTACTGTGGAGACCTCACGCCCCACGTGTTGAGCAATTCGGCGGTACGTCCACCCGGCCTCCCGCATGCCCACTATACGCCCTCGCTCAAAGTCCGTCAACTGCACATACGGTTCACGTCCACGCTGTCGCGGCATGCCAACACCGCGGTTCCTGGTGTGTCCGCTGTGCCGTGCGTGTGATCATTGCTTGTACAGCCCTCTCGCAGTGTCCGGAGCAAGTATGGTGGGTCTGACACACCGGTGTCAATGTGTTCTTTTTTCCATGCCACGCCAAACTGGCTGACACTGACGGCGGCGGTGCACAAATGCTGCGCCGCTAGCGCCATTCGACGGCCAACACCGCGGTTCCTGGTGTGTCCGCTGTGCCGTGCGTGTGATCATTGCTTGTACAGCCCTCTCGCAGTGTCCGGAGCAAGTATGGTGGGTCTGACACACCGGTGTCAATGTGTTCTTTTTTCCATGCCACGCCAAACTGGCTGACACTGACGGCGGCGGTGCACAAATGCTGCGCCGCTAGCGCCATTCGACGGCCAACACCGCGGTTCCTGGTGTGTCCGCTGTGCCGTGCGTGTGATCATTGCTTGTACAGCCCTCTCGCAGTGTCCGGAGCAAGTATGGTGGGTCTGACACACCGGTGTCAATGTGTTCTTTTTTCCATTTCCAGGAGTGTACTACTGTAGTCACTATTTAAGACCTCTTCTGTGACCATTCGCTCGGCATATCACAGCCAGACACTTGCTGACATGGACTGCAGTTTGCCGGCCGGAGTGGCCGAGCGGTGCTAGGCTCTAAGTCTGGAAATTCGCTCCCGCTACGGTCGCAGGTTCGAATCCTGCCTGAGGCATGGATGTGTGTGATGTCCTTAGGTTAGTTAGGTTTAAGTAGTTTTACGTTCTTTGGGACTGATGACCTCAGCAGTTAAGTCCCATAGTGCTCACAGCCATGGACTGCAGTTTGTCGTTTGTTCCACTCATAAGCAAGATGGCCATCCACACGATCTACTGCTACGGTTTGCCTCTGCTGATATAGTGACTCGCTCATTTCCCTGGGTACCAATCTGATCTTGTATTTAACGGGATCTGTAGCACGAGAAGAAGGACCTCTTAGTTCTGCACCAGTTGTGTTTTTTCTTTTTTTTTAAGTAGTTAATTTACAGTTCGCTTTGCCCATCTATGGCTACATCTCTCTAACTGTTCGACACACGTCTTGCTTTACCCCTCCCCCTTTCCCCCGTCCCCCTGTTCAATTTTTTCCTTGTTATTAATAGTGATTACTGTTACTCCAAAAGTAGCCAAAAGTAACTGAGCTGACATTTGTACTTTTGCTTTTTATTTTGTAGAAATTCTGATAATTATTGCATATGTTCATTTTGCTGTGCACGTATTTATTGGTTCTTGGTATTGAAATGTATGGCGGCTCTCATGAGATGTAAAAAAGAAACCGAAACGCGTTAAGTACTCACATAGTCTATAGCTGGCTGGTTTTCAGGAATTCAAACGTCAGAAAGTAGTCAAACACTAGTAACATTTTTCATTATGTGCGCGCTATTGGAACTTCACATTCGTAACGTTTACCATGTTACATTTAGAGAATTTTGAAACATCAACCAGAAATTGGGTATTGCTGGAAATAAAGCAGTGGGGGTGGGTCTTGAGTCATACTTGGGCAATTCACTCGGCAGAGCAAAGGTCCCATGTTCGAGACTCGGCCCTGCACACTTTCACTCTGCCAGTACGTGTCAGACCATTGCACACTCCACTGTAGAGTGAAATTCATTCTGGAGGTGCTTTAATTCCCTCTCAGTTTCAAAAAATATGGTGATAACTTGAACAAAAATCCAAGCTTCAGTTATAAGTATCGAGTAACTTGAAACAGAAGTCATAGTTGAAACGCGAATAAGACAGGTTTGTAGCCTATTTCCAAAGTTATTCAATACATAAAGTGAGTAGCAGCAATTGAAATCTAGCAGAAATTTGGAAAGGCAGTTATTATAGATCAGGGAGAAGGAATAAAATCTTTGAGATTTTAAGATGACCTCATAAATATATCAGACAAGATAGAGAACGTGGAAAATTACTTAAACGGAATAAATTGTCTAGAAAAGCGGTTATAACGTGACCATTCCCAAAAGTAAAACAGTAGTAATGTAATGTAGTAAAATTAAATCAGATTATTCCGAGATAATTACATATATTACGAAATTACACACTGAAAATGATACGTGAGTTTTCGTATTCGGAGAGCAAAGAAACTGATCACGGCCAAAGCAGAGAAGATAAACGGACTGACTATACAAAGAAATGAATTTGTGAAAATCAGGAATCTGTTAATATCTAATGTGAAGTTAATGTTTAGGAAACCTCTTCTGAAGATATTTGTTTGGAGCGCAGCCTTGTTCGGAAGTGAAACGTGGATGATAAGCAGTTCATACCGGAAGAGAAAGAAAGCTTCTAAAATGTGGTGCTACAGAAGAAGGCTGAAAATTGTGTTGGGTAGGTCTTACAACAAAAGAGTAGGTTGATAGGAAACAGTCTCAAGTTTGAAGAAATAATCAGTTTGGTAATGGAGTAAAGTGTGGGGCGTTTCGATAATTACAGGGAGAGACCAAGGGACGAATGCAGTAAGGAAGTTTAAATGGGAGTAGGGTGCAGTAGTTGTGCAAAGATGAAGAGTTCTGAACAGGACAGACTAGCGCGGAGAACTAGTTTTCGGATGGAGATACAGCAAAAGCAGTTGTAATGCTTTAGTGCTGACTAAAAACGGATGCTAAGTTTCGAATTTTCTTTTACGTTAATCTAGCTTGTTGAGGGATCCGTACAGACGAACAGCAGTCAAGAATTAGTCGTACTAAGGACTTTTGAATACTCTCCTACGAGGACATATTTGAAAGTCCACTAACAATGTGGCTTATCCTGCAAGTACCGTCACCATTAGTGAGCAGTGTAGCCGCTCATTCGCAAATAACATTTTCTCTCAATGGTTACTGTTTTTTCTTCACTCGGAAGTAATTTGACACTTCACTGTTCGCGGCCGCCGTTTCGCTTGGCTTAAATGGATATTTGTAAATATAAGATTCTGAATTCCAAGGGCTACTTTAAATTAAGGGAACATCAGCATCTTCAACTAATTTTTGTTCTGTCAGTTGCGCAGCAGATCATATTACGATACCAGTACATCTAGGAGTTTACCATTCTGATAGTTTTTACCGTTGTCTGAAAAGATCTTAAAGCCATGTTATTTATATGGAAAATTGAAACTGTATTGACAATTTAGATGAATGGAGATTTATGTAGTTATCAACACCAGCGGATCAAAGACCGATTTCATTACGGACGCTTTTGTGTTCGAAACTGCCTTTTGGACGCAATTCAGTCAACCTCTACCCAGCAAGTATTTTTGAGTCTTCATCTTCTGTCGTGTTATGTACAAGATCAGCTTTTGTAATTCTCATGTAACGTAGCATCCATTTTTCTTCATTCTTCAGTACCAGTTTGTAGCAAGCACGAGACTTAATTATGCAGTTTCTGAAATTCAGTTAAAATGATTTTTATTACTGCACTATGTCCCAGCGGAGAACGGACACAGCAGTTAGAAGACTGCGAGGATAGGGAAACAATTCAGGAGCAGTACGTCGTTTGGCATGCATGAGCGCTGGGACGCTTCTGTTCGGAGCGGGCGAAGATGAAAATCGTCAACCACGCATTCGCCAGCGACGTAACGTTTACTTCATTCATGGAAGTCAAGATACAGTTCAAACCGGGGCGTCTGCTGCAGATGTTACACAAAGAAATATGGACTCCTGGGTATCAACGTTCACTTTCAGAGCTTATCTTCATATTACTTTTCAACTCTCTGACAGCATCACCTGCACCTCGACAAAGGATATTTATACTTTAGTCGGCACGTACATTCCAAAGCCCTTCTGTAGTTCGTAATGTCTACATCTACATCTACATCTACATCCATACTCCGCAAGCCACCTGACGGTGTGTGGCGGAGGGTACCTTCAGTACCTCTATCGGTTCTCCCTTCTATTCCAGTCTCGTATTGTTCGTGGAAAGAAGGATTGTCGGTGTGCCTCTGTGTGGGCTCTAATCTCTCTGATTTTATCCTCATGGTCTCTTCGCGAGATATACGTAGGAGGGAGCAATATACTGCTTGACTCTTCGGTGAAGATATGTTCTCGAAACTTTGACAAAAGCCCGTACCGAGCTACTGAGCGTCTCTCCTGCAGAGTCCCCCACTGGAGCTTATCTATCATCTCCGTAACGCTCTCGCGATTACCAAACGATCCCGTAACAAAGCGCGCCGCTCTCCGCTGGATCCTCTCTATATCTTCTATCAACCCCATCTGGTACGGATCCCACACTGCTGAGCAGTATTCAAGCAGTGGGCGAACAAGCGTACTGTAACCTACTTCCTTTGTTTTCGGATTGCATTTCCTTAGGATTCTTCCAATGAATCTCAGTCTGGCCTCTGCTTTACCGACGATCAACATTATATGATCATTCCATTTTAAATCACTCCTAATGCGTACTCCCAGATAATTTATGGTATTAACTGCTTCCAGTTGCAGACCTGCTATTTTGTAGCTAAATGATAAAGGATCTATCTTTCTGTGTATTCGCAGCACATTACACTTGTCTACATTGAGATTCAATTGCCATTCCCTGCACCATGCGTCAATTCGCTGCAGATCCTCCTGCATTTCAGTACAATTTTCCATTGTTACAACCGCTCGATACACCACAGCATCATCTGCAAAAAGCCTCAGTGAACTTCCGATGTCATCCACCAGGTCATTTATGTATATTGTGAATAGCAACGGTCCTATGACACTCCCCTGCGGCACACCTGAAATCACTCTTACTTCGGAGGACTTCTCTCCATTGAGAATGACATGCTGCGTCCTGTTATCTAGGAACTCCTCAATCAAATCACACAATTGGTCTGATAGGCCATATGCTCTTACTTTGTTCATTAAACGACTGTGGGGAACTGTATCGAACGCCTTGCGGAAGTCAAGAAACACGGCATCTACCTGTGAACCCGTGTCTATGGCCCTCTAAATCTCGTGGACGAATAGCGCGAGCTGGGTTTCACATGACCGTCTTTTTCGAAACCCATGCTGATTCCTATAGAGTAGATTTCTAGTCTCCAGAAAAGTCATTATACTCGAACACAATACGTGTTCCAAAATTCTACAACTGATCGACGTTAGAGATATAGGTCTATAGTTCTGCACATCTGTTCGACGTCCCTTCTTGAAAACGGGGATGACCTGTGCCCTTTTCCAATCCTTTGGAACGCTACGTTCTTCTAGAGACCTACGGTACACCACTGCAAGAAGGGGGGCAAGTTCCTTCGCGTACTCTGTGTAAAATTGAACTGGTATCCCATCAGGTCCAGAGGCCTTTCCTCTTTTGAGCGATTTTAATTGTTTCTCTATCCTTCTGTCGTCTATTTCGATATCTGCGACAATCTAGAGATGGAACTACGGTGCATGTACGAAACATGGTAGAACTGTAAGGCTGCAACAAGGCAAGTACTTTGCAATGTTATTCTAAAAAACATTACAAATAGCTGAAACTTGGAAACAATTTACAGAATCTCGGCTGCATGTAGCATGTCATCTCACTGGATGTCGGCTTCGTTCGCCTGGTTTAATCGCTCACACCAGAATGTCTTTCCGCCAAGGGAACTGTTGTTGTGGTCTTCAGTCAGAAGACCGATTTGGTGCATCTCTCCATTCTGTGAAAGCCCCTTTATATCCGAATAATTGCTGCAATCTGTATCCATTTGAACCTGCTTACTGTATTCATTTCTTGGTGTCCCTTTACAGTTTATACGTCCCAGACTTCCCTCCACTACGAAACTCATTATTTCTTCAGTCCTCAGGTTGTGTCCTACCGACCGATCTCTTCAGCTCTTCTTCTAATTAAGTTATGCCATAATTTTTCCCCCAGTTCGATTCAGTACCTCCTCACTACGTACCATAAGGAGGCAAAAGTGTCGCTTCTCCTTTTGCTCGGCGTAGTGAATCATGTCAGCGTAGCCTGGATTCCACAAGATGTTGGAAGCCCCCTGCAGAAACATTGAGCTATGCTACCTCTATAGCTCCCATTATAGAGAATCTGTTGCCAGTGCAGGATTTTGTGGACGTGCTGAACTCTCGATTATGTCCCATAGAAGTTCGGTGTGATTCACGTCGGGCCACCTGGCTGGCCAAATCAGTAGTCCAGAATGTTCTTCAAACCAGCCTTGAACAATTGTTGCCCGATGGCATGTCTGAAAACACGAACGGCATGAATGGCTGGAAATGGGCTCCAAGTAGCCGAAGATAATCATTTCCGATCAATAATAGTTTCTGCTGGACCAGAAGACCCAGTCCATTCCATGTAAACACAGCCCACACAGTTATGGCGATACCACCAGCTTACACAGTGCCTTATTGACAACCTGAGTCCATGAATTCTAGGGGTCTGCGCCACACTCGAAACTTACTGTCAGATCCTACTAACTGAATTCGGGACTCATCTGACTAGGCCGCTGTTTTCCATTTGTCTAGGGTCCAAACGAAATTGTCATGAGCCAGAAGAGGTGCTGCAGGCGATGTGTGCTCTTAGCAAAGGCACTCGCGTCTTTCAACAGAAAATGCCATATATGCTTTCACTAATCAAATTTTGGATGATCTGAATAACCGAACACCACCCATTGGGATTATTTGTGATCTCTCAAAGGCTTTTGATTGTGTAAATCATGAAATTCTGCTAGACAAGCTCAAGTATTGTGGCATGAGTGGGACAGTGCACAAATGGTGGTTCCTTGTAAAGGGACTCTCACTGAATTTTGATAAGACACAATACATACAGTTCCGTACAGTGAATGGTATGACGCCATTAATAAATATAGACCTTAATCAGAAGCATATAGCTAAGGTAGAATATTCCAAATTTTTAGGTGTGTCCATTGATGAGAGATTAAATTGGAAGAAACACATTGATGATCTGCTGAAACGTTTGAGTTCAGCTACTTATGCAATAAGGGTCATTGCAAATTTTGGTGATAAACATCTTAGTAAATTACCTTACTACGCCTATTTTCACTCGTTGCTTTCATGTGGCATCATATTTTGGGGTAATTCATCACTGAGGAATAAAGTATTTATTGCACAAAAGCGTGTAATCAGAATAATAGCTGGAGTCCACCCAAGATCATCCTGCAGACATTTATTTAAGGATCTAGGGATATTCACAGTAGCTTCTCAGTATATATACTCTCTTATGAAATTTGTTATTAACAACCAAACCCAGTTCAAAAGTAATAGCAGTGTGCATGACTACAATACTAGGAGAAAGGATGATCTTCACTATTCAAGATTAAATCTAACTTTGACACAGAAAGGGGTGAATTATACTGGCACTAAAGTCTTTGGTCACTTACCAAATAGTATCAAAAGTCTGACAATTAACCAACAAGTATTTAAGAAGAAATTAAAAGAATTTCTGAATGACAGCTCCTTCTACTCCATAGAGGAATTTTTAGATATAAATTAAAAAAACAAAAAAATATTTAAAAAAAATAAAAAATAAAAATAAAAAACAAAAAAAATGAAAAAGTTGTTATATTAACTTCAGTATGTTGTTAAATTAACTTAATTATGTCATGTATTGGAAAATTTGACTCGTTCCACATCATTACGAAATATCGTATTCATGATCCATGGAACTAGTATTAATCTAATCTAATCTAATCTAATCATCTACTGCCATAGCCCGTTAACGCCAAATTTTGCCGCACTGTCCTATCGGATACGTTCCTCGTACGTCCCATATTTATTTCTTGCGGTTATTCCAAGCAGTGTTGCTTGTCTGTTAGCACTGACACCTCTACGCGGACGCCGCTACTCTTGGTCGTTATGTGAAGGCCACCGGTCACTGCGTTGTACGTGGTGAGAGGTAATGCCTGAAGTGCGGTACTTTCGCCACATTTCTGACACCGTGTACCTCGGAATATTGATTTCCCTAACGATTTCCAAAACGAAATGTCCCATGTGTCTAGCTCCAACTACCATTCCGCATTCATAGTCTGTTAATTCCCGTCGTGCGGCCATAATCATGCCGGAAACCTTTTCATATGAATCACCTGAGTGTAAACGACAGCTCCGCCAATGCGCTGCCCTTTTACACATTTTGTACGTGATACTATCGCCATCTGTATATGTGCATATCGCAGTCCCATGACTTCTGTCCCGTCAGTATACTCTACCTACCCATCTGCACTCTCCAGTAGCATCACATTTCAAAAGGTTTTATTCCATCCTTGTCTGAACTACTTATTGTCCACGTTTCACTTTCATACAAGGCTACAATCCACATAAGTAGCTTCAGGAAAGACTTCTAACATTTAAAAATTCATCTTTCTCAGATATGCTTAATGTACTAAAGACTGTCTGCATTTTGTATTTTCTCTGCTCCGACCAAACTCGGCAATTTTTCTGACCAAATATCAAACTTCATCTACCATATAAGTGTCTAATTTCCTAATCTAGTCCCACTGACATCGCCTGATTTAATTCTACTACTTTCCTTTTTCCTTGTTTTACGTCTGTTGTTATTTATCTTATAATACTGTTTTCGAGATACTATCCATTCCGTTCAATTGCTTTTACATGTCCTTCGCTCTCTCTGAAAGAATTACAATTTTCTCTTAAAGATCTGAATAGTTTGGGGAAATGTCCTATTTTCCAGGACCCAGAGAGCCCTGTCAAATTCTTCTCGCAGTATCATATATCCCATCTCATCTGAATGTACTTCCTCTTCCCTTTCTATAATATTCCCCTCAACGTTACTTTCTTCGTATAGTCCTATTTGTTTCTTCCCTTCTTTGCGTAGTACTCGCTTGTCTTTGGAGCTCTTGTACTGATTCAGCTTCTTGTCTTTACTCCAAACGTCTCCTTAGTTTTCCTATAGGCAGCGTCTGTTTTTCCTCTAGCCATACATGCTTCCAAATCGTTGAATTTGTTCTGTAATCATTCGCACTTAGGCATTTTGCACTCTCTTCCAATGTTAGTTTTAGAAGTATGTATTCGCTTTCTCTGCATTATTATGTTTTCTCTTTTCGTCAATTAAATTAAATATCTTCAGTCCAAAGTTTCCTATGGCTTCACCTGCAACCTTCAGTAACACCTAGTTCTTTTAACTCATCCGTGTCTCATTTCCCTAATTTTCTACATTTTACAAATTCTTCACTTTTAATCTGTAGTTCGCAACCTAAAACTTATGGTCAGAGTTCACATCTGCACCCGGAAACGCCTTACAGGTTAAAATCTGGTTTTGAAATTTTACGGTTATATAGACAATCTGAAACCTCACAGTGTCAGTTGAACTCTTCCACGTAAATAATTTTCTTTCATTATTCTTAAACCAGTTCTTTGTCTAGTTTAAATTATGATCCGTGTCCACAAGGGCGCAATGCCATCTGTACGGAATTCCGCAAGACGCAACGTTCAGTGACATAATAAGTAGATCTTCACTCGCAAAATTACCTCGAGCTACACCGTCCTAAGTTTCAACCAGAGATGTTGCAGTTTTCCAATGGAACTCCTCACTTTGTCGAAGCAAATAATATTGCGAGAAAGAGGTGGGGTGAGAAAGAAGAGGACGGAGATACGCGAGCAGAGGTCCATAAAAACACTGGCAGCTGCAACGTTCTACTTGTGTTACTCTGCTCCATCTGTAGTAACTAATATTCTGTAGTCTGGTCTTTAGACTTCCTTCTTTTTTCGACACTTTGAATAGTGCTATAGGTTACACCTCACACATCATTACGTCTGGAATTTCATTAAGATTCCTGTTATATGCTTGTTGATAGGAAATGTTCTGTATGTATATATGAGGAAGACTACAACTTGGTCGTCAGCTTCTATCGCGGCCTATGTTCTCATACGTTCTCGCCATAGTTGGTAATAGGAGTGGCTCATTCTTTATCTCTCTTTCTTTCACCCACCTGTCATTTTTAAATATCGTTTTACTCTGTGTATACGAAAAATAATAGGGGGAACAGTTGTCGATAAAGTTTAAAATATCACACCGATAAGAAGCTAGATATTCACTAAGCAAAACTAGCAACCTAAATTGTGAAATACGACCTGCATAAGCTTCTTGCAAGGAAACTAATGAGTGAAAATAAAAAATGTATAATCCACCGCTATCCAGAGGTGAGAAAATATAACCATTGCATCGTAATTAGGTTAATTAGAGATTAACAAGCCTTTGAGACTTGGAATGAAATAATTTTTACTTTCAGTTTGATTCGTGATTTTACGTGTGTTTCGAGGACAGATGAGAGATACACTAATGTTGCCTCGGTATAGAGGCTGACGTGAACACAGACACGGCTTTTGGGAAGTGGAACATACTCGAACATTACTGGCTGTAAAAGAAATACTTTTAAACTTTGTATTTGAAATTCAGCAGCCCGATATAAAAACAACATTACTGGTCAGTTAAACAGCGATCTATCACTTCACTGTTAGTGCTAATAACATTTAATGAATTTAATTTGATACCTTACAAAGTGCACTGACAATTGACCATGCAGATTATGTCACTTTATTTGTGCGTACACAAATACAGTCTCAGTAAACTAGCAAACTAAACATAAAAACTTTAAAAATACGAGTGAAATTATCTTTAAACAAATGAGTTAAAAACATAAATAATTAGTGTTAGTGTACTGCAGAATGCTCAGTGAGGACTTTTGTTGTTAACAGGTTTATGCCCAATGACAGTTTTCAAGTACATATACATAATGCCTTTACAATAAAAAAATTTAGCTGACCTTTTAATATCTACCTTCCCTTTTTGACCGGTCAGGTTCCGTACACTTTTAGTATCGTCGTTCTGGTCTTAACATTAAAGAGATGTATTAATGAATAAGATCGAGAGTTTAGAGCAGCTCGTCTTACTACCAGTTTAAAGTATTATTAGACCGAGCTCAGTGTTACTGAACAGAATCGTAACGGATAGAAATTAGAAAATTTTTATTAATACTCATTCAAACTGCCACATAGAAAATAAAGTTGTGTCAGAGACAGAGGTGGAAGCAGGACGCCATACAGTATGTCGCAACTGAGTCCAGGTTGTTGACACATTACACATACGGCAAGTTGATAAAGAGAGAGGAAGCGAAAGGGATAATTACGTGCATGTGATAAATCGCTTCCCTCTAAAATTTCTCTCCTTCATACCTCCTCTGTGTTACCACAGATGACGTGTCACTGATCTCATTTGCACTAAGACTGCAGTACCGCGAGTTCCCTACTTGCTTCCACCGCCCTGAGTGGAATGCATTAAGTTGTAATAAGTGTTCACCAACCTGCAGTGTTCTGTAGTCCTTATCCCCTGCGCAGAAAACAGCACATAGGTCGTGAATCCGTTATCTTGAGGCTGTAATTAACTCCTAGCGAGGAACAAATATTTCAAATTAGTTTGTTTATACGGGAAGTCACTAGCCATTTATTAGCAGAAAACTAGAAACTGCGCAATTACATTCCACTTTACGTCACAATAGCCGGTCGCTGTGGGCGAGCGGTTCTAGGCGCTTCAGTCCGGAACCGCGCGGCAGCTACGTTCGCAGGTTCGAATCCTGCCTCGGGCATGGATGTGTGTGATGTCCTTAGGTTAGTTAGGTTTAAGTAGTTCTAAGCCTAAGGAACTGATGACCTCCGATGTTAAGTCCCATAGTGCTTAGAGCCATTTGAACCATTTTGAACAGTCACAATAATTTCCATTCTTCAACAAAATAATCAACTGCATATTTCCGTAATTACTGTCACACTGTTCTCAACTACATGTCCAAATAACCAGAAATTGCTAAAAAAAAGTCTTAACTGACACCGACCGCGGCAGACAACATGTCTGACCTGCGAAACTGCCGAATCAACTCCGATCTTACAGCCGAACCACGCCCGCCATCCAAGATAGACGCCATCCGAAGATCACCGAAGTGGTTCGTCTGCCTTTTCGTTCAGCAGTTGTTTATTATTCTGCTCGTTATTAATACTTGTAAAATAATGAAATGAGAGCACGCTATTGACAGATGCTTTAGTTTGAAATAAAGTAAATACACTGTTTAGTTTTTCTAATATTAATAACAGAAGATTGTCATTTTGCCGTGTTAAAGTAGCAGCCAATCGCGGAGAAGAACCATAGTTTAGGCGGTCTTTCTCACGATTCCCGTACAGAACAAGCCAGCTGTCATCGGTACCTTACACCAGGTTACGTCATCTTGCGACTGCTGACTTCTCGGCCACTCTAAGAAGAGCTTCTTGAACCTGAATGTGATGACTGTAAAACCAGAAACATCACACACCGTCTACTGAGTGAGGAAACTCATTCAGCAGAAAGGAGACCTCCGAGGAAAACCAAAAGAAGCGAGACAATCATACTCGTTAGCTCGTAAGATATGTTGCAAGAAACTCTGTTTCTGTCACAAGAGAATGTAGTGAGTAACTGATGCGGCAGTTAAAAGCCTGGTAAATAAATATAGCAAAATAAGGACACATGTGGTATAACAAGGTGAAATCCCCATTAATGTAGGAGTAGAAAATAAATGCCCAGCCTGTGGAAGCGGTAACATCTGTCAAGTATCTGAGTGTGATTATTCGAAATGATCTCAAATTGAATGATCAGATTACACAAGTAACGGGTAAGGCAAACTCTAGATTGCGGTTTATTGGTAGAATCCTGAAGCGATGCAGTCCTTCAACAAAGGAAATAGCTTACGATACTGTTCGTCCAGTCTTAGAGTACTGTTCGTCTGTATGGGACACTTACCAGTTTGACTGATTTAAAAGATTGAGAAGGTCCAAAGAAGAGCGGCAAGATTCGTGACTGCTACATGTAGCCATTGCGAGAGCACTACAAATCTCATAGAAAGTTTGAAATGGGACACACTTGCAGATAGACGGTGCGCTAAACGGAAGGGGCTGCTCACTAAATTACGAAATCCGATCTTCACCAATGATGTAGAGTATATATTATTACCATCAACTTTCAAATCGCGCAGTGATCACCATTCAAAGATAAAGGAAATTAGAGCTCGTACTGAGGCGTTCAGACAGTCGTTTCTCCCTCGCGCGATCCGCGAGTGGAACAGAGTGGAGGAAATATGACTTTGGCGCGAATTGTGCCCTCCGCCACACGCCGCTTGGTGGCTAGCGGAGTATATATGTAGATGTAGATGTAGATTATAAACCCAGCCTTGTTCGTAGCCTTACAGCAGCTCCTTTTCAATACTCGTCTCTCCAGCTCTCGTCATGAGTTGATCATTGGGATCGATGCCATTTAGAGTGACTCGATTTCACGATTATGATAGTACAGGGTGATTCAAAAAGAATACCACAACTTTAAAAATGTGTATTTAATGAAAGAAACATTATATAACCTTCTGTTATACATCATTACAAAGAGTATGTAAAAAAGTTTTTTTTCACTCAAAAACAAGTTCAGAGATGTTCAATATGGCCCCCTCCAGACACTCGAGCAATATCAACCCGATACTCCAACTCGTTCCACACTCTCTGTAGCATATCAGGCGTAACAGTTTGGATAGCTGCTGTTATTTCTCGTTTCAAATCATCAGTGGTGGCTGGGAGAGGTGGCCGAAACACCATATCCTTAACATACCCCATAAGAAAAAATCGCAGGGGGTAAGATCAGGGCTTCTTGGAGGCCAGTGATGAAGTGCTCTGTCACGGGCTGCCTGGCGGCCGATCCATCGCCTCGGGTAGTTGACGTTCAGGTAGTTACGGACAGATAAGTGCCAATGTGGTGGCGCTCCATCCTGCTGAAATATGAATTGTTGTGCTTCTTGTTCGAGCTGAGGGAACAGCCAATTCTCTAACATCTCCAGATACTGTAGTCCAGTTACAGTAGCACCTTCGAAGAAAAAGGGACCAAAAACTTTATTGGCTGAAATGGCACAGAAAACGTTCACCTTAGGCGAGTCACGTTCATACTGAGTTGTTTCCCGCGGATTCTCGTCGATTCACTTCTGCCGTACTCAATAACACAAAAAGCTTTCTGTTGAGCGGTCGCCATCTTAGCATCAACTGACGCTGACGCCTAGTCAACAGCGCCGCAAGCGAACAAATGTATAACTAAATGAAACTTTATAGCTCCCTTAATTCGCCGACAGATAGTGCTTAGCTCTGCCTTTTGTCGTTGCAGAGTTTTAAATTTCTAAAGTTGTGGTATTCTTTTTGAATCACCCTGTATACTCCATGAACCAGCTGAAGATGTACGCAAGATGATGGACGTTCGCCTGACGAACTGCGAGCTGCTTGCCACCTAGCATCTACTGATACAGAAACTGTCTTCCAACAACACCATATCGCAGAGGGCTGCCACCACGAAACGTCAACGTGAAAGCCAGCAACAGAATCCGTCGGGGTGCACGTTCCTGTTCAACGCTCAGATGCCTTCTAGTGGTGAAACCTACGTAGGTTAGGGAGTAGATCAACCGACCACACGACTAACGACACCGGGTCCGTCGCAGATGAGCGATCAAGGTTCACCGTAGAATTCGGAGCGTGAGAACGCACTAGGCAGTGGCCGCGTCTGCTCGCCAGTAATCTGATGTGCCGCCAGGGTCGCTGACATCTTCTACTGGGCGTGCCGACGTTGAGGTTGTTACACCACAATCTATTGTGAGCAATCGGTACAGTGCAACTTTATTTAAGAAGTGTTTACTCGTTACTAGTTAAGTTTTTTGGATCAGTGGAGGGAGGTGGTACTTAATGATGTATAAATTATTTAACGTAATAGTGTGCTTAAATGATGGAATTTTATTAAATATGTTTGTTTATGTATGAGAAACTGCAATGTAAAAACTGGTTTATACTTAGGGATTTTGTATTGTACACTCCTGGAAATGGAAAAAAGAACACATTGACACCGGTGTGTCAGACCCACCATACTTGCTCCGGACACTGCGAGAGGGCTGTACAAGCAATGATCACACGCACGGCACAGCGGACACACCAGGAATCGCGGTGTTGGCCGTCGAATGGCGCTAGCTGCGCAGCATTTGTGCACCGCCGCCGTCAGTGTCAGCCAGTTTTCCGTGGCATACGGAGCTCCATCGCAGTCTTTAACACTGGTAGCATGCCGCGACAGCGTGAACGTGAACCGTATGTGCAGTTGACGGACTTTGAGCGAGGGCGTATAGTGGGCATGCGGGAGGCCGGGTGGACGTACCGATGAATTGCTCAACACGTGGGGCGTGAGGTCTCCACAGTACATCGATGTTGTCGCCAGTGGTCGGCGGAAGGTGCACGTGCCCGTCGACCTGGGACCGGACCGCAGCGACGCACGGATGCACGCCAAGACCGTAGGATCCTACGCAGTGCCGTAGGGGACCGCACCGCCACTTCCCAGCAAATTAGGGACACTGTTGCTCCTGGGGTATCGGCGAGGACCATTCGCAACCGTCTCCATGAAGCTGGGCTACGGTCCCGCACACCGTTAGGCCGTCTTCCGCTCACGCCCCAACATCGTGCAGCCCGCCTCCAGTGGTGTCGCGACAGGCGTGAATAGAGGGACGAATGGAGACGTGTCGTCTTCAGCGATGAGATTCGCTTCTACCTTGGTGCCAATGATGGTCGTATGCGTGTTTGGCGCCGTGCAGGTGAGCGCCACAATCAGGACTGCATACGACCGAGGCACACAGGGCCAACACCCGGCATCATGGTGTGGGGAGCGATCTCCTACACTGGCCGTACACCACTGGTGATCGTCGAGGGGACACTGAATAGTGCACGGTACATCCAAACCGTCATCGAACCCATCGTTCTACCATTCCTAGACCGGCAAGGGAACTTGCTGTTCCAACAGGACAATGCACGTCCGCATGTATCCCGTGCCACCCAACGTGCTCTAGAAGGTGTAAGTCAACTACCCTGGCCAGCAAGATCTCCGGATCTGTCGCCCATTGAGCATGTTTGGGACTGGATGAAGCGTCGTCTCACGCGGTCTGCACGTCCAGCACGAACGCTGGTCCAACTGAGGCGCCAGGTGGAAATGGCATGGCAAGCCGTTCCACAGGACTACATCCAGCATCTCTACGATCGTCTCCATGGGAGAATAGCAGCCTGCATTGCTGCGAAAGGTGGATATACACTGTACTAGTGCCGACATTGTGCATGCTCTGTTGCCTGTGTCTATGTGCCTGTGGTTCTGTCAGTGTGATCATGTGATGTATCTGACCCCAGGAATGTGTCAATAAAGTTTCCCCTTCCTGCGACAATGAATTCACGGTGTTCTTATTTCAATTTCCAGGAGTGTAGATTCATTAAAAACATTTCCACATTATTATGCCTAATTAGGCTGGCAACCGTTTATTATTTCATTTACGTTAAATCTGTTACTGTGAATTCTTACAAGAATTGAAGTCCTTTTAATTTCTAGCAACAGCCATAGTTACGAAATTCGGGTTCGATTCCCTCTATCCGTTGCATTAATGCACGGTCAATGCAAAAATCCTCCCAGAGGGTAAAACTTACTGCAGGTTTAGGCCATATTTGGCAATTATCAGCCAGTTATAGTGTTATACGTCGCCCCTGGTGACAGAATTGAGAATGTTGTCACTGGCCAAACTGCATGCAGGTGTAACACTTGAGGCTTAACTGTGAAGCGTCAGTGTTATAAGGTGACTGGATTAATGTCAGCTAGAATCCAACATACAGTTGAACGAGCATCAGTCAAAAATGGTTCAAATGGCTCTGAGCACTATGCGACTTAACTTCTGAGGTCATAAGTCGCCTAGAACTTAGAACTAATTAAACCTAACTAACCTTAGGACATCACACACGTCCATGCCCGAGGCAGGATTCGAACCTGCGACCGTAGCGGTCGCTCGGCTCTAGACTGTAGCGCCTAGAACCGCACGGCACCTCCGGCCGGCGAGCATCACCCAAGCTGGTGCGAAAGAGCAACGACTTGTAGACATTGAGAATAAATCCTTGAACTCTAATAAAGCTCTACTAGCTTCGAAGACGCTTCACAGGTTCCCAACAGCTATCCTGATTTCACGTGGATGTGTCTCTGTTCGGCTATCTGTAGCATTAAGTCTTTCACGGATATGTTAGACTTGCACAAGAAACACGTCCGAAATACTGTGCAGCTAAGTTCTCGAACATTAACACTTGCCACAGTTGCGACTTAACATCAGTACCCTTGTCTTAAATCTTCACAATGCCTTTTGAATATTCCATAGGTTAATGCAGCGTTTACTTATGCAGCGTAGTCGAACCTCGGCACAATGTTCGTGGTGGATGCATTCCAAACCCATGGTCTGTGGCCGGTTCTCCAACGGACAAGAGCCTGCCTTGTCTCCAGCCGCATAGTCCACACACTGTCCTCTGTCTGTGTGCACATAAGGACAGCCAGCCTCACAATGGCACGCTCACTGTTGGGGACCTACTTCTAGAGCTTCACTTCGTACTCACTACTTGTCTCGATCTCACTCTGTCACTCTTACATTGGCCAGTAATTATACACCGAAGCACCAAAGAAACGGTATAGGCATGCGTATACAAATACAGAGATACAGGGTGTTTCAAAAATGACCGGTATATTTGAAACGGTAATAAAAACTAAACGAGCAGCGATAGAAATACACCGTTTGTTGCAATATGCTTGGGACAACAGTACATTTTCAGGCGGACAAACTTTCGAAATTACTGTAGTTACAATTGTCAACAACAGATGGCGCTGCGGTCTGGGAAACTCTATAGTACGATATTTTCCACATATCCACCATGCGTAGCAATAATATGGCGTAGTCTCTGAATGAAATTACCCTAAACCTTTGACAACGTGTCTGGCGGAATGGCTTCACATGCAGATGAGATGTACTGCTTCAGCTGTTCAATTCTTTCTGGATTCTGGCGGTACACCTGGTCTTTCAAGTGTCCCCACAGAAAGAAGTCACAGGGGTTCATGTCTGGCGAATAGGGAGGCCAATCCACGCCGCCTCCTGTATGTTTCGGATAGCCCAAAGCAATCACACGATCATCGAAATATTGATTCAGGAAATTAAAGACGTCGGCCGTGCGATGCGGCCGGGCACCATCTTGCATAAACCACGAGGTGTTCGCCATGTCGTCTAAGGCAGTTTGTATGGCCACAAATTCACGAAGAATGTCCAGATAGCGTGATGCAGTAATCGTTTCGGATTTGAAAAATGGGCCAATGATTCCTTTGGAAGAAATGGCGGCCCAGACCAGTACTTTTTGAGGATGCAGGGACGATGGGACTGCAACATGGGGCTTTTCGGTTCCCCATATGCGCCAGTTCTGTTTATTGACGAAGCCATCCAGGTAAAAATAAGCTTCGTCAGTAAACCAAATGCTGCCCACATGCATATCGCCGTCATCAATCCTGTGCACTATATCGTTAGCGAATGTCTCTCGTGCAGCAATGGTAGCGGCGCTGAGGGGTTGCCGCGTTTGAATTTTGTATGGATAGAGGTGTAAACTCTGGCGCATGAGACGATACGTGGACGTTGGCGTCATTTGGACCGCAGCTGCAACACGGCGAACGGAAACCCGAGGCCGCTGTCGGATCACCTGCTGCACTAGCTGCGCGTTGCCCTCTGTGGTTGCCGTACGCGGTCGCCCTACCTTTCCAGCACGTTCATCCGTCACGTTCCCAGTCTGTTGAAATTTTTCAAACAGATCCTTTATTGTATCGCTTTTCGGTCCTTTGGTTACATTAAACCTCCGTTGAAAACTTCGTCTTGTTGCAGCAACACTGTGTTCTAGGCGGTGGAATTCCAACACCAGAAAAATCCTCTGTTCTAAGGAATAAACCATGTTGTCCACAGCACACTTGCACGTTGTGAACAGCACACGCTTACAGCAGAAAGACGACGTACAGAATGGCGCACCCACAGACTGCGTTGTCTTCTATATCTTTCACATCACTTGCAGCGCCATCTGTTGTTGAAAATTGTAACTACTGTCATTTCGAAAGTTTGTCCGCCTGAAAATGTACTGTTGTCCCAAGCATATTGCAACAAACGGTGTATTTCTATCGCTGCTCGTTTAGTTTTTATTGCCGTTTCAAATATACCGGTCATTTTTGAAACACCCTGTATGTTAACAGGCAGAATACGCACAGACGGCGCAGCGGTCGGCAATACCTATACAAGAGAACAAGGGTCTGGCGCAATTGTTATAAGTGTTACCGCGGCTACAATGGCAGGCTATCATGATTTGAGAGAGTTTGAACGTGGCGCTATAGTCGGCGCTCGACCGATGGGACACAGCATCTCCTAGGTAGCGGTGAAGTGGGGATTTTCCCGTATGACCATTTCTCTGGTTTATCGTGAATACCAGGAATCCTGCAAAGCATCAAATCTCCGACATCGCTGCGGCCGGAAAAAGATCCTGCAAGGACGGGACCAACGACGACTGAAGAACATCGTTCAACGTGGTAGAAGTGCAACCCTTCCGCAAATTGCTGCAGATTTCAGTGCTGCGCCATCAACAAGCGTCAGCCTGCGAACCACTCAACGAAACATCATCGATACGGGCTTTCGGAGCAGAAGGTCCATTCGTGTACCCTTGATGACTGTACGACACAAAGCTTCTCACCTCGTATGGGCCCCGTCAACACCGACATTGGACTGTTGATGACTAGAAGCATGTTGCCACGTCGGACGAGTCTCGTTTCAAATTGCATCGAGCGGATGGACGTGTGCAGGTATGGAGACAACCTCCTGAATCCATGGATCCTGCATGTCAGCAAGGGACTGTTCAAGCTCGTTGAGGCTCTGTCAAGGTGTGGAGCGTGTGCAGTTGGAGTGATATGTGACCCCTGACAAGTGTGAATACGACTCTGACAGGTGACACAAACGTAAGCATCATGTCTGATCACTTGCTTCAATTGTGCATTCCGATGGACTTGGGCAATATCAGCAGAACATTGCGACACCCCCAAGTGTCCAGAATTACTAAAGAGTGGCTCCAGGAACACTCTTCTGAGTTTAAACATCTTAAAAGACATCATGTTTACACCAGTGATTGTTAATCTTTTTATTTCCACTATTGCAATTTTGGCCTTAGGCCGTTATCAGGTGCAGCTATATTACAAAATGTTTATAAAATATTTTACGAAAATCGTTGTGTATTTTGACATTCGGCCGATTACACAAAATGAAAAATGTAACTGTTTACTTACATGTTTTGGCTTTAAGTCATGTCTACCTTATACAAGATGACACATTCATATGTCGTTGTCATTTGCTGTTATATACATTCGTAACGCTGTTAAGTAGTGCGAGCACACATATTCATATATCGTAAAACAGCATAGTCTGTACATACATATGTTCGTTCCACCATCACTAGCAACTTTTGCACTAAGCCACAGCAGCGAACTACTGTTTAGAGGCTACTGGGAGCCGTTTTGGCGCGTAAACGGATTACAGATATTATTTTTGTTCTGAGTACAGCGTCATTGCAGTCCAGCGACTGTACCAGCAAGCACTGAGTTATGCACTCGTTTTACAATTATGGAACATACTATAATTTCTTACAAAACCTATTGTTAATGTTAGATGGATTTAGAAATTGGACATAATTTATTTCCCCATAGATTTTTTTAAAACTTCTTACTTAAAATACGTGAAGGTTTTACATCATTTGATTAAAATACAGTTGGCGTGACATTCTGCCAACGTTACACATATCTTAAGCATACAGACTGATCATCTCCCCCACGCGGATCCTCTATGATCTCCTTCCTTTCCCCCATCTGCTCCTATTCCTCGAACATATCCGCATCCTCTACACCTCCCGCCGTCTTGAACCCCCTCACCCCCTGGTTGCTGCTCTCCTCTCCCATCCCCGCCCCCTGCCACGTCTTCACCGTTGTGTCCCCCCTACCCTCCATCTCTACACCCTATATCTCCTTTCCCAAGGTGGCTTCCATCAGCTCCCCCTCCCGGATGATGCCCTCTCTCCCTCCATTTATCCTTCCTATCAACTCTGATCCTCAACCCCCCCTCCTTTCCTCCATCCTTTCCCTGGGCTCCCTCTTCCTCCCCCCTTCCATCCTGTGTTTTCTCCCCGCCTATAATCTCCTTTCTCTCCCCCCCCCCCCCCGAGTCCTTTTGTACTCCCCTTCTCTGCCTTCCCCAATCCCTGGCCCGTCTGCTCAGCACCCCCCACCCCTCTTATGGATCCTCCTCTTCCATTGGCTCCTTTCCCCCCTCCCCCTTCACTTTTCCTCTCCTTTCCCCCCCCTTTTCATCTGACCAGTTTCCCCCCACCTGCTCTCGGGTGTGGTATGTCGTATTTGTGCCAACTTTTAGCGCAGTGTTTAAGTGAGTGGCCGGTGTTGTGCGTCCTTCCACAGTGTTGCGAACAGAAATCATGCTGTCGCTGGGTGTCCTTTTTATATCTCTTGCGAACAGAACCCAGACTGTCGCCGTGTTTTTTTTAATTGTCTGTCTATTGTTTTTCTGCTTCCTGTGTGTTTTATTAGCTTCATCGACCCTGTGTTTTATGTTTTATGCTCCAGAATTTTCTGCCATTTTTACCTTTAAGTCACCGATTTTATCGCCAACTGTTATTATTTTTTATTATCTTCATCTTTTTAAAACAAATTCTGTAGGCTGAAGAGCGGCGTAATAAGCTGCTGCCAGCCCGCCCCCTTTAGGGGGAATCGAAACCCAATAAAGGGGAAAAAAACTGATCATCCCCCTCACCCCCTGGTGTCTCCCTTCCTCTCCACCCTCAGCCCATTGTCGCGCTTTGCCGTTGTGTCCGGCCCTCTCTCCATCTCCACACCCTTCATCTCCTTTCCCAACGCAACTTCCACCATCTACCCCTCCCGGATGATGAGCTTCATCCTGACATCTACCCTTCCTACCAACTCTAACCCTCTTCCTCCTGTCTCCTCCTCAGGGCTCCCTCTCTTCCCCCTCCCTCCTCCTGAGTGGCTCTCCCCCTCCTGTACCCCCTCCCTCTCTTGTGCTCCCCTTCAGTGTCTCTGCACTCCCTCCTGCCTTGTCTTCCCTCTTCATCTCCTGCCTCACCTGTCTCCTGCCTCTTGGTGTACCCACTGACGCCCCTCCTCTTTCCATCTTGCCCCCTCCCTTGCTGCACCTTGCTCTCCCCTCCTTTTCTCTCCTCTCCGGCCTCTCCCTCGGCAGGTCCCACCTGCCAGTTTTATTCTTCATCGTGTGTGCTCCAAGTGAGTTTAAAGTGTGTTGTTCTGGAGTGTTTTTTACTGTGGCCAACTTTTAACCTGTGCATGTGACTTCAGTGCCTTTTTTGTGTTCTACAACTCGCCAATTTTTTTTTAACTTTATGTCGACTTTCTTAATTGTCCCCCAATGAACGTCTCTATGTCACTGTCTTTTTACCTCCATTATCACACCTTACTCTGTTTTATGTCCCCCTTTTTTATCTCCTTATGTATGTAACATTTTATTCTTGTTTTAGTTGTCGTGTCACTCGGCTGAAGAGCGGCGGATTGTGCCGCTTGCAGCCCTCCCCTGCCCATATGGGGCGGGGGAATAAAATCACAATAAATAAAAAAATCTGATCATCGACATATAAGCATAAATTCAGGTATATATAAGCTGTAGTATATACATATAAGATGTAGCACTACTTCAGACATTAGTAGAGTCCATGCCACATCCTATCGCAGCACTGCATGCTCACGGGGGCTCTACACAATATTAGGCAGGTGTATCAGTTTCTTTGGCTTTTCAGTATATTCGCACCATATAGTTCATGTCTTTTATAACAACCGAATGACACCTCGATCTTAGCATAATCGTTAATGTGACACTGGTCAAAGGTGTCATCAATAATTTTTGCTGGTTGTAATTAAATTTAATTTAGAAGCCAGTTAGTTTCGCCGAGACAGCGTCTTCAGTTGTAAAAGAGCCCATTGTTGGGTGTTTTAACTGTCCTTCCCAATGAAAACACCAGAAGCACTAGAGAAGCGCTTACGGCCATCAGAAGGAGGCAGTATCTAGTGCTGCCAAGCAACCTGCCCCAAACTGCAAAGGAGCACAGTCGAGTTGATTATGAAAAGCAGAGTGCTCTACACAGTATGCCTTATTCTTCGAAACCTGATGATTTAAATAATGGCGACGGCGAGCGCTCTGCCTCTCTGGGTCCTGAGTTGTTCCACCATCAGGACATGTTTCTGTGGCTGGTACAGTCAGTCTCCAGACCATATGGTGCTATAGTTTAGGTGTCATGTTGAGACAGTTTAATTGCACGCCACAGGCACTTGAAGATCCATAAAAGACTGCCAGTTAGTCAGAGGAACAGTAAGTGATCCTGTTGCTTGCAAATTGAGATATTCAGATCATCCGGAATTACGATGGTAATTCGTAATTTATGCACTACATCTTCTTCTTCTTCTTCTTCTCCTGTAGGCCTCTATCCCACAGGAACGCAGGGTCGGCCGTGTTATGACGGATTTGGCAATGTTAGTGGCAGAGTGCCCTTCTTGCCGCCACCCCGAACCCCCCCAGGATGGAAGAAGTGTGCCCCAGTTGTCTGTGCCTAGTGTAATTCATGAAATAATGCGAATGTATTTTAAATGTCTGTGAGTCGTGCAACTGAGGCGGAACTTGGGAACCAGCCTGGTATTCTCCTGGTGGAATGTGGAAAACCACCGAAAAACTACATCCCTCGTCATTAATCCGCCGGTCGGATTCGATCCAGGGCCGGTGCGCCTACCCGAGTCCAGGAAGCAGCGCATTAGCACTCATGGCTACCCTGGCGGGTAATTTATGCATCTACATCTATATTCTGCAAACAACTCTGAAGTGCATGGCAGAGGGTACGTCCAACTGTATCAGTTACTAGGGACTTTTCCCATTCCATTCACGTATGAAACGCGGAAAGAATAATTGTTTAACTCCTCTGTGCACGCTGTAAATAATGTTACCTTGTCCTTGCGATCACTACAGGAGCGATACATAAGGGGTTGTAGTAAATTTCTGGAGTCATCATTTAAAGCCGATTTTTGAAACTTTTTGAGTAGGTTTTCTAGTGATAGTTTACGTCTGTGTTCAAGAGTCAGCCAGTACGGTTTCTTCAGCATCTCACACTCTCCCAAATACCCCCTGTCAGTCCTGTTTGTATGGGCTTCACACACTTGAGCAGTATTCTAGGAGGGGTCGCACGAGGGATTTGTACGCTACCTCCTTTGTAGACTGATTGCACTTCCCTAATATTCTGCCAACAATCCGATGTCTACCACCTACATTTCCCACGACTGAGCCTATGTGATCGTTCCATTTCACAAAGTGTTACACACAAGTATTTGTACGAGTGAGCCAATTCCAGCTGTGTCTCACTGATATTATACTCAAAGGATACAACGTTTTGCGTGTGCACGAGTTTACATTTCTGAACATTAAAAGCAAGTTTTCAATCTTTGCACCACTTTGAAACCTTATCAAGGTCTTGCTGAATATTTAAGTAGGTTTTTTTTTATCAAAGAGTACTTTTTTACAGTTAAATGCGTCATCTGCAGAAAGTCTGAGGTGATTATAAATATCATCAGCAAGGATCTTATTATGTAACATGAACAGCAAGTGTCTCAAAACATTTGTCGGAGCCATACCCGACACTTCTACATTTGTCGAAGACTCTCCATCCGAGATAATACTCCCTGCCAAAAAATTCCCTCATATGATCGTACTTTTGATGCTGAGCGTAGACGTAGGACTGAGTCAAATGCTTTTCGGCAATAGAGACTCACTACATTCAACTGAGTGCCTTGACGCAAAGCTTTCAGGATGTCATCTGATAAAAGCGTGATTTGCTTTCACATGATCGATCTTTTCGGAATCTGCGCTACCACCATTACGACAGCATCAAGTCCACCAACACCTCCATGCCGCTTCTATGGCAACCTGTCATGTTCTGTAATCATGTACCTTCTTGCTTACACTCAATTATTTGTTTTATTTCTTCGTTTTGTAAGTGTCCTCCGATTACTTATGTGTGTAGTTTTCTTGTCTCCCACTTCAGTAACAAGCGCTTTGTATCCAGGTACTTTTGCTACATTACGCGGTGCTTTTTTATGTGCTCAATCGTGCGAGCCCCATTGGTAACACACAGTGTGATTTCGTGATGATTTTACTAACTTTCAGAGATGATGGATACGGGGAAATGTACCAGTATGAGAAAGGGGACCCACGTCGGGATACAAATGGCTCTGAGCACTATGGGACTTAACATCTGAGGCAATCAGTCCCCTAGACTTAGAACTACTTAAACCTAACTAACCTAAGGACATCACACACATCCATGCCCGAGGCAGGATTCGAACCTGCGACCGTAGCGGTCGCGCGGTTCCAGACTGAAGCGCCTAGATCCACTCGGCCACTGCGGCCACGTCAGGATACAGCCGAGTGGAAAGTTGTTAGCGAAAATGGTTCTGCAACCTCTGACAGAGAATATATGTACCGCCACTGTTGTTTCTAAGATTGTTCGATAGGGAACTTTCGGAGGTGGTAGTATGGATGAAAATAAGAAAATAATGTCTAGTAAACATGGACTCTAAAACGCATACCTCAAGACCTATGAGCATTTTTTTCATCTTCGATTATGTGAAACACGTCTCCTCTAGTGAACTAATGCCCATACCTAATAAGGTATTCATTTTAGATTGCATATGTACTGAACTTTTTTTTTATGTGGTCCATATTACCTCCACCAAAGATATGTAAACCAAATTGTGACCTGACAGTCAAGGGAAGGCAGGATTCGGTTACGATTGTGGACGGGGCCATAATAAGTTACTATTGGTTGCCATTTACAGTTACACACATTTATTTTTAAAACGGTAATTCCAGACTCAACAATAAATTTAAAAAATACCACACGTTTTATTAATGAAGGAATAAACAACTGTATAAATAGTAGTGTTTTCAGTGCATTATAATTTAGCAAATCACCATAAAATACAGATACAGATAATGTTTTTTTAAAAAAAGCCACTGTGATCACGGCTAAATGTCAATAAATTAAGAATTTTTAAGAAATCGCTGCAATTACAACTTACAGGTATTGAAATATTAAAAGTAAGTGGCCACAAACACAGCGAAAGGTATCAGACTCCAGGAAGGCTTACTGCTAAAATACAAATACTGAATTGTTTTTTCAAAGCAAATGACCACAATCACGGCTAAAAGCCTTACACACCAGGAACGGCAATTATATAAAAAATTAAGAAACCTGCTGTAAAACAGCAAATACAAGTGAAGGTTAATTGAAAGAAACAAGCAACTGATCAACAAATAGGTGAAATAAAATGATGATAACCTTGTAACACAACCCTTACACTGCTAGATTTATTCCAAAAGGCGACCAGAGCTATTAACTAGACATTCATAACCTTTAATGTAGGCATTACAAGGTATGATAGTAAATAATACAATAATAAAACACAAGGACCAGTCACAGACGGTGCTCCAGGAATCGACCTCTGAGAAGGTCTGGCAACAAACACTTTCGCGAACTGAGACAGGCAGCCGAGAGTTGCATTCACTTCACAAGATGGTAACTCAGATTAGTGGCAGTGTAACGAATGACTAATGATAATCTTGCTGAAGCTACCTGAAGTCTAATAAACGACATGCAAGTATGGAACAACATGCCAAAGCCGGAACTGGCGGACTGCACTACGCCCCCAGAATACTGTGCCTATAGTGTCCAGAACGAGAAAGGAATCACTACCACCAGAGTGGAAGAATCACCAACCGGCCTACAATCAAGAAAGCTGTCAAAACTACACGCCTTACCGGACAGCAGCGGCAAGCCGAGGAAACGTACACTGCCGTTGTATACACTAACCCCCCAGGGCAGGTAAATGGGGCGTTAGTAGCCACCAGGCAGGAAAAATACCGCTGGTTGATCTTAATAAATTGTAACAAGCTGAATGCAGTAAATGGTAATAACAAGTCGAGGAAAGCTAATCAGATCCGCTTTCTCCAAGCACTCCACTCGCTACTCTTCGCCTTGGCGGCACCACGAGCAGCAACACGATCCCAAGTCACTGGAGAATCGCGAGATGTCACAATGGTGGAGGTTTCTCTAGTGAACTGAACTGAAATGCACTCATCTTAAAGCCTGCAGGATCTGGTTCACGACAAGGTCGAGCACCCTCGTGACCACAGCCCTTCCATCCAGCAGTCCATGCGCACCGCCAGCCGTCCAGGTGTGTTCTGGCACTGTGCGGACCTGGCTCCTCCTGAGTCCCCAACTGAACTGGCCCACTCACACGACCCGGAAAAACGACGACGTAGCCCCAAAGATAGGGCAACAGTTACTATATATCGATAACCACCACTGCTGCCACTAGCGGACAGGCAACGCTTGCGAAACCGAGTGGCGCCAGTCAACACGAGAAGACAAACAACCACAACCGTGCCAACTAAACGATACCGTCTGGCCTCCAGCCTCGAGCGGAAACCTACAAACAGCACCAACGTGAGCCGCAGCACGGCTCACAAATAGCTTGCAGTAGATGAGATTTGTTTCACAGTATCGAAGATGAAGAAACCTATATACACAGAGGCAAAGATAAGCCACTAGAAGGCAACAGTGAGGAATGCAGTATTATATGCTGCTGAGACGATGACACTAGGAAGAAATGGGACAGAACAACTAGAAAAAGAGGAGAGAAAAATAATGAGATAAATACTAGGTCCCAAAAGAGGTGGATGCGACAACCTAGGGAATAATTTTACCGGAACATGAGAACAATATCTGGGGAAATCAGACTCAAAAGGGCAAGCTTTGCTGGACATGTAGTTAGGATGAGTATGGACAGAATGACGAAGATAGTGTGGGAAACAACAGGGAGGACAAGGGGAAAGACAGGAACCAAGTGGGTTGTTGAACTTCGGAAGGACTGGTTGGAATTGGGGATCAAGGTGGAAGGAAAGGAAAATTGGAGGAACAAATATACACTGAGCAATGTGCCGGAGTTCAATGACAGAGAAGAATACAGGAAAAGTTTAGAGTGTCACCAGTGGAGCCGACAGGAGAAACGGACACTGAAGATCTCGGAAGAAGAGCGGGAGAGAAGAAGAGAAAGAATGAAGAGGTTCTGGGAGAAGAAGAGGAAAATGCAGTCCAAGAAGGGGCTACCCGTGGTCCTACAGAGGCCGTAACGCAAGAACAAGAAGAAGAAGCTAAAGAAGTGCTCAAGGTCTTAGGTATGCGGTATAGAGCCCACGTCGAGTAGACATATTTTATTGTTTTGGTCCATACTACCACCTCTGAAAGTTGCCTACGCTGCGGTCTTGGCAACAACAGTACCGGTATATGGTCCTAACAACAATAGTAGCGGTACGTGTACTCCTGCCTCAGGGGCATCAGAATGATTTTCGCTTATAACTTTCGACTCGGCCGTTTCCGGACCATGGTACATTCCCCCAGACTGATACTTACCCTTCTCCATCACCCTCGAAAGTTATTGACGTCATCACGCACTCATCCTTTATTTATGGGTCTTTGTCAGATACACATATTTTATTGAGTCTGTATTTGATATATACACTCCTGGAAATTGAAATAAGAACACCGTGAATTCATTGTCCCAGGAACGGGAAACTTTATTGACACATTCCTGGGGTCAGATACATCACATGATCACACTGACAGAACCACAGGCACATAGACACAGGCAACAGAGCATGCACAATGTCGGCACTAGTACAGTGTATATCCACCTTTCGCAGCAATGCAGGCTGCTATTCTCCCATGGAGACGATCGTAGAGATGCTGGATGTAGTCCTGTGGAACGGCTTGCCATGCCATTTCCACATGGCGCCTCAGTTGGACCAGCGTTCGTGCTGGACGTGCAGACCGCGTGAGACGACGCTTCATCCAGTCCCAAACATGCTCAATGGGGGACAGATCCGGAGATCTTGCTGGCCAGGGTAGTTGACTTATACCTTCTAGAGCACGTTGGGTGGCACGAGATACATGCGGACGTGCATTGTCCTGTTGGAACAGCAGGTTCCCTTGCCGGTCTAGGAATGGTAGAACGATGGGTTCGATGACGGTTTGGATGTACCGTGCACTATTCAGTGTCCCCTCGACGATCACCAGTGGTGTACGGCCAGTGTAGGAGATCGCTCCCCACACCATGATGCCGGGTGTTGGCCCTGTGTGCCTCGGTCGTATGCAGTCCTGATTGTGGCGCTCACCTGCACGGCGCCAAACACGCATACGACCATCATTGGCACCAAGGCAGAAGCGACTCTCATCGCTGAAGACGACACGTCTCCATTCGTCCCTCCATTCACGCCTGTCGCGACACCACTGGAGGCGGGCTGCACGATGTTGGGGCGTGAGCGGAAGACGGCCTAACGGTGTGCGGGACCGTAGCCCAGCTTCATGGAGACGGTTGCGAATGGTCCTCGCCGATACCCCAGGAGCAACAGTGTCCCTAATTTGCTGGGAAGTGGCGGTGCGGTCCCCTACGGCACTGCGTAGGATCCTACGGTCTTGGCGTGCATCCGTGCGTCGCTGCGGTCCGGTCCCAGGTCGACGGGCACGTGCATCTTCCGCCGACCACTGGCGACAACATCGATGTACTGTGGAGGCCTCACGCCCCACGTGTTGAGCAATTCGGCGGTACGTCCACCCGGCCTCCCGCATGCCCACTATACGCCCTCGCTCAAAGTCCGTCAACTGCACATACGGTTCACGTCCACGCTGTCGCGGCATGCTACCAGTGTTAAAGACTGCGATGGAGCTCCGTATGCCACGGCAAACTGGCCGACACTGACGGCGGCGGTGCACAAATGCTGCGCAGCTAGCGCCATTCGACGGCCAACACCGCGGTTCCTGGTGTGTGCGCTGTGCCGTGCGTGTGATCAGTGGTTGTACAGCCCTCTCGCAGTGTCCGGAGCAAGTATGGTGGGTATGACACACCGGTGTCAATGTGTTCTTTTTTCCATTTCCAGGAGTGTATCTAAGTAGAGCTGTGCTATCCCCTTCCGTCATTGATATATAATCACGCCAGTTTTACTCCACTGTGATCGTGACGACAAAGTCGGATCACGCCATTAGCAGGAAGCGAATTCTATCCTCGACGCGCGGCCAGGTGCGGGAATAGGGTAGTGTGCGCTGGTTTCCAAGCAGCTGGGACAGCCGTTTCACCTTTTCATAATAATTCAGGGAGAGCATTGCAGCGAATGGCGGTTCCTGCTACAGAGCTGGGATCGAGTGATAAAGAGTGCAAAATAATGGCTGCACTCTTAATGGTGGGAGGGGACGCTGCGTTCGCCGATAGGAGGGCAGTAATGATGCCTCAAAGAGAGGCCAGATGTACTCGAGTCACCGATCGGTTGCCCGCTGTTAGGATGGAAGCGTCAGGAGCAGAGCTGCCTTAATGGTCGGCGAGGGCGGCGGCTCAAAAGACGGTAGCGCTACCGCTCACCATAATGTTGGCGACAGGCGGGATAAGCGACCACTTCATCCTCCGACGGAAACACGAGTTAGTACTCCAAGATGAAACGGAATATTTTCCTCCTGAACGCTATTGTTGTTGCTTCATTATATCTTCTGTACACTCTTAGGAAAAGTCAAGTTTTATGGAACTGATGGGATTACATACAACTGATTTGAATTACACTAAACAAACAAAATATATAAAGTTGTTTCGAATAACCGCAATAATAGTGGAAAGGTAGAAAATTTTAGTGACTTGGGAGAAATCACAAAGGGACTCACACAGGATTCAATTTCGTGTCTACACCTATTCCTTACATATGAGACTGACTTTCACTTAATATTCACGAGCTACTTTGTGCAGACTAGTGTTGTACTACATATAATTAGTCATAAAACAACGTAAGAGACAGTTAATAATGTTTTTCAAACAATTAGTAAGTGGTTCTCTGAAAATGGACATTCCGTTAGTTTTGGGAAAACACACTATATTCAGTTCTGTGCAAAAAAAAGTCATACCAACAAATAGTGAAAGGAAATCTATATATCGGATAGAGGGCTCCTAATTTTTGGGTGTACATGTAGATGAAAACTTGAACTCCGAGAAGCTACTTTTGCTCTTCGTATAAGAACTGGTCTTGGAAACAAACAAATAACCTTCTGGCATATTCTGCCTATTTCCACTCAGAAATTTTTTACTGAATAATTTTCTGGGATAACCCATCAACAGAAAGAAACCACTGATTGCACAAAAGCATGCGCTAAGAGTAAAATGTCGTGTTCATTCGCGGTCGTCAGTTAGGTACGTCTTCAAGGGGTTGGGCATTTTAACTGTACCATTACAATATACACACACGCAGACAGAAAAACGACCCACTACGAAGGATTTATCTGAATGGGGCAGAAACCTGTAGATGTGATTTACAAGTACAGACAAACCATACAGTTTCAGAAAAATTGGGGGTGTGCTCTGCCAATAATGCTCTAACCTTTCTCAATTGGGGGGGGAAATCTGGTGACCTGCCTGGCCAAGGTGCGGTCTGGCAAGCACGAAGAAGAGCAACAGAAACTCTGGCCATGTGCAGGCGGACATTATTTGGCTGAAATGTAAGCCCGGGAGTGCTTGCCAATTTTTTTTTTAAAAAAAAAGAAAAACGGGGAATAGAATATCGTCGACGTGCCTCTGTGCTGTAAGGATGCAAAGTGCAAAGGATGACGACCGAAGGAGTCCTGCTATAAAAAGAAATGGTACTCCCGACCGTCACTTCTGGTTGTTGGGCAGGCGACAGTCAGGTTGGTATGCTACTGCAGTCCGGGCATCTCCAGACACATATTCGGCTTGGAATCTCATTGATGGAGCAGAATTGTCTTCAGTGATGTGTTCCGGCTTCAGGTTGGGCCTCGATGACCATCGAAGACGTGTCTGGACACGCCCAGGGTGGTGGTGGGATACCAACCTGACTGTCGCACGTCATACAGACCGACAGCCAGGAGTGATGACTTGGCGTGCCACTTAATTTTCACAGCAGGCCGCATTGGGTTGTCATCGGCAGCATCCTTATGTCACAGCGGCATGTCGACGATATTCTGCCCCTCGGTTTGTTGCCATTCATGGCAAGCCAAACTGGGCTTACATTTCAGCCCACCCTCACGTGCCGAGAGGTTCTACTGCTTGTCTACGAACTCGTCAAACTTCCAGTAAGATCACCGGATCTCTCCCCGACTGAGAACGTTCGAGCATTACGAGCAGATACCTGCAACAAGCTCGCGATTTTCATTAGTTCACCCGCCAATTGGGCAGACTTTGGCACGATATCCCTCACGATGTCATCCAACAACTCCATTAATCAGTACCAAGCCGAACAACTTCTTCCATGAGGACCAGAGATGGACCAACGCGTATCTGCCTTGTTTTATTTGTGGAATTCCTTCTCTTGAATGTTGTTGTTGTTGTTGTTGTTGTTGTTGTTGTCTTCAGTCCTGAGACTGGTTTGATGCAGCTCTCCATGCTACTCTATCCTGTGCAAGCTTCTTCATCTCCCAGTACCTACTGCAACCTACATCCTTCTGAATCTGTTTAGTGTATTCATCTCTTGGTCTCCCCCTACGATTTTTACCCTCCACGCAGCCCTCCAATGCTAAATTTGTGATCCCTTGATGCCTCAGAACATGTCCTACCAACCGATCCCTTCTTCTAGTCAAGTTGTGCCACAAACTTCTCTTCTCCCCAATCCTATTCAACACCACCTTATTAGTTACGTGATCTACCCACCCAATCTTCAACATTTTTCTGTAGCACCACATTTCGAAAGCTTCTATTCTCTTCTTGTCCAAACTATTTATTGTCCATGTTTCACTTCCATACATGGCTACACTCCATACAAATACTTTCAGAAACGACTTCCTGACACTTAAATCTATGCTCGATGTTAACAAATTTCTCTTCTTCAGAAACGCTTTCCTTGCCATTGCCAGTCTACATTTTATATCCTCTCTACTTCGACCATCATCAGTAATTTTGCTCCCCAAATAGCAAAAGGCCGGCCGGTGTGGCCGTGCGGTTAAAGGCGCTTCAGTCTGGAACCGCGTGACCGCTACGGTCGCAGGTTCGAATCCTGCCTCGGGCATGGATGTGTGTGATGTCCTTAGGTTAGTTAGGTTTAAGTAGTTCTAAGTTATAGGGGACTGATGACCACAGATGTTAATTCCCATAGTGCTCAGAGCCATTTTTTGAAATAGCAAAACTCCTTTACTACTTTAAGCGTCTCATTTCCTAATCTAATTCCCGCAGCATCACCCGACTTAATTCGACTACATTCCATTATCCTCGTTTTAGTTTTGTTGATGTTCATCTTATATCCTCCTTTCTCTTGAATAAATCATCTAATTCTTTCTGAAATTATTATCGTTTGTTTGTCTGTACATGTACAACACATCTACCGATTTCCGTCCCATTCTGATAATTTCTTGGTGGTGCGTTGTCCTATATTGTCTTGGAGTGTATACTCGCTAATGAAATTCATCATAAATAACGCATCACAATTTGAGAAGAAGAGTGAGTTCACACCCACAACACTAGGGGGAAAAATAACCTTTATTGGCCACTATTTAACCTGTCAGTGACTCACATCGGAGTTCAATATGCCGCAACAAAAATTTTTGATCTTATGCCCAATAACATAAAATGTCAGACAGGAAGCAAAGCAAGTTTCACATATAACTTTAAGTACATATTTCTGTTTAGAAACCTAGCTTTTAGGCATAAGTGGGGCTAAAAAATAGTGTTCATTAATGATAACACTAAACATGTATAAATAAGCTACAAAACTGACTCGTTCAAAAATTTTCGATAAAAGTATCGTTCAAATCATCTATGAAACA
This sequence comes from Schistocerca cancellata, assembly GCF_023864275.1. Taxonomy (NCBI): domain Eukaryota; kingdom Metazoa; phylum Arthropoda; class Insecta; order Orthoptera; family Acrididae; genus Schistocerca; species Schistocerca cancellata. The sequence continues at coordinate 43,358,678 of NC_064634.1, forward strand.
CGTGACTAACAGGCTAACCACTGTAAACTCTAGTCACATAGATAGGTCTGGAAGTGCTAGTAGCTGTTTTATTCATCCTTGGTCACTTTATCAAGTATTTGGGGATATTAATGTTTAAGAATAAATTGCATAATTCATGTCTAATTTGACCAGGATACGACAGGTTTGTTGGTTTCTTTATTTAGAGTGGGGTGGTAGACGTGTCCCAGTATAGATCCTCGGTTCTTTCCAGCAACTGCCAATCCAGCTATTAGTGGAGCAGGAAGCAGTCCCAATTGAGAAAAAATTGCAGGGGTTACCAGCCCCAGCATTTGCCTTACATCTACATCTACACTCCAAAAGCCACCTGACGGTGTGTGGTACATCTGGTTCAGCTACCTCATCCCCCTTTCCCCGCTCCATTCGCAAACTGCGCGTGGGAAGAATGATTCTCGGTAAATCGCCGAATTCGCTCATTGTGTTCATTTCGAGGTACGTATGAGGGAGGAAGTAATTTGTTGTCCGACTTTTCCCGGAACGTACTCTCGCGGAAATTCAATAGTAAAACACTCCGTGATGTACAACCAATGCAGCCTTTCTTCAAAATTTCATTAACCTGCTTTACAATTTAAAGTAAAAAAAAATTGCCCACTGTTGTAATATTTACGCATTCACATCCATCCCAACACATTTACTGTGATTTCATGTATGCCATAATGTGTCCATAGTTGTAATATTTATTTATGTACATCTGTCCCTTATTATTTACTTTTGTTAGAACGTACACCATGATATTTACGTAATATCACTGCCATAACACTTTATAACTAATGCTTTATTTGTTTATCATTTTAATCAGATCTCTTTCAATGTAAACAGTAAGTAATGTAACATTAGCAATTTGTAAATTTCTACTGTCACATACATATACATTCTTCGTATACATACCTCAGTGTGATGACACTTCTTAGTGTATGAGTGGTGCCTTACATAATGTGCATACATACAGGGTGGTCCACTGATCGTGACCGGGCCAAATATCTCACGAAATAAGAGTCAAACGAAAACGCTACAAAGAACGAAACTCATCTAGCTTGAAGGGGGAAACCAGATGGCGCTATGGTTGGCCCGCTAGATGGCGCTGCCATAGGTCAAACGTATATAAACTGCGTTTTTTAAAAATAGGAAACCTCATTTTTTATTACATATTCGTGTAGTACGTAAAGAAATATGAATGTTTTAGTTGGACCACTTTTTCCGCTTTGTGATAGATGGCGCTGTAATAGTCACAATCGTTTAAGTACGTGGTATCACGCAACACTCCACCAGTGCGATCGGTATTTGCTTCGTGATACATTACCCGTGTTAAAATGGACCGTTTACCAATTGCAGAAAAGGTCGATATCGTGTTGATGTATGGCTATTGTGATCAAAATCCCCAACGGACGTGTGCTATGTATGCTGCTCGGTATCCTGGACGACATCATCCAAGTGTCCGGACCGTTTGCCAGATAGTTACGTTATTTAAGGAAACGGGAAGTGTTGAGCCACATGTGAAACGTCAACCACGACCTGCAACAAATGATGATGCCCAAGTAGGTGTTTTAGCTGCTGTCGCGACTAATCCGCACATCAGTAGCAGACAAATTGCGCGAGAATCGGGAATCTCAAAAACGTCGGTGTTGAGAATGCTACATCAACAACTATTGCACCCGTACCATATTTCTATGCACCAGGAATTGCATGGCGACGACTTTGAACGTTGTGTACAGTTCTGCACTGGGCACAAGAGAAATTACGGGACGATGACAGACTTTTTGCACGCGTTCTATTTAGCGACGAAGCGTCATTCACCAACAGCGCTAACGTAAACCAGCATAATATGCACTATTGGGCAACGGAAAATCCACGATGGCTGCGACAAGTGGAACATCAGCGACCTTGGCGGGTTAATGTATGGTGAGGCATTACGGGAGGAAGGATAATTGGCCCCCGTTTTATCGATGGCAATCTAAATGGTGCAATGTATGCTGATTTGCTACGTAATGCTCTACCGATGTTACTACAAGATGACTCACTGCATGACAGAATGGCGATGTACTTCCAACATGATGGACGTACGTCACATAGCTCGCGTGCGGTTGAAGCGGTATTGAATAGCATATTTCATGAGAGGTGGATTGGTCGTCGAAGCACCATACCGTGGCCCGCACGTTCACCGGATCTGACGTCCCAGGATTTCTTTCTGTGAGGAAAGTTGAAGGATATTTGCCATCGTGATCCACCGCCAACGCTTGACAACATGCGTCCGCGCATTGTCAATGCATGTGCGAACATTACGGAAGGCGAACTACACGCTGTTGAGAGGAATGTCGTTACACGTATTGCCAAATGCATTGAGGCTGACGGACATCATTTTGAGCATTTATTGGATTAATGTGGTATTTACAGGTAATCTCGCTGTAACAGCATGTGTTATCAGAAATGATAAGTAGTCAAAGGTACATGTGTCACATTGGAACAACCGAAATAAAATGGTCCAACGTTCCTACGTTCTGTATTTTAATTTAAAAAACCTACCTGTTACCAACTGTTCGTCTAAAATTGTGAGCCATATGGTTGTGACTATTACAGCGCCATCTATCACAAAACGAAAAACGTGGTCCAAATCAACATTCATATTTCTCTACGTACTACACGAATATGTAATAAAAATGCGGGTTCCTATTTTTAAAAACGCAGTTGATATCCGTTTGAAGCTTGTTTCGTGAGATATTTGGCCCGGTCACGATCAATGGACCACCCTATATAATGAAGTGTTTTATTTTACAGGTTTGTCTTGATCACATTTTTTCCTTTTTTTTCACATTTCACTGTGACCGGAGGCACAGTTACAGTTAAAAAGACGTTGTCTCGCATCTTGTTTTATTTGTAGGGCAGCACTCCCGCAAGAAAATTTCGTCAAGTGGGGAAACAAAAGACGAAATCTGATGAAAACGTGAACTAGCCGTCTCAAGATGAACCTGTCGGTTCGAAACCGGTAACGGCGCTATTTAAATAAATAAACAGAATTGTAAAAAGTGGCTGAATGCTGTAATCTCCTGTGTGAGAGTCAACCCACATCTGAATGTTGGGCTCCATACGGTTCCCTTTCTGTGCAGCGACAGAGGAATATAAAATTATAAAGAATGTAGCAACTAGTCGCGGAAACATAATTTATTTATCTTGTTGCAAATCGATTTTGACTTCTACTTATGGCATGTGTCGGTTAAAAAACGCACCGATGATGACTGATATCAGTCGAAATCGATTTACAAAAAGATAAATAAATTATAGAATGAGATTTTCACTCTGCAGCGGAGTGTGCGGTGATATGAAACTTCCTGGCAGTTTAAAACTGTGTGCCGGACTGAGACTCGAACTCGGGTGCTTTGCCTTTCGCGTACAAGTGCTCTTCCAACTGAGCTACCCAAGCACGACTCACGCCCCGTCCTCACAGCTTTACTTCTGCCAGTATCTCGCCTCCTACCTTCCAAACTTTACAGAAGCTCTCCTGCGAACCTTGCAGAACTAGCACTCCTGAAAGAAAGAATATTGCGGAGACATGGCTTAGCCACAGCCTGGGGGATGTTTCCAGAATGAGATTTTCACTCTGCAGCGGAGTGGGTGCTGATATGAAACTTCCTGGCAGATTAAAACTGTGTGCCGGACCGAGACTCGAACTCGAGACCTTTGCCTTTCGCGGGCAAGTGCTCTACCAGCTGAGCTACCCAAGCACGTCTCACGCCCCCTCCACACAGCTTTACTTCTGCCAGTACCTCTTCTCCTACCTTCCAAACTTTACAGAAGCTCTCCTGCGAACCTTGCAGAACTAGCACTCCTTAAAGAAAGAATATTGCGGAGACATGGCTTAGACATGGCTTAGTGCTCTACTGCGAGCACTTGCCCGTGAAAGACAAAGGTCCCGAGTTCGAGTCTCGGTCCGGCTCACAGTTTTAATCTGCCAGGAAGTTTCTTAAATAAATTTTGTTTCCATGACTGGTTGCTACATTCACTATAATTTCAACCCACATTGTCGTCTGCCTGAACATGTATCTGGAGGGGAGGCCTGCCAGAGGCCAGCTGGACTCACGGCAACTGGGATCTTGGTGGAGGGCCGAGTGCCTGTTGACTGGCGAGTGCAGTGGGGAGGCATTCTCGACTGCAGAATATGTTGATATAATGACACGATGGTCCCCATCCCATACTATCCTACCACTCATGACAGTGGCAACTGTTTGACTGCATACAGGTCGCAGCTGCAAGCTACGTAGCTTTGAAGTGAGCATATGTGCTCTAGTTCTGACAGTCAGAGGGCTTCCCATCTTTTTAAGCTTAGATTTTTGATTTTCACACCGTTTTTAACATAGGACTTGTGAATTTTTTTGAGTGTCCAACCATTTCAACTTATGGTAACTGAGGTACAAGGAACTGTTTAGCTTGTGACATCAGAATGATAGGAGGATACTGCTAAACACATCACTATTTTAAAATTATGACCATTTCTATACTTCACGCATGTGATCTGGTAACCATGAAGGCTGTGCTCATGTCCTCAGGTCCCCCAAACTGTATATTTTTAATTTCACCCGAGCAGGACAAAACGCCATCAGGATTTTTTAAAAATTTTCTGCCAGTTTGCACTTAGGAAAACTATCTTACTTCTACAGTAATGTCACAGGAGTGATGGGAAACGCTGTAGCACAATCGATCTATTTTCAAATTTTCACCATTTTTTGTACAATTTTTTGAATTTCCCGCCAGTTTTGAATTTTCTTCCACTTTATACATAGGCCAATTGTCCTGTATCAGAGGTTTTAGGGAGGGGGAGGTATGACTTTAGGAAACAGTACCCTTGGTCTCAGAACCTCCCACAGGGGGAGGCTGGCTAACCTCGGGAGACAACACACTTTGTCCCGCAACCAATACAGGAGTTCTGGAGAGGAGGGTGGTGGTGATCTTTGTTCCAGAACTGGCACAGTGGCAGCAGATGACCTTGAGAACAATGTCCTTTGTTCCAGGACAGTGGAGATAGAAGGGGAAGAGAGAGGGGGTGATCTTGACCTTGAGAACAGTAGAGGAGGGAGGAGGTTAGAGCAACTTTTGGTCCCATGCTGGTAATAATACGACTGAGAAGAACAGGAGGCAGTTGTTCATGGAATCTAGAACAAATTAATTTCTGATTAGGCAAAAAAATTACTTGGCTCTTCGTCGCATTTAATATAACTCACTCGCTTTGTGCTAATCTGTATACTGAAGATGATCATCATTCATCTGGACGATGGCAGTATTGACTAGTTCTGGCACTTAGTAAAGCTGGAAGTCATTTAATTCGAAATTGATTCACCATAAGCGAATTCCTTAACATCAGTTGTATTAAGTATAGATCTAGTACCCAATAGTGACGCATAAAAATCTACACTGTCGAAGGACTCGGACCCAGATTTCCCCATTACCGCGAGTGGTCGCCTTAACCACTTCGTCTATCCATGCGCGCTCCTTGGAGCGACCCAAATCTCCATGTGTCACACTGTGTACCTCCTTATATCGTAGGCCAGTCCACTAACTTTGATACATCACAATTGGGTAGTAAATCTACACGTAATACAGGTGATGTCATGGAATTTACTTGCAGTGAATTAATTTCGAATATATATATTCGGAATTAATTCACTGCAAGTAAATTCCATGATATATATATATGTATGTATGTATGTATGTTTGTGTGTGGTCTACAGAACTTATTACTTTCTTTTCCCCTTTTTGTGAATCACTGGATGCTTTCATCACGTAAAATAAGTTGGCCGAATCCATTTCATGTAGTACACATTTATTTCAGTAAGCCAAGAACAACTTAAGGAGACCTGGTGTCTCTTAAAAGCACGAGTCTGTATCGCTTGCTAGCCAAGGAGGGTGTTCTTGTCACGCGCTGACGTTTCGTCCAGTGGGACGATGCCCTGCCATCCTTCCCTCCCCCTCCCACATCGCAACCCTTTCCACAGTCTGGTTTCTCACTCAGACACTTTTGGAAATTTGTGGTAAGGTCTTATCGGACCAAAGGTCATCGGTCCCTAAGCTTACACACTACTTAATCTAACTTAAACTAACTTACGATTAGGACGACACACACACACACACACACACACACACACCCATGCCCTCAGACACTTCTCTCCAGTACACAGAATATGAGAAATAAAAGGTGACTTAAGATCCGTTTGGTTCCAGAAAAAACTGAAAGCTACACAATAAACTCTGACCTTAGGATTTTATCGCAACCCCAATAGGAGAGAGGTAGACAGAAGGACGACTTTCCACCAGCAGCGGGTGGAAGACTACAAAAGCATTTTTCGGAGCGCGGGACACATTCTGCTTCTCCGAGCTGGGCTGCAGATTTTCAGCTAGCCGTAAGAAAAGGCAAACGTTTCCGATGCATATTCCTCTTCTCCTCCGCGGTATCGAAGCGTAGCCGACGGAGCGCACACCGTGCTGCAAGAGGGCCGCCTCGCAGCGTGCGTGAAAGGCGCTACCAGGAGACGAGACAGTGACGTCATAGTCCATCACTGCAGACGAGATCGCGAGACATTTCCTGCTTATATTTCAAATGTATTAATTTTGTCCCTGCACCTATAACCAAGCACCAGCAGAAACTCTTTAAAAATAATCACATTTATATTCTTACACGACAGTTTCAGCCCTATCAAAGAGTCATATACACATCTAAAAATAAAAAATAGATAAAAATTTTTATGCCGTATTACATAGAACATGTAAAATGTAAGGGGCAGCTAAATGAAAAAGAGACAAATGGAGAAAAGTAATTAAACTGTTTGTCATCTCAAAAGTAATCTCCGCAACTGGTAACACATTTACCCCACTGCGAGACAAGACGGTCAGTGCCTTAACGGACAAATGTCTGCGGCTTCGTGCGGAACCACGATTGTACCCACGCGTGGACCTTTTCATCCGAAACAAATCGATGGCCAGAACTCCAAAGTAATGGACATTTCAGAGCGAGAGATCGAAACTGTAGTGAGGATGGGTAAGGACTTACCAGTGAACCTTCTGCACCGTACTCGAAACAACCTTGGCAATGTGAGGACACGCTGCGAAGCCCTTACAAAACCTCCACACAGTCCGGGTCTCTCCGCATGCGATATTTTTGTATCCCTGAAGAAATACATTCGTCGCCGTCGGTTTGTTTCTGGCGGAGAGTCACACGCCTGGGTACAATCGTGGTTCCGCCAGCAGCAGCAAACATTTTTCCATGAAGGTCATGACGGTATTGTCTCGCAGTCGGATAAATATTTCAACAGTTAAAACATTTACTTTTGAAATAATAAAGTTTACTTACTTTATTTCCAGTCTCGGTTTCATTTGACTCCTCCTCATAGTATTACGAAATAATAATATTCTCATATGAGTTTAAGATAATGGATTAAAAGTTAGATCCAAAAATAAAAATTCGACGAAGTAAGGTATTTATAATTTTGTAAGCATAACCAGCTAGCGCTCGTCTCTTCTGTGGAAATCCTACCGCATCACCTTCTTAAGTAATCAAATTCCGTAACCCTTAGCGAGTCTAAGAGTTTTTTTGTTCAGTATTGCAATATTTATTGCATGTGACATTCTTTTCATTTTTAGACATGAACATCGCCGACTAATGTGGCTGAAACCGGCAACGAAAGAATATATGGAAGACTGTATCGTAAAATAAATATTAACCGTCTCACCATAATTCAGAATGGTGTTGCCTCTTCCTGTCCATTTCTCTATCACAAGATTAAGAATCCTTACCAAACATATCGGCACGTTCCCGTAGCAGAAACTGGAAGAACAGTGTTTGTCCTTTTGTCCACTGACTAATCGGTCCTCGCTAACCGATTCTGCCCGCCAAGCGCTGCAATTGGCTGGCTCACCTTAGATTTTACGCTACTCGTTTAAGGGGAGCCGGAGGTGCCTATGCTGCCCATGTTAAAATCACTAAGTTTGAGGGACATTTATGAATAAACTACCAAATAGAAAAATCTGAATTTTTTTTTACATATAGAGTGGTTTAGTATTGCAGTTATGACAGAGGGATTTTGGAGTATCTTTTCTAGTTTCCTTCCAATTATTTTTTTATTAATGACCCAAAGTTTTTAATAATAATTGCTTTATAATTACACTGAAATGAAACTACTGAACATATTGCCAAATGGCTGTGTTACAATGTAAGTTTGACCACTAGGAGTGCTGTATAAAAATTCCATCTCTCTAGCTTGAGTGGATTTTGAGAAAATGTTCCTTATATTCGAAAAATTCTAATTTACGGGAAATGGCTATGAAAGTTTCTCAATACCTTCCTGCACTATAGGATGGATTATCAGGGTCCTCTTCTTCATCCTCCAAAAGCTTCCTCTTCTGTCTTCTTTTCTGGCCTGTTGTTCCACCATACTTCATATGCCTTTCTCTTCTTTCTGCTCCTCTTATCCTTTCTCTGTCAATATTTCTTAGTTCTCGTACAGTGTTCACCCCAGCTGTAAATCCTAATGCCTTCAGAACTTCACACTTCACACTGTTCCCTTGGTTGTAGGTTGCTATTGCATCATAAATGCCAAAGTGCAGTGTTTTTATGCTTACAAACACCCTTTTAGGAATCACTTTCCAAATCAAATTGTTTACGCTCTCATTAGGATTCTGCGTCTTTCCGTGTAGACATTTGTGTAACAATTCTGGCTGTGCTAAGTCATGAAAAATTGGTTTTATTGCATTTACCACAGCTGCTGGCAAACCATGTCTGTGATCATAGTCCTTTATGGCATTATATTTGCACCAGGAATCTTTTGGGCACAGGCTGTGTTGAGGGTATTCATTGGAAGAGGCAGTATGAAGGAACAATGCCCACACTGCTTTTCGCATGTCACTAACATTGCTAGTATTTTGCCTTATAGCATACCCATAGTATCTCTGTAGACGTTCAATCACCTCATCAGTAAGCCTGCCTCTCCCTCCTATTGTCTTTCCATCACTGAGCTTACTTGAACCCAAAGTTTGTTTGAGCCTTCAAAGCCGTGCACCCATACGCTTTTGCACATGCCCAATGCATTCCAACTTTTCAACTACAAATTCATTTCCATATGGTTTCAGTTCCTCTATAGTCTTGAAACCTTTGGAGCCACCATCCCCAAGGTAGTATTTGCTAGAAGATGTCACAGGGCTATGGCCGGCCATGTGTTGCTTAGCAGAAGAACGCACTATTTCAGTAATTGTAGTATCGCAACTTGGTATTAGTGTTAATTTTCTTTTCCCTACGTTCTTCCTCTTCTTATATACACGGTTACTAAAATGTGGCATCGTAACGAGAACAACGCTTTACACAAGAAGTATAATACTACCAACAACAGGCGCAACACTGAACTAATTCGAAACGGTAAACAGCAGAGAGACGATGTTCCGCGCTCTTAGCGCTTCATTTGTCACAGAAAACAATGAAGCCAACCCTTGCACACTCACTGTATGCGTAACATAAGGCGCTGTATGCGTAACAGGCCGAGAAAATCCCAATCAGTTCGCCAGGAAGTCACGAGAGGGTGTCAGATGCATTCAGCGGCCGCCCATTTCCTCTGCAGGCGTGGGGGAAAATGGTAATAACTCCACTTGTAGGGCGAGTAGAACAATAATTCAAAGTTTACATTAAAGAGGAATGTTCCAATTAATTTTCGGTAGCAAAAAAAAATCGTAATTTTTTGGATTTGACCACCTCCGGCTCCCCTTAAGTCAACCCTTGCATTTTCCATCCAAAGATAGGCTGCTCTAAGATACATATTGCGTAAAAACTTTGTGAGATGGGGCGGCCATATACTGCACTTAATGTCGTGACTACAATTCTTTTTTATTTTGCACTTATGATTCGTAAAATTAACTTCGATGTGGTACTTTGTATCAGTAGGATTTTGATCGTTTGAAATTATCTCAAAGCCAAAACGCGTAAGGATTAATTATAGATAGTAAAGAATCATGGTCAGGACACAAGTTTTCAAAACTCGTAAGGATTAGTGAGAGATAGTAAAGAATTGTGTTATAAGCTACTCCCTCAGATGGATGACTAAAGCTCTTTGAGACAAACAAGTGATTATCGATGGAAGCATGAATAAATGGGATGAACGTGTCTAACAGCAAACGACTTTCAATGCATTTTGTGGTACAGCATTAAGTAATGCTCGGAAAGGCGAACGAATGTACTGAGAAAAATATCACAACGCTTATAATTCTAAATAGAAGAAATTTGTCGCTGCAAATAGAAACTTGAGAGTAGCTGAGTAGTCAGAGCCACAGGAAGCTCACAGACATTGTCAGTCAGAGACGGTTCACATAGCATAATTCGAGAATATGGTGTTGGACTGTGTGGAACACACTCATTGAAGGATACTATATGGTAAATCTACGTGCGCGTGTGTGTGTGTTCCAGATCTCTTCGTAAACCGATTTCAACCAAATCGGTCCCGTGTCCGACCATCCTGATTTTGGTTTTCCGTGATTTCCCTAAATCGCTCCAGGCAAATGCCGGGATGGTTCCTTTGAAAGGGCACTGCTGACTTCCTTCCCCCTCCTTCCCTAATCCGATGAGACCGATGACCTCGCTGTTTGGTCTCTTCCTCCAAGCAACCCAACCCCCAACCAAATCGGATACATATATACCTTACCGTCAGGCAACAATCGCTGTGGTGGGTAAGAACAACCTAACTATCATATTTCAGGAAATATGACGTCATAAACACCGAATGCGTGAAAAACTGCGGCATCGTACATGACGTTTAAATGTATTACTTCTCCGCTACAAACTCTGTTCGTAGCATATTTTGCAGACAGTATCCACATATGCTACTGCACGTCTAACACATTTTCTATCATTGCAGGAAACATATTTCAAGAGATATGGTGACACAAACACTGAGATGCGAGAAAAATGCGCCATTATGTGAGAAGTTTTAATAAATTTTCTTCATTACTAATAAGACCCTCCGACAGTCGAATCAACTTAAGGAAACCCCCGAGACCTGGCTGGTTTTATTGACAGCTTTCAATAGCGAAGAGCGAACCAGTGTAGGAGAAAACTATAGCTGTCTGTAGAACTATGAAGAGGCGTTGCCATAGAGACGTAATCGCGTTGTCGACACGTGCATCAGATACACCCAGGATACAGGAACTGTCCGGGATAGTGAATTTAAACATTTGTGCATATTGGATACTTCTCTCTACGGCTGTTTCATAATATCAAAGTTGTTTTCACGAATACATGGAAATGAAACTTTTGCGATATTACAGTACAGACGCAGTTCATTTTTTGTTTTCGTTTGTAATGGAAAATTAGACAAATGAATACCAGAGCAATGCCGGGTTTGTCGTTGACTAGTACACGGAGTGATTCAGCCGCCCCTATTGATAGGTCTTCTGCAACCAGCATCACCTTCAAATACCAAGCATAACATTTTCATATTCTCTTGTTCGCTATGGGGAAACTACTAGTCCTACAGAAAAAAATGAACAGGACCTTTTTGAAGGAAACTTAATGTACACTACTAGCCATTAAAATTGTGGTCTGAAGTTGTGGTCTAGGGTGCGATTTCGTATGACAGCAGGAGCACTGTCGTCGTTATCCCACGCACCCTTACTTCAAATTTGTACACTACTGGCCATTGAAATTGCTACACCACGACGATGACGGGCTACAGGCGCGAAATTTAACCGACAGGAAGAAGATGTGGTGATATGCAAATGTTTAGCTTTTCAGGGCATTTACAAAAGGTTGGCGCCGGTGGCGACACCTACAACGTGCTGACACGAGGAAAGTTTCCAACCGATTTCTCATACACAAACAGCAGTTGACCGGTGTTGCCTGGTGAAACGTTGTTCTGATGCCTCGTGTAAGGCGGAGGAACGCGTACCATCACGTTTCCGTCTTTGATAAATGTCGGATTGCACCATATCGCGATTGCGCTTTATTGTATCGCGACATTGCTGCTCGCGTTGGTCGAGGTCCAATGACTGTTAGCAGAATATGGATACGGTGGGTTCAGGCGGGTAATACGGAACGTCGTGCTGGATCCCAACGGCCTCGTATCACTAGCAGTCGAGATGACAGGCATCTTATCCGCATGGCTCTAACGGACCGTGCAGCCACGTCTCGATCCCTGAGGCAACAGGTGGGGACGTTTGCAAGACAACCACCATCTGCACGAACAGTTCGACGACGTTTGCAGCAGCACGGACTATCAGCTCGGAGACCATGTCTGCGGTTACCCTTGACGCTGCATCACAGACAGGAGCGCCTGCGATGGTGTACTCAACGACGAACCTGGGTGCACGAGTGGCAAAACGTCATTTTTCGGATGAATCCAAGTTCTGTTTATAGCATCATTATGGTCGCATCCGTTTTTGGCGACATCGCGGTGAACGCACATTGGAAGCGTGTATTCGACATCGCCATACTGGCGTATCACCCGGCGTGATGGTATGGGGTGCCATTGGTTACACGTCTCGGTCACCTCTTGTTCGCATTGACGGCACTTTGAACAGTGGACGTTACATTACAGATGTGTTACGACCAGTGGCTCTGCCCTTCATTCGATCCCTCCGAAACCCTACATTTCAGCAGGATAATGCACGACCGCATGTTGCAGGTTCTGTACGGGCCTTTCTGGATACGGAAAATGTTGGACTGCTGCCCTGGCCAGCACATTCTCCTGGTCTCTCACCAACTGAAAGCGTCTGGTCAATGGTGGCCGAGCAACTGGCTCGTCACAATACGCCAGTCACTACTCTTGATGCACTGTGGTATCGTGTTGAAGGTGCATGGGCACCTCTGCACGCTATCCAAGCTCTGTTTGAGTCAATGCCCAGGCGTATCAAGGCCGTTATTACAGCCAGAGGTGGTTGTTCTGGGCACTGATTTCTCAGGATCTATGCACCCAAATTGCGTGAAAATGTAATCACATGTCAGTTCTAGTATAATATATTTGTCCAATTAATACCCCTGTATCATCTGCATTTATTCTTGGTGTAGCAATTTTAATGGCCACTAGTGTAGTTAAATCTTATACTGGGATGTATTTTCGCTGGAGGACGCCGTTTTCGAGTTATTCAAAAAAATGCGTTCCAATGTCACTTTATGTTTTTCTTGAATAACTGGAAAACCGTAGCCTCCAGTGGAAACGTATCCCAGTACAATGTTATTCAGGAAAAATGTACAAAAGTGACTTTCAAACGTGTTTTTTAGAATAACTCGAAAACCGTGGCACGAGCGAAAACTTATCCCAGGACAAAATATAACTATATTAAATTTCCTACAGAAAGGTCCTGTTAGTTTTTTCTGTGCGACTAATAATTTACACGTAGAGAGTGAAAGAATACGAAAATCTTGCATGTGGTTTTCGCGGTGTTGCGGTTTTGCATACTTCCATTGGGAGGGGGAGATAAATCAACTTGTATAAAAATATGCACGCGTTGTCACAATATTATTTTCAATCAAGAGTTCAGTTCTGTCAGTCTACAACATCGTAATGCATTCATTGCGACTGCCAGTAATAACTTTGAACGGCTGTTATGTACTTGAGCTATTGTTGCAAACTGTACATCTCTTCAGTAAGAATACGTATATTGATTCCTAATCATAAATTATAAATATGAAAGTATTCAGTGTAAGATTTGAATCTGACAAAAACGTTTTGACATACATTGCATGTACTATCCACATAAAATCGCATTACTGCCATTAACCACACTAAGTGCTTTGAATCGTCTTGTTGGGACTTCGTATCAATTAAATTCTCACATAGGTTGCATCCCCTGCCACGTATTTTACTGAGGTGTTCGAGAGAAAGTCACATATAAATGGCACGCATTAAGTGCATTTGAGTAGAATGTGTTCGATACTGCCAAAATTCCAACATTCACAACGCCATTATTCAATGTACGGGAACTGGATGGTGGCTGCTGGGTCTTACTGGGAAGAGAGACCACGCCTCAATTAGGGCCTTACGACACCGACTAACTGTAATGGAACTGTGTATACTGATAAGCCAAAACATTATGACAACTGCACAACGCAACGTTGGGAGCCGCATGGTGACGTTGCCGGCACGTGAAGCGGTAACAAAAGTATGTGACCATAGCAGAGACGGACGGGGGATCACCCTAGCGGAGGTATGGGTTGCAAATTGGGAAATCCATTGAGATAAGCCACGTTGACAAAGGGCAGATTATCATTACGTAGAGCGTGTGAACGAGTATCTCGAAAACGACGAAGCTGGTCGAATGTTGACGTGCTACTGTAGTGCTAATATCGTGTGCATCTACGGAAAGAGGTAGAAGGACATTGAAACTACCACTAGACGCTAAATGATTGGACGACAACGACTCTTCACAGAACGTGGGGTTCGGGGTTTTGTCTGCTCTGTAAAGTAAGGTAGATGGTGATCTGTGGTATCTTTGCCGAAAGAGCACATGCAGAAGTGTTTCGGAACACACTTGTTCATCATGCATTTTTGAACATGGGACTCCGCAGCAGAAAACTCCTATGTGTTCACATTTTGACCCAACGACTTCGCAGATTACGACTGCAGTGGGCACGGGACCATCGGGATTAGACCGACAATAAATGGAAACGTGTAGGCTCTTGTACACTAGGTCGATGGTTGTCTTCACGAACGCCGTCATCGAGGTGAACGGCGGCTCGAAACGTGCAGCGCGCCGCGGCCGCATGCTGGTGGGAGCCGTATTACTCTATGGGAGACAGTCTCCTGCGCTTGCATGGGACCTGTGATAGCAATCGAAGACATGCTGGCAGCTGCGAACCACTTGCGTCCCTCATGCTTGATGACTTCCCCGATGGCGATGTCATCTTGTCTGTCTCTCGGAACCAGAATAGTGCTACAGTGGTTTGAGCAGCATTATTATGAACTCACGTTGATATTTCGGGGACCAAATACGCCTGATGTACATTCTATGTAACCCATCTGGATCGCTGTCGGGTGCCAAGACCGCGTACGCAAATCTGCGGCCCGTTATTTACACGAATTACATGTCCTGTGCGTACATATCTAACACCGTATATCTCCACAAAACTACCAACAAACTGTCGGATCTCTGGTACGTAGAATCAATAATGTAGTTCGTTCCAAAGACGGACAAACAAATTATTAAGTAGGTGGTCGTAATGTTTTGGCTCATCAATATTCCTTTTTCTGTAGCATTCGGGAAAGGACTCCAGTTATGTCACATGTGTCAAACTTGATCAAACCGTAACAATATAACAGCGCCACAAAACTTTACCCCGCTGTCAGGTAAAGATACATCACAGTCAGGAGAAGGGACATGTAATGGGACGTCTGCTAAGGCACCGTGTTAGTTAGTTAACTAGTCAATGGAAGTAGCAGAGAGACAAAATATGTAAGGGTAAATCAAGAACAGAATACATAATACAGATTATAGAACACTCTAGGTATAATGGTATTTATAACGATTTTGGAAAAAAACGACATTTTGTGTATGGAGCGAGTGACTGATTCTATTTTTTGTTTATTTATGGATGCAATCATGTTTATGAGACAGTCATAACCGGTTTCGACCATACAATGACCATCTTCAGATTCTATAGACGGCATACACTGAACACAGGTTCATGTGTTGTCAAAGTTTGACAACGCATGAACCTGTGTTCAGTGTATGTCGCCTTTAGAATCTGAAGATGGTCATTGTATGGCCGAAACCGGTTATGTCTGTCTCATAAACATGTTTTTGTGTCCATAAATCAACAAAAAATTTATAACAACGTACATAAACTATCTGACACCGAAGGTAGAAACAGTCCTCTTATAGTTTAGTTTTACATCTGAAGATGGCAAATTAGAGGATAACAATTAAAGACGTGATCTAAACATTTTCGTTCACAAAATGGGCTTGATTGTTATGTAGAGATGAAAAGATTAGCAGCAGAGAAGAAAGGATGAAGGACAGCATCAGACCAGACTACAGAATGGTTAATGACCTTAAAGAAAGAATTGTACTATTTAAAGGTCTCACAGGGTTTCGTCTTATAACAGTGGACTGATGTCTTACTCCTATATGTAATACTCGCTTCTGAATTGCAGAAAATGCATCAAAAAAGAAATTTTTAGCTATGCCTGTAGCCGGATACAGTTCAGGCTTGTACAATAGAGTTGATGTTTATTTTGATCATGTTGCACCATTTGCTAGGAGGTCGGCTTTATGTTCCCAGCAATGCTTCCTTTGTTCCAAATAACGAAAGCAGTTGCATTCTAGTGGTATAGTGGCTTCACAAGAAATTATACATTATGACACCGCAAATTTGGCTGAAACAATTGAGGCTAAAAATTATTATCTTTGAATATGAGCGTAAGAGCCAGTGCAATTACGTGAGCCTGGCTCGTAGAGCGAGAGGCAGTGGTCAGCGTTCATGTTTTGACAGCTAAACAGCTAGTCAGCCGAACGAGGCATGAGAGGAAAGCGCGGACCTGCGTGGCGGATGCGGAATTTTCCAAAGGACGGACAGCATGCGTGCTGTGCACAAGACACGACACAATGGCGTCTAAGATGGACGAAATGCAAGATGAATTACATATTTTCAGTGAAATTACACATCAAAAAAGTCTTGCATCAACCCGGTTCCCAGAACTCCCAAAGACAGACGTTGACTGTGGATATTGTATCACAAACACAGTCCCTTTGACTGTTCAGAGATGTCACTAAACCCGCCCAAACATGTAAACAACCATGCATGAGCAGCGCCTATTAGACGGAGGGGATCCGACAGCCGATCAGTTCAAAACATTCCACCAGGAAGGAGGTGCACAACCTGTGTTGTCTGTAGATCAACCATGCTTAGACGGTCAACACCGCTGTTCGATTACGTCCGCGTTGTTACTTTGTGCCAGGAAGGGCTCCCAACAAGGGAAGAGTCCAGAGGTCTCGGAGTGAACCAAAGCATTGTTGTACGGACATGGAGAAGATACAGACAGACAGGAAGTGTCGATGACATGCCTCGCTCAGGCCGCCCAAGGGCTACTACTGCAGTGGATGATCGCTACCTACGGATTATGGCTCGGAAGAACCCTGACAGAAACGCCACCGTGTTGAATAATGCTTTTCGTGCAGCCACAGGACATCGTGTTACGACTCAAACTGTGCACAATAGGCTGCATGATGAGCAACTTCACTCCCGACGTAGAAGCCCAGGTCTATCTTTGCAACCACGACACCGTGCAGCGCGGTACAGATGGCCCCAACAACATACCGAATGGACCGCTCAGGATTGGCAACACCTTCTCTTCACCGACGAATGTCGCATGTGCTTTTAACCAGACAATCGTCGGAGACGTGTTTGGAGGCAACCCGGTCAGGCTGAACGCCTTAGACACACTGACCAGCGAGTGCAGCAAGGTGGAGGTTCCCTGCTGTTTTGGGGTGGCATTATGTGGGGCCGACGTACGCCACCGGTGGACATGGTCGGCGCCGTAATGGCTGCACGATACGTGAATGCCATCCTCCGACTGATAGTGCAGCCATATCGGCAGCGTATTGGCGAGGCATTCGTCTTCAAGGACGACTCTTCGCGTTCCCATCGTGCACATCTTGTGACTGACTTCCTTCAGGATACCGACATCGCTCGACTAGAGTGGCAAGCATGTTCTGCAGACATGAACCTATCGAACATGTCTGGATAGATTGAAAAGGCCTGTTTATGGACGACGAGACCCAACAATCACTCTGAGGGAGCTACGCCGAATCGCCATTGAGCAGTGGGAACAATCTGGACCAACAGTGCCTTGATGAATTTGTGGACAGTATGCCACGACGAATACAGGCATGCATCAACGCAAGAGGACGTGCTACTGGGTATTTGAGGTACCACTGTCTACTGTAATCTGGACCACCACCTTTGAAGGTCTCGCTGTGTGGTGGTACAACATATAATGTGTGGTTTTCATGACCAATAAAGAGGGCTCTATTCCAATTTTTTGTACAGGTTCCGGAACTCTCGAAACCGAAGTGACGCAAAACTTTTCTTGATGTGTGTATTACTGGCCCCACAAAAACGGTACAGAGTAACTAAGTACACCAGACAAACGCGGCGATGAGACGAACTCATTGCAGCTTTGGGCATGGTTCTAGAATTAACGTTAAGCAATTTGAGTTTGTTTTTAATTGTTGTTGTGGTATTCAGTCCGAAAACTGGTATGAAGCAGCTCTTCATGCTACTCTATCCTGTGCAAGCCTCTTCATCTCCGAATATCTCTACAACTCACATCCATTTGAACTCCTTAACTGTATTCACCTCTTGGTCCCCCTCTACGATTCTTATAGTTCCCCCTCCCCGTTCCCACCAATATTAAACTGGTGATCCTTTGATTTCTCAGAATGTGTCCTATCAACAAATCCCTTCTTTTAGTCAAGTAACGCCACAAATTATTTTCTTCCCAGTTCATCCGCTCTTTCAAGTACTTGACTGTCTCTGACAGAATTACAATATCATCGGCAAACCTCAAAGGTTTTATTTCTTCTCCTTGAACTTTAATTCCAACTCCAAATTTTTCTTTCGTTTCCTTTACTGCTTGCTCAGTGTACGGATTGAATAACATTGGGGGTAGGTTACAACCCTGTATCACGTCCTTCTTAACCAGTGCCTCCCTTTCACGCCCATCGACTCTTATAACTGCCGACTTGTTTCTCTACAACTTCTAAACAGTCTTTCGCTCCCCGTATTTTACTCCTGCTACTTTCAGAATTTCAAAGGGAGTCTTTCAGTCAACATTGCCAAAACCATTCTCCAAGTCTACAAACGCTGTAAACGTAGGATTATCTTCCCTTACCCTATCTTCTAAGAAAAGTCGTTGGTTTAGAATTGCCTCGCGTGTTTATAAATATCTTCGGAATCCAAACTGATCTTCCCCTATGTCGGCTTCTACCAATTTTTCCATTTTTCTGTAAAGAATTTTTTTCTGTAAAGAATTCGTGTCACTATTTTGCAACCACGATTTATTAAAGGAATAGCTCGGTAATATTCAAACCTGTCAAAACACGCTTTCTTTGGGATTGAATTATTATATACGCCTTGAAGTCTGAGGGTATTTCGCCTGTCTCATACATCTTGCATACCTGATGGAAAACTTTTGTCAGAGCTGGCTCTCACAAGGATATCAGTAGTTCTGACTCCTGGGCTCTTAGTTCTACTTAGGTACTTAAGTGCTCTGTTTTTAATTGCAATAGATTATAAACATAATAACAACAAAACTACTAGAGCAGTTTGATCATATGCCATATAAAACCTGACGACATCGATAAACAGAACTGCCTACTTTTCAAATCATGCATGTGTATGTAGAATTATAGACACGTTTATTAAAATTTTACAAGCTCGTTGTATACTAACGCAGGAGCAGAGGCCTGCAAATGAACTGCGTACAACCTTTGGTCACATTGCCGACGCTCTGCTCACACAACTTACATTAACTATTGTTTATACACTCCTGGAAATTGAAATAAGAACACCGTGAATTCATTGTCCCAGGAAGGGGAAACTTTATTGACACATTCCTGGGGTCAGATACATCACATCATCACACTGACAGAACCACAGGCACATAGACACAGGCAACAGAGCATGCACAATGTCGGCACTAGTACAGTGTATATCCACCTTTCGCAGCAATGCAGGCTGCTATTCTCCCATGGAGACGATCGTAGAGATGCTGGATGTAGTCCTGTGGAACGGCTTGCCATGCCATTTCCACCTGGCGCCTCAGTTGGACCAGCGTTCGTGCTGGACGTGCAGACCGCGTGAGACGACGCTTCATCCAGTCCCAAACATGCTCAATGGGGGACAGATCCGGAGATCTTGCTGGCCAGGGTAGTTGACTTACACCTTCTAGAGCACGTTGGGTGGCACGGGATACATGCGGACGTGCATTGTCCTGTTGGAACAGCAAGTTCCCTTGCCGGTCTAGGAATGGTAGAACGATGGGTTCGATGACGGTTTGGATGTACCGTGCACTATTCAGTGTCCCCTCGACGATCACCAGTGGTGTACGGCCAGTGTAGGAGATCGCTCTCCACACCATGATGCCGGGTGTTGGCCCTGTGTGCCTCGGTCGTATGCAGTCCTGATTGTGGCGCTCACCTGCACGGCGCCAAACACGCATACGACCATCATTGGCACCAAGGCAGAAGCGACTCTCATCGCTGACGACGACACGTCTCCATTCGTCCCTCCATTCACGCCTGTCGCGACACCACTGGAGGCGGGCTGCACGATGTTGGGGCGTGAGCGGAAGACGGCCTAACGGTGTGCGGAACCGTAGCCCAGCTTCATGGAGACGGTTGCGAATGGTCCTCGCCGATACCCCAGGAGCAACAGTGTCCCTAATTTGCTGGGAAGTGGCGGTGCGGTCCCCTACGGCACTGCGTAGGATCCTACGGTCTTGGCGTGCATCCGTGCGTCGCTGCGGTCCGGTCCCAGGTCGACGGGCACGTGCACCTTCCGCCGACCACTGGCGACAACATCGATGTACTGTGGAGACCTCACGCCCCACGTGTTGAGCAATTCGGCGGTACGTCCACCCGGCCTCCCGCATGCGCACTATACGCCCTCGCTCAAAGTCCGTCAACTGCACATACGGTTCACGTCCACGCTGTCGCGGCATGCTACCAGTGTTAAAGACTGCGATGGAGCTCCGTATGCCACGGCAAACTGGCTGACACTGACGGCGGCGGTGCACAAATGCTGCGCAGCTAGCGCCATTCGACGGCCAACACCGCGGTTCCTGGTGTGTCCGCTGTGCCGTGCGTGTGATCATTGCTTGTACAGCCCTCTCGCAGTGTCCGGAGAAAGTATGGTGGGTCTGACACACCGGTGTCAATGTGTTCTTTTTTCCATTTCCAGGAGTGTATTTTTGAGTCCGCAGTTCATATGAGACCACCATTCACGTATGGATGTGCATTGTATAGATAAACATTTATTTGGTTTGTAGCATGAATTTCTGACTTTGTGAAAGTAATTAATCTAACAGAATTTATCCAGTCATTTGACATAATTTTATATTATTCATTGTCTACTTCCTAAAAAGGGCTTGAGGATTAATTCAGTATTAAACGTATGGGCTTCAAAGCGACGGCACTCAATCGAATCCTCTCATAAAAAAGCGACTGACGCCAACAAATTAGTTTGTGCGTTGCCCACACCGACAGTGGCCAACAAAACCGCCAGAGCGCCTGCAATATTCTCTTCGTAATCTTGTTAGCGGCGCAAGAAAGTTATGGGCGGAAAGTTTTAGTCTCGCCTCATTGCTGACACAAGATGAAAGTCCTGTGCAACTTTGTCTTCGTGCGAGCATAAGTAGCATATTCCAGAGTTTGCAGTCTGGAATCCGTACTAATTTCGCACGTACACACTCGTTTGAAACCAGACCAGCTCATCTGCTTGTATTGTATCACTTCTTCCAAAGAAATGATTCAAACGGAAGGATGAACATAACATTCTCCATAATGATTTTGCTTGACGCCCTAAGAAGGTCACTGTTTCATTTGTGGAAATCATTTTATTTCGCATGACCGGATGGATACTTTCATTCCCATCGATGGACGCTGTGTACTTATTTAATGTAACGTTATTACACACTTGAGATACGAAATGATTTTTTCTGAGGCTTTCTCGCAACTTGCTTTGGCTATGCGATCAGCGTCATACTACGTCGAGGTAGAACGACATCGAACTACCCCGTTTTAGCGTCCATCTCTAGGGAGTGGCGTCCCACTACGACAGCTTATGTCTTTTTATTGCATATTATTCAAGGCCATTAAAATTGGAACATCATGCAGGCGACACGAATTACAACGCAATCGCTCAAATTAGATAGGAGTTACGCCATCTACATCCATAAACAAATAATAAAAATGTATGTACACTACTGGCCATTAATATTGCTACACCACGAAGATGACGTGCTACAGACACGAAATTTAACCGACAGGAAGAAGATGCTGTGATATGCAAATGATTAGCTTTTCAGAGCATTCACACAAGGTCGGCGCCGATGGCGACACCTAAAACGTCCTGACATGAGGAAAGTTACCAACCGATTTCTCATACACAAACAGCAGTTGACCGGCGTTTCCTGGTGAAACGTTGTTGTGATGCCTCGTGTAAGGAGGAGAAATGCGTACCATCACGTTTCCGACTTTGATAAAGGACGGATCGTAGCCTATCGCGATTGCGGTTTACCGTATCGCGACATTGTTGCTCGCTTTGGTCGAGATCCAATGACTGTTAGCAGAATATGGAATTGGTGGGTTCAGGAGGGTAATACGGAACGCCGTGCTGGGACCCTGCGAAACCCAACATTTCAGCAGGATAATGCACGACCGCATGTTGCAGGTCCTATACGGGCCTTTCTGGATACAGAAAACGTTCGACTCCTGCCCTGGCCAGCATATTCTCCAGATCTCTCACCAATTAAAAACGTCTGGTCAATGGTGGTCGAGCAACTGGCTCATCACAATACGCCAGTCACTACTCTTGATGAACTGTGGTAACGTGTTGAAGCAGCATGGGCAGTTGTACCTGTACACGCCATCCAAGCTCTGTTTGACTCAATGCCCAGGCGTATCAAGGCCGTTATTACGGCCAGAGGTGGTTGTTCTGGGTACTGATTTCTCAGGATCTATGCACCCACATTGCGTGAATATGTAATCACATGTCAGTTCTAGTACAATATATTTGTCCGATGAATAACCGTTCATCATTTCTTCTTGATGTAGCAGTTTTAATAGCCAGTAGTGTATTAGGTAGTGGTTTCATCAACGCTGCTTCACACTGCCTAGCACGTATCTGCTACCACAGAGTGAAGAGACATCGGCACGAATCCTATCGAAGTAGGTGAAATGAACGATAGCAGACGACTGACCCCGCACCGCCAAAGTATCTACAAAAATTTATCATTCTACGAGACATACTTCTGGAGACATAACGTCATAAACACCGAAATGCGTGAAAAACTGCCGTATCGTGCATGACGTTTCAATTTATAGGCTATTTGCTACTTTATTCGCAATACGTATTGCAGATAGTAGGCACATATACCACTGAATGTACCCACACAATTATATCATCGTGTAGCTCATGGTTCAGGAGATCCGACATCAAAAAGATCAGAGTTGCGTAAAACAGAAACCGCAGGGCTGAATTATAGAGGTGAAATATGGGTACAAATATGCGTGAAATATGTTGAACGCGTGTGAAGTACAGGGTGTTCGAAAATTTCCGCTATAAACGTATAGGGAAAATAGAGAAGAATGAATAGACAGTATTTTAAATGGGAATCCATGTCCATAAACTTACCGTTTCCGTGCCACAGCCATTTGAAAAATGTTGTAATGCGACTACTTTTACAAGTAAGTGATTAGGTGTAAACAAGTACATCACTTGCTTTTATTAATACCCAAATAAATTTCTCGTGTACTTGTTGACGGGTTCTCTTTAACTACACTGGTGTCCAAAATTAAAGCAACAAACTGCTGTATCCCAGTCCTGAGTCTAATTCACAGTTTAATCACACAAACTGTCAACAGCTTGTAATGGCTCTTTATTTACGTGACCATTACGGCATTCCAACCCCAGTTCTCGATACCAGTAATATCGTACTACTTTTCTGCTAAGTAACAGACATATTTTTGTGACAATATTCACATTTGGTTTTATAAATGTATAGGTACTCCGATGTATCGATATATTAGTGTGATATGGTTCTTGTGTGTAATCGTTTCTGTGAGACTGTCATAATCTTTGACTTACTTGTAACCGTTTTGGCGCGAATGAGCACAGTGCAATCTTTGTTTCACTTTGCAGAAGTTAAGTTGTTATTTCGCTTTATGAAAGAACAGTCAAGTCTTGTGTTTGGTTAAAGTGCAAATTAAATACATGAAGATTTATACGAAACTGTTTTCTTGATGATGTGACAATTAAAAAGAAGTATATGTGAATTTACAAGAAGTTTAATAAAAATGTGGATCGTGAACACCAAGTCAAAAATTATTTCTACCATACCATTGTTCTGATCTGGGATTGTTTGATCATTAAGAATTTCATGAAAAACGCATTTGTTAGGTCTTCATATACTGCTTAAATGCAGAACTGGACCTTCTAGCAGTCAAAGTGGAATCACCCTAGAATCAACAAGATGAGCCATAACAACTTCGACGAAATCTACGTGGGAATCCATTCAAGATAAGTGCCGAAATTGATGACTTTTTTACAGTGACTTCATTATTTCCATTCTGACGATACCATCCACAGTTAATAACTTCACAGGAGAGCTTCTGTAAAGTTTGGAAGGTAAGAGACGAGATACTGGCAGAAGTAAAGCTGTGAGTACCGGGCGTGAGTCGTGCTTCGGTAGCTCAGATGGTAGAGCACTTGCCCGCGAAAGGCAAAGGTCCCGAGTTCGAGTCTCGGTCCGGCACACAGTTTCAATCTGCCAGGAAGTTTCATATCAGCGCACACTCCGCTGCAGAGTGAAAATCTCATTTTGGGAACTTTGTTGTTGCCCGATAAAGCGAACATATGCTGCTTGAGCAACATTATTAATCTGATTTCTAACCTACTCTGCTAGTGGTGGTATTGTTAGAAGCTGTATTCAATGACGTCAGGGCACCTATCAAGAGGAGTAGAGTTTGCAGGGTAGCCCCACATTCATAATCACTGTAGGAAGAGTGGCAGCAAGAGACTCGATGTGTTCCGATCGTTTAATATGAATCGTTCTGTTGTTTCTCGGACGAGGCGACAGTTTGTAGAGACCGAAACTGTATCCCAGAGACCAGGACAGTGCCGACCACGTGTGACATCAGAAAGAGTAGGCCGTTATTTGGCTGTTAAGGGTAGGACGGTACCGCCTTACTACTGTACTGCAACAGGCATCTGACCTCGTAGCATACCCTGGACATGTTGCATCGAGGCAAACGGAGTACAGAAGGCTTCAGCAGAGCGGCCTTTATTGTTGGAGACCTGCTGTCTCTTTAGCTCTGGTGTGTCTTCACGGAAGGGAACGTCTAGAGTGGAGCCGTCAACATGTCACCTGGACAGTCGAAAGGTGGGCCAATGTTCTTTTCACAGATCAGTCCCGAGTTCGTCCGGTGAGATTCTCGACGGCTTTGCATCTTGAGGGCACGTGGAACACCATTTTGCGACCCACCGAGGAGGAGGATTCCTAATGGTGTGGGCAGGGATTATGTTGACCACTCGAACACCACTTCATGAAATCGTACAGATGAAACAGCAAGATTTAACAGCTGTCAGGTACGGTGAGGGGATCTTAGGATCTGATGCGTGTTGTTGCAAGTTGCTCTGGGCCCAGACTTTGTTTTGATGGACGATAATGCTCGACGTCATAGGGCACAGGTGGTTGATGTTATTTTGGGAACGGTAGATACTGCACGCATAGTGTGGCCTGCTCGCTCTCCCGATTTGAATCACATAGAGCATGTCTAGGATGCACTAGGGAGACCGGTTGAGTCACGTCATATTCCACCAACCACCCTCCAAGACTTGTGAAGAGCTCTACAAGGAGGATGGGTGTTATTGCCTCATCATGAGACTGATTACAAAAAAAAATGGTTCAAATGGCTCTGAGCACTATGGGACTCAACTTCTGAGGTCATCAGTCCCCTAGAGCTTAGAACTACTTAAACCTAACTAACATAAGGACATCACACACACCATGCCCGAGGCAGGATTCGAACCTGCGACCGTAGCGGTCCTTCGGTCCCAGGCTGTAGTGCCTAGAACCGTTCGGCCACCCCGGCCGGCGATTGATTACATCATTCACAGCATGTCCCGTCGTTGTCAGGCCTGTATTGGTGCCAGAGGCGGTCACACCCCATACTGAGCATATTAAACAGTTGTCAGAATGTATGTGCAAATCCGTTAAGTTGCAAAAGAATTAAAACATTATTGTCTAACGTTATGCATATTGCAGCTGATTACTTTCCGTATTCTTTACACTGTTAGTTCTTTACTATCACCTGTTTATACCGTTCTGTGGCAAAATAAGCGCAACTTTGCAAAATTTCCGTTTGTTGTTTTAATTTTGGTCGCCATTGTAGTTCAGGAAATACGAAGTCATAAAAATTAAGCTGCGTAAAAATGAAACTGCAGGGCGAAATTTGTTACCCATAAAGGTGAAATATGAGTACAAATACGCGTGAAACATGTTAAAAACCTGTGAAGTTCGGCGTTTTCGGAAATTCCAGCTACAAACTTCTAGGACGTGTAGAGGGGCGTGAATACATAATATTTTGAATGGGAACCCATCTCCGGAGATGTACCGTTTCCGTGCTGCAACTATTTCAAAACATGTTGTTAATGCGACCAAAACAAATTGTTCAAATTGCCCTGAGCACCATGGGACTTAACTGCTGAGGTCATCAGTCTCCTAGAACTTAGAACTACTTAAACCTAACTAACCTAAGGACATCACACACATCCATGCCCGAGGCAGGATTCGAACCTGCGACCGTACCGGTCGTGCCGCTCCAGACTGTAGCGCCTAGAACCGCTTGAACACTCCGGCCGGCTTTAAAGCGACCACTTTTACAAGTAACTTATAAGGCGTAACCTAGTACATCACTAGTTTTACGATACCACTCACTAATAGCCAAAGAAATATCTCGTGTACTGGTTGACGGGTTCTCTTCAACGAGTTGCAAGCGCGACCTCTTCAAATTCAGATGTGCGGCGTCTCCTTGGAGCACCTCAGTCACGTTGCTGACGAAGCAGGTACCTTTTCTCGAAGCCGCTGCGTAATTGTGGCGAAAAGGGTATGTGGTGGAGTCGGACGTTGTGAAGAACGATCATGATAAAGGCGACGAGCAGCTCTTCCTTGAGCCTCAAGGATCGTGTCGGTGTAAGCGTACTCAATTAGGTTGCTGTAATACTCATAGACACGTGAATGAGGCTCGAACCAGGGCAGAGTGGTAGGATAAACGTCAAAGGGCATCAACCCCCCCCTTCCCCAACAGGACTACTCCTTTGCATATCTACCTGTTGTTGTGGTCTTGAGTCCTGAGACTGGTTTGATGCAGCTCTCCATGCTACTCTATCCTGTGCAAGTCTCTTCATCTCCCAGTACCTACTGCAGCCTACATCCTTCTGAATCTGCTTAGAGCATTCATCTCTTGGTCTCCCTCTACAATTTTTACCCTGCACGCTGCCCTCCAATACTAAATTGGTGATCCCTTGATGCCTCAGAACATGTCCTACCAACCGATCCCTTCTTCTGCTCAAGTTGTGCCACAAACTCCTCTTCTCCTCAATTCTGTTCAATACCTCCTCATTAGTTATGTGATCTACCCATCTAATCTTCAGCATTCTTCTGTAGCACAGCATTTCGAAAGCTTCTATTCTCTTCTTGTCTAAACTATTTATCGTCCATGTTTCACTTCCATACATGGCTACACTCCATACAAATACTTTCAGAAACAGCTTCCTGACGCTTAAATCTATACTCGATGTTAACAAATTTCTCTTCTTCAGAAACGCTTTCCTTGCCATTACCAGTCTACAATTCATATCCTCTCTACTTTGACCATCATCAGTTATTTTGCTCCCCAAATAGCAAAACTCCTTTACTACTTTAAGTGTCTCATTTCCTAATCTAATTCTCGCAGCATCACCTGACTTAATTCGACTACATTCCATTATCTTCGTTTTGCTTTTGTTGATGTTCATCTTATACCCTCCTTTCAAGACACTGTCCATTCCGTTCAACTGCTCTTCCAAGTCCTTTGCTGTCCCTGACAGAATTACAATGTCATCGGCGAACCTCAAAGTTTTTATTTCTTCTCCATGGATTTTAATACCTACTCCGAACTTTTCTTTCGTTTCCTTTACTGCTTGCTCAATAAACAGATTGAATAGCATCGGGGAGAGGCTACAACTCTGTCTCACTCCCTTCCCAACCACTGCTTACCTTTTATGTCCCTCGACTCTTGTAGCTGCTATCTGCTTTCTGTACAAATTATAAATAGCCTTTGGCCCCCTGTATTTTACCCCTGCCACCTTCAGAATTTGAAAGAGATATCTACCTAGGAAACATATTTGCAAACAGCTGTACATGGAGAGGGTTTCCCGGACATGAGTTCCTATTCATTATCTACTCACTCCCCTCTACAATTTCTAGAAAGAGATATCTACCTAGCAAACATACTTCCAAACGGCAGTACACGGAGAGGGTTTCCCGGACATGGGTCCCTATTCATTATCTACTCATTCCGCTTTATAAATCCTAGAAATTTATAACGGGAATTTTCGAACACTCTGGGTGTTTGGTATTTCCGTATGCGAGAAAAGCCATGGATAAATTGCTCATCCTAAATCCCTGGAGCGACTTCAATCAAATTTGGTACACATATTAGTTACAGTCTGGAAAGGAATGCTGTAGGGGTAAGAAACACCAGTCTCCTATTGGGAGAGCGTGATGATGTGGAGAGAGAAGGGAGGGATCAGGAGGTGGACAGACAGCGAGGGGGAAGGAGGAGATAGATACGGATAAGAGGAGGAGGAGGAGATGGACAGACAGAGGGACAGAAGGAGATGCGCAGAGTGCGGGAGAGAGACGAGGTGGACGTAGACATGGGCGGTGGAGTGGAGAGAGGGAGTATGGAGGTGATGAATAGGGACAGGGGGATGGATAGAAAGAGGAGGGAGGAGAGGTGTATAAAAAGAGAGGGGATGAGTAGTGAGAGGGGGGAGGAAGTGGATAACTGGATAGAGAAAGGTGGAAAAAGTACAGAGAGAGGGGTCAAGAGGATAGGGACAAAGGGAAGGAGGGAGTGAAAGAAGAGAGAGGAGGAGATGGTCTAATAGAAGACTGGAATAAATTAATAGCGGATAATTCCGGTTTTCTCAGCTAGTTCTCTACATACGTTCGCTCGCTGGACTGGGGTTCAGAAATGACATGTTTATTCGTGAGAAAATCGTGTTATGACTGTATAGCGTAAAAAGGTCGAACGTGTACCAACAAGTTTCGGAACTCAACAGCAGTAGATTCATAGTCCATAAACTCTGCGGTTTACAGCTCTGTGATACTGCTGTACGGATTGGTCGGCATGAAAGGACTGTCACGTGACTATGGAATCTGTGTGTTCAATAGGACCATATCCAACGCCACGAAAGTTCTCAAAGGACCCACACGACAGTCACGGGGACCACTGTCGCAGCTCCACTTTACGAGGTTGCAGAGAGAAGCTCGCCGGCAGTATGCACCCAGTGACAACACTGTACACCGGTGTGGTACTGCGTCGTCTTTGCAGCCGCGTCTCGGTTCAGTCTGCGATCACGATCGATTTATCAGTGTGCCGAAGATACGTTGGAGAAATAGCGTTTCAGACTGTGCCCGTCATCATCATACGTGTCTAGCACCTGACGAGACCGATGTTACCGACGACTTAATGCAAAGTTAGATGTCAAACCAGATGACGGTTCTTTTACATGTCTCCATATTGGCCCTTTTAAATACAGACAGTATTCCTATATTTAGGAACCAACTCAAACATGCAGACGTCAGGGCTGAACCATTCTTCATTTATTATGTTTTTGTACCTGTGTACATAACATGTAACACTGAAATATGGAAAGCAAGTTATATGTTCATAATTAGAGCTGACCTCAACCCTAAGATTCGTTTGAACAGCACAATACTTTATTGGGAATCGTCGTGTTGTAGGTAGGGAAATATCTCGTACAACAAGTTATAGAGGGACGTACATTTTAACGAGGATTCTGAAAAAAAAACGGCGCAACTTGACAATATTTATATATACCAGAAGCGAAAGAAACAGTAAGTGAACGAACAAATCAAGACATTTGGATGTGTAGTCTGGCAGCTACCCACGTAAACACCAAAATCTCTTGAATGGAGCTACATAAACAAAATATACTTGATGAAATGGTCGTTTTTCGATAAACCGTCCTGCAAGCGTTTATCAAGTTAATTTAAATATCTCCAACGAGAACAAGCACTTTTTGCAGGGGCAAAAATCCTTTATTAAAATTAAGTTTTTAGGATGGCTAGCAGTCGCACTCAGTAGATTTTATTGAACGATTTTGCTCTATAATATTAAAAGGGCATCACCAGAATCTCTGTAATTTACAGCTTAAAGTACAGCATCCGGCATCGGCAATGTAATCAACCAAACAGGTTTTAATTGACCTGTTTCGCTCTAGAATATTACAAGAGCACCAACAGAATCTCTGAAGTTTACAACTTAAAAAGTACAGTGTTTGGTTGATTACATTTCCAGCACCGCCTACTGTACTTTAAGATGTTAATTCCAGAGATACTGATGATGCCAGTGTAATATTATAGAGCGAAACCGGTCGATAAAATATGACGGGAAGAATATTAGATGCTAATGACTGTCCGTGTACATCAGGAGGGCGACAGAAAATGAGTTTCCATGTGGTGCGGAGGTCAACCTTCTATGGAATTTATGAATTACACTTCAGAAAATGGACATCGTCGACATTCAATAAATGTTAAAAACAAACCAGTAGCTTGCGCCATGAACATCGAATGGAAAATGGCACGCCACAGTGATCACAAAGGTTCGCCCCCATCAAGCTCGAAGGCGAACTCCTTGGGAATTACAAACCGTGCAGAACTTTCAGCTAAGTATCCACTCCTATATAATGCATGTAAAATCGTATTGGTGCAACGACGTGACGAGAACTGATGGAATGTGACGGCATGCAACCGAATGCGAGACACTCCTTCGTGGTACTTTTGATGAAACTGGCTATACTTTAAAGCTTAGTTGCAGTTAGTGCGATAACATGTTTTAAAGGCACGGAAAAAAGAAACATCCAGAGGCTGCATTTGTCCAGTGGTTTCAGAGGAATAGTTTGCTCTAAGGAAGTATGATTTGTATATGCAGGCCAGGAATCAAGCAAAACAAGTTATTGTGACCAGCTATTGAACAAACGTAGTGCTCAAACCACAGTTTTAGTTGTCTTACGCCCATTTTCCCACTCTTGCTTTCTGTGACGTAAATATTCCCAACCGCCCTTGCAAGATCACGCACACGAGAAAGAATCGAAGAGGGCAGAGCACATCAAACTTCTCGCAGCACAATAAATAAATTTCCAGCCAATTTACTATCCAGATTAACAGGCGGCATAATTGTACACGAATTCATTAAGGCATTGATGTTAATTGATCTTGGTACAACTTTCTTGGTCGCGCGGGATTAGCCGAGCGGTCTCAGGCGCTGCAATCATGGACTGTGCGGCTAGTCCCGGCGGAGGTTCGAGTCCTCCCACGGGCATGGGTGTCTTTGTTCGTCCTTAGGATAATTTAGCTTAAGTAGTGTGTAAGCTTAGGGACTGATGACCTTAGCAGTTAAGTCGCATAAGATTTCACACACATTTTATATTTTTACAACTCTCTTGCTACCTCTAATTTTGATTGTTCCTCTCATATTCCTTTCCTCTTCAAATCCCGATTAGTCGGAGTTGAATACAAATTCCTTACTGAACGGTGGGATAAGTTTGTTTATCTCGCCTGAAAAATTTCATGCCGATTCCGCAGTTTGCTGTGCACTGTCAAGTTCACGCTTTGTTTGAAATTTCGATATCTTACGTCTCACAATTCTGTAGCACTGTTTGAAGTTATGCAATCATCCACTGCTTTCCTTCAAATCAGTATAATCTATGTCACGAGCAATTTAATATATATAACTTCGTAGGTCACTATCATGCAGATCCTGTGAATTGTATCCAGCATTCTCGAAACGCAGAAACACCAGTTCTTGTAAGAAGTATCCTTTGTCCTCCCTTGAACATCCTAGTTTTTCTCATGCACTACACGGTCATATTGCTGGGGACTTATACTAAATCTGTCCACAATTTTTTTTTGCTATGCTGTGGATCATCTTCCGTATCCGTTTAGTACCCTCTCCCTGGCCAACGATTGCCCTTTACTACATTACACTGGAGACGGGATTTGTTGCTTCATGTCCGACAAGAATAATCAACTACGTGACTCGACACCTGATTCAATATCACTTTCACTTGTTAATCACGTGTCGTCACCTGTTTACTCCTCATGTACGTTGATCGCACATTCGAGAGTACACGACACCACACATTCCACTGACTCATCTTGCAGAAACGCTAATATTTCATCTGCCTCTTCTTTCTCACTCTGCGAAATTCCTTGGGTTCCTTTCTGACGAATTTTAATTTCGACAACTATTGTTACAAATGTAATGCAATGTTTGCTTTGTTTATCGTTGCCATTGCCACTAGCACTGTAGCACTCTTGTGAGTTACTCGTCGACTAAGCAGGTCAACTACGCTCCGCCTGATGCTGTGCTCGCCATTTCACACCTCCAGTCCCGTCTCCTGTTGCCATTAGCAGCGAATATTGTGATTACATGGTAGTCAATATTGGGGGCTTCGAATGCTGTAAACATCATTGGCCTTTTGCGATCTTCCACTCGAGGGGTTCCTTGTAAGATCTTGCACTAGAAGAGGTTTGCTTCACAGTATCGAAATGAAGTGCGCATAGCTTTTAATGACTGCGTTTTAGAGCCCATTTTTACTATACTTTTTTCCTTCGAATGCTTGTTCCTGTCACGCCCTTGAATGTTGACCATTCTTCCTGAGACACTGTGTGTATGACTTGACTGATTCCAGTGGTGACTCACTATTACTGTAGCCATAGGATACTACGCTTTTGTGTTTCGTAAGGTGCAAGTTGTTTATTTATGTATGTTTAAAGCAACTTGCCAATCCTTTCACCAGTTTGAAATGCTGTCGAGATTTGACTGACTGTTGGTGCATCTTTCTTCAGAGAGTGTTTCATTATAGATAAAAGCATCATCTGCAAAAATCTCCAGCGTTACTATTAATTACTGGTAGGTCATTAATATAAAATACATTAACAAGGCTCCAAAACATTTCTCTGAGACACACCAGACGTTATTTCTACTTCTGTCGGTGGCACTTTATCCAATAACGCGCTATGTCTCAGGAAATCCAGTGGCAAATTTCGTTTATTACCCAATATGACGGTAATTACCATAATGAGCCTTAGTAAGGTACTTAGTGCAGTGTCTCTGGGAATTCAAGAAATACTGCATCCATCTGATTACTTGACCTTTGGTTGAGTTTCGCGTGATTGATATTACAGATTTAGTGTTAGTTCTCATAGAGGTCGTTGTTTTCTAGGTTCATCATTACGTCTGACTTCAGAAAACATTTTTAACTCACCTAGAAGGTGCTCATAATGGCAGCAAACGTCAACACGTGCATGAAATTAATTGAACTCGTTGACACGAACTGCCCGGAAAGGCTTAGCAGCAGCTCCGTTTTGAAACCTGTTTACGGGGCTGCCTAACTACAGGTGTGAACCTATTCGATGTGACAATAAGGGGCGAATGTCCCGATGCCTCTTTCCCTTAGAGCAACTACGTCACAGCGTATATTACGATTGGAAGCATGGAGAGGTATTCTATCCACTAGAACGTGTCGTTTTTCTGTATGTTTGGTAGTTTTTACGCAATCCTCTTATGAAACGCCAGAAGTGAGGTACTTATGAATAAACCTGTATACTGGACAGTAGTTTTCTGAATCACTTCTACTACACTTCTTGTACACGGGTGTGACCTCTGCTTTCTTGCAACCACGTGGTACTTGGGTTTTATTAAATTTTAGCGGACTCAGTGTCCCTCACTGTCATTAAAGCTGATACCTACACCGTCCGTCCAAAAACTTCCGAGTCATTTTATTCCTGGCCTACTAATGACATTAGCGCAATAACTGCTGTGACAGCTTGAGCTAACAACTGTAAACAACTGATGTGCAATGTAACCCTACATTATTAAACCCCTGTGAAATTTACGATTGCACTTGGTATTTCTTCGGGGTATCCGCCAATCTGGACACATGAGTGACACATGCTATTAAATAGCTTCATGGCAAACATATCCTTGAATAATGGCTGAATTATTTATTGCCTGACTCCAGCCGTTGTCGCAAATATTATGAATGTTTAATAATGGTGTGACTGTTTTCTTATAGTAGGCATATTTGTTTTATCGCTTTTAATTTATCTTCTTGTGGCTACTTCGGTGAAATATTGATCAGTCACAGTTGTAAGAGGGGTGTTAAGCACTGCTGGGGTATGGTTGCCTGGGAGGGGAAGGACCTGGCGAAATAAAGGTTGAACATCATTCGTATGAAGACTTTTATTGACACTTGCCAGCAAAATGACTATTAACAAGGCCAACAAAAGCTTGACATATTAAATAAAATTACTTAAGAACAATTATTGATACTCGATCAACAGTTTATCAGAAATTTCAGTGAGATCAAATGACAAGAGGTTACAGTGTTAATTCAAATACCTCCTCTTAATTCTTCAAAAGTCATTCATGGGAACATGAAGTATGAAAATTTAAATTACTAATGAATATTATTCTCTTTCCCACAAGTAACTGTTGTTGAAATATTTACAGAAGTTTTAATAAGAGAAGCAATATAGTATTTAACCAGTTGAAGTTACGTAATAATGTTCCGAGAAAATTGTCTTCAAATAGACTATAAAGATTTCTTGAATGTGTTTGACTAAAATACAACAAATAACTGAGGTTTACCTAAAAGGAGTTAATTAAAAGAAACAAAAAAAAACAATTAAACATGCTCGATATGAAACCATCACGCAGCAGGCAATGTGATCCGAACAAACGGCCGCAAAATTACTTAGGGCAGCCCGATACGCTGCTCACCACACTCCTAACATCCTAAGCAACCAATGGGAACTTGCCCCAAGCCACTAACATACGCTGATAGTCTGATGAACAGACAGGTAATTTTTAAGTAAACCAAGTAAAAAAATAAGCCATCGGATTACACACTGGCATTGCGGACAAAGCAGTTGTCCGCCCGGCGGATTAACGACGTGGGCCAGTGTGTCGGCCAGCCTGAATGTGGTTTTTAGGCAGTTTTCCAAATCCCGCTAGGTGAATACCGGGCTGGTCCCCACATCCCGCCTCAGTTACACGACACGCAGTCATTTGTAACACTTCCGCACTATTTCATGGTTTCCACTAGACGCAAACAGCTGGGGTACACTGATTACGTACGGGGGGGTATGGGGTGGCGGCAGGAAGGGCATCCGGCCACCCTTTTAAATTAACCTTGCCAAATCCGTTGTAACCACGCCGACCCTGCGACCATTGCGGGACACAGGCGCAAGTGAAAGTGAAATGACAGAACAAAAATACGCTCAAGATGTACACTATGTGATCAAAAGTAGCCGGACATCTCCAAAAACATACATTTTTCATGTTGTTGTTGTTGTTGTCTTCAGTCCTGAGACTGGTTTGATGCAGCTCTCCATGCTACTCTATCGTGTGCAAGCTTCTTCGTCTCCCAGTACCTACTGCAACCTACATCCTTCTGAATCTGCTTAGTGTATTCATCTCTTGGTCTCCCCCTACGATTTTTACCCTCCACGCTGCCTTCCAATACTAAATTGGTGATCCCTTGATGCCTCAGAACATGTCCTACCAACCGATCCCTTCTTCTGGTCAAGTTGTGCCACAAACTTCTCTTCTCCCCAATCCTATTCAATACTTCCTCATTAGTTATGTGATCTACCCACCTTATCTTCAGCATTTTTCTGTAGCACCACATTTCAAAAGCTTCTATTCTCTTCTTGTCCAAACTATTTACCGTCCATGTTTCACTTCCATACATGGCTACACTCCATACAAATACTTTCAGAAATGACTTCCTGACACTTAAATCTATACTCGATGTTAACAAATTTCTCTTCTTCAGAAACGCTTTCCTTGCCATTGCCAGTCTACATTTTATATCCTCTCTACTTCGACCATCATCAGTTATTTTGCTCCCCAAATAGCAAAACTCCTTTACTACTTTAAGTGTCTCATTTCCTAATCTAATACCCTCAGCATCACCCGACTTAATTCGACTACATTCCATTATCCTCGTTTTGCTTTTGTTGATGTTCATCTTATATCCTCCCTTCAAGACACTGTCCATTCCGTTCAACTGCTCTTCCAAGTCCTTTGCTGCCTCTGACAGAATTACAATGTCATCGGCGAACCTCAAAGTTTTTATTTCTTCTCCATGGATTTTAATACCTACTCCAAATTTTTCTTTTGTTTCCTTTACATTTTTCATATTAGGTGCATTGCACTGCCAGCTACTGCCAGGTACTCCGTATCAACGACCTCAGTAGTCATTACACATCATGAGAGAGCCAAATGGGGCGCTCCGCGACATCAGGTGATTGGGTGTTACTCGTGTCATACACCTGTACTCGAGATTTCTACTCTCCTCAACATCCCTAGGTCCACTGTGTCCAATGTGATAGTGAAGTGGAAACGTGAAGGTACACCTACCGCACAAAAGCGTGCAAGCCGACCTCATCTGTTGACTGACAGAGACCGCCGACAGCTGAAGTGTGTCCTAGTGTGTAATAGGCAGATATATATCCAGACCGTAACACAGGAATTCCAAACTGCATCAGCATCCACTACAAATGCTATAACAGTTAGGAGGGAGTAGAGAAAACTTGGGTTTCATCGTCAGGCGGCTGCTCATAAGCCACACATCACGCCGGTAAATGCCAAACGACGCCTCGCTTAGTGTAAGGAGTGTAAACATTGGACGATTGAACAGTGGAGAAACCTTGTGTGGAATGACGAATCACGGTACACAGTGTGGCGAACCGATGGCAGGGTGTAGATATGGCGAATGCCCGGTAAACGTCATCTGCCAGCGTGTGTAGTGCCAACAGTTAAATTCGGAGGCGGTGTGGTATTATGGTGTGGTCGTGTTTCTCATCGAGGGTCTTGCACTCCTTGTTGTTTTGCGTGGCACTATCACAGCACAGGCTTATATTGATGTTTTAAGCACCTGTTTCCTTCCCACTGTTGAAGAGCAATTCGGGGATGGCGATTGCATCTTTCAAAACGATCGAGAACCTGTTCATAATGCACGGCCTGTGGCGGAGTGGTTACACGACAATCACATGCCTGTAATGGACCGGTCTGTGCAGAGCCCTGACCTGAATCCTATAGAAGACTTTAGGGATGTTTTGGAACGCCGACTTCGTGCCAGGCTTCACCGACCGACGTCGATACCGCTCATCAGTGCAGCACTCCGTGAAGAATGCACTGCCACTGCCCAAGATACCTTCCAGTACCTGATTGAACGTATGCCAGCGAGAGTGGAAGCTGTCATCAAGGCTACAGGTGGGTCAACACCATACTGAATTCCAGCATTACCGATGGAGGGCGCCACGAACTTTTAAGTCATTTTCAGCCTGGTATCCGGATACTTATGATCACATAGTGTATACCGGCACCATTGACCTCTACACAGTCTCGATATCCCATTCACTCAGCTTTCTATCCTAAGATCTAGCGGTCCTTCCAGATTTAACTCGATACTCTTTTTCCTCTTTTGTTGTTCACATTTCTCTTTCCGTTTCTGACAGCATGGTTTGGGGCTCTCTTTTCCATGGCACTTTCTGTGCAAAAACTCTCCCACAAAACCCGCTTCACCTACTCATCATTTCTCTCTCAAAATCAATAAATTCTAGTTATCCTTCGATTCCTACGAATACTCACACAGATCAACAGCTGATATCTCAGTTGTCAGTTGTCAGCTACTGCGTGTGTGAGCACTCGTAATCGGCGCGTTAGTGTTAAGTTTGTACATAGTATTACTTTTATGTTTTACATGCGGCCTTGCAGTGAATTTTACGACACTGACACACACAGGTTAACCACCTACGATTTGCACAGCAAATACGGCGGAATGGGAAGTGCAACTGACGTGCAGTTGTCACAGAATGGACTAGTAGGGCCTCATATTGTTAGACAATAAACAGATTGTAATAACACTTATAAACTGTGTTTTTCTGCAAACACACACTTTTTAAAATATAACAATGCCTAAAAGTAGGGTAGAGTAGTGGTGTCTATTGTAGGATGCTGGTGCGAATTGTTTACGAGATATCATATTTTGAAAAGTTCCCACACGGACACTTGTACAATACCTGTGGTCGTACACGCTAAAGAATACTTGGATTCTGACCATTAAAGTGACAATTGACCAACCCGGATTGTGTTCAAAATAGCCAGTGGCAGCGGCAGTACTTGCTTCCTATCTGGTATGAGAGGGGGTTGTTTTGGAGGAGGAGACTAGACAGCGAGTTAATCGGTCTCATCGGATTAGGGAAGGAAGGGGAAGGAAGTCGGCCGCGCCCTTTCGAAAGAACCATCCCGGCATTTGCCTGGAGCGATTTAGGGAAATCACGGAAAACCTAAATCAGGATGGCCGGACGCGGGATTGAACCTCTGGTATGAGACAACTGTTGTCCCCGTGCTAATATTTCAGCAGAGATATCCGAGCAGTCTGTGGTTAGATGTCGTTGCACATCATCAGATGTAGTTGCTGTGTCCATGTTGACAGTGTCTTTCAGCTTTCGCCACAGAAAAAAGTCTACAGGTGTCAAATCTGGGGAACAGGCCGGCCAAGGTATAGGACCTCTGTGTCCAATCCAACGATTTGGAAACAGTTCTGGAAGACATGCTGCAGTACTTAGAGCGCTGGGGGCTAGACAGGAATTAAGTTGGTACCATAGGTACCTTCTAGTCTATGGAGAAACGTCTTCTAAAAGATGGTCTGTTAGAAAGCTGCGATACTTGAGCGTGTTTAGTGTTCTGTCGTGAAAAACCGGACTATGAGCTGATGGTTCACTGTCCCGCACCACTCCATGTACGCTGACGTTCCACCTGACGAAGCCTAC
This sequence comes from Schistocerca cancellata, assembly GCF_023864275.1. Classification (NCBI taxonomy): domain Eukaryota; kingdom Metazoa; phylum Arthropoda; class Insecta; order Orthoptera; family Acrididae; genus Schistocerca; species Schistocerca cancellata. Next base: position 43,397,593 of record NC_064634.1, read on the forward strand.
GGGGACTGTTAACAGACCAATAGTGCATGTTTTGGCGATTTACCGGACCATGATTGGTAAATGTGTCTTCAACACTAAGCAAGATACGCGATTCATCTGGAGTATTCTGTCTTAAAGCCTATGTAAGGGGTTAACACAATCCTAATAATCGTTTCTATGCAGCTCCTCATGGAGACAGATGTGATAGGGATAGACCTATGTCGATGGAGAATGCGTGGGACATTTGCCTGGCTATGCCACTCCCTCGCGCGACTGCGCGAGAGCGAACGTGCGGATCAGCTGCAACAGCAGAAAGAACCCTAATTTCCATCACTTCTGCCATCACTTGTTTCCCTCTCTTACGTTGTCTAGGTGTTAAGCTACCACTTTCACGTAAGTGGTTGAAGAGGCTGATAACTGTCGATATGGTTGACGTGTATTGGGATATATTGCCGCATACACCGCACACGAACGAATTGCATTCTTCCCAGACTCTCCATATACCATGAACGTGTCGGCTTTGTTTGCGTTGGTAAATCCCACCGTCCACTCACGACCTACTGCTTGGACTATCACACACTAACTAGCAAGTCGGAATGCACTCAAGGGACACACAAGCATCCTGTAAGAAAACATAACATCGTACCTAGCAACTGCGCAGGTTGAATGGCACAGACAAGGGTCGGTGGCGAAACTATGCGTAAAAGTGCTAGACTTCTGTGACAAGTACCACTGACTTTCTAATTTATCCTACTTTTAGTTTGTTAATGTACAGCACCATCAGTGGCACTGTAGCGAGAAGGAAGTACTTCTCTGGGCGGTATCACCAACCTGGTGTCTTGCTGCTTCGGTAAATCCCTCGTTGCACAGTAGTAGCGCTCAGCCGCCAGGTTCCATGTAGGTGGTGATCCTGCTGAATTGGAGTGTTTAGGGATGCCAGTTGTTAATTGTCGACAACGTTTGTACTATACTTGTTTTAATACAGAAATAGCTTTGTCACACACGTCACAGATCAGCATTTGCAATATGGCGACTCTGGGCTATGCCATTATATTCGTCCCTTTACACACATTAACACAGTTTTCTGAGTTTACATAATGGTAAACACTTCCCACGACACGTGGCGTTCTGGTAACTAATAACTTCACTATCTATCTTGTTTGACAGCTGAAATATGTACTCGCGACCGTTCTTTTAGAGCCGCGCCGGTTACTCGACCGTGCGTTGAGTGGCTCCTCGCGACTAAAGTGCGCGCCATTTATGACGGCGGCCGATTTTAGGTTCGTTCTGCGCATCTGACGTCACAAAACACAGTCAGCCAATGAACAGAGAACGACGTTGCCACAGCTGGATTGCAGTGCAGAGCACGGACGAGTGCCTTCAGTTTTAGAAACCTTCAGTCATAAATAAAGTAATTGAACAAAAGCAGTGTCTTGATAGGAGACTTTCTTTTATAGAAAGTTTGGAAAAAGCATTCTTTATACCAATTGCTTCATATTCTATTAATTAATTAAACCAAACAAACAATAAGCCTCCTAATTCAGGCGATAGCAAGGAAAGGTGTTTGTATCATTCTCACAAACCGATTTTTCGCAGTAAAGAACAGCAGTAATTGTTTATTTCCTATTGTACTTCGACGAAACGTGAATAATTCATAGTCATACCAACAGTGTTTGTCGGTATTTTGCGTGATATGTTAAAGTCCTTTGGAGATGTATTGACTCACGAGCTGTGTTAGCGTAATGGTTAAAGTGTATGGCTGCTAAGCAAAAGGTTCTGAGTTCAAGCCTTGTTCGATACTTAAAATTTTCTTTATTTAAAAACAATATCAATGTGTCTTAGTTAATCAATTTTATTCGTTTGAATGTAATTTTGTGAAATTTCTAGTGACAACTAAAATCAACTATACAGAAAGTATACGCTATGGACTTTTACCTCTGCAAACTCTTCAAAATTTCGTGCAATGGTTTACTACATCTAATGCTGCACAATAACTGCGTTGCACTTCGGAACAAAATTAAGTCATTTATGGGGGGAAGGTATCAGTCAAGATGATGTGTAAAAATCAAATTTTTGGGCCAAATAGTTTTTGTGAAATCGAATGATAAAGTGTGTCAAAGCAGTCGAAACACCATGTGTCTGAACAGGCGAGCAGTGCAGTGATGACAAAATCGCGCACAGCGCGGAATGCGGAGAACACGTCTCTGTAGCAGCGAAAGGGTTAATGCGGCCGTGGTGGCTTTACTTCATAAACTGCGCGCTCCCCTCTAAACGTAAGTTTGCGAACTATGCTATGGCGCTGCTTCTCTTGGCGCGTACAACTGGCAACGCAGCAATCATCCGCGTCTGGGCGGGCATGCGCGAACCGCCAAGATAAATGAATTGAACTATAACTCTCCCTGTCCTCTCGAAGGACAAGAGAGACCACCCCACCTTTCTCCCTCAGCCAATGAGGACACTTCTCTCGTTTGAATCCAAACTTTCAGCCAATGGGCGTTCAGATCACTGTTGCTAGGCGGATCTGACGTCACGTTTGCGGACATTGTGACGGACGTTTGTCTCGTAACACTGTCTCGGATTGTAAGATCCTACTCCCAAAGAGTCGGATCTTGTCCCTACTAAGGTTGCACAACATTGCCTCATATGATTTCATCACTAATGCTCCTTGCTGACGCTTAATTGTTAAACGTACATGTAGCCTGGTTGCTACTGAGCATTCCCGATTGCATAAATATGCATAACAATTGACTTAAACACGTGAAGGGAATGCACATATGCATTACAAATGTTAATAGGCATTGTCCCATTTAAGAAATGTATGTCTGCACAAATAATACTCTTTCTAAATACTATTACAATCTATTTATTGGCTAACAATAAAAGCCCATGACTACTAATCCATTCTGTGAAAACCGCACATCAATAGCGCTTTCCATATCCGCAACATCTGTGGTGCAAATTGTAGGTGATTCACCCTCTATGTATGTATGTATGCAGTGCTGATGGAAACGATGATGTAATGTTGTAAAGCGAAAGATCTAAAGATGCCAACATAGTCTTGCCGAAACCGGTTATTTAATAAATGCTTCACTAGCCAGTATATAGAGGCTCTATGCAAGGGCGATGTACTTGAGGACAATATAATGGAAACGGAAGGGGATGTAGATGAAGATGAAATGGGAGATACGATACTGCGTGAAGAGTTTGACAGAGCACTGAAAGACCTGAGTCGAAACAAGGCGCCGGGAGTAGACAACATTCCATTAGAACTACTGACGGCATTGGGAGAGCCAGTCCTGACAAAACTCTGCCATCTGGTGAACAAGATGTATGAGAAAGGCGAAATACCCTCAGACTTCAAGAAAAATATAATAATTCCAATAGCAAAGGAAGCAGGTGTTGACATGTGGAAATTACCGAACTATCAGTTTAATAAGTCACAGCTAACTAACGCGAATTCTTTACAGACGAATGGAAAAACTAGTAGGAGCTGACCTCGGGGAAGATTAGTTTGGATTCCGTAGAAATGTTGCAACACGTGAGGCAATATTGACCCTACGACTTTTCTTAGAAGCTAGATTAAGGAAAGGAAAACCTACGTTTCTAGCATTTGTAGACTTAGAGAAAGCTTTTGACAATGTTGACTGGAATGCTCTCTTTCAATATCTGAAGGTGGCAGGGGTAAAATACAGGGAGCGAAAGGATATTTACAATTTGTACAGAAACCAGATGGCAGTTATAAGATTCGAGCGACATGAAAGGGAAGCAGTGGTTGGGAAGGGAGTGAGAGAGGGTTGTAGCCTCTCCCCGATTTTATTCAATCTGTATATTCAGCAAGCAGTGAAGGAAACAAAAGAAAACTTCGGAGTAGGTATTAAAATCCATGGAGAAGAAATAAAAACTTTGAGGTTCGCCGATGACATTGTAATTCTGTCAGAGACAGCAGAGGACTTGGAAGAGCAGTTGGACGGAATGGACAGTGTCTTGAAAGGAGGTTATAAGATGAACATCAACAAAAGGAAAACGAGGAGAACGGAATGTAGACGAAAAATCGGGTGATGCTGAGGGAATTAGATTAGGAAATGAGACACTTAAAGTAGTAAAGGAGTTTTGCTATTTGGGGAGCAAAATAACTAATGATGGTCGAAGTAGAGAGGATATAAAATGTAGACTGGCAATGGCAAGGAAAGCGTTTCTGAAGAAGAGAAATTTGTTAACATCGAGTATAGATTTAAGTGTCAGGAAGTCATTTCTGAAAGTATTTGTATGGAGTGTAGCCATGTATGGAAGTGAAACATGGACGATAAATAGTTTGGACAAGAAGAGAATAGAAGCTTTCGAAATGTAGTGCTACAGAAGAATGTTGAGGATTAGATGGGTCGGTCATATAGCTAATGAGGAGGTGTTGAATTGGACTGGAGAGAAGAGAAGTTTGCGGCACAACTTGACTTGAAGAAGGGATCGGTTGGTAGGACATGTTCTGAGACATCAAGGGATCACCAATTTAGTATTAGAGGGCAGCGTGGAGGGTAAAAATCGTAGAGGGAGACCAAGAGATGAATACACTAAACAGATACAGAAGGATGTAGGTTGCAGTAGGTACTGGGAGATGAAGAAGCTTTCACAGGATAGAGTAGCGTGGAGAGCTGCATCAAACCAGTCTCTGGACTGAAGACCACAACAACAGTAGCCATCTTCGCGTTTGAAATTTTCTTCAGATTCCACACACCTGCGTACTTCATTAATCGATCACTGTAAAGGTGATTATTACCTGATTAAACACTCTTTCTCTGTATAGGAGTGGAGTGCACGTGTGTTACACATCACAGAAAAGTCGCAGGTCTACGTTGGTATGGCTGTATTTGTCGTACATAATTGAATACAGCGTGTTTTTGCTTATAAACGGGTCCCTGCTGGAACCTGGAGAGCGGTCCGCCAGGCCCTGTACTTCCGTGTACACGGTGACGCGAGGCGTGTGGGCCACGCCCTGGCGACCCGCCTTCAGCCGCGAGCCGTCGCCAACCAATTTCCGCACGCAATGCGCCGCGGCTCGCCAATCCCGCTTTGTTTGGACTGCTGCCGCATTGTTGCCCTACCTGCAATCTGCCCGCACCGCAGCGCCGTCTCGCGCCACACGGCCGCGCCTTTGTCCCAGCTGCCACGTCGCTCGTCCGTGCTCAATGCTATAGCCCCTACCGTGCCTCCCCAAACAAGTGCCATCGGCGACCACGTCTGATGTGCGACCTTCTCGCATTCACAGTCCCCCTAGACAAGCAGAGCAGCGCTTACGCGCTAGTAAAAAGATATTTAACGGGAGAGTTCATATTCATTGTCCCTGATACAGACTAAGGTCATGAAATAACAACACTCAGTGACGAAAAATCTAAAGCAGGCACCTCGAAGGAAGTACAAACTATCAGCGACTGTGTAAATGATTAGATTTGCAATGATCTGTGGCGGCTAGAATGGCCCCCAGGTTGCTTAAGTGTGGCCATCATCTGGCAGTCACATTAAGTCTGTGAGGATATGTAATGTGGATGCAGTGCGTCAGGTGATTAGTGAGCATCCTGAATGGCCACTGATATTGTAATTTCACAATCTACTACAGGATTTTTTTCCATGAAGGCTCGGATTTAATGTTTAATTGCTAGGAAACCAATAAGCCTGTGGCAAAAGTAGCTATACAAATATACTGGGTGATCAAAAAGTCAGTATAAATTTGAAAACTGAATAAATCACTTAATAATGTAGATAGAGAAGTACAAATTGACACATATGCTTGGAATGACATGGGGTTTTATTAGAACAAAAAAAAATACAAAAGTTCAAACAATGTCCGACAGATGGCACTTCATCTGATCAGAATCGCAATAATTAGCATAACAAAGTAAGACAAAGCAAAGATGATTTTCTTTACAGGAAATGCTCAATATGTCCACCATCATTCCTGAACAATAGCTGTGGTCGAGGAATAATGTTGTGAACAGCACTGTAAAGCACGTCCGGAGTTATGGTGAGGCATTGGCGTCGGATGTTGTCTTTCAGCAATCCTAGAGATGTCGATCGATCACGATACACTTGCGACTTCAGGTAACCCCAAAGCCAATAATCGCACTGACTGAGGTCTGGGTACCTGGGAGGCCAAGAATGACGAAAGTGGCGGCTGAGTACACGATCATCACCAAACGACGCGCGCAAGAGATCTTCCACGCGTCTAGCAATATGGGGTGGAGCGCCATCCTGCATAGACATCATACGTTCCAGCAGGTGTTTATCAACCAGGTTGGGGATGATGCGATTCTGTAACATATCGGCGTACCTCTCACCCGTCACGGTAGCAGTTACGTTTTGCTGTCCAGCGCCATCTGTCGGACATTTTGTGGACTTCGTTTTTTTCGTTCTAATAAAACCCCATGTCATTCCAAGCATGTGTGTCAATTTTTACCTCTCTATCTACATTAGTCTGTGGTTTATTAAGTTTTCAAATTCATACTGACTTTTTGATCACCCAGTATTTCTTGTTTCACTCTGCATTAGGCCATAAGGAGCAATTCGTTTTTAAGTTCAACATTCATCTTGTATTTTATACTGTAGTAAGGACTGTTCGGTTTTCGGCTTCTTCGCTACGAACTGCTCGTTTCAAAACTACGTAGCTTGAAACGTATTTGTTCGATGTTCACGAAATTTTAATAGGGTCCGATGTTAACGAAATTTTAATAGGTGATAGACATATAAGTTGGTAATGGAAACTCAACTTCCTGAGTTTTTCAGTCGCCCATAAAAAGTTCTTATGGTTTTTCAAAAGTAACATTTTCTCAGTCCTGGATAAATATGTAGGGTGATCGGAAATTCCCGTTACAAACTTCTAGGACATGTAGAGGGTACTGAGTACATAAGATTTTGAAGAGGAACCCATGTCTTGAAACGTATCGTCCACGTTCTAAGACTGTTTCAATGCAGATGATTATCTCATCCACACCCACGTGAGGAATGTACTTAGGCGTGACCCAGTACAATTGTTGCAATCCATTTGAAAAGAATACTAACTCGTTCCGTTATCACTTACGCAGCGGCTCGATGTGGCGACCACCAACGTTGTTACACACATTGTACCTCCGAAGCATGTTCTGGTACACTCTCTCCATCCCACCTGGTGTCTCTTCAATGTCTTGTGCAGCGGCCAGAACTCGTGCCAGCAGATCTTCCTTTGTCTCTACAGGTGTCTCATAAATTAGGCTCTTCATACGACCCCACAAGAAGTAGTCCAGGGTTAAATCTGGCGAATAGTCGACAACAAGAACCCAGCATCTACAGCACCAGCCGAAGCGTGCCGATGCATTACAACAGCGGCTCGATGTGGCGACCACCAACATTGTTACACACATTGTACCTCCGAAGCATGTTCTGGTACACTCTCTCCATCCCACCTGGTGTCTCTTCAGTGTCTTGCGCAGCGGCCAGAACTCGTGCCAACAGATCTTCCTCTGTTTCTACAGGTGTCTCATAAATTAGGCTCTTCGTACTACCCCACAAGAAGTACTCCATAGGGGTTAAATCCGGCGATCGTGGCGGCCACGCGGTTGGACCACCACGGCCTAACCATCTTTCACCATACCGTCTGTTGAGATGTCTCTGGACAGCCAGTGAAAAGTGAGGCGGTGCTCCATTGTGCTGAAACCACATTTCCTGACGGACATTCAATGGTACAGCTTCCAAAAACGGGTCCTGTGAGCTTGGATGGAAGGAGGTATGGTCCAATCACATGACCGTCCAGAATACCTGCCCACACGTTAATTGTTCAAAAATTTTCAAATGTATGTGGAATCTTATGGGACTTAACTGCTAAGGTCATCAGTCCCTAAGGTTACACACTACGTAACCTAAATTATCCTAAGGACAAACACACACACCAATGCCCGAGGGAGGAGTCGAACCTCCGCCGGGACCAGCCGCACAGTCCATGACTGCAGCGCCTAAGACCACTCGGCTAATCCCGCGCGGCACGTTAATTCCAAACCTGTCTTAAAATCCCTGAACATGCGTGGCATAAGGGTTTTCGTCCGCATAGACATGGCTATTTTGAGGATTCAGAACACAATCGCTTGCGAACCTACATTCATCTGTGAAGAGAACTCGACGTAGAAACAGGGGCGCGTCGATGCAACGGTGCAGGAACCGTGTGCAGAAGGCGACGCGTTGTGGAAAGTCTGCTGGATTCATAGCGTGTACCCTTTGTAAGTGGTACGGATGTAATTGTTGCTCATGCAGGACGTCCAAGACTGTACTGTGACTAACAGCCGTTGCACGCGCAATTGTTCGCGAACTCGTTGACTGGCTGTCTTCAATGCGACGCAGTACTCCTTCTTCAAACTCGGGAGTGCGGCGTCGCCGTGGAGCACCACAGTCCAGCCTCCTCACGGTGAAGGTACCCGTTTCTCGTCGCCGTTGTGTAACCTGGGCAAACAGTTTGTGCGATGGTGTGTGACGGTGTGGAAAACGTTCGTGATACAGCCGACTAGCAGCTCTTCCGTCACCTACAGCTTCGCCATACACAAGGAGCATGTGTGTGTATTCCGCAAAACGTGTACTGCACCATGTTCCCTCTATCGGTGATGCACAGATATTCACTCGCTCTCACAGCAAAGCGGACAGTAAGTGACATCTGGGGATCGTTTGACGAAGTACACGTCATCTTGTCTACCCTGTTGCATACCAGGACAGGGAACTCTGAGACGTTTCTCTTGCCCTAAGCAGACGTTGACGAGGTACACATCTGAACTGAAACTGTCGTAGAACGGAATCGATACGATTCCGGACATGGGTTCCTATTCAAAATGTGCTGTACTCACTACCCTCTACATGTCCTAGAACTTCGTAACGCGAATTTCCGACCAACTTGTATATCAGAAAGTGTGGGTTAGTTTTGAAGATCTCTTTTGTGGTTGTAAGAAGCTATACCATTGTGACTGTACAGTGTGATGAGGATTTTGTAAAAAGTGATATTTAAGACTGATTCTGTCATCCTGGACCTCGCGACAAACAGCGTACACAGCAGCGAAACTAAATGCGTCGTTGCCTCTAACCTCTGGGCTGTTAGAAAACGGTTTGCCTGTGACTGCCAACGTAGCACTGCGCCCCTTGTTATTGTAAACGTTCAGCAGGAATAGAACCGGTCTTGTATATCAGTCTTTATAAAATCCGAATCACGCCTTGCAACTACAGGAGAAACCTTCAGAACAAACGCACGCTTTCTTTTACGTATTTACTCTGGGCTGAGATAAAGTTACTTCAGTAAAATCATAAGAACATTTTTTTGGGTGATTGAAAAATTCTGTAACTTGAGATTCCCACTACCAATGTACATTGATCGGCTGCAACATTATGACTACCGACCTACTATCGATATAAACCCATCCAGGCTATATCAGCGTCACCTGGCGAGGAATGACTACTAGTCATACACACGCACGGAGCACGTAGCGTCACTAAGCGTGCGGTCAGTGTGTAGTATGGGGAAGGCACGCGATCTATCTGAGTTCGGCCGAGGACAGATTGTCATGGCCAGGAGGCTCTGCAACAGCATTTTTCGAACAGTGCTGTGGTGAGTGTCTTCAACACGTGGCGAAACGAAGGTGAAACTACTTCCAGACGATCTAGGGGGTTGGGCGGCCACACCTCATTACTGATGTCGGTCGTTGTAGCCTGGGCAGACCGGTGAAACAGGACAAGCGGCGAACTGTAGCGGAACTAACATCAGATTTTAATGCTGGGCAGTGCACCAAACATTCCTAAAGATGGTCCTCCGCAGCCGACGGCCCTTGAATGTGCCAATGTTAACACCACGACATTGGCAACCACGAGTGAAATCGTCACGTGACCATCGGCACAGGATGTTGGCGCAGTGGCAGAGCGTTGCACGGTCTGACGAATCCCGATACCTTCTTCGTCGTGCCGATGGGAGGGCGCAAATTCGTCGTCTTCCAGGGGAACAGCTCCCTGACACTTGTAATCGGGATGAGACAAGCAGGCGGCGGCTCCGTTCTGCTCTGGAGAACGTTCACGTGGGCATCCATGGATCCAGCGGAGCTCGTACAAGGCGCCATGACGGCCAAGGAGTATCGTACACTGATTGCAGACCACGCACACTCCTTCATGAAGATCACGTTTCCCGACGGCAGTGGCTTTTTTCAACAAGATACTGCACCATGTCACAAGGCCAGGAGTGTGACTGAGTGGTTCGAGGAACACAGTGGGGAGTTCCAATCGCTGTGCTGGTCCCACAACTGGCCAGATATGAGGCCGATCGAACACATCTGAGATGTGACTGAATGTGACGTCAGAGGTGATTGTGCATACAGATGTGGTGCCAACAGCATCCAGTGACCTACCGAGGCCTCATTGCTCCCATTCCACTACACGCGGCCGCTTTTATCCGTGCCAAAGGTGGACTTACCGGCTATTGGGTAGGTGGCCATAATGTTCTGGCTGATCAGTGTACGTGTCTGTACCTATTCTGAGGTGTGTGGAGTGATCTGTTATTCTGTTATTCTGCGCAACGGATTAAGCTGAGATGTACCCTTTACCCTGTGGCTCCTGCAAGATGCAATTTCCACCCCCACACTACTACAGAAGTCAGACAGACGCTCCTAACGTTCTAAAGAGAAATGCCTGAAAAACTTTCAGCAATAAATATCTTCTGGAGTCGTCCGCTGTAAGGAAATGACACAAAAATTCAAAACAATTTCTTACGTAACTAGTGGGATACTTGGGTACTGGAGTAGTGCTAGTTAGTGTGAGAAAAACATGAAACTAACGAAAGTTATTATTTATTTTGCAAAAATTCTGAGAAATCACAATGACACTTTTAGTTATGAATTGAACAAGTTATATCCTGGTTCCTTTTGGAATGTGAAGTTACCTTTCAAGGATAGGATTCGCTAATGAAATTTCTATACAAAGATGCTTGTTGCCTTGGCAGAATGGCTGAGAGGCGCGCCTACTCAACTTGAATAATTATCCTTTAGAATGTTGTTAGGTACGGTCGAGGCTGTCGAGTGTGAAATGCAGTGAAGTGTACTGCTGTGGAGGAAATAATGGGGCTCGCAATAGCTGTAGCGCACAATATCGTAAGCTGCGATGACTGCTGTCTGTGCCGCTCGCTCTGGCAAATAAGATAACTCTCGTTCTATCTGGATTGACCTTCGCCAGTCAAACTCTCCCAATGCCTTGATGAAGTTGAGGACTCCTATTCGCCCCTAGTCTAACTATTGGCGTGGTACACCGGTCAGATAACCAGTCCACCGCGATGCCACTCAAAAATTCGCTCGCAGGCGTTTAACTATAACTCTGTCCGTTCACACCGCACAATAAGTGTGTCTGCTAACACAGTGAACAACGCTTAATCGCAAGGACTCAGTATAGAGTCGCCCTTTGATTCGCTCTCGACAGAGGTGCTCTCCCAGTGAAGTACTGAGGAGAGACTTGTTCCTCTCACTTTCGAGTACACGTACGAGCGCGCACGCTCTCATTACATGTTCTCGCTCCAAGAGCGACAACGGAACGACACCTCCCCACGCCAGACGTGAAGTCTCTTTCGGTCTCTTCCAATATTCCTTTAGCTCAAGGCATCAGAAATATCGTCTGCCAATTGGCATTGCTCTTCTAAAACGGGAGAATGACATTTCGTTTAAGGCGACCAATCCGGAAGCTTGTAGCTTTGGCGTTTGGCGTTTGCTGTCTCCCTGTGAAAATCTCTGAAACTGTGTACTATGTGTAAAGAATACGTAGGCAGGCCACTCCCACACAATGTAGCGGAATTTGCTTTTAAGCCAAACACGGGGTTGTTCCCCCCTTTCCACTCGGGCCCACGCTGTCCGCTACAGGCGGTCACCAGCTGACATTGCTGGGTCGTCCTCTGAAGGGCCTGGCGTCCCGCTGTGCTGCCTCTCTCCCGAACTAAAAGCCTCTGTGACCGTCGTGTCTGGAATGTATGTGTGCACGCCAGCCTGGAGTATTTCAACCACAGTGCGATCACTTGTCAATTGCATATCGTTTACATGAATTCATACAACATTGACTTTGTCTTATCGAGTTTGGGTTCGAATGAAGCATCTTGATGTGCGGAATACACTATTAAAACTTCATTAACGTCAGACGTACATTTCAAGCTATGTACTTCTGAAGTGAGCAGTTCGTTGCGAAAACGCCGAAAACCGGACAATTCTTGTTACAATCTACAACAAAAAATATGTGTTGAACTTTAAAACCAAACTGCTCCATATTAGCATAATGCAAATTCCACTATAAAAATATTGGTGTAATTGATTTTGCGACAGGTCTATTAGGTCTATTGGTTCACTAGTAATTAAAGCTTAAACCCGAGTCAGCATACTAAAACTATTGGACAGTAATACTATTTTTTTCTTAATTGTTTTAGTAATTATAGTCCCCTTCAATGAATTCTTCAAAAGAATCATGTGTGTCAAGTGAGCCGTTTATTCCTCTTCTATAATCTATTCACAATCAGTCACAACTGGCAAGATGGCATACTCAAGCCAGAATCATTCTGCACGTCTCAACGCTGCGTCCATTTTTATAGGGCACACCACCAGTCCTATATTTGTTGTATTTATTCATGATAATCTAATGTGAATCAGTGATGACAGCCACATGAAAATTTCCGTGGGCGCGTAAGATCGCTACTGCGCCAACACCGATAATTATCTTGCAGAGTATTAACAACAATGTTTTTCTCTAATTTCCGTGCTTCCTAAGAAAATTCGAGAGGAAAAATTCTGCCTCATGCAAGACACCTTTGTAGTTTTGTTTTCACCCAGACATGTTTCAGCACTTTTTGTGCTATTGTCAGTGGGTTTCTTTTGTTCTGCAAAATTTTTGCTACACGTTGTTTTCACAGAAACTTTTGGTAAAAATATTTACGTTTGTAAAATGAATGATTAGTATGCTTCGACACAGTGATATACGTCTCAGCTTTGTATTGTATGCTAACCAAAGTAAAAATTTTGATAATAATCGCTCATTTTACAAAAGTAAAGGTTTTTACAAAAGGTTTCTTTAAAGATAAAATGTAACAACAGTTTTGCAGGAAAAACTTGTCAAATGAATCCACTTAAGATAGCACAAAAATGCTGAAACATGTCTGGGTGAAAACAAAACTACGAAGGTGTCTTGCATGAGGCGGAATTCCTCTCCAACACTAATAACTCTGCTTGCTAGAAACTTACGAACCAAAACGTGGTATACTGTACAGCCGTTCATGGAAGCAGATTCCTCTGAATTAGCAAATGTTGCAGCTAGCATTTTGTGCAAGCACACCAAAGTTTAATGCACATTCATCTTCAATTATTTGATATTGATTTTATGCAACAAAAAATGGCTCTGAGCACTATGGGACTTAACTTCTAAGGTCATCAGTCCCCTAGAACTTAGAACTACTTAAACCTAACTAACCTAAGGACATCACACACATCCATGCCCGAGGCAGGATTCGAACCTGCGACCGTAGCGACCGCTTGGCCACCGCGGCCGGCTTTATGCAACATGCCAGAGTATTAACTACAATGCTTTCCCTATGTACAGTTACGTTGCTCAGAGCTCGAGTTCTTTTTTTGCCCATAGATTATTAATTTGTTTCTCCATTTGAACGTAGCTCAAGGAAAACCAGGGAAAACTCGGGCGAAGCCCTCAACTCTGAATAGCGCAGGTGCTACAATAATCAGTAATGGTTAGGAACTGCCGCGGAGCCCGTGAACATCAAAAATGAAGTACCGATTTTTAATATCAATTATATATGACAATCAATAAAACTTGTATAACTCGAAAGGCACTTTTACCATAGATGTGGACAAAAAATATCATATGTTTACGTCGCCGTTAAGAGAGATGAAACGAAGTGGTTGGTGGATGCATCCCGGACATGCTCTATGGGATTCAGATCGGGAAAGTGAAGAGTGTAACAGTAGCGTGTTTATCTCCCTCTAACCTACCAACCGAAACTTTAGTCCTGTCACGGGAAAAGTCACATATAACACTAACGTGCCGTGAAACACTCTAATGTTACCCTCCGAGAAGATTTCGAATTTTGACCGCGCGTGTGTAATGGACAAAGGTATCGGACTATAATTTTGAATACGGTGAAATTAACAGAAAAACTAAACGTACTTTAACCTTGGGAGTTACTTAAAGGGGTAAAATCATAAGTGAATGAAAAAAAAAAAACAAATTAGGATGAATAATATCCCAAATGCACTGCTTAAACTCCTCTACATATATCAGTTTTCCTTAGCAACAGTAATAGTTTAATTTTTTTCTAATAGGTGGAGAATACGATGGGGGCCCATAAACTAGTATAATTTTACTAGTCAACGCACTCTGATTATTACAGTAGAAAAGACTAATTCAAAAAGCTAATCATTCACTTCACTTGGAGTAGTTCATAGTTTACTTTGTAAGACAATAAAATACATCACCGGGCTTGATTACCTCAAAAAAGGAACTGTTCATGATAGAAATCACAACCACACTATTATTGAAATGAGCTTAACTTATTTGCCTTTTTTTATCACCTGTGAAGCAGGTTTCTAGACAATAATATTTACACAATCTTGCACTGTAATCCCACAAAAGTATATTTTGTAGTAAACTAAGGATACTTTCGCGAGAGCCTATCGATCTTCACTTTTGTCGTTTTAACTTTAACTTTTACTACTCCTTTTATTAGACAAAAAATTGCTTTTAAACACTGGAATGCAAGAATTGTTCATTTAAATCAGGATACTCGGTGTTAGTAGCACTTAGGTGAGAACCCTGCATGGGTTCTTGATCAAGATAGAAAATATGGTTCCGGACACGAATTTATAATGTTGTAATAATTATTAACACAATTCACAAATTAACTGGTCCATGCCCATATACATTACTGAATGTATGAAGTTAGTGAAGCAGCGGCGAAGACTGGTGGCTAGCGACATGGCGGTTGACTGTACTCAAGGTTCTTGATGTTCGAATGCTCTATAAAACCTCTTCTTGGCGTCGGATTTTCAACATTATAGAGCCATTCCTTTATGCCAAGAATACCAAATATTTGCCAGATCCACAACCGAGACAAATCCTTTATAAAGCAGCTTCCAGTTGCTTCTCTTGGCACCGTTGAAGTGTACCGCGCTATGACGAGCCACCGTACCGTTCACACCAAGGAACCGCTCAGTGCGACCGCCAAAACCACCTTTTACATCGCGCCATGCCCCTTCCGTTGCGGGAGGACCTCCCTACAGCTTTTACATGTTACAAATACAAGTGCCCAAGCATGAACCAGCTTTCAATAAACATTTTCTTTTTATGAACATACACATTTTGTAACAATTTAACAGTTTGGCATATCCTTTTGCTTTTTTCATATACACATTACAAAACTCTAATTTCCTTGCCATATATGAAGGAGTTTAAATAAATCAGAATACACACTCCATAATTGCAGGTACACATTTACATAATATACGAGGTGCGACAATTAAGTAATGAGACTGATTTTCTTTGCAAGATGTGGAAATCCCGCAGGCTTGTGTAGGCACAATATTTTTGACCTTGGTCTATAAGCTGCTTCTAGACCAAGCGGCACATCGATGCAAATGCTCAGTCATGAGTTGCGCTGTAATAAGTTAACACATGTTTGTGTCTCTTGTCAGGGAAATGGAACCTCATAATATTGCGCAATGGTATGCCATTTCATTCTGCGTTAAAATGGATGAAAACGCGACGACGGCTTACGGTAAGCTTCAGAAGGCTTTTGGAGAGGAGGTTATGTCGAGAGCTCAAGTTTTTCATTGGCATAAAATGTTTAGTGAAGGCAGAACGAATGTTGAAGATGAAGACTGCAGGGGACGACCATCAACCTCATGGAAGGATGTCAACTTGGCCAGGATGCATAAACTCGTACGATCTGATCGTAGATCACCCGTCAAAATGATTTCAGAAGAACTGAACATCAGTCGAGAAACGGTTCGTCTAATAATAATTGAAGATCTGCATCACGATAATGCTCCATCCCATACTGCTCTGTCAGTACAGCAATTTTTAAAATCAAAACCAATTTCAGTACTACCACAGCCACCTTATTCTCCGGATATCGCTCTGTGCGACTTTTTTCTATTTCCAAGAGCCAAGGGACACCATTTTCAAACAACACAAAATGTCCAAAAATCCGTGCCGAGGGTCTTGGAGGATATTACAGAAGATGAGTTCCAGAAATGTTACCATCAATGGCAGAAGCGCTGGAAAATTGTGTGCAATCAGAAGGGAACTACTTTGAAGGAGACAACACTAAACTTGACTAAAACGGTAGGCAACATTTTTCTTCACATCAGTGTCATTACTTTATTATCACACCTCGTAAACCTACTTCTAACCGATGTTACGTGAGGCCATGGTGTGTGTGCATTATCTTCCGTTTCCAAAGAAACATCAACTACCTGTGCCCTATTAGGTCGAGCATAATCGTCCACGAGTACGCAGTCTGGGCCCACTGCTCCTCGCAATGCCGCACATGGGGCCCCAAGATCTCGTCACAGCAGTTAAACCTTGCTGATTCACCCGTACAGTGTCATGAAGAGGTGTTCGACTAGTCAACATAATCCCTCCCCACACCATTAGGGATATCCCCCGATACCGTTCTCTTTCCACAATGTTTGGGTCCCTCAGCCGTATTCCACATTCCCTCCAGATGCGAATCCGTCGAGAATCACTCTTCCTACCAAATCGGGGCTCATCTGTGAAAAGAACATTGGCCCACTGTTCGACTATCCAGGTGGCAGGTTGACGAATCCGCTCTAGTAGATGCCCTCTGTGAAGGTGCGTCACAGGTACACATACAGCAGGCCTCCGACAGTAAACAGCACTCTCCCGAAGCCCTCCGTATGCCGTTTGCCTCGATACAACACGTGCAGTGGATGCTGCGAGGTCAGATGCAAATTGTCGTGCAGTACTAAGGCGATACCGTCGTGACCTTACAGCCAAAAACGGTCCTTCCTTTCCGATATCACACACGGTCGGCACTCCCTGTTCTTTCGGATACAGTTCCGGTCTCTATAAACTGTCGCCAAGTGCGAAAACAACAGAACTATTCACATTAAGCCATCGGGCCACATCAGTTTGCGAGTGACCTGCTTGCATTCTTCCCATGGCCGTCCACCGCAGAGTCTGGTAGGCGTCTTTTCTGTGCCATGCTGTACCGTCTGTGGCTGTGTACATGGCGATGGTGGATTTGGGACTACCGGGCAAACATTAGCCCTTTTGAGAGGCGCCATGACGCCATCTTTGGCGTAGTTGGCGTAGTTGTCTGTTGACCGGAATGCCATCTACCGTGCAGAACACAATCGTACGTACATCTGTTGACAGTTTGTATGATTATATCGTGAATTAATCATAGGACGGGGAAATAGCGGTTTGTTGCTTTAATTTTGGACACCAGCGTAGTAGCCACATCCTGTTCCTTGGACGCTGCAGTTATATCCCACTGGAGCAACCATTTAATGTCTTTATTCGCAGCAGATATCCTCGCTCACAGGATAGAATAGAGACTATGACAGCATGTAGTATGATTGGGTGCAACATGCAGGTGCCACGCGATTCTGGTTTCTTTTCAAAAACCTTATTGCTGATATAAGTTCAATAGCTCAACCCGACGTGCTTGGCCATTAGATTCTAAGACGTTGGACTGAATTTGTTCATGTAGAGACGGAATATTTATTGTTACCGGGGATGGTCTTCCGCTAGCACTGGTCCCTTTATCCATCTACTTAATCGCTCTCCCCTATTTGCTACGGAATTTCTGTTTGTGAAATATTTTATTTTATTTAGCGGATGGCACAAATCACAATCTGTAAAGAACACGAGAAAAATACATAAATTCGTAAATGCGCAAGAAGAATAAAAATAAAATTTACGCACAGATCGCAAACATCCAACGAAAAATAGAAACATCTACATCTACATCCATACTCCGCAAGCCACCTGACGGTGTGTGGCGGAGGGTACTTTGAGTACCTCTATCGGTTCTCCCTTCTTTTCCAGTCTCGTATTGTTCGTGGAAAGAAAGATTGTCGGTATGCCTCTGTGTGGGCTCTAATCTCTCTGATTTCATCCTCATGGTCTCTTCGCGAGATATACGTAGGAGGGAGCAATATACTGCTTGCCTCCTCGGTGAAGGTATGTTCTCGAAACTTCAACAAAAGCCCGTACCGAGCTACTGAGCGTCTCTCCTGCAGAGTCTTCCACTGGAATTTATCTATCATCTCTGTAACGCTTTCGCGATTACTAAATGATCCTGTAACGAAGCGCGCTGCTCTCCGTTGGATCTTCTCTATCTCTTCTATCAACCCTACCTGGTACCGATTCCACACCAGGAGCAATATTCAAGCAGTGGGCGAACAAGTGTACTATAACCTACTTCCTTTGTTTTCGGATTGCATTTCCTTAGGATTCTTCCAATGAATCTGCTTTACCAACGATCAACTTTATATGATCATTCCATTTTAAATCACCCCTGATGCCTACTCCCAGAGAATTTATGGAATTGACTGCTTGCAGTTGCTGACCTGCTATATTGCAGCTAAATGATAAAGGATCTTCCTTTCTACGTATTCGCAGCATATTACATTGAGATTCAATTGCCATTCCCTGCACCATGCGTCAATTCGTTGCAGATCCTCCTGCATTTCGGTATAATTTTCCATTGTTACAACCTCTTGATATACTGCAGCAGCATCCGCAAAAAGCCTCAGTGAATTTCCGATGTTATCCACAAGGTCATTTACGTATATTGTGAATAGCAACGGTCCTACGACACACCCCTGCGGCACACGTGAAATCACTCTTACTTCGGAAGACTTCTCTCCATTGAGAACGACAAACTGCGTTCTGTTATCTAGGAACTCTTCAATCCAATTACACAATTGGTTTGATAGTCATTATGCTCTTACTTTGTTCATTAAACGACTGTGGGGAACTGTATCGAACGCCTTGCGGAAGTCAAGAAACACGGCATCTACGTGGGAACCCGTGTTTATGGTCCTCTCTGAGTCTCGTGGACGAATAGCGCGAGCTGGGTTTCACACGACCGTCTTTTTCGAAACCCATGCTGATTCCTACTGAGTAGATTTCTAGTCTCCATAAAAGTCATTATACTCGAACATAAGTATGAATAATGATGTAAATAGACATATAAAGTCACAAAAGTCTTAGTGTACAATAAAATAAGACGCGCATCACTAACATATGTGCATATTACTAACGTAATCAATAGCCTGTTCGGTTGCATTCAGGAAACGAGCAATCTGGCCGTGGTTCACCCTAACAGGGCATTCCTCGACGATGTCACCGCAGTCAGACTCAAGAGAAGTAACCACGTGCCGTTTATACATGGAGTCCATACGTCTTCCGCGGTTCGTTCTTATCCGATTTAGCCCGGTCTCAAGATATGCACTAGATCTCTCTGAGATGTGTCAATAAAGCCATTTCCCACTCTTGACTCTGAGCACTATGCGACTTAACTTCTGAGGTCATCAGTCGCCTAGAACTTAGACCTAATTAAACCTAACTAACCTAAGGACATCACACACATCCATGCCCGAGGCAGGATTCGAACCTGCGACCGTAGTTTCCCACTCTCTACGACAACATTCTATCATGTCGAATTCATCTCGTTGAAGGTTTACAGCAGTAACCTATTGGAGGATTTCTTGACCAAAGTCTGTTGAGGTTTACATCTTCCAAGAAAGAACGAATAAGGAGCTGGAAGTTGTCTTGTACTTATTTGTAATCTCTAATGCATGCTGTTTGCGTACGTGAGGTGGTGGAATACAGCCAAGTATCGATAGCCAATGGACAGCGTACTTTTTAGTACCCCAGATAGCATTCTCAATAAGCGTGGTGTCAGAAAGACAATGGAACATGGAAAATGTGAAGGAGGGTCATTGTTTTAGACGAAGTAGCCGGCGCATGTACCGTTGATTAACTGGAGTTTAATGTCTCTCCGTTGCCTACAAGAAGTACTCGTATCGGGATATTCGCTCCGCCCGTGTTCCAGCTTTCATAACGTAAATTTCGGAACGAGGCGTTTTGGGAGATCATATTACGCGCCTCGTGTACCACTTGTGGAGATCAAAGCCAGCCTTTTTAATTTTTTCCCGCTTCACTCCTCCCAGACGTTCTACATCCTTTAATAGCAGGCGACCTTACAACAACACCTGCAGAGAGAATTTAATTTCACGCCTTACTCGACAAATGGTAAATTACCTTACAGCTCAGGGAAGCATGAGCTTACAAGGACTTGAGCTGAAGAGTGTCGCAGGGGCCAGTTGATCTTCTGCGAACTCAAATCTAGCGTTTTCATTTCAGAGTTTGACAGCACTTTCAGTAAGAAGCATCTCTGCTCCGGACTATTTAATTCTTCAGAACGAATTCTCAGCTAATGGTACCCTGGCAGTCAGTTCGCTTTTGCTAATATAAAATCTAAGAGACCACGATGGAGTTTAACGAATGGGATGGAAATCGGTGGATGTGATGTACATGTACAGAAAAACAAATGATTGCAGTTTTAAAAATACTAGATGATTTATTTAAGGGAAAGAACTTCAAAAGCCGCACTGTCTTAACCGAGCTGTCTAGGGCGCTTCAGTCATGGACTGTGCAGCTGGTCCCGGTGGAGGTTCGAGTCCTGTGTGTGTGTTTGTTCTTAGGATAATTTAGGTTAATTAGTGTGTAAGCTTAGGGATTGATGACCTTAGCAGTTAAGTCCCATAATATTTCACAAACATTTGAACATTTTTTGAACTTTGAAAGGTGGCTACACTGAGCCACAGCGCCAGAGATCACGCCAGAGAGTTTTGTTCCGCCGCCTCCACTGGCAGTGATTATTGAGAAGTAGCGGCAGGCAGTTCTTGCCGAGAAGTCGTGGTGGGCAGTTCTTGCCGAGAAGTTGTGGTGGACACTGTTTGTCGTGAAGTCGGAGTGAGATGTGGTAGTGGAGAGTGTTGTTCCATGTTTTATGCAGTGGTTTGATGGGAGAGATAGCAGATGTTGTTCCAATGGAGATATTGTAATGATCTGAGTGCTTTTCGTCAATACATATGAAGGTAACAAATTCCCTGTTTTTTCTTTTTAATATTTCTGTATCTCAAATAATGCATCATTACAGGTTCAGTCAACAAAGCATCTGGCTTGTGTTCTTGTATTAGAGTGTAATTCTGATTTTCTTGCGCAATTATAGTATTTCTAATTTTTTTAATTACTTCAATATAAATGGTACTTGAAATTTCTTGTCTTATTGGAGAAGAACCGTGCCAGATGTGTACGTTGAGTCACACTTCCACACACAGAACAGCTACACTTGTGCTTTGTTGGCTTCGTAGATTTTATAGTTGCTGGGGACTTAATTAATTAACTGTGTTAACGAAAATTTTGTTTCATTGTTTGTTGTTATTCTATGCAGTCAGATAGCGTACTAAAACTAGTCAGGGCCAGCCGTTTACGACACAGCGTAACCGGACAGCTACTAAAATTATTTGCTTAATATTTAAATATTAAATTAAGCCCCCATGCACGTGGATGTATGTCAATCTTAGAATTGCGGAAGATCTTAAATTTCCGAACAGTCAAAAAGTGTTTATAGTCAAAGTTTTCGCCTCGTGGCGACAAAGACCTACCGCGTCTGTCCCAGTCACAATGACGATTATTGTTAAATTCACGCGCCTGGCGCTCTCTTGTTGCATCCCGTACACGAAACAAATTACTTTCTTCAAACCCCTCTGCTACCTGTGATTCTAAATTTCTTCTGCTATCTTTTCCTACGATTTCGCCTTCAATTTGCTTGACTTGCTTTCGTAATGCCTCAACTTCCCTTTTAACGCGTTCATTAATTTTTCCCTGATTTTCAACATGCTTATTTATGAAAGAATTGAGGAATCCGTACCAAATGACAGAATAAATAACCTAACACAACAGTGTGAACAGTTAACTACTAAATGTGACCATACCGAAACCCGAGTCGCGACACTTACGGAAGACGTAAATAAACAGAAAGAACAAATAGATGACTTATCGGAAAGAGTGGAGGAGATTTCAGGTAAATTGACAAATCTTAGTTTAAATGGGGACAGAGATTCAGATCATACAGCACCATTGCCATTTGCAGAAACCGAAGAGTACCAGAACATATCAGCGCACACTCCGCTGCAGAGTGAAAATCTCATTCTGGAAACATCCCCCAGGCTGTGGCTAAGCCATGTCTCCGCTATATCCTTTCTTTCAGGAGTGCTAGTTCTGCAAGGTTCGCAGGAGAGCTTCTGTAAAGTTTGGAAGGTAGGAGACGAGATACTGGCAGAAGTGAGGCTGTGAGTACCGGGCGTGAGTCGTGCTTCGGTAGCTCAGTTGGTAGAGCACTTGCCCGCGAAAGGCAAAGGTCCCGAGTTCGAGTCTCGGTCGGGCACACAGTTTTAATCTGCCAGGAAGTTTCAATAACCTATACCTTTCATGAATCAGTTACCTCACAAAAATCTTCGTTACTCGAACTACTGCAATACAGCGAGCGTCTGTACTGCCAGTTAAATAAAAGATTCTAACTACTGAAGGCACTAACTACTGAT
Source organism: Schistocerca cancellata (assembly GCF_023864275.1). Lineage (NCBI taxonomy): Eukaryota > Metazoa > Arthropoda > Insecta > Orthoptera > Acrididae > Schistocerca > Schistocerca cancellata. The sequence continues at coordinate 43,420,230 of NC_064634.1, forward strand.
AGGCATACTTAGCAAATGAAAGATTTTGATAGAGAACAAACAATGTATTTACCTTAAAGTGTTCAAAAGTCATAATATATACATCAGTTCATGACATCCAGTCTTACAAATTTACTCTTTCTGAAGGACACAAGTCCAGATCGTCCGCTCTCAAAATTCTGCCATCTCTCTCCCCACATCCACCACTGCTGGTGCCTCACCTCCAACTGCGCAACGCTATGTGCTGTTCACATCCAACTACCCAGTACCACAATAGCTAATATTCCACCAATGCAAACCAGCCACAGACTGCACACAGCACAGTCAGTGATTTTCATACAGAGCGCTACGTTGGGTTACCAATATAAAAACCTAAACAGTCTACTTACAAGTGTGTACTCCCTCATTCTAGGTGATCGATGGATCATAATGAAACACCTCTCTGCTCAACCAGACATCTCTCTTGATAGTGCTGACACACACGTCCACAGCTTGGGATATTCAAAGGTTTATGTCCGCCGGTTTCCTCTCCGTCGAACACAAGACCATAAAGAGCGACAAGGACTATCTTTGCGGTATTTCTACCGCGTTATGAGGCCGATCGTGACAATTTTTTGTTGAACATCGTCACAGGCGATGAAACATAGATCCTTCACATCGAATCGGAAACAAAACGGAAAACCACGGAGCGGCCCCGCACCATCTCTCCTCAGAAGAAAAATCCAAAGCCGCACCCTCAGCAGGTAAAGTCATGGCGACGTCCTCTGGAACTCTAAAGGGGTTATTCTGTTTGATGTCCTTCCCTACGCTGCAACGATCAACCCTGAAGTGTACTGTGCTATCCGCAGAAAGTTGAATAAGAAAAGGAGTCACAGCGTGTTCGCCTCACAAAAATGCAGACGAACTTCTTCTTATCCGTGACAACGCTAGTCCTCACAGGTTTGCGCACCCGAGAGGAGCTCACAAAATTTTCTTGGTCTGTTCTTCTCATCCACCCTACAGCCCGCGTCTCACACCTTCCATCTCTTTGGCCCAGTGAAGGATGCACTCCGCGAGAAGCAGTACATGGATGATGGAGAAGTTGCTGGTGCAACAATGACCTTTAGGGCGGTACCATGCGGGTAAAAAGGCCATCGCAGTAAGGCATCCTAAGCTAGTCGAACGGGGATTTTATTGGAAAATAGGGTTTTGTAGCCGAAATAATGAGGAATAATATGGTTTCTGGGAATCCTGAATTAAAAATCCAGGAAAAAGGTGTTGTAATACTTATTCGACAGCTATCTAATGTATACAGCACATCCTGAAATTTAAATATTTTGATTATTTTTAAAGATATTCAGCTTCACAACTCCTCTTCATTCAGTCCAAATCTCAGTAGGTTAATAACTAGCAACATTAAAAACACAAATTCCATTTCTTCTGTACTTCATAGAAAATATCCTTTAATGTGACACACAAAAGTGTAGCTTTATAAAGTCAAAACCCCAGGCAGCGCGAGTAATGATTTTCTCAAGCTACCTTGTATGTTAAAGAGGCTCATTTCCAAAAATATTTCTTGTTTTCCACTGACATGATAATGATGAGCTTTCCCCACCTTCACTGCGAGAAGACAGATTATGTAGAACAAATTTCCACACTAGCTAAATTCTAATTAGGTATCTTCCTGTAATTTTATAGAATTAGTAGAAGTGTTTCGTTCGATGTTGTAGTGGACAATGTAGGCAGCTAGCATTCCGAATGGGAGAAAATCATCCCACAATGGCAGAAGTAAGCAATAATTTTTTTTTCCAGCGAGATTACTTAAGCGCTGCTACACGGACCTCTATGGAGCTATTCGGCATGATGTGCGGCGAAATCTTTGTGTTGTCCTCGTCTGCCTTCGATGAAGAACTGTTCAGAACGAAAACTCACAATTTCGTGCCGCGCCGCTATTAGAAAACCTTCGCTGTAAGCACGTTTCAGACGCTATCTCTTCGCGAGTGCATAGCTCGACATAACTTTTTTGTATATTTTGTAATATAAAACATCGACTAAGTTGAATTTACCGTTACATCTGAGGATTGTTACCGTGTGCCGTCCGTCTTAATCCGCATGCAGAGTACAACTGCTGATGACTGGCTTAGTCAGTCTTAGAAGGGAAGTGCATGACCTCGCACGAAAATGGGCTTAGAGTATAAATAACTCATTCCATAAAAGATGATATGAACCATTCGCATGAAAAACTGTGCATCTTACCGCGAGAGACATTCAAGGTGAAAGAGAGGAACTTTGATACCGCGAAGGAACAAGATATAAGGCCCAAAGATACACCGAACACTACAGAATGTTTCCAATCTTTTGATGTGTGCTCCTTTAAGCAATATGAACGCAACATGAGAAGAATTGTTGGTTTTGTAAGTAAAGTTACACGATCGTCCTTTCGTCATCAGACTACACTTTGTGCTGCACCATCAAATTTCTGCACCGAAGTACAAACCTCTGTTACAGTATGCCTGGCAAAAAGCAGGCTATGTAACTGACATACCAAAACCACCGTTTGGAAATGTAAGCAGTGTGGAGTTTGATACTGGATGCTTGAATGCAGAAGTAATATGGAAAGGAAAAATGTGGCCCTATTCAGATGTGCTTATCGTTCCGTTTGCAACGTAAGCGTTTAATTCCTAGGAACCCAACTCGAAACACTCAGCTTTCATTCTCGTTGTCTGTAGATGAGGCGTATCTGTACGCTGCAGTTTGCTTCGCCTAAAAATTAGATCCTGCATTTACCGTATTGTCAGGCAATTTATATCTTCTTTACTGAATGATGTAGCCGAAACATGTAATAAATTTGTTTTACCATACTTTTATTGCATCACAAGATGACTTCACACACGTACTACTAAAGCTGATACAAGACTGTTTCGAAACCTGTTCAAAAGCCGCCTGCACAAAGTCATAACTAAAACTGCCGGACTCCGATTGTTGGCGCAGAAGTTTATATAGATACTAGCAATTGGGCCGAGCGGTTAAAGGCGCTACAGTCTGGAACCGCACGACCGCTACGGTCGCAGGTTCGAATCCTGCCTCGGGCATGGATGTGTGTGATGTCCTTAGGTTCGTTAGGTTTAAGTAGTTCTAAGTTCTAGGGGACTTATGACCACAGCAGTTCAGTCCCATAGTGCTCAGAGCCATTTGAACCATTTTTGTACTAGTAATCGGAACCTAATTGTTTACATTATTTAATATTGGCCACTTGATGGTTTCAGTTAAAAGTTGCACAATTTTAGAGGGTGAGTTACCGAATTTAGAAGTATAAATCGTTACTTATATTCCAGAATAATAAACAAGTTGCAAGAGTATCGTTAACGTGCCAAAACACAGAAAATGTAGTTTTACAAAAAATGCGTAATTTACAAAACTGAATAACTTTGTAATTACAGAATAGACTTTAATACTAACATGATTGGTGGGACTTTCACTAAACTGAACGATAGTAACAGGTAGGCTTTACTGCAATAATTTTATAAATGTGTGTTTTTTTATTTGTTCACATTCATTGAGTACATCTTTGAATAAAAATTGTATTTCGTAACAGTTTCATTATAATTCATCATAACTCATCATAATTTCATAAATTTAGCCAATTAATAACATCACGACATGCACTCACTAACACACGCTATAGTGTGTATACATCGCGAAGTGGTATCGAACGATTTAGTTGGCTGGGAATAATGGCGGTTTTCATTAAGAGGCAGCCTATTATGTTGTTTTACATGATCCTCTTTGCTTTGACCACTTCACTGAAATCCCACACCTGCAGTGTGAAGACTGAGTAGCCGAGCAACAATCTGAAGCCAGTGGAAAAAGTCTGTTCAACAGATAGGGTTAATTTAGGCAGAGGAAACAGTAGCAACAAGTCACGACATTGAAATTATGTATGATTTTGGTTCTACCATATTGCTGTTTTGTGTCTTCGCATTACGAAAGTTCCTCACTTGGACCTTGAGTTGGTGATTATTCGAATGTCTTTTGTGGTAAGACCTACAATTCTGCACGCAAATGGCTCGTAACACTGCTTTTGGGATGAGCGATTTATATTCTAAACGTGTTTTCGAGCTTTTCGGAGATTTCAGGGACACACTCTTGCTTGTTAGGTGAAAACCTTTCGTTCTGAACGAACAAACCTGAACATTACCGGTGAACTTCACTTATATTTTCGTGTATTGAACTTGATTTGAATACCGAGATTGAGTTGAGACAAATCATTACGCCAAACATACTGGCACGAATATAAACACGTAGGTTTTCGCATTCACCGTCAGTATCATTCCTATCTATCTGCTTGTGCTGCCACGTCATCCTTTAAAATACTTAAAATGCTTCGATGCTAAAATAGTCGACGTTTCAGTCGCGTTGCGGCAGTCTTCCACAGGAGGGAGTCTGATTTGGTTGGAGAAAGAAATGGGCTGGGATTGCTTCAATACATTGCATTTCTAAAGGTATTATAACATCAACATTATATCTCTACAGTTGTTATGATCACTTATCACATTTATAACATCAATTATCAAAATTATAAATTACTGGAAGTAAAAAAAAGACGGAAGATAGCGCTGTAGACTTACACTGTAAGTTTTTTGAAGAAAGGGTAGATGGGGCCTGCCTCTAACTCAACTAGCCCAAAATATTAGAAGGCTGTTGTTTACAATTGCTTCTTGTTCAGTATTTCTGTCGTGTGTATACAATAAATGTTTTAAATACTAAGAATTGCAGTGCTTAGATGAATAACATAGGAAGATAATTTCGCACGTTTTTCTGTTCATGAATGAATATTTGCGCTAGTGATACGACGCATTTGGCCTCGTTAATGTAATTTGTTTTTTCGTTGATATATTTCGAATAACCAAAAAGAGAGGGAAGTTAGGTGAAAAGCATGCTTTCGTAATCCATTTAATTCCACTTTTTTATATTTGTATCGGTAACGAATGAAGCTGGAACTCCGAAACCAATGCTTGTTTTCTTAGTGGTACCGGTACTGCTTCTTGTTCGTTACATTTTCAGATTTCAACTCATATGGACAGCATTATTAATGTTCACGTTTGCCAAAAACTGATCTTCGTGTTCTTTGCTTGCTCTTTAACGCGTGCAGTGAGGAAAGAAGCAAGACAGTCTATCGTATCTTGCGCATGTCATCAAAGTGAACCATTATTGAAATGTAGAGGTATAGCTCCATGCAGAATAGAGTTCTTGTTTTATTAGATTGTCAGTGCATTAGTTTCACTGCAGCTTACGCGTCTTCTCGCACTGAAATCTTACCTATCATGGCTCATTCAGTGTGTGACCAGTAATAGCAATTTATAGGGTATAAATAAACAATATAATTTTCTTAAACATGTTCTCGCATTGTATAATACTATAAATGTCGTTAATGGAATGGTCTCAAACGGTTAGACCCCGTAAAAAGGATATTTTTCTTTAACGTATCTGACCTGTGTGAATTACGTGTAATCCTATCTTTCCAACAGTGGCCTTTTTGCTTCTTTTCCCGGAATATTTCTCGCCAGTAACTCTGTCGGATTTTTTTTTAACATCTGGAATGTACGTCTAATTTGATTCATATGCTTCACTTTACTTTTGAATTTCATTTTCTTCAAAGTTATAAGTGTATGCCATGCTTTGTGATATACCAGTTTCCATGTAAGATATGCACGACAGATCGTACTGATGTGAAACGAGTCATTTTACATTAACATCAATCTTTTTTGTAAACATGCCTCCTTGTTGACCATTTATTAGCTTTTTGTTTTTGATTGAAGACAGATAGACGTTAGTCAGCAATTCTTACCCGTTACCACTTACACATTAGCCATTGCGGAACAGGAGGCGTTATCAAAGAGAAACATTTTCAGCTTAGTTTCAAATTTTAGTATGCTGTATGTCAGGCATTTGATGTCACTGGGTAAGTGATCAAAATTATTGGTTGCAGTATTGTGAACTCCTGTTTGTGCTACACACAAACTTAACGTGGCATAATGAATGTCATTTTTTCTCCTGGTGTGGTAATTATGTAGGTATTGTTCCTGATGAAGTGCAGTGGATTATGCACAACAAACTTCATTAAGCAATAATTACATTGTGAAACGGATAGATTGCTACTCACACCACACGCCAAGCAGAAAGGAAGCAAGGCACACACACACATTGATACAATAATACACGCAAAACTCACACACACGACCATTGTCTCAGGCTGTTCTAGCCAGAATCTTTTTTAAAGAGGGCGGAAATATGAATAACGAATAATAATCGGCGGGAACAATGTCGGGCACGAGATGCTACACGAACAATCAGCGCTGTCAGGTAGCCGTGTGTTGTGAGGAGGCCGTTGATACAGTGTGGCTTGTAGAGATGGACAAACTGAAAGACGTAACTGTTTCGAAACAGATGAAACAGTACAATGTAATGTTTCGATACGCTGTTTCGATACAGTGAAACAGTTTGTGTTTTGTAATCTAATAAACCTACACATTTTATCGTCTTGACTGTCTACTGTATAAGTATATCCACATAAACACAAATGGGGTGTGAGAGCGCTAATCATATCGCAGAAAGTATGAAATTATCACTTAGGCGTCTTGGCAGTTTCGTATTTCCTGCAGCAAATGCGCTGCTTTCGTGTCGTGTGATTTTCATACTTTTCAATTGGCTGAAGACAGCCATAGCTGAAGACAGAAGAGCCACCACGAACGGAACTGGAGGTGGGAGCAAACTGCAGAAACAACAGATATGCTACTGGGGTTCGCACATTCCGTTAGTATGGGTAATATACCCATCCTGCTAATTTCCATGCACACAAAGGGAATCATTAAGGATAATAGGCACAGTGACTATAGACTCACAAATAACGCCAAATAATTCGAATAAATAATAAAATACAACAGAAAAAATTTTGTCTTTCTACATCTACATCTACATCTATACTCCGCGAGCCACCTTACGGTGTGTGGCGGAGGGTACTTATTGTACCACTATCTGATCCCCCCCTTCCCTGTTCCATTCACGAATTGTGCGTGGGAAGAACGACTGCTTGTAAGTCTCCGTATTTGCTCTAATTTCTCGGATCTTTTCGTTGTGATCATTACGCGAGATATATGTGGGCGGTAGTAATATGTTGCCCATCTCTTCCCGGAATGTGCTCTCTCGTAATTTCGATAATAAACCTCTCCGTATTGCGTAACGCCTTTCTTGAAGTGTCCGCCACTGGAGCTTGTTCAGCATCTCCGTAACGCTCTCGCGCTGACTAAATGTCCCCATGACGAATCGCGCTGCTTTTCGCTGGATCATGTCTATCTCTTCTATTAATCCAACCTGGTAAGGGTCCCATACTGATGAGCAATACTCAAGAATCGGACGAACAAGCGTTTTGTAAGCTACTTCTTTCGTCGATGAGTCACATTTTCTTAGAATTCTTCCTATGAATCTCAACCTGGCGCCTGCTTTTCCCACTATTTGTTTTATGTGATCATTCCACTTCAGATCGCTCCGGATAGTAACTCCTAAGTATTTTACGGTCGTTACCGCTTCCAATGATTTACCACCTATGGCATAATCGTACTGGAATGGATTTCTGCCCCTATGTATGCGCATTATATTACATTTATCTACGTTTAGGGAAAGCTGCCAGCTGTCGCACCATGCATTAATCCTCTGCAGGTCTTCCTGGAGTACGTACGAGTCTTCTGATGTTGCTACTTTCTTGTAGACAACCGTGTCATCTGCAAATAGCCTCACGGAGCTACCGATGTTGTCAACTAAGTCATTTATGTATATTGTAAACAATAAAGGTCCTATCACGCTTCCTTGCGGTACTCCCGAAATTACCTCTACATCTGCAGATTTTGAACCGTTAAGAATGACATGTTGAGTTCTTTCTTCTAGGAAATCCTGAATCCAATCACAAACCTGGTCCGATATTCCGTAAGCTCGTATTTTTTTCATTAAACGTAAGTGCGGAACCGTTTCAAATGCCTTCCTGAAGTCCAGGAATACGGCATCAATCTGCTCGCCAGTGTCTACGGCACTGTGAATTTCTTGGGCAAATAGGGCGAGCTGAGTTTCACATGATCTCTGTTTGCGGAATCCATGTTGGTTATGATGAAGGAGATTTGTATTATCTAAGAACGTCATAATACGAGAACACAAAACATGTTCCATTATTCTACAACAGATTGACGTAAGCGAAATAGGCCTATAATTATTCGCATCTGATTTATGACCCTTCTTGAAAATGGGAACGACCTGCGCTTTCTTCCAGTCGCTAGGTACTTTACGTTCTTCCAGCGATCTACGATAAATTGCTGATAGAAAGGGGGCAAGTTCTTTAGCATAATCACTGTAGAATCTTAAGGGTATCTCGTCTGGTCCGGATGCTTTTCCGCTACTAAGTGATAGCAGTTGTTTTTCAATTCCGATATCGTTTATTTCAATATATTCCATTTTGGCGTCCGTGCGACGGCTGAAGTCAGGGACCGTGTTACGATTTTCCGCAGTGAAACAGTTTCGGAACACTGAATTCAGTATTTCTGCCTTTCTTCGGTCGTCCTCTGTTTCGGTGCCATCGTGGTCAACGAGTGACTGAATAGGGGATTTAGATCCGCTTACCGATTTTACATATGACCAAAACTTTTTAGGGTTCTTGTTTAGATTGTTTGCCAATGTTTTATGTTCGAATTCGTTGAATGCTTCTCTCATTGCTCTCTTTACGCTCTTTTTCGCTTCGTTCAGCTTTTCCTTATCAGCTATGATTCGACTACTCTTAAACCTATGATGAAGCTTTCTTTGTTTCCGTAGTACCTTTCGTACATGATTGTTATACCACGGTGGATCTTTCCCCTCGCTTTGGACCTTAGTCGGTACGAACTTATCTAAGGCGTACTGGACGATGTTTCTGAATTTTTTCCATTTTTGTTCCACATCCTCTTCCTCAGAAATGAACGTTTGATGGTGGTCACTCAGATATTCTGCGATTTGTGCCCTATCACTCTTGTTAAGCAAATATATTTTCCTTCCTTTCTTGGCATTTCTTATTACACTTGTAGTCATTGATGCAACCACTGACTTATGATCACTGATACCCTCTTCTACATTCACGGAGTCGAAAAGTTCCGGTCTATTTGTTGCTATGAGGTCTAAAACGTTAGCTTCACGAGTTGGTTCTCTAACTATCTGCTCGAAGTAATTCTCGGACATGGCAGTCAGGATAATGTCACAAGAGTCTCTGTCCCTGGCTCCAGTTCTGATTGTGTGACTATCCCATTCTATACCTGGTAGATTGAAGTCTCCCCCTATTACAATAGTATGATCACGAAACTTCTTCACGACGTTCTGCAGGTTCTCTCTGAGGCGCTCAACTACTACGGTTGCTGATGCAGGTGGTCTATAGAAGCATCCGACTATCATATCTGACCCACCTTTGATACTTAGCTTAACCCAGATTATTTCACATTCGCATTCGCTAATAACTTCACTGGATATTATTGAATTCTTTACTGCTATAAATACTCCTCCACCATTGGCGTTTATCCTATCCTTGCGGTATATATTCCATTCTGTGTCTAGGATTTCGTTACTGTTCACTTCCGGTTTTAACCAACTTTCCGTTCCTAATACTATATGCGCACTATTTCCTTCAATAAGAGATACTAATTCAGGAACCTTGCCCTGGATACTCCTGCAGTTTACCAATATTACGTTAACTTTTCCTGTTTTTGGTCTCTGAGGACGGACGTTCTTTATCAACGATGATAATGTCCTCTCTGGTAAGCCGTCAGGTATTTTATCGTTTCGCCCAAGGGGGGGTCCCTCTAACCTAAAAAACCCCCGTGTGCACGCCACACGTACTCTGCTACCCTAGTAGCTGCTTCCGGTGTGTAGTGCACGCCTGACCTGTCTAGGGGGGCCCTACAGTTCTCCACCCAATAACGGAGGTCGATGAATTTGCAACCATTATAGTCGCAGAGTCGTCTGAGCCTCTGGTTTAGACCCTCCACACGGCTCCAAACCAGAGGACCGCGATCGACTCTGGGCACTATGCTGCAGATATTAAGCTCAGCTTGCACTCCGCGTGCGATGCTGGTTGTCTTCACCAAATCAGCCAGCCGCCGGAAGGAACCAAGGATGGCCTCAGAACCCAAGCGGCAGGCGTCATTCGTTCCGACATGTGCTACTATCTGCAGCCGGTCACACCCAGTGCGTTCAATAGCTGCCGGAAGGGCCTCCTCCACATTACGGACGAGACCCCCCGGCAAGCACACCGAGTGCACACTGGCATTCTTCCCCGACCTACCCGCTATTTTCCTGAGGGGCTCCATAACCCGCCTAACGTTGGAGCTCCCTATAACTAATAGGCCCGCCCTCTGTGACTGTCGGGACCTTGCCGGAGAATCGGCCACTGGCCCAACAGGCGAGGCATCCTGTGGTGGCTCGGAAACGATGTCATCACCACTAGGAAGCACCCCGTACCTGTTGGAAAGGGGTAAGGCAGCTGCCACGCGGCCAGATCCCACCTTCGCCTTTCGGCCAGGCACGCGAGAGCCCACCACTGTCCGCCATTCACCCTTGAGTGATGGCTGACCGGTAAGATGCTCACTGCCGGAAGACGCAGCGACATCAGGGGTTCCATGTGATTCCAAGGCCACCGGAGTAGGCATAGGTCTCACCACAGTTGCCCCAACGCCACTACGAGCCGACGCCTGCGCCTCGAGCTCGATGAGCCTAACAGACAAAGCCTCCACCTGCCCCCGAAGAGTGGCCAATTCTCCTTGCGTCCGCTCACAACAACCACAGTCCCTACACATGACTATGTTTACCCTACCCTATACGGTGACAAATTCCCAAGATAATCTTCTGATGAGCTACTCTGATAATCAAGAAACACTCACTGAAATACGAGACGCGAAAACTACGCTAGGTTTTCCCAGAAAAACTATTTAAAAGCTAAGCGCAGCAAATAAGTACAAAAACGCTTTATACAAACAGTACTCGCTGCTGCTGGTGCTCTCGCTCTGGCTGTCACAAGACAACTGCTGATTCAAGTGACTAGTGGCTAACGGCCGCGAAACAAACAAAGACGGTTTTAGGGCGCTTTCTGTTCTAAACGATCAAGAAAACACTAAGAAATCTAACACGAAAACTACGTAAAGTTTTATCAAGAACTGTTAGTTACTATGCAGAGCAGATAAACACAAATAGAATCCCTTCCTTAGTGGAAGGTCGTAAACAAAATGCAAAATAAACGCTTTATACAAACAGTACTGTGCTGCTGCTGGTGCTCTCGCTCTCGCTGTCACAAGACAACTGCTGATTCAAGTGACTAGTGGCTAACGGCCGCGAAACAAACAAATGACGGTTTTAGGGTGCTTTCTGTTCTAAACGATCAAGAAAACACTAAGAAATCTAACACGAAAACTACGTAAAGTTTTATCAAGAACTGTTAGTTACTATGCAGAGCAGATAAACACAAATAGAATCCCTTCCTTAGTGGAAGGTCGTAAACAAAATGCAAAATAAACGCTTTATACAAACAGTACTGTGCTGCTGCTGGTGCTCTCGCTCTCGCTGTCACAAGACAAGGTGTTTCGAACCGTTACTATAAATTCAACATGCTTCCTAGTCCTTCCCATTCACCATTACACTATCAATGATGTGTCAAACAGATTGCTTGCAATTATACCTACATCAAATTTATGTATATGTCTAATAACTGTCACTCTACGCCTTTTTTTATTCAAAATGTTGTAGGCTTACTTACGTTTCTTAATATGATTACTGTACATGAACAGAGAAGTGTATGTTATCAAAAAGTGTAATTTAACTGAATGATTTTCACATATTTATTATTTTGAATGTGAATAGTATGCGTTGTTTTATTGTTTGGTTAGTGTTTATAAAGCAGATCTTACGCCATTTCGGAATATGACAGTCAGCTAGAAACGAAGCTTTGTTTTCGGATATCTTAAGCTTCATGCTATTGCTTGTCAAAAAGATTTGGACACTCTTGAAAGTGTTTCATGAAGTGGTATGTTAAATGTGTTTCAGTACCTGTGCCGAGCCCGAATCTCGTCCGACACAGAGGGGAATGAAACATCACTGTTTAGATACAATTAGTCCGTTCCAAGCACAGGTGGACTGAAACAGCCTTATTTTGAAACAACGGTACAGTTTCTGTGTCTGGCTCGAGATCGAATCTGGTCCAGTTATCCGAGACAGGAGCGGAATGAAACACCACTGTTTCGAAACAGTGAACCGTAGCCGTTCAGAAACACTGAAACAGTTCCACGTATCGACACACTGTATCGAAACATAGAAACAGTGGCCAAGTCTAGTGGCTTGGAAATCGGAGCGTTTGCGGTTTGGAAGGCAAACGCAGGAAAGAATACAAGTAAACACTGCAATCAGGAATCATGTGTACAAAAAGAATATTGCTTCAACAGTGGCTCCATTTATGAATGAAATGTGATTCCGTGAAACTTTAGATGAGGATTTGATGGATAGGTAGACCCGTAAACGACTCAGGCTGACATTTTTGATGAAGCGATTACATCTCCACATAATAAAAGCACCTGACGCTATTCACGATACGACCACAAAAGTCGATAGATACACACAACGGTCGAGGCCACTGTCAAATCAATGTGACACGGGGAAGTATCACTGCTGTGAACTGTAGTGGTATAAACGCAGTCATCCTAATGCTTTGGGCTCTGTTCATGACGTAATGGCAACTCCCTTCTTTTTTTTACCTCCACGTGAATTACACATGAAATTGTGTTTGACTGTATAAATTAACTTCAAACAACATCTTTTTATCGCTGAATACAGCGCTGATCTCTCTGCCTTTTTGACGCGTTCTCAGTAGTCGATTTGAGAAGAATGTGTTGTGAGCCCTTGTGGTGTTCATGCGCACATTTTTTAGAAAAGCTTTTTAATTCAAGGTTTTGTGTGTTATGCTGTGTTCCTCGAAAAAAGGATTAAAAGAGGGAAATAATCACGAGGAAAATTTTTTGTAACTAATCGTTTCTAAAAGTGGTAATAATCAATATCACCGTCATGTTCTCCTCATCAAAGAAGAAGTATACTTCTTGACACATTGTGCCAACCTTGAAAACTACAAAGAAGTGACAAAGATTTGTAATAAACAATTTTACAAGTTTTGTGAATTATTATATCTCAAAACGCTGATTCACAACTGTTTTGCGCTCTAAGTTATTCAGATGTATGCAGACTTCACCAATGTTCGCCACTGAGGTCTGCTGGAAAATTTTGAATATCCTATCGACCCCTTAACGAAAGAGTGGGTTAGAAGGAGAGGGGATATGCCCCGACGGGAGACTATCCATAGGTTAGGCGATTTGCTGGTATTGGTAGCCCACAGCGAATCAGCGACTAATTTTTGGAGCCATTCTTTTCCGCCTGCCGGTCGAGGAAAACCCTCGCAAGTTATGTGTGTGTTGTCTCTTGCCCGTAGGCCGCGAATACGCTCGGTCCCTGACACCGGGATCGCCTGTAACCATGGCGACAGGAGCCTGCAGCCGTCATTTCCAATGATGTTATTAGGCTGCTTCCAGGTTTCAGTTGCCTCTCTTATTATGTGCGGGCGCATCCACGACTGTCTTGCAATAACTGGGACTTCTTGGAACTTTATAGGGTGTCCACAATAGTGGTGATGTTGCGCTAGTTCCTGTCTGTTATGGTGCCCCAGGCAAACCGTGCCCTGATTTCTGACCTGACGTATCACGCTGGCCCCACCACAGACGGCTAAAACTGGTTCATTCCGCACTAGGAGGGAGGGGAGGGAGAGAGTAGCGCTGAATGCAGACCAGTTCTCTCTTGTCCTCGGAAAGCAGTTCACGTTCGTTTCCGTAGTGTAGTGGTTATCACGTGCGCCTCACACGCGCAAGGTCCCCGGTTCGATCCCGGGCGGAAACATTATTTTAACGTATAGTTTCGTGTTATTGAGAACAGTGTAAACGTACGAAGTAGAGTCGTACCTGAAAAGACGCTTTGAGCTAGCAGAATAAAGGTTTTAATGGTTAGTGTAGCAACCTTGATATTAAAACAGCCTTCCAAAAAATTTTGTTGTTTATCGGATGTTAACCTAAATCTTTGTCACTGCCTTTACATGGACCTCCCAAAACCAGATTTCATAAACCGATTTCCCTATACCGATTTTGATTGGTCACGTAAGGACTGCAGTGTCTATGAGTAATTGGGATGAAAGGAGTGGACAGGAAACGGGATGACAAAGAAATAGGAAGGAAGTAAAGGCTTTCAACCGCACAGGGCGTTGCGGCAATGAAACGGCGAGAGTCGAAAATTCGTGCGGAGCCCCTTTTATAACGTATGAAAACTTATACTTACAAATTATAACAGCTACATTTGTTTACAGAAAAATTACTTCTTTTATGTTTCAAATAAAGGCTTATGATTTCGATTGATAGATTGCATGGTTTGATTATTTTCAGGGTCTTAATTTGTTAGTTGTCCTTTAAACGCCCTTATGTTTTATTGTATTTTTGGTGATATGGTTGCTTTTTTGGTTCAATTTTTGTGAAAGCGAAAGTATTTATGCTTTTACATGTTGCAGTTTTTGTCTTTTATCACTCTTTATTGATTTTAAATGGAGTGACATGCTTTATGGTGCATTTTTTAAACGTAATGGCATACACGAAAATAAAACATACATATGAATAGTAAAATATAAGAAAATTGCAATTAAGCACACGATCTATTGGTCAGGGAGCAAAAGACAGATGGTGGCATACATGAAATAGTAGGGACTTACACGTGAACAATAATAAAAAGATACAAGCAACTTACATTTAGACTCACGATATATGATCAGAGGTCAATGAACATAAAGGACGGACACAGTGCATTATAATAAATTAAAATTTTGTTTAAGAAAGACGAAGGGCGGAGAGTGAGAGGCAGAGACAGAGAGACAGAGAACGGGAGAGATATAGAACATTTGTATATAGAAATATTGTTTAATTTATATGGAGTAAGGTGACGCAGAATTTATATCTGCTGCTTCTCTATAATGGGAGTCTCTTATTTTTTTGTACACTTTGATTGCACACAACAGTTTAAAAAACAAATAAATAGAAATATTATTTTATTATGCATTTAAAACATAGCACAATAATACACCAAATTTACATTGATATTCGTAATGATTAACAGAACATCTTTGATTTCGTACTTTTAGTTGCATTCGGGAACGACACGGAGCAGTCATGAACAGGAAGAATACATTTAATTGATCAGAGAATATGTACTTAACACTTATCACTTCGACTTGTGTGGGGTGTGGTAGAGGTGGGAGGGTGCGACAGTGGCGACTGGGGCATGTCGGGAAAAGGAAAAGGGGGGGGGGAGGAAGGGGTGAGGTGATAGCCACGCCTCGTTTTGTGGTCTGCGTCCCTGAAGGCTGCGTCCATCGCGATGTCAGGTAGTTCTGGAACATCTCTCGGTACTTTTTCCGCTGTAAAGACCTGTTGTGCTCTTCCCACAAGTCCACGAGAAAGCTCAATTTATGCGTCTGGCGTTTTGTAATGACTGCATGTTTTGTCATTCTGAGAATCTACAGAGTTGCTACGCGCTTGGGCCTCGGAAAGCTTTTACCGTCAGGAATGGTGGGCGCCGTGACTCAGATGGTTCTAGCGTCAGTCCTGTTGATATGGGCCACCATTCTTTTACGGGCTACCCGTATTTCGCTGCTCTGCCTCCAGGAGAATGTGTTCTACCGTGCGTTCTTTACCGAATGTTTCTGTTTTATCTCCGCCAGGCAGCACGCAGATGGTTCAAATTGCTCTGAGCACTATGGGACTTAACATCTGAGGTCATCAGTCCCCTATAACTTAGAACTACTTAAACCTAACTAACCTAAGGACATCATACACATCCATGCACGAGGCAGGATTCGAACCTGCGACCGTAGCAGTCCCGCGGTTCCGGACTGCAGCGCCTAGAACCGCACGGTCACCGCGGCCGGCCAGCACGCAGATTCGCGCCAGTTTTTCGTTCGTGGGTATAATTTTGTGTACAGCCCTGTAGCATGAATCTTCGGAGTAGGTTGTCACGACACGTTCTGAGATATTCTCCCGTGCAGAGTCATGGTCCAGAAGACTTACGCCGATTTTGCATTTTACGGCGTCCCCCTGAGCTCGCCGTATATTTTCCGTGCAGTCCTCTTTATTAGGTTGGACACAGTAAACAGCGCATAGCTTTTGTCTGTTATTATCTGCTTTACACTGAGGCGAAAAAAATCATAGGATACCTCATAAAATCGTGTCGCAGCTCCTTCTGATCGGCGTAGTGCAGCAACTCGACGTGTCGTGGACTCAACGAGTCGTTGGAAGTCCCCTGTAGAAATAATGAACCTTGATGCCTCTACAGCCGTCCATAACTACGAAAGTGTTGCCGGTACAGGATGTCGCGCACGAACTGATCTCTCGCTTATGTCCCACAAATGTTCGATGGGATGCACTTCGGGCAATCTGGATGGCCAAATCATTCTCTAGAATTGCCCAGAATGTTCTCGAAACCAGTCGCGAACAATTGTGGTCCGGTGACATGAGATCGTTGTTTGGGAACACTAAGGCCATGAATGGCTCAAAATGATTTCCAAGTCAAACAATAATATCAGAAATTGAGTCCACCTTGATCCAAAACACCTTGTTATTCGTTTATTTCTTTACTCTCCCGAACTAGTTTCGGCGACAAACATCATCATCATGACTGCGTTTTTTAAATCTTATTTATTGTATGTTTCAGAATACTCAGTACTGTAGAACACTCAGTAAAATGTCGTTTATTGAAACTGAACTACACTTCTCGAACAATCACTATATACACACAGAAACAAATAACTTGTAGACGGCCATCATCAAGAGCGTCGGTGAGGTCCGTCGGAGTTGGTCCTAGCTCGGCGAGGAACTGGCTGTACTGCTGCTGCGCTGGCCTTATAAGGCCGGCGGAGTACTTCAACTTTCCCTGTATCTGTGAGGCGACCTCTGCAGAAAAAGGTTCGCATTAGTCTCTAGCAAGTTCTGTTTGTTTCGAAGAATTGTTTTCCTCTTGCTTGCGCCTGCAAGTGCTTGTGTACGTTATATGGTACATAGAGGTGTCTTGAGTGTAGTCTGCCTGACAGGGGCCGTCTGTGGCAGACGTAACATATGTTACAGCGTGTTTTAAGAATTATTTTTGCTGTTTGCGACATTTTTTCTGTGCGCTTTTTTCTCTTTTTTTCTGTTGCCGTTTTTTTTTTTTTAACTGAGCAACCAGCATGTCATGTTCGTTGGATGGTATGTAGCTGCTTTTATACACAAAAAAACTCTCACACTTCGTTTCTCTGTGTATAAAAGCAGCTACATACCATTAATCCAACGAACATGACGTGGTGTTCGGTCAAAAAAACGCACAGAAAATATGTCGCAAACAGCGACAATAATTCTTCAAACATGCTGTAACATACAATAAATAAGAGTAAAAAATCCAATGATGGTGATATTTGTCGCCGAATTGCATCAAGGCGGACTCAATTTCTGATATTGTTTTTTCTATGCGAACAGGGACCAAATGAAAGAGTTCCAAGATAAAATTATTGATTTCGAAGTAGTCGAACATAACCGTTTCCAGTCAGTGACTGGTTCAGGTGGACCAGAGGATCCAGTCCATTCCATGCAAACACAGGGCAACCCATTATGGAGCCACCACCAACTTGCACAGTGCATTGTTGACATCCTGAGTGCATGGCTTCATTGGATCTGCGCCACGCTCGAACCCTACCATCAGCTCTTATCAACAGAAATCGGGAGTCACCAGGCCACGGTTTTCCACTGGTCTACAGCCCAACCGTATTTATGGTCACGAGCTCATGAGAGGCACTGCAGGCAATGTCGTACTGCAAGCAAAAGATTTCGCGTCGGTCATCCGCTGCCACAGCCCATTAACGACAATTTCGCCGCACTGTCCTAACGGATACGTACGTCGTACATCCCACACTGATTTCTGCGGTTATTTCACGCAGTTTTCCTTCTCTGTTGGCACTCACAACTCTAGGCAAAGCCCGCTGCTCCCGGTCGTTAAGTGAAGTCCGTCGGCCACTGCGTTGTCCATGATGAGAGGTACGGCCTGAAATTTGGTATTCTCAGCACACTCTACACTGTAGATCTCGAAACTTTGAATTTCCTGACGATTTCCGAAATGGAATGTCCGAAGCGTCTAGTTCCAACGTCCATTCCGCATTCAAAGTCTATTAATTCACAATATGTCCATAAGGCGAGGTTCAACAGACGTAATACATTCCAGCTATCAGCTGATGGTTAAAATGTCTTCTATAAAAAAAAATTACGTCGTGTGACTAAAATCATGTCGAAAACCGTTTCACATGAATCAGCTTAGAGCAAATGACAGCTTCGCCAATGCACTGCCGTTTCGTACCTTGTGTATGCGATACTACCGCCATCTGTATATGTGTATGTTGCTATCTCGTAACTTTTGTC
The DNA here is from genome assembly GCF_023864275.1 of Schistocerca cancellata. NCBI lineage: Eukaryota > Metazoa > Arthropoda > Insecta > Orthoptera > Acrididae > Schistocerca > Schistocerca cancellata. The sequence continues at coordinate 43,438,757 of NC_064634.1, forward strand.
ACTTCAGTGAATGTGCCTCGGCTTGAAAGATATGTGACCGCTGTAGACTGGCGCTTCCTTAGACTGCGGTCGGTATATTTTGATGAAACTGTCAAAATTTTTTTCGTCTGTCTTCAGTGCTCAGCACGCTCGCGCAGTTTGCTTTTGCATCCACCAAACCTAACCCGCCTTCTTCTCTTGGTTACGCCCACGTTGCCTGTGGAACCTTAAGGATTTCTCGTCTCCACAGTAAATAGAGTAGTGTTCTTGTCATTGCCCACGCTATCTATGCTACTATTCATAGAATTTGCGTCATATACCGGGCTTTCGACAGGATCGCCACTTTCTTTAATACCATTCTCTGGCTCAGAGATAGATTTCCGTACGCGTTCGTTCTGGTGAGCTTTCTAGTGGCGTGTGTGATACTACGCCAGTTGTCTGCAACAATTTTCAGTGGACAGTTCTGAATTCTCACACCAAGTGCCTTGTGGTCGTCCGTTGCTTGGTACACTGAAATAGCAGTATTCAACCATCCATTTCGTATTTGGAACAGCACTGTTTTTATGGGGTTGGGACTGACGCTTTTTCAAATGAGATCGTGACTTGTATTTCCCCTACGTCTTCTTCGTCAAAGGTGAAGACAGGTATCGTCTGCATATGCCATGCACGCAACAGTGGTTCTTCCTATGTTATAGCATTTGATGCTGGATTCCAGTTTGCGTAGAAGTGGGTCGAGTGCAGCCGCCAATAAAGCCATGGACAGCGGACATCCTTGCCTGACTGATTTCCTCATTTTTATATTCTTGGAGGTCGACATGTGGAGTGTCATTTTCGAAATCACGTTTGTGAAAATATTCTCCATAATATCTTTGGCCAAAAACCAAGTCGGGGAGTGTCTTCATTAGGCAACCTCGATTCATCCTGTGGAAAGCCTTCTGAAAGTCGATGGATATTATTGCTGCGGTAGCTTTGGTGGATGTGACGTAAGCAACTACATATCTGTACGTCCTGACGGCATCCTCCTCCTGCAATGCATCGCACAAGTCTGCCATGAGCTGATGGCTTTCTTCATTGCCACTTTCAAATTTTCTGCGAGGCACTTTGCTCCTATTGCTTCTAATTTGTAATCAATATTTAGTAACGCTATTGGCGTGACTTCTTCGATGCTTTGTGGTGCTTGCGTTTTAGAATCAGAAATATCATCAGTTCTAAGAAGGCGGTTATACATCTGCCCCACTTAAACCTCATTGACCTTTTCCGTTACGGTGGCGCCTATTACACTGATGGAAAAATAATCGCAGCACCAAAAAATAATTAATGTAAAGCAATGAAATTTTGGGAATACATTTGTCAAGGTAACAAATTCAAGTGATTAACATTGCAAGATCTCTGGTTAATACGAGGGTCACTCCAAAAAAATGCACAATATTTTTGTAAAAATACAGTTTTCATTCTGCATGTGTGAAAGTTTTACAGTGTGTTAATACATCCTTCCCGCTTGTTTTCAAACTTAGTTCAATCTGTTCCCGTGAGAGGCGCCGTCACAGCATGTCTTCAAGATGGCTGCTACACTTGACGTTCGTCAGTACCAACGTGCTGTCATAGAATTCCTGTGCTGTGAAAACGAGATTGTGGGAATCATCCACAAGGGGTTGAAAGAGGTGCACGGAGATGCTGCTGTCGATCGCAGTACAGTTAGTCGGTGGGCAAGCAGGTTACGTGATGAAAGCGGTCACGGCAATATTGAAGATTCTGCTCCAGTGGCAGGCCTCGTACTACACACATTCCAGACAATGTGCAGAGAGTTCACGAATTGGTGACTGCTGACAGACGCATCACAGTGAACGAATTGTCACGCTACGTTGGAATAGGGGAAGGAAGTGTTTGCAGAATACTGAAAGTGTTGGCGTTAAAAAAGGTTTGTGCCAGGTGGGTTCCCCGGATTTTGACAGTGGCTCACAAAGAAACAAGAAAAACAGTATGCAGCGAACTTTTGGAACAGTACGAGAATGGTGGAGATGAATTTCTTGGAAGAATTGTGACAGGTGATGAAACATGGCTCCATCATTTTTCACCAGAGTCAAAGAGGCAATCAATGGAGTGGCATCATGCAAATTCACCCAAGAAAAAAAAATTCAAAACCACACCTTCTGCTGGAAAAGTTATGGCTACGGTGTTTTTCGATTCCGAAGGACTCTTGCTTGTGGACATCATGCCAAGTGGAACCACCATAAATTCTGATGCATATGTGACGACATTGGAGAAACTACAAGCTCGACTGAGTCGTGTTCGACCACATCAGCAAAAGCAGAAGGTTTTGCTGTTGCACAACAACGCACGGCCACATGTCAGTCAAAAAAACCATGGAAGCGATCACAAAACTCGGATGGACAACACAGAAACACCCGCCTTACAGTTCTGACCTGGCTCTATGTGACTATCATCTCTTTGGGAAACTGAAAGAATCTGTTCGTGGAACAATGTTGGAAGATGATGACTCCCTTGTGCACGCTGCCAAACAGTGGCTCAAACAGGTTGATGCAGAATTTTACCGGGCGGGTGTACAGGCGCTGGTTCCAAGATGGCGTAAGGCAGTTGAGAGGGATGGAAATTATGTGGATAAATGAAAATATTGTTCCTAAAGGATGTGTCTACACACTGTAAAACTTTCAAACATCTAGAATAAAAAATTGATTTTAAAAAAAGCGTGCATTTCTTTTGGAGTGACCCTCGTATATGCACGAGAAAAGCCATTGTAAATGTGAAATGCTGCTACACTAAAAACCGATGCAACCGCCAGTATGTTGAATGCAAGCACGCAAACGTGCATACAAAGTGTTGTACTGGTGTTGGATGTCAATTTGTGGAGTGGAGTTCCATGGCTATTGCACCAGGTCGGTCAATACAGAACAGTTAATGCTGGTTGTGGATGACGCTGGAGTTGTCCCATGTGTGCTCGATTGGAGACAAATCTATTGATCGAGCAGGCCAAGACTATATACCGACACTCGGTACAGTATGTTGGGTTACAACAGCGGTATGTGGGTAAGCGTTATCCTGTTGGAAAACACTTCCTGGAATGTCGTTCACGAGTGGCAGCCCAACAGGTCGAATGTCGAATCTTTACACGACCTCGTTCAAACTCAATGAGCTGTTGATAACGGCGTGTTTGTCACCTTGCAGGCACTCTCGACTAGCATCAACTCACCACGTCCAGTCTCGAAGGTAACTAACGCTCACGACCGCTACAGCGTGTGTTTAAAGGAAACCTGATTTGCATTCTCATAGTGGCTCTGCTAGCTCCACTCTTATGTGAGTGGCGCGAAATTTGAATGGACACCTTCTTTAAGATGTAGAAACACTCTTACCAACTTTAGTCAATGTCGCATAACTTCTTCTTGGAGTTGCGAATTCTTTTTCTCCGTCAGTGTACGTTTTAGAACTGAAGATAGAATTAATTACGGATGACATCGGCGCGTGTATTTCGACCGCTTCCGCAAGTTTTTAGGATGGCCCTCACCGAATCCTCTGAAACTCGTTTTGTCAGCAGGAGTCTCTTTGGGTTTGTCAGAGCTCGCTGCGTTTGATGGAGAATTCTCGCGGTTTCTGCGTCGTCTACATCCTCGCAACTGGAAAGGCCAGCGAAATGTCTTTCAGTGTGGCTCATGCCGTCTTGTTTCGTTGACAGTTTTTTGTCCTCACTGTTTTATTCTCGGCCCTTTGTCTCTCTTTGTGCAGGTGGTGTAGTGTGGCAGGTTCGTCTTCTATGACGTCGATGGGCCGGCTTCTGTTTACGACCGCTCTTATCTGCTGCCTCTTGATGCTCAGTAGTCGTGTTTTTAATCCTCTCGCGCGTGACAAGTGCAGCTGGTCGTCTGCAGGGGCGTTCAGGGGATCTTTTAGACAGGGTGCGCACAAAGTCTGCCGTGCTTTTTCTCCAGAAAGTTTTTCCAGAGCTGTATCTAATTAAGGTTCTCCGAATCGCTGGCCTGGCTTGCTCCACCCACCACGCTTGATGAAGTTGTAGAAACCTCGCTTCTCTGGGCATTTTCCTATTGTTTAAGTTACTTCTGCGCATAATCTCTCATCCGTGAAGTTCTCTGTTTTGAGCTTCCACCTTCCCCTGATGCCAGCAGTCCATTTTCTTTTCAGGATGTGGGTTTTGCATTCGTAAGCAGAGTGATCAGAGAAGATCACCGGGCAGACTTCTACGTGAGACACAGAGCTCATCAATTCTCTGGTCACATGCACCATGTCCAACCTACTTTTTCCCCTGTTGCGGTGGAATGTGAACTCCGTATACTCCTTGCTGAGCTGACGCCATGTGCCGTCTAGCTTTAGACCTCTTATCAGTTCTTGCAGTTATAAACATATACGAATTAAAGTCTCCTCCTAGCACGATGTTGGTTTTATTATGCGAGAGGAGTTCCGAAATATCTTCGTTGAAAAACTTGCTCTTCTTTTCGACTCCTGACGGTGCGTATGTACACTGACGAGGAAAAAATCGCAACACCACGAAGGAGTTGTGCGAAATAAACCGAAGTTCGTAGGAGTGTTTATACATCTGAAACTCGATGCATATTCATATTTGTGGCATGAGAGTGGCGGTAGTAGCGTGACTATGAGGATGCAAATCGGATTTGCGTCAAATACACGCTGTAATGCTGTAACGTTATTTAATAAAAAGTGCCCTTATCAGCACCTCACTGAGTTTGAACGACATTGTATAACAGGGCTATGACAAGTTGGACGTTCCTTCTGCGATACTGCAGAAAGACTTGGCAGGAACGTAGCCACTGTAAATACTGCTGGCAGTGGTGGTCACGGGAATGTACGGTCACAGGATGACCAAGCTTCTGACGCCCAAGTTGTATTACCGAGAGGAAAAACCATCGTGTTCGGTATGTGGCTCTGTCGCATCCTACTGCATTGCACCAACAATCTGAGCAGCATTTGGCACCACAGGGACACAACGAACTGTTACAAATCAATTAAATTAAAAAATTCTCATTCAACAAAAATTCTATAGTCAGTTATTGAATAATAAATTCCCAAAATAAAATTAGGTTATTTCAAGGTCAACTCCGAGCCAGACGTCCTGTAGCGTGCATTCCACTGAACCCAAACCACCGCCGTTTGCGACTTCATTAGTGTCAAGCGAGAGCTCATTGGAGGACAGGCTGGAGGTTTGTTGTGTTTTCTGGCGAAAGCTGGATCTGTGTCGGTGCCAGCGATGGCCGTGTGTTGGTTAGAAGGTGGCCACAAGAAGGCCTACAACTGAACTGTCTAGTTTCTAGAAACACCGAATCTACTCCTGAAGTTGTGGTCTAGGGTGCGATTTAGTATGACAGCAGGACCAGTGTCGTCGTTATCCCACGCACCCTTACTTCAAATTTGTACACTACTGGCCATTGAAATGGCTACAACAAGAAGATGACGTGCTACAGACGCGAAATTTAACCGACAGGAAGCAAATACTGTGATATGCAAATGATTAGCTTTTCAGAGCATTCACACAAGGTTGGCGCCGGTGGCGACACCTACAACGTGCTGACACGAGGAAAGTTTCCAACCGATTTCTCATGCACAAACAGCAGTTGACCGGCGTTGCCTGGTGAAACGTTGTTGTGATGCCTCGTGTAAGGAGGAGAAATGCGTACCATCACGTTCCCGACTTTGATAAAGGTCGGATTGTAGCCTATCGCGGTTGCGGTTTATCGTATCGCGACATTGCTGCTCGCGTTGGTCGAGATCCAATGACTGTTAGCATAATATGGAATCGGTGGGTTCAGGAGGGTAATACGGAACGCCGTGCTGGATCCCAACGGCCTCGTATCACTAGCAGTCGAGATGACAGGCATCTTATCCGCATGGCTGTAACGGATCGTGCAGCCACGACTCGATCCCTGAGTCAACAGGTGGGGACGTTTGCAAGACAACAACCATCAGCACGGACAGTTCGACGACGTTTGCAGCAGCATGGACTATCAGCTCGGAGACTATGGCTGCGGTTACCCTTGACGCTGCATCACAGACACCCTGCAATGGTGTAATCGACGAACCTGGGTGCACGAATGGCAAAACATCATTTTTCGGATGAATCCAGGTTCTGTTTACAGCACCACGATGGCCGCATCCGTGTTTCGCGACATCGTGGTGAACGCACATTGGAAGCGTGTTCGTTTTTCCCGTGCGCTGTTCGGGAGTGGAATGGTAGAGATATAGTATGATTGTGGTTCGATGAACCCTCTGCCAAGCACATAAATGTGAATTGCAGAGTAGTCATGTAGATGTGGATGTAGATATTCGTCATCGCCATACTGGCGTATCACCCGGCGTGATGGTATGGGGTGCCATTGGTTACACGTCTCGGTCACCTCTTCTTCGCATTGACGGCACTTTGGACAGTGGACGTTAGATTTCAGATGTGTTACGACCCGTGGCTCTACCCTTCATTCGATCCCTGCGAAACCCTACATTTCGGCAGGATAATGCACGACCGCATGTTGCAGGTCCTGTACGGGCCTTTCTCGATACAGAAAATGTTCGACTGCTTCCCTGGCCAGCACATTCACCGATCTCTCACTAACTGAAAACGTCTGGTCAATGGTGGCCGAGCAACTGGCTCGTCTCAATACGCCAGTCACTACTCTTGATGAACTGTGGTATCGTGTTGAAGCTGCACGGGGAGCTGCACCTGTACACGCCATCCAAGCTCTGTTTGACTCAATGCCTAGGCGTATCAAGGCCGTTATTACGGTCAGAGGTGGGTGTTCCGGGTACTGATTTCTCTGGATCTATGCACCGAAATTGCGCGAAAATGTAATCAGATGTCAGTTCTAGTATAATATATTTGTCCTATGAATACCCGTTTATCATCTGCATTTCTTCCAGGTGTAGCAATTTTATTGGCCAGTAGTGTATATAGAACTTGTCGTTCCGTAAAAAGTTAATTATTTATCTACAAATAGACAGTCTTTGTATAGGTTTCGATGAGTGAGTTTGTGAGTATCAAAATATGTGACATAAACCATCGTATTTGATATAAATTTCAGCTATATACCTCCACCAGTTCCAGAGAGAAAAGGGTCTTAAGAGACAGACAGAGAGAGAGATTGGCGGACGACAAACGGAAATAAAGTATTCTTTAGTGTGGTATAATTACAAGTTAACAATTCTCTGATTTTCGCTTTACTTGTGCAGTGAAAGCTTGCTTCTTGCCAAATTTCATGACTCTGAGTCAATTAGTAATGCACTGTAGATTTTGATGAGCGACTTTGCGACATACACTCCTGGAAATGGAAAAAAGAACACATTGACACCGGTGTGTCAGACCCACCATACTTGCTCCGGACACTGCGAGAGGGCTGTACAACCAATGATCACACGCACGGCACAGCGGACACACCAGGAACCGCGGTGTTGGCCGTCGAATGGCGCTAGCTGCGCAGCATTTGTGCACCGCCGCCGTCAGTGTCAGCCAGTTTGCCGTGGCATACGCAGCTCCATCGCAGTCTTTAACACTGGTAGCATGCCGCGACAGCGTGGACGTGAATCGTATGTGCAGTTGACGGACTTTGAGCGAGGGAGTATAGTGGGCATGCGGGAGGCCGGGTGGACGTACCGCCGAATTGCTCAACACGTGGGGCGTGAGGTCTCCACAGTACATCGATGTTGTCGCCAGTGGTCGGCGGAAGGTGCATGTGCCCGTCGACCTGGGACCGGACCGCAGCGACGCACGGATGCACGCCAAGACCGTAGGATCCTACGCAGTGCCGCAGGGGACCGCACCGCCACTTCCCAGCAAATTAGGGACACTGTTGCTCCTGGGGTATCGGCGAGGACCATTCGCAACCGTCTCCATGAAGCTGGGCTACGGTCCCGCACACCGTTAGGCCGTCTTCCGCTCACGCCCCAACATCGTGCAGCCCGCCTCCAGTGGTGTCGCGACAGGCGTGAATGGAGGGACGAAAGGAGACGTGTCGTCTTCAGCGATGAGATTCGCTTCTGCCTTGGTGCCAATGATGGTCGTATGCGTGTTTGGCGCCGTGCAGGTGAGCGCCACAATCAGGTCTGCATACGACCGAGGCACACAGGGCCAACACCCGGCATCATGGTGTGGGGAGCGATCTCCTACACTGGCCGTACACCACTGGTGATCGTCGAGGGGACACTGAACAGTGCACGGTACATCCAAACCGTCATCAAACCCATCGTTCTACCATTCCTAGACCGGCAAGGGAACTTGCTGTTCCAACAGGACAATGCACGTTCGCATGTATCCCGTGCCACCCAACGTGCACTAGAAGGTGTAAGTCAACTATCCTGGCCAGCAAGATCTCCGGATCTGTCCCCCATTGAGCATGTTTGGGACTGGATGAAGCGTCGTCTCACGCAGTCTGCGCGTCCAGTACGAACGCTGGTCCAACTGAGGCGCCAGGTGGAAATGGCATGCCAAGCCGTTCCACAGGACTACATCCAGCATCTCTACGATCGTCTCCATGGGAGAATAGCAGCCTGCATTGCTGCGAAAGGTGGATATACACTGTACTAGTGCCGACATTGTGCATGCTCTGTTGCCTGTGTCTATGTGCCTGTGGTTCTGTCAGTGTGATCATGTGATGTATCTGACCCCAGGAATGTGTCAATAAAGTTTCCCCTTCCTGGAACAATGAATTCACGGTGTTCTTATTTCAATTTCCAGGAGTGTATTTGAGACAAATGACCATATCCTTTCATTGCCTTGACTCACAAGCTTAAATGTTTTAAAACGCCAAGGGACCATAGATTGCAGTACTTGACGTAAATTTCAGCTTGATACCTCTACCGGTTCCTCAGAAAAAGGAGTTTTAAAAGATGAACAGACGGACAGGTGGACGCCACAATGACCCTATAAAGGTTCTGTTTTTCACTCCTGGGGTACGGAGTCCTAAAAATTGCTTGTGATCGTCAGTAAACTACCTACATTGTCTGCATGTACACATGTACTTCACAAGCCACCTGACTGTATGTGAAGGAGGGCACTTCTCATTCCAGAATCTGATTCCCCTTCCCTGTCAAGCTCGCGAATGTAGCGTGGGAGGAATGATGGTTGGTAAACCTCCGTTTTAGCTCTAATTTCTCAACTTTTCTCTACATATACATTTATACTCCGCAAGCCACCCAAAGGTGTGTGGCGGAGGGCACTTTACGTGCTACTGTCATTACCTCCCTTTCCTGTTCCTGTCGCGTATGGTTCGCGGGAAGAACTACTGCCGGAAAGCCTCCGTGAGCGCTCGAATCTCTCTAATTTTACATTCGTGATCTCCTCGGGAGGTATAAGTAGGGGGAAGCAATATACACTCCTGGAAATGGAAAAAAGAACACATTGACACCGGTGTGTCAGACCCACCATACTTGCTCCGGACACTGCGAGAGGGCTGTACAAGCAATGATCACACGCACGGCACAGCGGACACACCAGGAACCGCGGTGTTGGCCGTCGAATGGCGCTAGCTGCGCAGCATTTGTGCACTGCCGCCGTCAGTGTCAGCCAGTTTGCCGTGGCATACGGAGCTCCATCGCAGTCTTTAACACTGGTAGCATGCCGCGACAGCGTGGACGTGAACCGTATGTGCAGTTGACGGACTTTGAGAGAGGGCGTATAGTGGGCATGCGGGAGGCCGGGTGGACGTACCGCCGAATTGCTCAACACGTAGGGCGTGAGGTCTCCACAGTACATCGATGTTGTCGCCAGTGGTCGGCCGAAGGTGCACGTGCCCGTCGACCTGGGACCGGACCGCAGCGACGCACGGATGCACGCCAAGACCGTAGGATCCTACGCAGTGCCGTAGGGGACCGCACCGCCACTTCCCAGCAAATTAGGGACACTGTTGCTCCTGGGGTATCGGTGAGGACCATTCGCAACCGTCTCCATGAAGCTGGGCTACGGTCCCGCACACCGTTAGGCCGTTTTCCGCTCACGCCCCAACATCGTGCAGCCCGCCTCCAGTGGTGTCGCGACAGGCGTGAATGGAGGGACGAATGGAGACGTGTCGTCTTCAGCGATGAGAGTCGCTTCTGCCTTGGTGCCAATGATGGTCGTATGCGTGTTTGGCGCCGTGCAGGTGAGCGCCACAATCAGGACTGCATACGACCGAGGCACACAGGGCCAACACCCGGCATCATGGTGTGGGGAGCGATCTCCTACACTGGCCGTACACCACTGGTGATCGTCGAGGGGACACTGAATAGTGCACGGTACATCCAAACCGTCATCGAACCCATCGTTCTACCATTCCTAGACCGGCAAGGGAACTTGCTGTTCCAACATGACAATGCACGTCCGCATGTATCCCGTGCCACCCAACGTGCTCTAGAAGGTGTAAGTCAACTACCCTGGCCAGCAAGATCTCCGAATCTATCCCCCATTGAGCATGTTTGGGACTGGATGAAGCGTCGTCTCACGCGGTCTGCACGTCCAGCACGAACGCTGGTCCAACTGAGGCGCCAGGTGGAAATGGCATGGCAAGCCGTTCCACAGGACTACATCCAGCATCTCTACGATCATCTCTATGGGAGAATAGCAGCCTGCATTGCTGCGAAAGGTGGATATACACTGTACTAGTGCCGACATTGTGCTTGCTCCGTTGCCTGTGTCTATGTGCCTGTGGTTCTGTCAGTGTGATCATGAGATGTATCTGACCCCAGGAATGTGTCAATAAAGTTTCCCCTTCCTGGGACAATGAATTCACGGTGTTCTTATTTCAATTTCCAGGAGTGTATTTGATACCTCATCCAGAAACGCAACCTCTCGAAACTTGGACAGCAAGCAACACAGCGATGCAGAGCGCCTCTCTTGCAGAGTCTGCCACTTGAGTTTGCTAAACATCTCCGTAAGGTTATCACGCTTACCAAATAACCCTGTGACGAAACGCACCGCTCTCCTTTGGATCTTCTCTATCTCCTCTGTCAACCCGAAGTGGCACGGATCCCACACTGATGAGCAATACTCAAGTATAGGTCGAACGAGTGTTTTGTAAGCCACCTCCTTTGTTGATGGACTACATTTTCTAAGGACTCTCCCAATGAATCTCAACCTGGCACCCGGCTTACCAACAACTAATTTTATATGGTCATTCCACTTCAAATCGTTCCGTACGCATACTTCCAGATATTTTACAGAAGTAACTGCTACCAGTGTTTGTTCCGCTATCATATAATCGTACAATAAAGGATCCTTCTTTCTATGTTAACGGTCAGTTGCCACTCCCTGCACCAAGTGCTTATCTGCTGCCGATCTTCCTGCATTTCGCTAAAATTTTCTAATGCTGCAACTTCTCTGTATACTACAGCATCGTCCGTGAAAAGCCGCGTGGAACTTCCGACACTATCTACTAGGTCATTTATATATATTGTGAAAGGCAATGGTCCCATAACACTCCCCTGTGGCACGCCAGAGGTCACTTGAACGTCTGTCCAGACATGACATGATACGCGAGCAAAAAACATGTTCTAAAATTCTACATGTTGTGTTCTGTTTGCTAAAATCTCTTAAATCCAGCCACAAAGCTGGTATGATATTCCATAAGCTCTTACTTTGTTTATCAGGCGACAGTGTGGAACTGTATTGTTCGCTTTCCGGAAGTCAAGGAAAATGGCGTCTACCTAGGAGCCTGTATCTTATATTTTCTGGGTCTCATGAACAAATAAAGTGAGCTGGGTCTCACACGATCGCTGTTCCCGGAATCCATGTTGATTCCTACAGAGTAGGTTCTGGGTTTCCAGAAATGACATGATACGCGAGCAAAAAACATGTTCTAAAATTCTACAACAGATGGATGTCAGAGATATAGGTCTATAGTTTTGCGCATCTGCCCAACGACCCTTCTTGAAAACTGGAACTACCTGTGCTCTTTTCCAATCATTTGGAACCTTCCGTTGCTCTAGAGACCTGCGGTACACGGCAAGTTCTTTCGCGAACTCTGTGTAGAATCGAATTGGTATCCCGTCTGGTCCAGTGGACTTTGCTCTGTTGAGTGATTTCAGTTGCTTTTCTATTCCTTGGGCACTTATTTCGATGTCAGCCATTTTTTCGTTCGTGCTAAGATTTAGAGAAGTAACTGCAGCGCGGTCTTCCTCTGTGAAACTGCTTTGGATGGGATGTGATGTGTGTCCTGTGTTGGCTGCTCCTCCTCATATAGGACTTTTGCATGGTGTAATAACCAGTAGATGGTCTGCACAGAACTCAGTTTGCAAATTTACTACTTACTGAAAACTCAAAACTACTTTGGCACCTTACTGATATCCTCTGGCGCTACGTCAAACAGCTTCATGTTTCGAGGACTTATACGCTCCTCATCTTCAGGAGAATATGCCGACTGTTGGTGGAAGATCACATCTGAGCGCTTGTTTTGACATGTCTACGACACGATATGTTTTCAGAGCGCTAACAGGATTCATACAGAGGTTGCCTGCCGCACAAGTTTTTGTGTTTTGTTTTTTGGTGCGCTTGGGCGCTATTGGAGGTTTTGTGCGTGCCGTGTTGATCCGCGCGTGCTCGCAAATTCTCGCTTTTTAGCCGCAAAAGCAATAACAGTGCAACACGGACGGAGGGCACTAAATCTGGGTGAATGTGCTGCGCGCTTTGTGTACGTAGCCTCTACGCTGCTGTTTACGTTGACACACGCGTTTCCATTAGGCTGCAGATTTTCATAATTTGCTGCGGAGGGCGTCGCCTTAATTCAGTAACAATTTTTTTTTTCTGTTGTGTGTCTTGGTTTCGTTCTTGCTATGATTCAGCGAACGAAACAAAATGAGCCGTGAAATGCATGTATAGTCAGAAAAAAAGAAACTATTACAATTTATTTAAAGTTAATAGCTAGTCACTGTTTTTGTTCTGTTGATTTTTGTTTATTTCGGACTAGTTTTCGCTTTATTAGGCCATCTTCAGGAAGTAACTGACTAGCGAATGGAAGGGACACTGGTTCTTAGGTAACCGAACATTATAGGCAAAGACACAGTAACTTGCATGGAATGTTGTGCATGAAACATGTTTCTTAACGTTGAAATTACACTTTACACAATGGACAATGTTAACCATAAAAAATAAACTACACAACCATTAAACCTGTAATATTGTGTAATTTAACTATTTATTGTGCTTAATATTGTCCATTGTGTAAAGTGAAATTTCAACTTTAAGAAACAAGCTTGATGCACAACATTCCATGCAAGTGATTGTATCTTTGCTTATAATGTTCGGCTACCTAAGAACTGTCCACAATTCTACATATGTATTGTACCTTATAGACATTTTCCCACCCACTTGGGAATGTGAGTCTCACGGGAAGCGTGCAAGGGATAAGTCCCTGCAGTCGCGCTATTCATCTGTGTCCTCAGTGGCTCAGATGGATAGAGCGTCTGCCATGTAAGCAGGAGATCCCGGGTCGGGGCACACATTTTCAGCTATCCACATCGAGGTATATCAACAACACCTGTGGGCAGCTGAGGTTGTCAGTTAGTCATCATTTATTCCAGGGAAAAGCTGCATGGTCATCAACAGTAACTGTTCTTTCGAGAACAAGTTACTGTCTTCGTATTTATGTATATTGTGAATAGCAACGGTCCTACGACACTCCCCTGCGGCACAACTGAAATTACTCTTACTTCGGAAGACTTCTCTCCATTGAGAATGACATGCTGCGTTCTGTTATCTAGGAACTCTTCAATCCAATCACATAATTGGTCTGATAGTCCATATGCTCTTACTTTGTTCATTAAACGACTGTGGGGAACTGTATCAAACGCCTTGCGGAAGTCAAGAAACACGGCATCTACCTGGGAACCCGTGTCTATGGCCCTCTGAGTCTCGTGGACTAATAGCGCGAGCAGGGTTTCACACGATCGTCTTTTTCTAAACCCATGCTGATTCCTACACAGTAGATTTCTAGTCTCCAGAAAAGTCATTATACTCGAACATAATACGTGTTCCAAAATTCTACAACTGATCGACGTTAGAGATATAGGTCTATAGTTCTGCACATCTGTTCGACGTCCCTTCTTGAAAACGGGGAATGACCTGTGCCCTTTTCCAATCTTTTGGAACGCTACGCTCGTCTAGAGACCTACGATACACCGCTGCAAGGAGGGGGGCAAGTTCCTTCGAGTACTCTGTGTAAAATCGAACTGGTGTCCCATCAGGTCCAGCGGCCTTTCCTCTTTTCAGCGATTTTAATTGTTTTTCTATCCGTCATCTATTTCGATATCTACCATTTTGTCATCTGTATGACAATCTAGAGAAGGAAGAAGCAATATATTGGTTGCTCTTCTGGGAAGCACGGTCTCGGAACTTCAAGTGTAAACCGCACCGCAATGCAGTCCGCCTCCCTCGCAGCGTCTGCCGATTGTGTCGGCTGAGCATTTTCGTCACACTTCCGTGCTCATTAACTAAGCCTGTAATGAAACTCTCTGCTCTTCTTTGGATCTTCTCTACCCTATCAGAGACTGGCGAGCAATATTCAATTATTGGTCGAACGTGGGTTTAGTACGCTAACTCCTTCGATGATGGGCTGTATTGCCTGAGGATTCTTCCAATGTATCTCGTTCTGGCGTCTGCCTTACCTGCGGTTAGTTTTATGTGACCGTTCCACTTGGGTCCCGAAACAGCGATCGTGTGAGATCCAACTCGCTTTATTTGTTCATGAGATCCAGAAAATATTAGATACAGGCTCCCAGGTAGATGCCATTTTCCTTGACTTCCGGAAGGCGTTCGATACAGTTCCGCACTGGAGCCTGTTAAACGAAGTAAGAGCCTATGGCGTATCAGACCAGCTGTGTGGTTGGATTGAAGAGTTTTTAGCAAACAGAACTCAGCATGTTGTTCTCAATGGAGAGACGCCTACAGACGTTAAAGTAACCTCCGGCGTGCCACAGGGGAGTGTTATTCGACCATTGCTTTTCACAATATATATAAATGACCTAGTAGCTTGTGTCGGAAGTTCCATGCGGCTTTTCGCGGATAATGCTGTAGTATACAGAGAAGTTGCAGCATTAGAAAATTGCAGCGAAATGCAGGGAGATCTGCAGCGGATAGGCACTTGGTGCAGGGAGTGGCAACTGACCCTTAACATAGACAAATGTAATGTATTGCGAATACATAGAAAGAAGAATCCTTTACTGTATGATTATATGATAGCGGAACAAACACTGGTAGCAGTTACTTCTGTAAAATATCTGGGAGTATGCGTACGGAACGATTTGAAGTGGAATCATATAAAATTAATTGTTGGTAAGGCGGGTGCCAGGTTGAGATTGATTTGGAGAGTCCTTAGAAAATGTAGTCCATCAACAAAGGAGGTGGCTTACAAAACACTCGTTCGACCTATACTTGAGTATTGCTCATCAGTGTGGGATCCGTACCACTTCGGGTTGACAGAGGAGATAGAGAAGATCCAAAGAAGAGCGGCGCGTTTCGTCACAGGGTTATTTGGTAAGCGTGGTAGCGTTACGGAGATGTTTAGCAAACTCAAGTGGCAGACTCTGCAAGAGAGGCGCTCTGCATCGCGGAGTAGCTTGCTGCCCAGGTTTCGAGAGCGTGCGTTTTTGGATGAGGAATGGAATATATAGCTTCCCCCTACTTATACCTCCCGAGGAGATCACGAATGTAAAATTAGAGAGATTTGAGCGCGCACGGAGGCTTTCCGGCAGTCGTTCTTCCCGCGAACCATACGCGACTGGAACAGGAAAGAGAGTTAATGACGGTGGTACGTAAAGTGCCCTCCGCCACACACCGTTGGGTGGTTTGCGGAGTATAAATGTAGATGTAGATGTAAAACTGTCCGTATACATACTTCTAGATATTTTATGGAGGTAACTGCTTCCAGCTATTGTTCTGCAATCGTGTAACCATACAAGAAGTCTGTGTATCCGCAATGCGTTACGTTGTTTTATGTTGTGAGTCAGTTTCCACTCCCTGCACTACGTGTCGATTCTCGCGGATCTTTATTTCGCTACAATTTTCTAGCGTTGCAGCTTCTCTGCATTTAATACTTCACATGCGAAAAGCCTAATGAAGAGCGTTGGTCATATAATTCTGTCTACAAGTTTGTCGGAATTAATTTATGTCTGAACACTTCTGTCCGTTGAAAATGATGTGCTGCGTTCTGTTTGCTAAAAACTCTTCCAGCCAGTCACACAGTTCGTCTGATACTCCGCATTTCGTATTTTGTTCATGAGGCGGCAGTGCTGAAGTTTACCGTAGCGATAACCGTTGCCCACGTTAGTTTATACAGACTGTGCCTACCTCCGCCCTCGATGGCTCACGCATTTAGTTTTAGTATTTGCTATTGGTTAGAATATCTCAGTAGGGCTGCAGTATCAAGCTACCAAAACTCGCAGTCGGCCCCATAGTATTAAATGGTACTAATAGTCACTAGACAAATCAATATGTGTACTAAAAATGCAATATCTAAACAAAGAATTCACAAATATTTATACCAGGCGTTGAATGGTATTGTTCGCAGCTGTAACAAATATAGAGAAATACAAAAAGAAATGTTTCTTCATTTCTACTTTCGATATTGTCCTCACTTCTGCCATACTGCCATTTTTGACGGTAAAAAAAGTGTGGATGTCTATGCACTCCGGCTGAGTTATCGACCCGAGCATTTTTCAGCCGCTCCTGGTGCTGTTGACATTGCATGTTGCACTACGCTGGAGGTCGCCACAGCCCTGAATATTACATGAGGGCGTCATTCGTGCGCCGTCGAGCAGATAAATGCAGCGTCCAATTCGGGAACCTAAGGCTACACTGACACGTTTAGTCGCTGGCAAATATTTACATGTGCAGCCTGTTACCTCTCAATTTAGCAGTTTCAAACATAAAAAATACCGCATTTATAGCAGAAACAGAACGCAACTACGTTTCGTGAAGAAGTTAATGACATTACAGGGAGAGAAACCTCGAGGAAAGGGGATTTATGATGTGTCATAATCAAGGAAGCAGGGGGGGAGGGGGACTTCATAATTTTGTTGATAATGTACCGATAGCACAGAACAAACGAAACCTTGCAAAAAAGTCAAAAGAAATTGCACATCGAGTAACGGTACTGATAAAATATGAAAATTATTGACATCCTGGTATTAAACACAGAGGCCATGGAAGACAGAGAGCCGAATTGGGAACTGGTACATCAACTGACTAACGTTACCAACAACAATAAATCCCAATTTTGATCCTGCAGCCGAATGTGCACTGATTTGAAACTTCCTGGCAAATTAAAACTCGAGGACTCGAACCGAGATCCTTTGCCCTTCGCAGACAAGTACCCCACTGACTACACTATCCAACTTTTTATCTGCGAGTAAGTTTTAAATCAGCGTACACTCCTCTACAGAGTGAAAACTCATACTGGAAACAGTCTCCTAAGGCTGTGACTATATCATTTCTCTGCATTATCCTTTCTTCCGATAGTGTTAGTCCCGCAATGTACGTTGGAGAAATTCTATGAAGTTTGGAATGCAGGACAGGAGGTTCTGTGGAAACAAAAGAAAAAAAAACAACAAGTACTGCTATGATGACGGGTTGTGAAGCGTGCTTCAATAGCTCAACCGGGTTGGAGCATTTTCCCTGAAAAGTAAAGGTCCCAGGTTCAATCTCGGTCCGGCACACAGTTTTAATCTGCCCACGTTTGCGTCCCAGGCGGCACATAATTTCAATATGCCAGGCAGTTTCAACAAAAATAATCTCTCTACGATACCAAAATTTGGCAGTACAATACGCAGTTCAAACAAACTTCTACAGTGCAGAATGTTTGTCCCTAGTTACATAAAGAGAAATACATACTAAGTGGTGCCAGTAAGAACGCCTAAAGCGAGTTTAACATTGAAGAAACACAGACTCAAAAAAATGAAGAAGCTGAAAAGATGAACGATACTACTAGAAAAATGTGAGTAGGTTCTTCGCCACGTAGTGATAATGGTGAAACGTACATTTACCAAATGACTTTTCAGTCTCGATTACACAAAAGAGGGTCAAGGGATATTAGGAGTAAAGTAGGGCATGACAGAAATAAGAGTAAACAAAACAATATTTCGATTAGAAATACATCGAGGAGACTGCTGGACGAATGTGAGGTGGAAGAAGCAAGATGAAACAATGAAGAGCTACTGGGAAGCCATAAAAGGTCAATACGGTTGAAAATGAATGCATTGTATTATTTTGTGCAGTTGTAAATTGTTAGAATCGAAAGCAAGGAACTGAAGTAGACGGGCAGCCATAGTGTGTCGAAGTTAATATATTCAGTAGACACGGTGTTCAAAGAATTGCCCATGTCATTTGTCGGAAGAACGATATTAACCGAGTCTTCTTGGAACTTAAGGGGCTCCGGAAAGGCTCAAAATCATGAAAAGTTCAATTTTTGCTTTTTTGCGTTTTCTGAATCTGCAGACTATTACCTTTTAATAGATATATAATTTATTCAATTCCGAAGACTACAACTATTTTTAAATTTTTTTTGAAATGTGTTCTACATGGGCGTGACCCACTGTGGCGCTGTTAAACTGCTGTCAAATGGTGTTATTATTAATGTCCGTGTTCATCAGGTACATTTTAGTGATGTGAGATAAAGTATGTGTTGTGGCTAACCTGTGATGGTTCAATATATATCGCTGGTGTGATTGTCGATTGTTTCATGTTTATTTACTCTGTCGTTATCTCGAAAATATTCGTAATTAATTCTGTTTCTTGAGTCTCTGTTTTGTTGAAGTATAATAATGAGTAAAAGTAAAGTTGCTGTTGCGACTTTCAATGATGGCAACATTGTAAGGTGCAAGGTATTTAGAAATATGGGAATGAAGATAGGTTCTAACATGGTACGAGCGATGCTTGCTTTAGACAAGGAACGCCTTCGGGCTGCAGACAGGGCTGTAAAGAGTCTAGAAATACAAGCAAGAGTAAACAGGAGGAGGAACAAGAGGAAGCTGGAGGAGGAGTTTGCAGAGGATGAAGATAATCCATCCTATGGACCTGTAATGCACTAAAAAGTTAATCCAATCTTTGTCGCTCGATTCCCAAAACTTTTATTTTCTCATACTAATTACATGTTTTCTAAGGATCTTCCGAACATATTTGTTTCTAACTTTCAGTAAATGTTACACAGTACCTTCTGCATAATTTAACACAGCCTTTTTTCCAAAAAACTGTATATTTTTGAATATATAAATAAAAAATTGCAAAAAAATGTTGTGAATTTTCATTACAATTGAAAAAAAAATCATCTTTAATAACTGAACTAAAATTTTGTAAAATCCCTGTGTTAAGTTGTAGCCCATATTCCAATAAATAATCTGTAAAACGTTCAACTTCCTACCTCAAATACTTTGTGAGGAAAGATGTAATTTATAAGCGTTATTTTAACATTGCAAGTATAGGGCGTTCCGGAGCCCCTTAATCTATTTGTGAGTGCTATTTTCCAAGAATTGAAATAAAATATCTTGGTTACCGACTATATTTTTGCACTCTCCGAACTATAAAAAAGGTATCCAAAGAGATATGTGATCAAGAAAGAGGACTCCCAACCGCCAGCTGTATACTACCTCACACGATTGTCACACGATTGCCGATAGCCATAATGTAAGCGTCAGGTAAAAAATTGTTAAGAAATACTTACAATGACAATATTTCGTAAAGAGAAAATTTCGAAAGTTAATGACATCTTTAAGCGTTGTAGCGCAGTGACAGAGGAAAAATTATATAATCAACGATACAAAGGGAATAAAAAAATAAAAGCAGAAATACTGAAATTAACAAGACACAAACTTCGGATGAATCAACGGCACCAGCAAGAATTTCATCAATCTATCACTGTGTCCAAAAAAGCGCAATGTCGAGACGAAACCAATGTCTGAAATTCGGCTAATTCGGGAATTATTGGAAAATCAGATAAACTACAGACTATGGGGAAACATTTGTCGAAACTGTACGAGGTGCATTCAAGTTCTAAGGCTTCCGATTTTTTTTCTAATTAACTACTCACCCGAAATCGATGAAACTCGCGTTGCTTCTCGACGTAATCGCCCTGCAGACGTACACATTTTTCACAACGCTGACGCCATGATTCCATGGCAGCGGCGAAGGCTTCTTTAGGAGTCTGTTTTGACCACTGGAAAATCGCTGAGGCAATAGCAGCATGGCTGGTGAATGTGCTGCCACGGAGAGTGTCTTTCATTGTTGGAAAAAGCCAAAAGTCACTAGGAGCCAGGTCAGGTGAGTAGGGAGCATGAGGAATCACTTCAAAGTTGTTATCACGAAGGAACTGTTGCGTAACGTTAGCTCGATGTGCGGGTGCGTTGTCTTGGTGAAACAGAACACGCGCAGCCCTTCCCGGACGTTTTTGTTGCAGTGCAGGAAGGAATTTGTTCTTCAAAACATTTTCGTAGGATGCACCTGTTACCGTAGTGCCCTTTGGAACGCAATGGGTAAGGATTACGCCCTCGCTGTACCAGAACATGGACACCATCATTTTTTCAGCACTGGCGGTTATCCGAAATTTTTTTGATGGCGGTGAATCTGTGTGCTTCCATTGAGCTGACTGGCGCTTTGTTTCTGGATTGAAAAATGGCATCCACGTCTCATCCATTGTCACAACCGACGAAAAGAAAGTCCCATTCATGCTGTCGTAGCGCGTCAACATTGCTCGGCAACATGCCACACGGGCAGCCGTGTGGTCGTCCGTCAGCATTCGTGGCACCCACCTGGATGACACTTTTCGCATTTTCAGGTCGTTATGCAGGATTTTGTGCACAGAACCCACAGAAATGCCAACTCTGGAGGCGATCTGTTCAACAGTCATTCGGCGATCCCCCAAAACAATTCTCTCCACTTTCTCGATCGTGTCGTCAGACCGGCTTGTGCGAGCCCGAGGTTGTTTCGGTTTGTTCTCACACGATGTTCTGCCTTCATTAAACTGTCGCACCCACGAACGCACTTTCGACACATCCATAACTCCATCACCACATGTCTCCTTCAACTGTCGATGAATTTCAATTGGTTTCACACCACGAAAATTCAGAAAACGAATGATTGCACGCTGTTCAAGTAAGGAAAACGTCGCCATTTTAAGTATTTAAAACAGTTCTCATTCTCGCCGCTGGCGGTAAAATTCTATCTGCCGTACGGTGCTGCCATCTCTGGGACGTATTGATAGTGAACGCGGCCTCATTTTAAAACAATGCGCATGTTTCTATCTCTTTCCAGTCCGGAGAAAAAAAATCGGAGGCCTTAGAACTTGAATGCACCTTGTACACTGAAAAATCGACTGACCGAAACAAAACAGATAACGTCTTGAATTACATTCAAGGAAACGAAAGTGGTGACAGTGGAACATGCTACCGCTGCAAGAAATGACAGAGGAAGTGTTTGCCGACTTCACGAAGAGCTCTAGCAGCCAATATCCAGTTCTCATCTTCGCCACGTCCGCAAACTCTTTGTATAGTTACAAAAAAAAAAGTAGATCTGAATGCAACCGTCAGGTATGCATTCAGTTCATTACAAAGCAAGACAAGAAGAGATTTCGGGATGGCAGGCGGTCGTCATAAACGTCACTCCACGGTATTACGGCTGGAGACCCGGTAGTCATCTTCAGGTTAGCCATCGAAGACTGATGAAGACGTTCTCCACTCCGCCTCACACACCGTGCTGAGAGTATTGCCGCGAATACGTCGATGTACAGTCACGCTAAATGTAAATGTCGTGTGACTAGGGCCTCCCGTCGGGTTGTCCGTACGCCAGGTGCAAGTCTTTCGATTTGACGCCACTTCGGCGACTTGCGCGTCGATGGGGATAAAATAATGATGATTAGGACAACACAACACCCAGTCCCTGAGCGGAGAAAATCTGTGACCCAACCGGGAATAGAACCCGGGCCCTTAGGAACAGTCACGCTGACAGAAGGACCACTCCGTCCGGCGGCAGCGCCTTCGCTGGTGGAACAGCAAAGACCAGTTATCTTCGGCGTTGCCGCTCGCCACAGTTATCGGAATTCATAGGAGTATTGTGGCGTCTTCGTCTGGAGTAAATCTCAGAGGTGACGGGATTCCACACGTTACCCAGCTGGTAGGCGCTGTCACGGTTGACGAAATTTTCCTCGATGCGTATTTCAACGGGTTCTCTTATAATCGAGTCCCAAAAAGATGTTACTGCGGTCAAAATTAATGTTTCGTCAGCTGCCATTGAATGTCCGTTCGAGATACAATGTTCTGCAATTGCAGACTTGCTGGGTTGCAGAAGGCGAGTGCAACGTTTATGTTTTGTACAGGGCTCTTCCGATGCGTGTGTGTTGTTTGTCCTGTGTAGGTCATATCACACTGGCAAGGTATTCTGTTAATTCCAACCTTACGCAATAACAGATTATCCATCACTGATCCCAACAGGTCTGAAATCTTAGATGGTGATCGGATAATCACTTTCACCTGAAAAGTACTAAGGATACTTGGTACGAGGGCAAATCAGAGTCTTTGCATCTTTTTTTCTTTTTTTTCAGCCAAATTAAGGCTCTAAATGCAAAGTCAACGCATCCATTCCCAGCGTTGGACCTTTATTGGTCCGTGCCGGCCTTATTTGCCGGTAGCTCCACCACACGGTGCTGCCGTCAGTTGTTAAAGATGGCGGTTGTGCTTTACAGTTCCACGGAATTACAGCAACGAAGTGTGATTCATTTTCTATGGAACAAGGGACGAACGCCCGTCGAGATGTATAGGGAAATGTATCCCACATACGGGGAAAACTGTCTCGCTTTGAGAACTGTGAGGTGGTGGTTTTCTGAGTTCGGCAAAGGCCGTGAAATCTTGCATGACAATGAATGGTCGGGGAAGCCGCGTTCATCGCTGATTGACAACATTTCCCGCGTGGATACAATGGTGAAACTAGATCGGCGTGTGCACATCACGGCCATTTCCCGAGAGCTTGGCATATCGTAAGAGAGTGCTTGCGACATCGTTCACGGGTCCCTAGAGTACCAGAAGCTTTCATGTCGGTGGGGCCTAAGCAGCTGGAGGACATGATGAAAGGCAAGCGAATGTCTTCACTGAATAATCTGGAACGGTACTCCAAGGAGGGTAAAGGTTTCATGGACCTTATTGTTACTAGCAATAATACGAGTGTCACTCCAAAAGAAATGCACACTACTTTTTTTTAAATCCATCTTTTATTCTACATGTTTGAAAGTTGTACAGTGTGTAGATACATCCTTTAGCAACAATATTTCCATTTCTCCACATAATTTCCATCCCTCTCAACTGCCTTACGCTATCTTGGATCCAGCGCCTGTATACCAGCACGGTAAAATTCTGGACCAACCTGTTGGAGCCACTGTTTGGCAGCGTGCACAAGGGAGTCATCTTCTTCAAACCTTGTTCCACGAAGAGAGTCTTTCAGTTTCCCAAAGAGATGATAGTCACATGGAGCCAGGTCAGGACTGTAAGGCGGGTGTTTCAGTGTTGTCCATCCGAGTTTTCTGATCGCTTCCACGGTTTTTTTAACTGACATGTGGCCGTGCATTGTCGTGCAACAGCAAAACATCCTGCTTTTGCCGATGTGGTCGAACGCGACTTATTCGAGCTTGAAGTTTCTTCAGTGTCGTCACATATGCATCGGAATCTATGGTGGTTCCACTTGGCATGATGTCCACAAGCAAGAGTCCTTCGGAATCGAAAAACACCGTAGCCATAACTTTTCCAGCAGAACGTGTGGTTTTGAATTTTTTTTCCCTTGGGTGAATTTGCATGATGCCACTCCATTGATTGCCTCTTCGTCTCTGGTGAAAAATGATGGAACAATGTTTCATCACCTGTCACAATTCATCCAAGAAATTCATTTCCACCATTCTCGTACTGTTCCAAAAGTTCGCTGCATACCGTTTTTCTTGTTTCTTTGTAAGCCACTGTCAGTATCCTGGGAACCCACCTAGCACAAACCTTTTTTTAACGCCAACACTTTCAGTATTCTGCAAACACTTCCTTCCCCTATCCCAACGTAGCATGACAATTAGTTCACTGTGATGCGTCTGTCAGCAGTCACCATTTCGATAACTATCTGCACATTATCTGGAGTGTGTGCAGTACGAGGCCTGCCGCTGCGAGGACAATCCTCAATATTGCCGTGACCTCTTTCATCACGTAACCTGCTTGCCCACCGACTAACTGTACTGCGATCGACAGCAGCATCTCCATACACCTTTTTCAACCTCTTGTGGATGTTTCCCACTGTCTCGTTTTCACAGCACAGGAATTCTATGACAGCACGTTGCTTCTGACGAACGTCCAGTGTAGCAGCCATCCTGAAGACATGCTGTGACGGCGCCGCTCGCGGGAACGGGTTGAGCTAAGTTTGAAAACAAGCGGGAAGGATGTATCTACTGTTGAGTGGTACTTAAGTAAATAAATTAGTGAAATCAAAGTGAACTAGAAATTAGAATATAAATGGAAAACTTGGTTTAGTTAGAGAGTTACATACTGGCATTCAGCGAGCCGAACAGCGGAACAGCAGAGACAATGACCGTGAAGTCAGCAAGTTCCACATAAGCGGGCGCTGTCGATTCAGCCGTCAGGGCATCGCCCGACCGGCTCACGTGTTTCTCAGTTGCCGCATGTGAGTAAAGGCCCTCACCTACATCCCAAGAGCCAATGACCGACGTTAAGAAGATTCTTCGAGAATCTTTTCAACGTGACAGAAGAGGCAATGGCCGTGAAGTCGTTCACCTCCAGTAAACTGAAGTGAATAAATACGCGAGACGCAGTGGGCCCGACAGATGTAGATGGGGAGGTAGATGAAGACGAGAGGAAGACGAAGGCGAAGACGGAGACGAAGACGGAGACGAGCGACGAAGAAGAAGCGTAGCAGTTGTTTTAAGTTAGTTTCGGTGCTGAAGATCGTCATGCAAGAAGAGACTACATCATGCACAGACGCACCGAGTCCGCCGCTGTAATGGAATAGCAAGCAGCAGCCTCAGTGCCAGAAGAAGAAGTTAAAAGGTATTTTGAAGTCTGATTTTACATACCCGGGTGACTCGTGAGGACGGGAAGGAGACGGCCTCACTTCAGCAGTCACCTGTGAGCTGGGATGAAGACCTGACAGCCGAAGACTGGCAAGCGGGAGTCCGTGGTTCGAGTCCGGGACACTGGCCTTCCCCCGCCGCGCCGCTCTGCTGGCCGAAGCACAACACACGCGGCCGCTTAGAGAAGAGAAACACTGGGACGCCACATTCAAGGTATCACCATCCGATGCACGACGTCGCTCGCAATAATTAAACGGGCCACCTCGCGCTGCGCTTCTCCGGTCAGCTGGGCGAGACGGCGACACGAGATACACACCGCTACGCGTAATCAGACGCCGCCGCCGCCGCCGCCGCCGCCGCTGCTGCCGCAGCAGAAGGCTACGTAAACGACACGGCTGCCGCTCTCCGAACCAGAACGTCCAGTAAGATAACAGTTGTACGAAACTTTCAATAAAAGTTATCTTATGTATAAAATGATGTTTCATTCGACCTCATACCCGAGCCAAGGAAGAACCCACCCTGCCCACATTTTGTAAGAGAGAAAAGTTTATTTATTTAATATTTTCACCCTGACAGAATGATTGAGAATACTCATCCTGACAATTGACAGCATCAAAAGAGAAAACCCAGTTACATTGAGTGACAGAAGTGTCACATTTAGTAACACAGCTGTTACATTTGATGTCAGAAGCCGTAGTAGTTGTTACATTTGGTGTCAGAGAAAAACCCTTGGCTCAATATGAGGTGTGAATGACAGTCACTAACGGTCCACAGTTAGTATTGTTTAATGTGTGAAAGGATAGAGGTTTGCATAGCAGTCGTAATATTTTCTTTATTTAGAAATGTATTCTCTCTCATAATTTTAAGAGTTTGTCGAAAATATTTAAACATCTTTTTAATTCAGTGTGGTAAGATTGTGTAACTAACAGTTTATAAAATGATGACACGAAATCGTACAAAGTCAGAGTCAGCACCACAAGGGGTTTCTACTGAGGAAGCTATTCAGAGCTTAGTTAATCAAATAGCACAGCTTAAAAATGATAATAATGCATTATTTAAACAGTTGTGTGAGGTTAGGCAAACCAGTTCAGTCCCTCCTACCCTAGATTCCTCAGCAGCAGCCTTGGTAACTCCTTTTTCAGGTAAACCTGGCGAAGACATAACAGCCTTTTTTGATGATTTAGTAGCAGCTGCAAAGTTAGGATCATGGTCAGATGAACAGCTCTTACAAATGACAAAGTTAAGATTGCTAGGAGAGGCTAAAGCACACGTATTATACCATGAAGAATTACGGAATGCTCGAACATTTGAGGAATTGAAGAAAGGATTACTTAAACGTTTTCAAAAACAGAACAGCTGTAGATTTTATAGGGAACAGTTAAACACTATCACTCAGAGGCAAAACGAGTCGTTAGAAAGCTTTGTAGATAGGATTAGAAAAGTTAATATTAACACCTATCAGTTGACAACTAGTGATGAAGCAAATAAAGTTATTTTACAAGAGGCAGAAGATAGAGCTCTAGATACATTTTTACGTGGGTTACCTCCTGAAACGTCCCGTCGTGTCAGGGCAGAGTTTCCTAAAAGTTTAGCGGAAGCTGTATCTGTGGCGACGGCTTTTGAAGAAATTAACATTGCCACCAGATACAAGGAGAAGCGAAATGTATTTTCAGCAGGAGTACGATGTTTTAGGTGCGATCGACAAGGCCATATAGCAAAAAACTGCAGACAACCTCAATGCACTAATTGTCAAAGAATAGGTCACACATTCAAGGAATGCAGGTCTAAGAAAGTTTTTGGAAATAGAAATCAGTTAAACTCAAACGGGAATGTCGGAACCGCCGCCAGGCGTTCCCAATAAAATTTCATGCCATTAAGGCGAATGTGAAGGCGGAATGCTGGTTATCTGCTACCATACGGGATAAAGAGGCAAGGATACTGGTGGATACAGGCGCAAACGTATCAATAGTGAGTAATGAATGTATTGGAGAAAAGAAATATGACCCTCCAAGGTATAGACTGAGTGGAGTAGGAGGAGGTACAGTGAAGTCATTAGGATGTACATCATTGATTTTCTATATTCACGGTGTACAATTTCAAGAAGATGTAGAAGTGGTAACAAAGATAACTGACGGGTACGACGCGATCCTAGGGTTGGATTTCCTGAATAAACATCACGCTAAAATTGACCTCAGACAGCAAACTGTAGAACTTAGCGGAATAGTATTTCAGCTAGGTGACACCGCTGCAAAGGGCCCTCTGCCGCAAGATTTCCCTAACCGGAAGGCGAAATCAACTACACTGCGTGCAACGTCCTTGAAGGTTGATTCGCGGGATCAGATACCATCTGGCTCAGGAAAACTTCTCTGGATGACCGTTGACCCCGAGGTACCTATAGACACAATATGTCTAATAGAGCCACTAGAGGAAAATGAGGAATTAGATGTATCACATTGTTTTGTACGTAGAAGTGTTGTACGGGTTCAAGACGTTGAAGGAGAAAGAAAAGTACCGGTACTTATTGACAATTTTGGAGTGGAGGACAAAGAGTTGCATAAGGGAATATTAGTAGCTACAGTCAGTACTTTTGAAGAAGAAGATTTCATTTGGTCAGATATTAATGATGGTCAGAAACCAGACGCCTATAAAACCGCATTACGCCAGAAGATTGAGCATTTGCAAGGAAAGGATAGAGACACGATAGAAGCAGTTTTAGTTGAGTTTCAAGATTTATTTAATGCAGAAGGTCCACTGCCAGCAACAGATATCACACAGCATAGGATCCCAACAGGAAATAGCCCCCCAGTTTATAGAAAGCCTTATAGAGTTGCGCATCACTTACAGCCAGTACTGGATGAATTTTTAGAACAGCATCTAAAAGATGGAATCATAGAATATTCTGATTCGCCTTATAATTCAAATATTGTAATTATTCCAAAGAAGTCTCCCGACGGTACGAAACGATATAGATTTTGTTGTGACTACAGACACCTTAACAAACAAACTATCTCAGATGTTTATCCTCTTCCAAACATTACAGATATCATTGACAGTTTAGGTAACAGTAAATACTTTTCAACAATCGATTTACGTAGCGGATATCATCAATTGGAAGTTGCACCTGAAGATAGGCATAAAACAGCATTTTCTACCCCTGGAGGCCACTGGCAATTTAAAAGAATGCCTTTCGGTTTGAAAAATGCACCAGCAACTTTTCAAAGACTACTCGATGGAGTATTGCGAGGACTAAAAACTCAGCAATGTTGTGTATATCTAGACGATATTATAG
Source organism: Schistocerca cancellata (assembly GCF_023864275.1). NCBI lineage: Eukaryota > Metazoa > Arthropoda > Insecta > Orthoptera > Acrididae > Schistocerca > Schistocerca cancellata. Next base: position 43,467,056 of record NC_064634.1, read on the forward strand.
TATTCTCCAAAGACATTAATGAACATGCTGTGCGTCTGCGTAATGTTTTTCAGAGACTTAGAAAAGCTAAATTAACATTAAATATGGAAAAATGTAGTTTTGCATTGACAGAGGTTACATACCTAGGGCATGTCATTAGTGAAAAAGGAATTAGAACAGATCCTCGATTAATTTCGGCAGTTAAGGACTTCCCAACACCACAACGCGTTAAGGAAGTACAAAGTTTCATTGGTCTCGCATCGTATTACCGAAAATATGTTCCAAATTTTGCTGAAATTGCCCGACCCTTAACCCAATTATTGAAAAAGGGTGCAAAATTTCATTGGTCTGAAGATTGTGAATCAGCATTTCAAACCCTTAAAGATAAGTTAACACACAGTCCAGTATTAGCCTACCCAGATTATAACAAAGAATTTATTTTATCCTGTGACGCAAGTGGTCATTCAGTAGGAGTTGTTTTGAGTCAGAATTTTAATGGCGCGGAACACCCCATAGCCTACGCTTCGAGACAACTAACAACAGCAGAAAGAAATTATTCCACAACAGAGAAGGAATTGTTAAGTGTTATTTATGGTATCAAATACTTTAAATGCTACTTGTATGGTAGGAAATTCAAGGTCATTACAGACCACGCAGCTTTAAAATGGTTGCTTGGGTTAAAGGATCCATCTAGTCGTCTCACGCGTTGGGCCCTATGTCTTTCCGAAATGGATTTCGAAGTTATCCATAAACCAGGCAAAAAACACACGAATGCAGATTGTCTAAGTCGGAAAATAGCACTTTTGGAAGCAACAGGCCGAGATACTGAGGACTGGAGAAAGGCACAAGATGAGGATACAGATTGCAAAAAATACGCATCTCAAAAACAATTTTGCTTTGAAGATGGTGTATTATGCCGTAAAACAAAACTTGGACCGCGAATTGTTGTTCCCCAACACCTTAGACAAGAAATAATGGCAGAGGCCCACGATCATATCCTTGCAGGACACGGTGGACAACGGACAACCGAAAGACGTGTAGCAGAGCGATTTTGGTGGCAAACCAGAAAGCAGGATGTTGCGCAGTACGTTCGCAATTGCATTGCGTGCGCACAACGAGCTGAACTTTCTCGTTCAAAAATACCCTTACAGAGGCTCCCCGAGGCTTCATGTCCATTTCAAATCTGCGGAGTGGATCTCTACGGGCCATTTCATAAAACACCTGCTGGTAATAAGTATGTTCTTACAATTATCGATCACTTTTCACGCTATCTAGCTATGGTGAGTCTCCCAGATCAGCAAGCAAATACAGTTGCCCAAGCTTTAGTTAACAACTGGATACTTAAATTTGGAGTACCTGAAGCTATTATCACAGATCAGGGATCTAATTTTATGTCTGAACTAATGAAACAGCTATGCCACTTACTAAAAATACGCAAATTACGCACAACTCCGTTACACCCTCAGTGCAACGGACGCACAGAAAGAGTTCATCGGACAATTGGCAAGATGCTTAGTTATTATATTAACGAACAACATTCTAATTGGGATACGTATTTACCAATAATCGTGTCGGTATACAACGCCAAAACGCATGAAGCAACTGGCATGTCACCTTATGAAGTGGTTTATGGGAGAAAAATGCCGTCCCCTTTTGATGTAATCAGGCAGAAAAACGGAAAAGTCGGAGAAACAGTAAGAGATTTCAGTCGAATGATGAAAGATGTATGGAAAAAGGTTCAAAAATCTAATACAAAGGCTTTGGAACGACAGGAAAGATTAGGTAATACCCAAGCAAAATATCCAAATTACAAATTCGGTCAGTGGGTTATGCTTTCAACTCCTTACATAGCTAAAGGAAAAACGAAGAAATTTGTAACAAACTACAGAGGTCCTTATCAAATTATTGAGATCACGTCACCAGTCAACGTTAAATTGCAACTGCCCACCAGAACTACTGTTGTGCATGTAAGTCGTTTAAAACCTTTTAAGGGCGCTCCAGATGTAATTCCTTCAACAATAGTGTCTGCTCTTCCGAAGGGTGGAGGAAGTACCCGAAAAGGAAAAAGAGTGGCCACGCCAGCACAACATACAGACATGGCACCATACAATCTTCGACCAAGAGTGCGAATGTCCTAGTGGAATCTCAGTAGACTGTGGATAGTATACATATGTAAATAATTAATAAATGATAATGGTTTATTTTTTTTAAAAAAAAAAGTTGAACGTAGAAACAGGTAGATCTTGTAGTTAACAATGTATTCCTTCTTTTCTTTATTTTTGTTTTTACTAGGTTCGTAGGTCCATAACCATGTTGTTTGCTTTTTTCAGAAAACGCCATGCAAAGCATTTCCTACACAAAACCTATCCTACCTCAATGACTCCCTTGACAGTTCCCTTCTGAAGTCATTAGATACGTTCATAAACTCACAGCAAGACAAAATTGATGCCAATGTTATAATGCAACATGTTTTAAAATTAAAAGGTGAACACAAAACTAAAATTATAATGCTAGGAACGGGTATATCTGGAACCTTTGTGTTGGTGTTTCTGCTTTGTACAGTTTTCTTTTATTTAAGACGAAAAAATAAGCCAAATAACAATATACCACTTCATCAAATCCCTGTTAATTGGATACCACACTCTTAACTGGTGTACTTCAGTAGTTACTTTTGAGCATTAGTGTATTAATTTTGTTTATTGTACTTCATTCTTCATTAAACAGTCTCTTGTTAAAATAAACAATACTGTAGAATAGATATTCTTGCATTAGTATAGCGTAGATTAAACAGCTGTTGCTATGTAATTTTCTAAGTGAAAAATCTATTTTTTGTTTATTCATTCTCATCAAGATTTGTTACTCTTATTATAACCATTTATGTGTAAACTATGTGATTCATGAGCGCACAGGGCTTTTATAAAGTGATACAGTATTTTCAACATACTTAATGTGATGCATGTGTAAGTCGAGAGTTTTCAGTGCTTGTGTTTTTTCCGTGTGAAGAGTGGAGGAATGTTGAGTGGTAAATTCGAGGGCGAATTTCTCCGAAGGGTGGAGGAATGTTGAGTGGTACTTAAGTAAATAAATTAGTGAAATCAAAGTGAACTAGAAATTAGAATATAAATGGAAAACTTGGTTTAGTTAGAGAGTTACATACTGGCATTCAGCGAGCCGAACAGCGGAACAGCAGAGACAATGACCGTGAAGTCAGCAAGTTCCACATAAGCGGGCGCTGTCGATTCAGCCGTCAGGGCATCGCCCGACCGGCTCACGTGTTTCTCAGTTGCCGCATGTGAGTAAAGGCCCTCACCTACATCCCAAGAGCCAATGACCGACGTTAAGAAGATTCTTCGAGAATCTTTTCAACGTGACAGAAGAGGCAATGGCCGTGAAGTCGTTCACCTCCAGTAAACTGAAGTGAATAAATACGCGAGACGCAGTGGGCCCGACAGATGTAGATGGGGAGGTAGATGAAGACGAGAGGAAGACGAAGGCGAAGACGGAGACGAAGACGGAGACGAGCGACGAAGAAGAAGCGTAGCAGTTGTTTTAAGTTAGTTTCGGTGCTGAAGATCGTCATGCAAGAAGAGACTACATCATGCACAGACGCACCGAGTCCGCCGCTGTAATGGAATAGCAAGCAGCAGCCTCAGTGCCAGAAGAAGAAGTTAAAAGGTATTTTGAAGTCTGATTTTACATACCCGGGTGACTCGTGAGGACGGGAAGGAGACGGCCTCACTTCAGCAGTCACCTGTGAGCTGGGATGAAGACCTGACAGCCGAAGACTGGCAAGCGGGAGTCCGTGGTTCGAGTCCGGGACACTGGCCTTCCCCCGCCGCGCCGCTCTGCTGGCCGAAGCACAACACACGCGGCCGCTTAGAGAAGAGAAACACTGGGACGCCACATTCAAGGTATCACCATCCGATGCACGACGTCGCTCGCAATAATTAAACGGGCCACCTCGCGCTGCGCTTCTCCGGTCAGCTGGGCGAGACGGCGACACGAGATACACACCGCTACGCGTAATCAGACGCCGCCGCCGCCGCCGCCGCCGCCGCTGCTGCCGCAGCAGAAGGCTACGTAAACGACACGGCTGCCGCTCTCCGAACCAGAACGTCCAGTAAGATAACAGTTGTACGAAACTTTCAATAAAAGTTATCTTATGTATAAAATGATGTTTCATTCGACCTCATACCCGAGCCAAGGAAGAACCCACCCTGCCCACATTTTGTAAGAGAGAAAAGTTTATTTATTTAATATTTTCACCCTGACAGAATGATTGAGAATACTCATCCTGACAATTGACAGCATCAAAAGAGAAAACCCAGTTACATTGAGTGACAGAAGTGTCACATTTAGTAACACAGCTGTTACATTTGATGTCAGAAGCCGTAGTAGTTGTTACACTACACACTGTAAAACTTTCACACATCATGTTGTGGAAGCATTTCGGTTCAAATGTGATTAAAAAAAATCCGTTCAGTGCCCTCTGTCGGTGAAGTGACGTTAACGGCCTTCTGGGATAGCAGTGGACTGCTCCTACTGGATTTCACCCCATTCAGTGCACCCATCAATTCCGAGAGCTATTGTTCCACTCTCTCATGTCTGAGGGCTGCCATGAGGCGAAAGCGCCGAGGGACTCTCGATGTGGACTCCAGGATAATGCGAGACCATATGTGGTAATCAGAACTGCCGAAAAGTTGCGGGAATTTCACCCGGAGATTTTGGACTACCCACCATACAGTCCAGACCTCTCCACCTTTTCTTAACGCTGACGAAGTTCCTGGCCGGACATCGATTCAGAAGTAACGATAAAGCCGAGACAGCAGTCCGACAGTGGTTCCATAGTCAGCTGAACGAATTCATCGGCAGGGGCACATCAAATTTAGTGCCGCTGTAGGACAAATGCGTGAAGCGATGTGGGGACTACGTGGCAAAATAATGTATGGTACGTAGAACAGGATGTGTATCTATCACTACCTGCACGTACCTTACTTCGGCTAATACAAAAAAGCGACGAAGACTTTCTGATTTGCCCAAGTATTTTGAAGGCAATATGTTCAACGAAGGGAAGAAAAGCTACGGACATTCTTGGCGCGTTCTCCTCTTTATCCACTTCCTGATTCTTGGTTTTAGCTGAGATTGTCCTGTTAATCTGCTGGGTAGAGTATCCTTTGTCTCTGAAGACTGTCTTTTGATGTGCAAGCTGTTTAGGCAAACTATCTGCAGCTGACAGTATATGAACTCTGCATACAAGGGTTCTAAGCACACTCGTGCTTTGGGATGGCTGATGGCAACTTCAGGAGTGCAAGTACAAATCATGGTGAGTGGGCTTACAGTAAATAGAGTGTCCCAGAGAGCCGTCACTCTTCCTTCTAACCAAAACATCCAGGAATGTGTGACAACCATCTTTTTCTAATTCCGTAGTAAATCGAATGGTCTCATAGATGATGTAAAAACTCCATTAACTTATCTTTTCTGTGGGACCACACTGAGAAGGTATCATTTACATACCTCCAAAAAACAGTTGGTTTATGAACCGTTGATTCAAGTGCTATTTCCTAAAGGTCCTCGATAATAAAGTTAGCCACCACGGAATACAAGCGGGGCTGCCCATGGCGATACTGTCAGTCTGTTCAAAATATTCTTTCTTAAATATAAAGTAGGTTGAGGAAAGAGCGTGCCGAAACAAAGCATTGATGCCCGCCTTAAACTAGTTACCAACTAGTGCCAAGAAATCAGCAAGAGGTACCTTTGTAAAAAGAGATACTACACCAAAACTCACTAAAATATCCAAACAACATAGGTGGAGAGCCCCCAGTCTGTCGATAAAGTCGGCTCAGTTCCGAATATAATGTGGACATTTGCCAATTAGTGGTCTCAGCAAGAAAGCAAGATCTATGGCTAATTCATACGTGGGGGCTTCAATATTAGTCACTACAGGAAGACCTTCTTTGTGCACCTTAGGAAGACCATAGGGACTTGATGGTACGCTGCCCTCTGATCTTACCCATCTACATCTACATTTATACTCCGCAAGCCACCCAACGGTGTGTGGCGGAGGGCACTTTACGTGCCACTGTCGTTACCTCCCTTTCCTGTTCCAGTCGCGTATAGTTCGCGGGAAGAACGACTGCCGGAGAGCCTCCGTGCGCGCTCGAATCTCTCTAATTTTACATTCGTGATCTCCTCGGGAGGTATAACTAGGGGGAAGCAATATATTCGACATCTCATCCAGAAATGCACCCTCTCGAGACCTGGACAGCAAGCTACACCGCGATGCAGAGCGCCTCTCTTGCAGAGTCTGCCACATGAGTTTGCTAAACATTTCCGTAACGCTGTCACGCTTACCAAATAACCCTGTGACGAAATGCGCCTCTCTTCTTCGGATCTTCTCTACCTCCTCTGTCAACCCGAGCTGGAACGGATCCCACACTGATGAGCAATACTCAAGTATAGGTCGAACGAGTGTTTTGTAAGCCACCTCCTTTGTTGATGGACTACATTTTCTAAGGACTCTCCCAATCAATCTCAACCTGGCACTCGCCTTACCAACAATTAATTTTATATGGTCATTCCACTTCAAATCGTTCCGTACGCATACTCCTAGATATTTTACAGAAGTAACTGCTACCAGTGTTTGTTCCGCTATCATATAATCATACAATAAAGTATCCTTCTTTCTATGTATTCGCAATACATTACATTTGTCTATGTTAAGGGTCAGCTTCCACTCCCTGCACCAAGTGCCTTTCCGTTGCAGATCCTCCTGCATTTCGCTGCAATTTTCTAATGCTGCAACTTCCCTGTATACTACAGCATCGTCCGTGAAAAGCCGCGTGGAACTTCCGACACTATCTACTAGGTCATTTATATATATTGTGAAAAGCAATGGTCCCATAACACTGCCCTGTGGCACGCCAGAGGTCACCTGAACGTCTGTAGACATCTCTCCATTGAGAACGACATGCTGTGTTCTGTTTGCTAAAAACTCTTCAATCCAACCACACAGCTGGCCTGATATTCCGTACGGTCTTACTTTATCAGGCGACAGTGCGGAACTGTATCGAACACCTTCCGGAAGTCAAGGAAAATGGCATCTTCCTGGGAGCCTGTATCTAATATTTTCTGGGTCTCATGAACAAATAAAGCGAGTTGGGTCTCACACGATCGCTGTTTCCGGAATCCAAGTTGATTCCTACAGAGTAGATTCTGGGTTTCCAGAAATGAAATGATACGCGATCAAAAAACATGTTCTAAAATTCTACAACAGATCGATGTCAGAGATATAGACCTATAGATTTGCGCATCTGCTCGACGACCCTTCTTGAATACTGGAACTACCTGTGCTCTTTTCCAATCATTTGGAACCTTCCGTTCCTCTAGAGACTTGCGGTACACGGCTGTTAGAAGGGGGCAAGTTCTTTCGCGTACTCTGTGTAGAATCGAATTGGTATCCCATTTGATGGTCTCTGGAGGTAACGAGGAAGAATTCAGGTATGTAAGCGTCTTGCATTGCATACGTTCTGCAGGGTCGCGATCAATCTTCCTGTACATCTCTACGCAGGCCATGCATCTTCTCCAAATGCAACCTACGAGGTAACAAAACAGTTGTGTTGCTTCCATCAGCCCTCATTATCACTATGTCCCGATCCTTTCGGAGATTTCGTAGTGTAGCCCTTTCTTCAGAGGTTCTATTATGGCGTTGAGGAGGAGTTTTCCCAAGCGCTCGGTAAGTTTCCCTTCTTATTTCTTCGGTAGCGTGCGCAGGAAGGCGTCGAACAGCTTCTTCAACACCACTTGTAACAACAACGACGCTGTACTATTGTACATATAGGTAAATTTTTTTCCATCTGATTTTTCGATAAACTAGTGTAATTGATGTTCTGATTTAATTTGTTTTTTTGTTTCATGCCATTGTGTTAAGATAACTGTAAACAAGTTTCAATGTGAAGATTAATGTTTATATCAAATGTTAAGCAATATTGTAATAGAATTGAAATGTAACAAATGTTGAGACTGTTGTAAGATGTTTAAAATTGTAACTGTGCATCTGGTCCATACGTAGGCAATGTGTTAGGAGATGTAGAATGCAAAACCTCGAGTGAATACCCTGTCTGTAAGGGAGCGGTAAAAGGTGGACGGCAGGCGAGCGCGGGAAAATGTGCACGGGCACTGCACGGCACAACGGGCTCAGTAGTAGTAGTCGGAGTTTGGCATTGGTCTGAGCAACATCTTCTGGAGCGAGGAGGCTCTCCTGGAAGACGTAGTTTCACTGAGCCTCGGGTATGCTGTTCCAACGCCCATACAGCATGGCAAAATTCCATAGGCACTAAATGGAAAAGTATTGCGGCGCTAAGAAGAATTAAACTGCCGATACGTCAAGAGCCATAGCTGTAGTTGTATGTGTGCTCTGTGCCTCGCCATCTCGCCGCCCGCCAACCGCCGCATCGATACGAGCAGGTTGAAACTTTTAGTACTGTATTTGTATGGACCATAGAGTGAACTGTTCAATAATAACATAAATTTTACCAGAACTGTCCCATCATCTAATTATCCTCACAACCAACCTAGACAGGGTCCTTTCCAAATGTTGTGAAATCCGAGTGTCCCGAAATGAAAAATTAAATTTTGTGTTAATAATAATTACTTGCAGACCTAGTTATGTTAGAATGGTGTTTAAAGAACTGTTTTGTTAGTGAACCAGTAAATGAATAACGAAGGTCTAACGAAGCTGGAAGATAACTTTAATATTGATATAGTAATGAAGTTTAATTATTTCGAGACAGATATAAAGGTATTTAAATGAACAGTAAATAAGAAAAAAAAAGAGTAGTAACTCATATACTGGAAATCTTGAACGCATAATAATTTCAGTAATCAATTCTTTTATACAGTTTCTGAGCCCCCCCCCCCCCTTTTTATTCATTTGAATTCTGAAGTGTTCCACATTGGTTTGACCAGCAAAAGTTAAAGTCAATATATAAGTCAAAATTTATCAGTATTTTATCTTTATCAAAATTGACATTTTGTGTGTGTCACGAAAGTGCTGTTGCTAGGGTAACCTATGCCCGATTATAATCAGATCAATAGACAGTACGAAACTTTGTAGTATACATTATAGTGTAGTGTTTTGTATTCATGGTTTTTCCATATCAGTACATATCGTGAAACTATCAGTTCAATAGATTTTCTGGTTCTAAAATTCTACTATATTATGCAGTGTTATTACGTGTTGTTTTGCATGAATATACACCAACTTGTACAGTTAATGCCTAATTAGGCTGGCGACCGTATTATTATTAAATTGGTAGCATCTTCAGTGTTGCTTTTGGTCCATCCTGACGTCTGGTTGCATTTTGAACTTACTTGACGGATCATTGTTATTACAGAGTGGGTGTAAGTCTGATTTGCCACCATTCAGGTACATGCGGTCAATATCTATACGAAAATCCTGTCTCGCAAGCGAAACCCCGCTCACTTACCATAGTACAGGCTTTAATGAGTATTGTGTGCCCCACGCGCACGTTACACACTCACAAAGCTGAGTCCTTTACCCAAAACAGACAGCGTCGCATCGTCCAAATATTTCTCCGTTATGTTGCCAACGCAACGTCGTGCAGTTATTCCCTGCAGTGACAGCTGTTTCACAAAGAATTTTAAATTTCACAACGAAGAACTAGTCAATTATAAACAAGAAACTTGTGGAAAAGGAAGAAACATGACAAAATGTTCACAAACCGCTAATCAGATTAAATGAACTATCTATCAGAGTCATAGGAAGAGTATTACAAAGAGTGAAGTACATGAAAGAGTACCTTACTCCTCGCCAAGGTATGCTCCTTGTAACGAGTGAGACGCCATGCAATACCTATTGTTGCGCCGTGACGAACTGTAAATTTTGCAGCGACAGAAACTAGTGGTCATAAAGAGAACTTCGCCAAACAACTACAGTCTAGATGATATTTTATTTCCAAAACTGGCTTTTTATCAAGAAGTTAAAAATACGCGTATTTACGGCCTGCTATCGAACTGTACATAGTGTTCGACTAACAAGACAACTGAAGTCAGTATCTTAGATTACCTGCAATATCTGACAACGCAACACCCGAAAATGCTACCAGGTAGACAGTACACTGACAACTTCACTGAATTTTTCTTATTCAATAAGAGTCTTTCCAATATTGAGACAGAATATTGAACAGTTAAATGATGTTTTGTGCTTATTCCAGTGATTTTAACAAACCAGTCCGGACCCGTTTTTAGTTCGTTTAATCCTTCATGTAAACGAAAAAGAAGCAAAACGAATGAAATACCTCAAAATAGAAACTGAAGACAGAACCTTTATTTGATCATTTCTTATATCGGTTTAGAACTCTCACCATGTTTGATTAAGGAAGGAAACGGAAAGTGCAGCAGGATTCCTCACGGGCTTCTTTAGTCAGCGTAAGACCGTCACAACTGCTCAACGAGCTGTAATGAGGAACGTTACAAAAAATACTCTTTGCATCGCGAAAAGTCTTACACACAAAATATCAAAATCCCACGGTGCAAAATGAGTCACGATACAAACTACCTCCTCTGACCTACATCTCATTGCGATACTCTGGTTGAGCGTTTGGCATATCCCTGAGATGCTACCAAAATCTGAATCCGGTGACATTTACATTGAACATATCGCTCCCCCACCAAATCATGCCTAATGTTAAGACAAGGTCGAACTATGCGAACTATTAAAAAACTGAATATAACAGGGGTGACAGAATTAAACACGAAACACCGGTACCATAGCTTACACAGATATATCGAAAAAGGGTTCATTAAACTATGGAGTGAAAGTAAAGATCACAATAAAATCTTGTGTATTATTGAGTAGCATGGACTTTATACTAATTACTTAACAGGCAATACAAATAATTATAAAGTGCACAAATGTTCATATGTATTATTGAACATAGTTGATAATACCTTGGCACAGGTTGACGGAATTGAAATATTGCAGTTAGGTACAGCCACATAACCCACCAATGATTGCTGAATTAGTCAACAGATTAAAGGAAATACCCGGAAAAATACATATGAGCACCAGTTACCTTGCCTAAGCACACGTTCAGGTCAACTAGCTGACAATGTGACTCGATTCAGAAAAGCAAAGCTTTAAATCAACGTAAACGACCTTTTGGTCCCCCTGTCACGACGTACAGAAACGTGGCTCATGGTTACCATCGTTCTAAAACTCGGATGCAGGGGATGTCCGCAGTGATAGCTGAGAGTTATGAGTTCGGCGCTAGCATCTGTGATCAGCTCTAGGACGAAGTCCTCCCTCTTGCAGTTCTAAGGCAATGACATCTCTAACTCACACGAGCCAAGAATATCTACTCTCCTTCTCAAAATCTTGGTGTTTCTGCCAGCACCAGATTGTCGTTAGCCAATCACTGTAGACTAGGATTGTTGCTATTCTTAAAAATATCGGGAATCCAATATTTAAAGAAAGGTCATTATCAGCTCTCGATATATCGAAGGAAAGTATCGATATATCGTCAGAAAAAATTTCGACGTACTGACCTGTAAAAAAACCGGCTGCACATTGTAAATTTACTCCCGGTTTTAGTAATGATTTATTCATTAGTTAAAACTTTCGGGCTGAGAGGTCGTGGTCGATCTGTAAAACTTCTTCTTCCTTACTTTTCATTGCCAACGGCGGGCAACGTCTTCCGAGGTGAGTCAACGACTGGCTGCCAGGCCGTGGAGGTCCCGTTTATATAGGGCGCACAGAGCGCACCACCGTACGTCACGTGGCGCCGACTTAAAGTCTGTCTCTTCTGACTAAGGTCATTATTCTCGATCTGACAATCGATTATCTTCAATCGAGAATAATAACGTTAGTCAGAGATAGACTTACAGTCGGCGTCACGTGACGTATAAACGGGACCTCCACACGCTGGTGGTCCAAACGCAACATGGCTCCTGGTCACGACTGTCACCTACCGCCAACTTTGAGAAATCCCTCTCTCCTTCCTGACTGCCCTTGCCAATCTCTATAACGTCATCCTCTCTACCGGCTTCTACCCTGACCTGTGGACTATTTCCCACGTCCTCTTATTCCTCAAATCCAAAAAACCCCATTCCGTCGCCTCTTCCTATCGTCCCATCCGCCTCACCTCCGTCTTCAGTAAGGTCTTCGAATCCATACTCTCCCGCCCTATCCATCAGCACCTTAATCAACACCACCTGCTCCCCCTTGCCCAGTGTGGCTTCCCACCCTCCTTCTCTTCTGAGGACCAACTCCTTCACCTCGTTCACCTTCTCTCTCTCCAGATTAACTCTCGTCGCTCCGCCATTTTTGTTTCCTCGACCTCCAAAGTGCCTATGACCGTGTATAGCATCCCGGTCTCCTCTTTAAACTCCAACCTTACGCCCTGCCTATCAGTTTTGTCCATCTGGTCGCTTCCTTCCACTCGCGCCATCCTTCCTATGTCACTCTCCACAATACAAACTCACATATTTTATATCCCACTTCTGGCGTCCCCCAGGGCTCTGTCCTCTCCCCTGTCCTTTATCTCTTGTATGTGGCTGATATGCCCCCACCTGTCCACCTTCTCCAGTACGCTGATGACACCGCCTTCCTGGCTCTCTATCCTACCCTTCAGTGGTCCCAATGCACTCTCCAAACCCACCTTGACCAGTTCACCACTTGGTGTAACCAGTGGTTCCTTCGTCTCAACCTCTCCAAAACCCAGGCAATCATCATAGGCCAGACCACCTGCTCTTCCCATCTCCATGATTTCTACCTCACCCTTTATGGTTGTCCCATCCACTCATCCCCCCCCCCCCCGCCCTTGAGATACCTTGGCCTCACCCTCGACCACCACCTCACCTGGACCCCTCACCTCCTGACCATCCAGTAGAAAGCCCATTTCTGCCTCCACCTCCTAAAAGTCCTGTCTGGCCGGACATGGGGATTGCATCCTTCCACCATCCTCCACACCCACAAATCCCTCATCCATCCTGTCCTCTGTTATGCCAGCATTGCCTGGATCTCCACACCCACCCGCTTTTATAAGGCCCTCCAAATCCTCGAACACAACGCGCTCTGCCTTGCCTTCCATATTGCCTTCCTTCCCCCACATGGCTCCTGTATGATCTCATCCCCTTCCCCCACCTCCTCCTTCTCCTCCAACATCTCTGCTTCTTTATACTGTCTGCAGGCTTGATCCCACCCACCCCCTGGTGTCCTCCTTCGTCTCCACCCCTCCCCCCACACATTGCCGTGCCTCTATCGCTGTATTCCTCCCTCTCTCCATCTCCACACCCTCCATCTCCTTCATCAGGGCAATTTCCAGCACCTCCCCCTCCCGGATGATGAACTTCACTGTGACATATACCCTTTCTTCCAATTGTAACCTGGCCTTGTTCCCACCCCCTTCCCCAGGTCCTCCTTTTTCCTCTCCCCTCCTTCTTCCAGAGCGGATTTTCCTCCTTCCCTCCCTGAGTCCCTGGACTCCCTTCACCAGCTGTTTGCCTCCCCAATCCCTTACCTTCTGAGCCCTCCTTCAGAGTGCCCCCCACCTCATCCACCTATCTCTCCCCTCCCCCTCGCCTCCTTTCCCCTTCTACCCATTTCCCTTTTACCCCCCCCCCCTTGCAGATCCTCCCAGGTTTTTATTCGTTATCTGTGTGCTACGTTAGTGTTGTATTTCGGCCCCGTTCTACAGTGTCATCGAGTGATGTGGGTTTTAATTGTGTGCTCGACGTGTTCATCGTCCATGACAGTTCCTTGCTATGCCGTCTGGTCATGTGGCTGTTTTACTCGTTCTACGCACTTTTATGCTCTGGCCATACTTTGTCCAGTGCCTTTTAATGTAGTGTGTGGGTTTTTTTGTGTAACATACTTTTTTAGATTTTTATCTCCGTTTTATAGCCACTGATTTGTATGTCTTCTTTGCTTCTGTTCCGCCTTTTTTGTTTCTATATTCCATGTTATCTCCTTTATATTGTTTTTAAATGTCTTCCTGTCTATTTATGTCTCTTGGCTGAAGAGCAGCGCTCATGCTGCAGCCAGCCCGCCCTGATGGGGAATGGAAATGACAACAAAGGGAAGAAACGAAAAAAAAGGGCCTGGCTGCCAGTCGTTGACGTGCCTCGGGAGATGACCGCAGTTGGCAACGAAACGTCAGGAAGAAGAAGTTTTAGAGATCGACCAAGGCATCTCAGCCCGAAAGTTTTAACTAATTAATACGCTGGCCATGAAAGTCTACACCTTATGATTAATGATTTATTTTTAAGTATTTTGTACATAGCAGTCTGCCTGTTCCCCTTAGAGTTAGAACTGAAAAGAAAACAGTGCATGTTCACGTTGGGCGATAACCACTTTGCTAACACTGGTAAATGCGTGTAAGTGGCACAATACAAGGTGTTTCGTCACATATATGATTTGTCTGGAACACTTCATGTCAACTTCCCTGTTTTTTTTTTTTTTTCATTTCTGCCAACGCCAGAGGCCTAGCAGCTGTATTCTCAAAATTGCGTGGTGAATTTAAACGTTGCAGTTTTTGTTGGCAGCGGGGAGCGCCGATTTCGTCAGCGTTTCCCCTCCCACATCTCCGTCCACCACAAAGACCAATCTTGTCATTCAGATTTCTGTTCGTCGTTTTCAGCAACGTTTTTGAAGAATGCCGATGTGAAGAAATAGCATACTAGTTGCGTTAAAAATCGTTTTTCAACGCAACTGGTGTGCTTTTTCTTCGCATCGGAAATTTAATTATTGAATTCAGGGGCCTGGGTTCGATTCCCGTCTGTGCCGGAGATTTTCTCCGCTCAGGGACTGGGTGCTGTGTTGTCTCTATCACCATCATCTCCTCCCCATAGATACGGGCCGACTTGGAGCAGGAGAGGCACCATAGGACATTTTAATTTCCACTGTTTATACTTTTACAAATAAATTCATAAAACTTTGTCAGCATGACCAGGAAGGATTCATAATTCACACTAATAGCAGTGGAAGTTCGAAAACATAATGAAATAATTTTCTTCACATGTGAAATTTCATCTTTTTTTTCACTTACTAATGGCAACATTTCTTGCTATGGGTACACTTTTATTCATAAGTAAGAGATATTCTTCGATGAATTTTGCACAGCATAAAATCATTCTTAAAGGTGTACTCTTGAAGTTTTCCCGGCGTATAGAATATTCCACAAGATTTCGGGATTGCAGCCGGATCTCATCGACTTCTTTCCACGATATTTCGGCTGACAACCTTACAGCCATCTTCAGGCGAGTGTTTGACACTGGAGATTGCTAGTTTTTTTTTTCCTTTATTGAGTTTCGATTCCCCCTAAAGGGGGCGGGCTGGCAGCAGCTTATTACGCCGCTCTTCAGCCTACTGAATTGGTTTTAAAAATCGGTGACTTAAAGGTAAAATGGCAGAAAATACTGGAGCTTAAACATAAAAACACAGGGTGGATGGTGCTAATAAAATACACAGGAAGCAGAAAAAATAAGAGACAGACAATCAAACAACACGGCGACAGTCTGGTTTCTGTTCGCAAGAGAGATAAAATGCACACCCAGCGACAGCATGATTTCTGTTCGCAACACTGTGGAAAGACGCACAACACTGAACACTCACTGAAACACTGCACTAAAAAAAAAATGGCACAAATATGACGTACCACACCCGAGAGCAGGTGGGGGGAAACTGGTCAGATGACGGGAAAAAGGGGGGGGGGAAGGAGAGGAAAAGTGAAGGGGGAGGGGGGAAAGGAGCCAATTGAAGATGAGGATACATAAGAGGGGGGGGGGGGGTGCTGAGCAGACGTGCTTGCGAGTGGGGAAGGCAGAGGAGGGGAGTCTAAAAGGACGCGGGGGGGGGGGGGGGGGGGGGGGGGGGGGGGGGGGCTCACGGTGAAGAAGAGCTGTCACGGTTTTTACAACATCTGAATTCCATCCAGACAAACAGTCAGTTTACGATGGAAGTTGAAGAGGATGGTTGCCTACCATTTCTGGACGTCATGGTTAATCGCAAGATGGATGGGTCATTGGGGCATTCTGTCTATCGAAAACCCACCCATACGGACCTGTACCTGCAGGCGTCAAGCTGCCATCACCCGTCACAAACTATGGGCGTCCTTCGAACGTTGGTGCATAGGGCACATGTCGTGTCTGATAAAGACAGCCTTGCAGACGAATTAGATCACTTGAAATCTGTATTTCAACATAATGGATATTCTGCACATCAGGTCAGTAGTGCTTTAAGGACGAAAAAACGTGACCACCCACAAAATCAAGAGGATAAGGAGGTGTTTAAGTCCAGAGCATTTCTCCAATATGTCGGTAACAATTCATCGAAAGTAGGCAGAATTTTAAAGAAACATCGTGTGAAAGCAATCTTCCGGCCACCTACAAAGACTCGTGCTCTTCTGGGCTCAGCCAAGGATGATCTGGGATTACGAAAGGCTGGAATTTATAAAATACCTTTCGAGTGTGGGAAAGCCTACATTGGTCAGACCACACGCACAGTACACGACCGCTGCGTTGAACATGAGCGCCACACTCGCCTTTTACAGCCCAGTAAGTCGGCCATAGCCGAACATTGTATTTCCACAGGACATACTATGGATTATTCTGCCTCGAAAATCTTGGCCCCATCGAGATCCTTCTGGGATTCAGTTGTTAAAGAATCGGTGGAAATACGTTTGACGGAAAATCTCATTAATCGTGATGGCGGCTTTCAATTGAATAAGGCCTGGGACCCGTTGATTTCTTTAATATCAACCAAAAGAAAACTTTTTATGGCTTCTGACATGTCGAGTGACAAGTAATTTTAATTTTAATATTGAAATTTTGCATTTTATTGTTTTGGACACGTCTGCGTGCATGTTTTACTTGTATCACGCATTCGTTTGCGCTCCATAGATGCAGTAATATTGCAGAGGGCCTTGGAATCGACAGGTGGCGCGCATGCAACGGTAACTTGCGCATGCGCGTCTTGCGGCACTTTTACGTATAAATAGAGCGACTTGCACTAGCAACCTCTGCCAGTCCTGCCTGGATATCTGCCCCCCCCCCAAATTCTATAAGTCCCTCCAGATCCTTGAGCGTCATGCACTCCGCCTCACCTTCCGTATCCGCCTCCCGTCCCCCACGCGGATCCTCTATGATCTCATTCCTTTCCCCCATCTGCTCCTATTCCTCGAACATATCCGCATCCTCTACACCTCCCGCCGTCTTGAACCCCATCACCCCCTGGTTGCTCCTCTCCCCTCCCATCCCTGCCCCCTGCCACGTCTTCACCGTTGTGTCCCCCCTACCCTCCATCTCTACACCCTACATCTCCTTTCCAAAGGTGGCTTCCATCAACTCCCCCTCCCGGACGATGCCCTCTCTCCTTCCATTTATCCTTTCTATCAACTCTGATCCTCACTCCCCCTCCTTTCCTCTGTCCTTTCCCTGGGCTCCCTCTCCCCCCCCCTTCCATCCTGTTTTCTCCCCACTAAACTCTCCCTACCTCCCTTCTCACCCCCCCCCCAAGTCCTTTTGTATTCCCCTCCTCTGCCTACCCCACTCCCTGTCGCGTCTGCCCCCCACCCCTCTTATGGGTCCTCATCCTCCATCAGCTCCTTTCCCGGTTCCCCCCTTCGCTTTTACTCTCCTTTCCCCCCTTTTTTGTTTTCCCATCTTCTGTCCAGTTTCCCCCCACCTGCTCTCGACTGTGGTATGTCACATTTGCCAACTTTTTAGTGCAGTGTTCCAGTGACTATTCAGTGTTGTTTGTCTTTCTCGTGTTGCGAACAGAAACCATGCTGTCGCTAGGTGTGAATTTTATGTCTTTTGCGAACAGAATCCAGACTGTCGCCGTGTTTTTTAATTGTCTGTCTATTGTTTTCCCTGTCTGCTTCGTATGTATTTTATTAGAATCATCATCCCTCTGTTCTTTGTTTTAAGTTCCACGATTTCTTTACGCCATGTTACTCTTTAAGTCTCCGATTTTATCGCCTGTTTTTTATTATTTATTCTCTTGATCTTTCTCACAAAGTCTGTAGTCTGAAGAGCGGCATACTAAGCTGCTGCCAGCCCGCCCCCTTCGGGGGGAATTGAAATTCAATAAAGGAAAAAAAATATCAATCTCCAGTGTCAAACACTCGCCTGAAGATGGCTGTAAAGTTGTCAGCCGTAATATCGTGGAAAGAAGTCGACGAGATCCGGCTGCAGTCCCGAAATCTTGTGGAATATTCTTAAAGGTGTATGAAACTCTAGAATTTTCCACATCTATTAAAAACTGTGGTAAAAATTGAGGTAATTAACTATAAAATTTGTGTTTTTTCTAAACATGGAGTTTAAAATATAACAGCTCATTCGTTTTTTCATAAATTCAATAAATTCTAGTGTTTCATACACCTGTAAGCATGGTATGTATACTGTGCAAAATTCATCGAAGAATCTCTCTAACTTATGAAGAAAAGTGTACCTATAGCAACAAAGGTAGACATAAATAAGTGAAAAAATGATGAAATTTCACATGTAAAAAAGTTATTTTGTTGTGTTTTAGAACTTCCACTGAAATGGGTGTAAATTCTGAATCCTTCCTGGTGATGCTGACAAAGTTTTATGACTTTATTTGTAAAAGTATAGACACTGGAAATTAAAATGTCCTATGATGCCTCTCCTGCTCCAAGTCGGCCCGTTTGACGTCCTACCCCCCTTAAGGGGAGTTGGAACGCCCTATCCCGACAATGTTAAATTTAGTAACTTGTCGTCCCTGTATTTCAGGAGCCACTGATATGAAACTTTTACAGGACATTAACTGTGTGTTCTGAGTCTACTGAACTACAGTACTTGCATTTCAGCCACTGCTTTCGGAAATACAATTTTTTAATTATACGGTTAAAATTTTGTGTACTTTTTTATACGTTATCCTAAATAATTTTAATTATACATAACATTAAGTTCTTCTTTTAGTTCAGTTGACTCAGGATATGTATGTTATTACTCGCTGGAAATTTGGATACTCTACTCGAAGTGGTTTCTGAGATTTACGGAAAAATGCAACAGAAAATGCTTCTAAAATTTGTTTATAAAGTTTCAAAAGACTGTAACTCACTTAATATATGCTTATTTTTTTCATTTTTAGTCCCTCAAAAGCACCCTGCACCATACTGTATATCATCCTCTTGATCTTTTTCCAAGTTTTTTTTTTTTCTTTCTGGACTCCTTAGTGGCCAACTGTGCTGCATACTCTGCTTTATCAATGTGAACCTTGTCCATCCGTTCAAGTTCTCTGATGCGGTTTGCTCCAGGATTAATTCCCATATGCTGTAGCTCTTTCACCCTGCCTATGTTGCCATCATTAAAAGCAATAAAGCAATAACAGCATCACTGAGCCCCCCCCCCCCCCCCCCCACCGCACTTTAGTGTCTTCATTCCAAACAAAAATATTTTTTGGTAAGCGAGTCCATATAAGATTATTGAACGACTCATTAGGATTTTGAGTCTGACCATGCAGACATTTCTTGAGTAATTCAGGATTTTCCAGGTCTCCGTAAATAAATTTTATGATATCCATGACTGCTACTGGGGTGGAGTGTTTATGGCTGTATTAACTGTTTGGGTACTGGGCGTTGCGGTAACTGCACCATGAATCAGATCCAGGAGGATAAAGGTGGTATACTGGTTTTTCATCAGTTGACAGTCTGCGGAAGAAGGTAGCCCATACTGCCTGTTTCATTTTCAACAAACCCTCAGTATTATTTCTAATGGCCGTCAAGTAATACTGCTGTAGTTAATCAATCGTTTTGTCTGTCAGTCTGCCTCTTATCGTTTCACCATCAGAAAGTTTCTTGTCTCTCAAACTTTGTTCCAACTTCCTCAACCTGGTGTTCATCCTCTTCTGGACATGACCAACACTGTTAAACTTCATAACACAGCAATCCACAGCCTTCTATATAAAAAATTACCGATTTTATTACATCTTGAAGTAATGCACATAAAAATTTTAACATTTTCAACCGGTGTAGATTATATTTAAAAAAATAAAATAGAATACTTCCCATGGTAGTTTATAAGTGGTATATATATATTTTTTTAGTCGGAAAATTGCAAATTTTGTAATGAGATAAAAACCCGAAAATGTGAAATTTTTTTTCCTTTCTAACTTCCCTTAAGGTACGGGGATGTTTTTCGAGGTTAGTGTGTGATCCCCTTATTGCGCTTAAGGAAACGTTAAATGAGGAAGGATATGAACACATTTCTCTCCGTTGTGTATTACTTATAGCAGAGAAACGTTTCGGAGACAAAGATAGTATCAGTATGACAATGCAACCTCTCATAAAGCAGCATCTGTGACGCAATGTTTTATGCACAGTCACATTCCCGAAATGAACTGGCCAGCCCAGAGAACCGCCGTGAAATCAGTGGAACACTTTTCAGATACACTCCTGGAAATTGAAATAAGAACACCGTGAATTCATTGTCCCAGGAAGGGGAAACTTTATTGACACATTCCTGGGGTCAGATACATCACATGATCACACTGACAGAACCACAGGCACATAGACACAGGCAACAGAGCATGCACAATGTCGGCACTAGTACAGTGTATATCCACCTTTCGCAGCAATGCAGGCTGCTATTCTCCCATGGAGACGATCGTAGAGATGCTGGATGTAGTCCTGTGGAACGGCTTGCCATGCCATTTCCACCTGGCGCCTCAGTTGGACCAGCGTTCGTGCTGGACGTGCAGACCGCGTGAGACGACGCTTCATCCAGTCCCAAACATGCTCAATGGGGGACAGATCCGGAGATCTTGCTGGCCAGGGTAGTTGACTTACACCTTCTAGAGCACGTTGGGTGGCACGGGATACATGCGGACGTGCATTGTCCTGTTGGAACAGCAAGTTCCCTTGCCGGTCTAGGAATGGTAGAACGATGGGTTCGATGACGGTTTGGATGTACCGTGCACTATTCAGTGTCCCCTCGACGATCACCAGTGGTGTACGGCCAGTGTAGGAGATCGCTCCCCACACCATGATGCCGGGTGTTGGCCCTGTGTGCCTCGGTCGTATGCAGTCCTGATTGTGGCGCTCACCTGCACGGCGCCAAACACGCATACGACCATCATTGGCACCAAGGCAGAAGCGACTCTCATCGCTGAAGACGACACGTCTCCATTCGTCCCTCCATTCACGCCTGTCGCAACACCACTGGAGGCGGGCTGCACGATGTTGGGGCGTGAGCGGAAGACGGCCTAACGGTTTGCGGGACCGTAGCCCAGCTTCATGGAGACGGTTGCGAATGGTCCTCGCCGATACCCCAGGAGCAACAGTGTCCCTAATTTGCTGGCAAGTGGCGGTGCGGTCCCCTACGGCACTGCGTAGGATCCTACGGTCTTGGCGTGCATCCGTGCGTCGCTGCGGTCCGGTCCCAGGTCGACGGGCACGTGCACCTTCCGCCGACCACTGGCGACAACATCGATGTACTGTGGAGACCTCACGCCCCACGTGTTGAGCAATTCGGCGGTACGTCCACCCGGCCTCCCGCATGCCCACTATACGCCCTCGCTCAAAGTCCGTCAACTGCACATACGGTTCACGTCCACGCTGTCGCGGCATGCTACCAGTGTTAAAGACTGCGATGGAGCTCCGTATGCCACGGCAAACTGGCTGACACTGACGGCGGCGGTGCACAAATGCTGCGCAGCTAGCGCCATTCGACGGCCAACACCGCGGTTCCTGGTGTGTCCGCTGTGCCGTGCGTGTGATCATTGCTTGTACAGCCCTCTCGCAGTGTCCGGAGCAAGTATGGTGGGTCTGACACACCGGTGTCAATGTGTTCTTTTTTCCATTTCCAGGAGTGTATGTTAGAACGTCGACTTCGCTCTAGCGCAACATTCATAAGAGGCTGTCAGTAATCACATGGAAAATATGGAGGGGAGCCCAGGGGGCTTCCCAGGAAAATTTTAGATACCAGAAGCCTGATTTAGGCCTTTAAACGCTATATTTCAGACATTTTCCAATCCCAAATGAAGAATATTTTCCAAGAATAAAATCAATTGTAAATGAAAAGTCAGGACTAGTTTGCTTTTGTTCTTCGGTATGGTGTAGAATACTGTAGAAAAAAAGCAAACTAGTGCTTCTCTTTATTATAATGTTGTTCTACTAAGAACCGATGGAAGATTCAGCTAAGACGAAAAAGTGAGGTTAAGTGGGAAAGACTAAAAATTACTATGGTAACCATCAAAGGTGCTTTGAAAACATTTCTATGATTCTAAAATACTGCAAAATCAGTATACATATATCTCAGAATTTGTTAATGCAAATAAAAGTGAAACATGGAATTCCCCGCATTTTCGACAAAACAAATGACAAATCCTTAAAAGCCAACGCTATATACAAAGTGTTTTTTTAATTATAAAAAAACGAATAAAACCAATGAACACAGCTAATGTCACAAAATTACCGAAAACTTTATCAGTTTTCAATAAGTTACACTCGCCACAATTTAAAAAAATTAAGGAGACGGCCATTACTATAATAGCGCCAGTATTATCAAGTGCGGGTAAAGAGGTGAACTACGCACCTTGTAACGTCACCTGGATAGGAAAACCGCACCAGCTCACGGACGAATGTCTTCAACCTTATGACGTCACTTGATTCGAAAGCTGTTTCATTCCTATCCTCAAGCTGAATCATGCAAAACGAACAATTTTCTGTTGTCGCACAACATAGCCGCAGTAAGCAGTGGCGACAAAATCATTCGTAGGCAGCTTTTCCACGCTCTCAGGAAGCAGATCATTACAATCTAAAAAACATTTCAGTAACATACGATTAGCGAAATGTAAACAGTACCTTTTCCGATTCTTATAAAGAACAAATTGTAAAATGTCGTTTCCTTCGCGTAACTCCGTAACTAAGGTTATGAATCGGAAAAAATACGTACAGTCCGAAATACACTCCTGGAAATTGAAATAAGAACACCGTGAATTCATTGTCCCAGGAAGGGGAAACTTTATTGACACATTCCTGGGGTCAGATAAATCACATGATCACACTGACAGAACCACAGGCACATGGACACAGGCAACAGAGCATGCACAATGTCGGCACTAGTACAGTGTATATCCACCTTTCGCAGCAATGCAGGCTGCTATTCTCCCATGGAGACGATCGTAGAGATGATGGATGTAGTCCTGTGGAACGGCTTGCCATGCCATTTCCACCTGGTGCCTCAGTTGGACCAGCGTTCGTACTGGACGTGCAGACCGCGTGAGACGACGCTTCATCCAGTCCCAAACATGCTCAATGGGGGACAGATCCGGAGATCTTGCTGGCCAGGGTAGTTGACTTACACCTTCTAGAGCACGTTGGGTGGCACGGGATACATGCGGACGTGCATTGTCCTGTTGGAACAGCAAGTTCCCTTGCCGGTCTAGGAATGGTAGAACGATGGGTTCGATGACGGTTTGGATGTACCGTGCACTATTCAGTGTCCCCTCGACGATCACCAGTGGTGTACGGCCAGTGTAGGAGATCGCTCCCCACACCATGATGCCGGGTGTTGGCCCTGTGTGCCTTGGTCGTATGCAGTCCTGATTGTGGCGCTCACCTGCACGGCGCCAAACACGCATACGACCATCATTGGCACCAAGGCAGAAGCGACTCTCATCGCTGAAGACGACACGTCTCCATTCGTCCCTCCATTCACGCCTGTCGCGACACCACTGGAGGCGGGCTGCACGATGTTGGTGCGTGAGCGGAAGACGGCCTAACGGTGTGCGGGACCGTAGCCCAGCTTCATGGAGACGGTTGCGAATGGTCCTCGCCGATCCCCCAGGAGCAACAGTGTCCCTAATTTGCTGGGAAGTGGCGGTGCGGTCCCCTACGGCACTGCGTAGGATCCTACGGTCTTGGCGTGCATCCGTGCGTCGCTGCGGTCCGGTCCCAGGTCGACGGGCACGTGCACCTTCCGCCGACCACTGGCGACAACATCGATGTACTGTGGAGACCTCACGCCCCACGTGTTGAGCAATTCGGCGGTACGTCCACCCGGCCTCCCGCATGCCCACTATACGCCCTCGCTCAAAGTCCGTCAACTGCACATACGGTTCACGTCCACGCTGTCGCGGCATGCTACCAGTGTTAAAGACTGCGATGGAGCTCCGTATGCCACGGCAAACTGGCTGACACTGACGGCGGCGGTGCACAAATGCTGCGCAAGTAGCGTCATTCGACGGCCAACACCGCGGTTCCTGGTGTGTCCGCTGTGCCGTGCGTGTGATCATTGCTTGTACAGCCCTCTCGCAGTGTCCGGAGCAAGTATGGTGGGTCTGACACACCGGTGTCAATGTGTTCTTTTTTCCATTTCCAGGAGTGTAGTTGGCAGTTGTGCCCCAGCTTCCAACGTTACTACAGTCTCTGGTTTTATTCATGAACGTACACTCGAACATCTCGTGGGAGGCGTCTTCTATCCTCGGTAGCCGCGCAGTCAGCAAGGAGGATTGTCAAGCGAATGAGCTCAGATTCGATTCCAGGTCGGGTCGGAGATTTTCTCCGCTCGGGGACTGGGTGTTGCGTTGTCCTTACGCTCGTATCGTCATAATTGACAATCCAGCTGGCTCAGTGACCGCCTCACGAAAGCCAATAAATTGAAAAAAATGTGCCATCAGGTGAGTTCATTGTGTACGGAGGACGCACCCCATTTTACTGCACACTAATAGGTGTCCGGATACTTTTCATCAAATAGTGTATATTACATACACTACTGGCCATTAACATTGCTACACCACGAAGATGACGTGCTACAGACGCGAAGTTTAACCGACAGGAAGAAGATGCTGTGATATGCAAATGATTAGATTTTCAGAGCATTCACATAAGGTTGGCGCCGGTGGCGACACCTACAACGTGCTGACATGAGGAAAGTTTCCAACCGATTTCTCATACACAAACAGCACTTGACCGGCGTTGCCTGGTGAAACGTTGTTGCAATGCCTCGTGTAAGGAGGAGAAATGCATACCATCACGTTCCCGACTTTGATAAAGGTCGGACTATAGCCTATCGCGATTGCGGTTTATCGTATCGCGACATTGCTGCTCGCGTTGGTCGACATCCAATGACTGTTAGCAGAATATGGAATCGGTGGGTTCAGGAGGGTAATACGGAAGGCCGTGCTGGATCCCAACGGCCTCGTATCACTAGCAGTCGAGATGACAGGCATCTTATCCGCATGGCTATAACGGATCGTGAAGCCACGTCTCGATCTCTGAGACAACAGATAGGGACGTTTGCAAGACAACAACCATCTGCACGAACAGTTCGACGAGGTTTGCAGCAGCATGGACTATCAGCTAGGAGACCATAGCTGCGGTTACCCTTAACGCTGCATCACAGACAGGAGCGCCTCCGATGGTGTACTCAAGGACGAACCTGGGTGCACGAATGGGAAAACGTCATTTTTTCGGATGAATCCATGTTCTATTTACAGAATCATCATGGTCGCATCCGTGTTTGGCGACATCGCGGTGAACGCAGATTAAAAGCGTGTACTCGTTATCGCCATACTGGCGTATCACCCGGCGTGATGGTATGGGGTGCCATTTGTTACACGTCTCGGTCACCTCTTGTTCACATTGACGGCACTTTGAACAGTGGACTTTACATTTCAGATGTGTTACGACCCGTGTCTCTACCTTTCATTCAATCCCTGCGAAACCTTACATTTCAGCATGATAATGCACAACCGAATGTTGCAGCAACTTGTACGGGCCTTTCTGGATACAGAAAATGTTCGACTGCTGCCCTGGCTAGCACATTCTCCAGATCTCTCACCAATTGAAAACGTCTGGTCAATGGTGGCCGAGCAACTGGCTCGTCACAATACGCCAGTCACTACTCTTAATGAACTGTGGTATCGTGTTGTAGCTGCATGGGCAGCTGTACCTGTACACGCCGTCCAAGCTCTGTTTGACTCAATGCCCAGGCGTACCAAGGCCGTTATTACGGCCAGAGGTGGTTGTTCTGGGTACTGATTTTTTTCAGGATCTATGCACCCAAATTGGGTGAAAATGTAATCACATGTTAGTTCTAGTATAATATATTTGTCCAATGAATACCCGTTTATCATCTGCATTTCTTCTTGGTGTAGCAATTTTAATGGCCAGTAGTATATTTAGCGAACGATTTTTTGTATGATGTCAGGAGCGAAACAGTGTCCAGTCTGCATAGTGCAGGCGACTGAAGAGGTGCTTGGCGGAGGAGCTACGATTCTGGTTTGGTAAACCTGACCAACACCCCGGGTGGCACTGCTGCAGCCTCATGTTCTTTCAAACTGCCGTCCAGTGACGTAATAGGCACAAAGGCACAACATAAAAAGCGATCTATTGGCATCGTATGGCTGCCTGATCGCCAAAGCATTAATTAGTTCCCCATTTCAGCTGTTTCTGATTGCCGATGGAGTGCTGACACGTACACGGCGCGGTACTCTGCCGGCGTGTCGTGTATCGTCACATCACAAGCAGATCAGTGTCCCCGCTGATGGTGGTCGATGCTGCAGCTAGAGGCTCACTGGCGACAGAGGCGGGTCGCGTCATTTCTATTCCAAACACATCTGAATCGACATTTGCAAAACTCTGTTTGGTTTACCAAATGCTACAGAGACCATTCTCAGTTTTCTGCTTTGCTGTCCATCTGGTCGTTCTTTTCAACTTGTAACACCGGAAATGCATATCCTCCTATTTCCATCTATTGTACTATAAATTTGTTTTCCTTATTTTTGTTACCTGAATATATGACATTTCTGTGTCTTTACATATTGTAATTGTTTTACTATTTGTATATATATATTTATGCATTCATGTCGATGTATAATTGGTTTGTTTCGTAAATATTATAATATTATTTGTATTTTTACGCTGGGTCTTGCCTAGGGAAAACTGCTATCGAACGATTACATCGATAGGTCGTGTGAAGATCAAAGTGTGTAGGATCTTTGGTAGTGTTAACTCTGCCGCGTGGAGCGCGGGCAGAGAGAGTCTGGCTGGAGTAGCGAGTGGAGCAGGTGTGTTGTGTGAAGCTCCCGCGAGTTGCCGCACTTTCGGGGTTTGGAAGCATGTAATTGCGCTCGACTTGCGATGATAGTTCCTGCCACAGTGTCGCGGACGGGAAGCATTCGCTGGCGCACATCAAGAGCCCGTTTCGTCTGGTGACCGTGTCGAGAAGATGGCGCGCCAGCATCCAGCTTCTGCAACAGCGACGGCCGACAATGAGTGACTGTCGCCACTTCCTCGATCGACGGCTTCAAACCTTCAATCAACCAACAAGGAAGACAGGAAGCATGTAAAGTTTTAGAACTGTATGGCAGACCTCAGCTTTTCAAACTTTTAAAATTGTTGCATCACAGAATTACAGCAACTTAGCATGAACGTTTGTTGCTCATTGTCCCAATTGCATTACCAGGCAGGGTCCCTTCCTTTTCCGGAATGAACCCGAGTGTCGTTGAAATTCAAATTCGATTTCACTGCTTTAATTTCAAAGTTCAGTTAAGGTATTCATAGCTGGCTACAATATTTAGATTACACAAGCACAAATGAAGAGTGCGAGTTTTGTTACCGTATTTTAGCTTACCTGTGACTGCAGCTCAGCTTGGTACGTACTAAATTTTACTATTGTTAATTGTTCAGAATCATTTAATTCAAGTTCAAAGTTAAATCTCTTATTTCTAAATTGCGTAGATTTAAGTAGCTTTTGAAATGATTGTTGAGGTAGTCCAAGACTAACCGTATTTTACTGAATTTCGATGTGCTTCAGAAAGAAAGCTCACTATTAACTCAGTCACTAAATTAACTTTCGATTTTCCTGTTTTAATATTTCTTTTGCTAAATTAAGTCAGAGTGTAGCGAAATTTATTACTTCTGACAAACTTTCAGTTTTCACACTGCACGTGTCAACCTTCAGTTGCCACGCTTCTAGTGCTAATCATATGTGTAATAACCTTTCTTTTTCAGTTACTATAGTAATTGTCCTTAGGACTGGCGACCGTAATTTCCCCAAATCTCAAATATCTAATTACCACTAGTTAACTGTTAACGTAACGGCCGCACATTTACTTCCTTTATTAACTTTACCCCTTTTCAAAATTAATTTCCACCAGTTTCATTGGCATTTTTCCTTTCATTTAGATGTAACCCTTTCCTCCCTTTTTACCGACAGATTAACTTCGGTGACGATTGCTTTTCCCAAATTTCCATTAGGTACACGCGGTTTAATTTTTCACTGTCATTAAGGTCGATAAGTGAGGGGGAGGTTACAAACCGTCCTAAATAGAAATACTCGTCAACATCTTTTATGATTGGGTGTTTAATTTGCTCTATTTTCTTTCACTGGGATGAAGTTTACAGCTTATTGTATTTGATTTTTCAGGCCTACTCTTAAATATAACATTAATTTAAACCTTATTACTTGACTGTTTATAATGTGTTCTGACATTATTGTGTCTAACATTGTAATGCTCATTTCACTCTTTACGTTTATTTCAGAAAATTCATCTCCAACTATACACAAACTAGCTTAGCACCCGCTGCTTCGCTCATGTAGACTGTATGGCCTGCAGACATTTTTATTTTCATTTAATCGAATTTTTACGTTGTTCACAAAGTGCAACACCTTTTAAGCTTTTCATGCTAATTAAGGCCATAGAAGCATGGCGTTTTCCATCCCGCCAGGGTAGCCGAGAGTGCTAACGCGCTGGTTCCTGGACTCCAGTAGGCGCGCCGGCCCCGGATCGAATTAACGATGAGAGCCAGTGTACCGGTCAGCCTGGATGTGGTTTTTTGGCGGTTTTCCACATCCAACTAGGTGAATACCGGATTGTTCCCCACGTTCCGCCTCAGTTACATAGCTCGCAGACATCTGCACACATTCACACTATTTCATGGATTCCATTAGACACAGACAGTTGGGGTACACTAATTCCGTCCTGGGGGGTACGGGGTGGCGGCAGGAAGGACATCCGGCCACCCCTTAAAATTAACATCCCAAATCCGATTAACCATGGCCGACCCTGCGTAACCGCGGGACAAGGCACAAGCGATACATAGAATCATGGTGTTTTCAGAATGTACTTCTGACAAAAGCGATTCTTGTCGCTGGAGTCCAAAGTTTTTTTTTAATCATGCCCTCTGCGTACTTGCGGAGATATTTCCACAGCAGCTTCCATTCCCTAACAAGTATTTCTTTATACCTAACCGACAAGTAAGATACCAATTTTCATAAATTTAGCTTTAAAATTTTTTACTAATGTAACGAAATATTTTCTTAAAAATTTTCACCTCCTCCTGCACTCCCGTAGGGGCTGAATTTCCAGGAACACTAAAACACGTATTTCTTTTATTTCTAATCGAGAAATCAAATAACAATTGCCATAGACGTAGCCTTAAAAATCCTTTAGTAGTTCTTCAATAATTGTTTTCTTTTTAAAAAATTTCCCCACTATTTTATCCCCTAACTGGCTGAATTTCCAAAAATGCTGAAACACGCATTTTTTATTTTCTGACTGAGAAACCAAACAACGGTTTTCGTGGTTCTAGCTTCAAAATTCTTTAACAGCGACATACTTTCAAAAAGCTTTTCATCCCCTATTTCAACCCCTTAGGAGTGGAATTTCGGGAAATCACTTCTTAAATAATGCCTTCAATTTAAGATCCACAACTTCTCCAAACTTTAAGTTTCTACCCTAGCAGTTTGGGCTGGGCAACGATGAGTCAGTGAATCAGTCTGACCCTAATGTCTAAAAACGGTGAAACAAGTTTTTTTTTATCTCTAACTGAGAAGCCAAACTTCGGTTTTCAAATGTTCAAAAATGTTCAAATGTGTGTGAAATCTTATGGGACTTAACTGCTAAGGTCATCAGTCCCTAAGCTTACACACTACTTAACCTAAATTATCCTAAGGACAAACACACACACCCATGCCCGAGGGAGGACTCGAACCTCCGCTGGGACCAGTCGCACAGTCCATGACTGCAGCGCCCTAGAACGCTCGTCTAATCCCGCGCGGTTCGGTTTTCAAAGATTTAGCTTTAAAAATGTTTTCGCAATTAAATATTTTCATAATTCTTCTCATCCCTTAGGGGGTTCAATTTTCAAAACGAATTGACCACGTGAAATGCCAAAGCTCATATATGTAGCTTTAAAAATCCCACTCTTTCACTCCCATGCGGTTAAATTTCCAAAACTGCTGAAATAATTATTTCTTTGTTTCTGGCCGAGAAACCAGATACTGATTTTCACACAAGTGCCTTAATAGCGACATTTTCAAAAAACCCTTCACCCCTATTTCATCCCCTTAAGGTTAGATTTTCGAAAAATTTCTTCTTAAATGACTCCTAAAGTGTAATTCTCCAAATCACAAGTTTGGGCTGGCCAATGACGAATCAGCTGGTCAGGACGTTGCCTTTCATACAGAGAGATAATAAATCTGCAAAAGTGTCGTGTCTGTCTGTCTGTCTGTCTACCTTTGAACACGCTAACCTCAAAAACTAATAGACAGATTTTCACAGCGTTTCCGCATGTAACTTGAGCATAGTTTTGGGCACTGTATAGGTTTTAATTCATCAGAACCGGATAACGCAGAAAAATATATCATGATTTAAAGTTGTACTGGAACTTTCTCGTCTATCTATTTTAACACTCAAATCTCCAAAACTACTAAACGGAATTTATGGGATTTTCACTGGTAACTTCAGCGTAGCTAGGGAAACCTTATAGGCTACGTTTCATCAAAATCGGATAACGGAAAAAGGTGTTAGTATATATTGCAGAATATATGTATGTATTTATGTATGTTCCACACTTCTCCGAAACCACTCTACCGATTTCAATCAAAGTTGTTACACATATCACTCAGTCTAGAAAGAGTGACTGTGGGCTTAAGGGGACCACACCCTGCCTATAACCCATGTTAATTTAGACAAGTATTTGACCCATTTCTGAAAAAAACTATTTGATGCAGAACCTTAATATTTTTACTGTATGTTACATGACGCTAATAGAGTCAACTGTACTAAAATCTACTTTATCCATTTTATAGTTTTTAAGAAATACTTTTTTAAATTTATTAACAAAAAATATTAAGTGAATTCCCTAATGGGGGAATATTAATGAATGTAGTACCAGAGGTGGCTTTTCAACTTATGCAGAGTCTCTGAAAATTTCATTCATTTACCTATGTTAGTTTCTCATTAATGGGGCATATGTACTGAAAATTTTAGTTAGTGGGAATTTGACTTTAAAGAAAAAGCTTTTGAAATTTGTTACTTACAGTTAATTAAAACTGTCCTGCTGTATGTGATGGCCCTTCTTTGGCCTCTAGCAGGTCTTCCAGCTTCTTTTTCACCACCCTGGATGTTTGTCTTGCTTTCTTGGCCGTATTAGATGCAGACCTGTCTGCATCGGCTATCCTCATTTTATCGCAGTGTTGCAGCCCAGTGATCATATTTTCACCGGGATTAATTCCCAGAGTTTTCATTACCCAACACTTTCCAATATTACCACAATTGAATGTAATAACAGAATCATGAACTCCTAGTTTCGTTATATGCATGTCTACAAATACAGTTTTAGGAAGGCGGTTCCAAATCATGCTGTTGGAACATTCTTTTGGGTTCTGTGTCTGCCCTTGCAGACATTTCCTTAGAAGGTCAGGTGAGCCAAGTCTCTGAAAATAGGTTTAATTGCTGTAATAACAGCAGCAGGAAGAGAATGCTGGTGAGAATAAGATTCTCCAGTTGCCTGAGCCCTATTGTACACTCCTGGAAATTGAAATAAGAACACCGTGAATTCATTGTCCCAGGAAGAGGAAACTTCATTGACACATTCCTGGGGTCAGATACATCACATGATCACACTGACAGAACCACAGGCACATAGACACAGGCAACAGAGCATGCACAATGTCGGCACTAGTACAGTGTATATCCACCTTTCGCAGCAATGCAGGCTGCTATTCTCCCATGGAGACGATCGTAGAGATGCTGGATGTAGTCCTGTGGAACGGCTTGCCATGCCATTTCCACCTGGAGCCTCAGTTGGACCAGCGTTCGTGCTGGACGTGCAGACCGCGTGAGACGACGCTTCATCCAGTCCCAAACATGCTCAATGGGGGACAGATCCGGAGATCTTGCTGGCCAGGGTAGTTGACTTACACCTTCTAGAGCACGTTGGGTGGCACGGGATACATGCGGACGTGCATTATCCTGTTGGAACAGCAAGTTCCCTTGCCGGTCTAGGAATGGTAGAACGTTGGGTTCGATGACGGTTTGGATGTACCGTGCACTATTCAGTGTCCCCTCGACGATCACCAGTGGTGTACGGCCAGTGTAGGAGATCGCTCCCCACACCATGATGCCGGGTGTTGGCCCTGTGTGCCTCGGTCGTATGCAGTCCTGATTGTGGCGCTCACCTGCACGGCGCCAAACACGCATACGACCATCATTGGCACCAAGGCAGAAGCGACTCTCATCGCTGAAGACGACACGTCTCCATTCGTCCCTCCATTCACGCCTGTCGCGACACCACTGGAGGCGGGCTGCACGATGTTGGGGCGTGAGCGGAAGACGGCCTAACGGTGTGCGGGACCGTAGCCCAGCTTCATGGAGACGGTTGCGAATGGTCCTCGCCGATACCCCAGGAGCAACAGTGTCCCTAATTTGCTGGGAAGTGGCGGTGCGGTTCCCTACGGCACTGCGTAGGATCCTACGGTCTTGGCGTGCATCCGTGCGTCGCTGCGGTCCGGTCCCAGGTCGACGGGCACGTGCACCTTCCGCCGACCACTGGTGACAACATCGATGTACTGTGGAGATCTCACGCCCCACGTGTTGAGCAATTCGGCGGTACGTCCACCCGGCCTCCCGCATGCCCACTATACGCCCTCGCTCAAAGTCCGTCAACTGCACATACGGTTCACGTCCACGCTTTCGCGGCATGCTACCAGTGTTAAAGACTGCGATGGAGCTCCGTATGCCACGGCAAACTGGCTGACACTGACGGCGGCGGTGCACAAATGCTGCGCAGCTAGCGTCATTCGACGGCCAACACCGCGGTTCCTGGTGTGTCCGCTGTGCCGTGCGTGTGATCATTGCTTGTACAGCCCTCTCGCAGTGTCCGGAGCAAGTATGGTGGGTCTGACACACCGGTGTCAATGTGTTCTTTTTTCCATTTCCAGGAGTGTATTTGCACCACGAATTTTCTCCTGATGGACACAATCCATAGCATGGCTTATCATCAGTAGAGGACTTACGGAAGAATATGGCCCAAACATCTCTCTTCATTGCCTCCAGATTTTCTTTATTTCTCCTAATTGCCTCCCCATAGTATACCTGCAAGTTTTCTATAACAGCTACTCGCAATCACACTTGAACAAAACTAATCGCGTGTTTGAAAGCGTATTGTTTACAAACAGCGGAAACAAAAGAATACCGACCGTTGCATTCCAAGGATAGCCAACACACTCGGGAGAAAAAAAAATCGCTAACGTGCAATGTAGGGCGAACGAGAACACTTAGTAACTTACAACTAATTTTACACATGATTTCAAACCCTTACGAATGTTTTTCTCGCTGTCAGCCCCCAAAAAATGACGCAAGGAAAAAAGTTTATCGCTTACTAAATTTTTGCCGTTCATGCAGTAAAACAGTCGCATTGGGCTTGACGTCATGACGTTTACATTTATCGCTTGTTTGCTACTAACTCTATTCGCAACGCATTTAGCGGGCAGTATCCACATACAGGGTGACAATTATTGAACAATATGAAATAAAATCGTCATAACTTCTGAACGGTTTGCGTTAGGACGTTCAAACTGCACGTTTGGGACACAAGGCATGATGGGAATTAGTATGCTCATTGTTTGATTTGGTTCAGCGATGAAGCCCACTTTCATTTGGATGGGTTCGTCAATAATGAAAATTGGCACATTTGGAGGAACTGAGAATCCGTATTTCACGATCGAGGAATCTCTTCACCCTCAATGGGTGACTGTGTGGTGCGCAATGTCCAGTCACGGAATAATCGGTGTGATATTCCGTGATGACACGGAGATCACCGAACGGAAGATGATTTCATTCCCATTATCCAAAGTAAACCTGATTTCGACAAGATGTGGTTCATGCAAGACTGAGATCGAACCCATTGAAGCAGGAGTGTTTGATGCCCTCGAGGAACACTTTTGGGAACGTATTCTGGCTTTACGGTACCCAGAGGCCACTGACATGGGCCTCGATTGGTCGCCATATTCTCCGGATCTGAACACATGCGACTCCTTTTTGTGGGGCTATATTATAGACGAGGTTAGCAGCGACAACTTGTAAGCTGCGGCAGATCTTTCCCTTACTGCTCAAACTAAACAGCCTCTCCTGTAATCCATCCCCTTTTCCATAGAAGTAGCTAAGGAAGGCGTAAACTACACTCCTGGAAATGGAAAAAAGAACACATTGACACCGGTGTGTCAGACCCACCATACTTGCTCCGGACACTGCGAGAGGGCTGTACAAGCAATGATCACACGCACGGCACAGCGGACACACCAGGAACCGCGGTGTTGGCCGTCGAATGGCGCTAGCTGCGCAGCATTTGTGCACCGCCGCCGTCAGTGTCAGCCAGTTTGCCGTGGCATACGGAGCTCCATCGCAGTCTTTAACACTGGTAGCATGCCGCGACAGCGTGGACGTGAACCGTATGTGCAGTTGACGGACTTTGAGCGAGGGCGTATAGTGGGCATGCGGGAGGCCGGGTGGACGTACCGCCGAATTGCTCAACACGTGGGGCGTGAGGTCTCCACAGTACATCGATGTTGTCGCCAGTGGTCGGCGGAAGGTGCACGTGCCCGTCGACCTGGGACCGGACCGCAGCGACGCACGGATGCACGCCAAGACCGTAGGATCCTACGCAGTGCCGTAGGGAACCGCACCGCCACTTCCCAGCAAATTAGGGACACTGTTGCTCCTGGGGTATCGGCGAGGACCATTCGCAACCGTCTCCATGAAGCTGGGCTACGGTCCCGCACACCGTTAGGCCGTCTTCCGCTCACGCCCCAACATCGTGCAGCCCGCCTCCAGTGGTGTCGCGACAGGCGTGAATGGAGGGACGAATGGAGACGTGTCGTCTTCAGCGATGAGAGTCGCTTCTGCCTTGGTGCCAATGATGGTCGTATGCGTGTTTGGCGCCGTGCAGGTGAGCGCAACAATCAGGACTGCATACGACCGAGGCACACAGGGCCAACACCCGGCATCATGGTGTGGGGAGCGATCTCCTACACTGGCCGTACACCACTGGTGATCGTCGAGGGGACACTGAATAGTGCACGGTACATCCAAACCGTCATCGAACCCAACGTTCTACCATTCCTAGACCGGCAAGGGAACTTGCTGTTCCAACAGGACAATGCACGTCCGCATGTATCCCGTGCCACCCAACGTGCTCTAGAAGGTGTAAGTCAACTACCCTGGCCAGCAAGATCTCCGGATCTGTCCCCCATTGAGCATGTTTGGGACTGGATGAAGCGTCGTCTCACGCGGTCTGCACGTCCAGCACGAACGCTGGTCCAACTGAGGCGCCAGGTGGAAATGGCATGGCAAGCCGTTCCACAGGACTACATCCAGCATCTCTACGATCGTCTCCATGGGAGAATAGCAGCCTGCATTGCTGCGAAAGGTGGATATACACTGTACTAGTGCCGACATTGTGCATGCTCTGTTGCCTGTGTCTATGTGCCTGTGGTTCTGTCAGTGTGATCATGTGATGTATCTGACCCCAGGAATGTGTCAATAAAGTTTCCCCTTCCTGGGACAATGAATTCACGGTGTTCTTATTTCAATTTCCAGGAGTGTATCATCCGAATATGTCGTCAAAGATCTCATGGTAAACAACTCCTCTTACAAGCAGAACTTCCTTGTTAGATGTTATAAATCTTAACAGAAGAAAACTCATAAGCTTTCAGCGGAAATAAGACTGAGGCAGACCAAAGCCGTCTACCTTCACGTAAGGAGAATGAATACCCTCGCGCATGCGCACATAGTGTGCAGGACAGACAGAGAGCAGTGGCAAAAAACAGCTGCCAAAGCGAGATGGTGCATGAGAATCAGTAGCACTCGCCAATGCACATTATGTTTCACGTTTTACGACACTCGATACATATATTACATGCATTCCGTAACAGAGGTCTCAGCAATGTGACGATATTCCTTCTGGTGTAGGACGAGACTTACATGAGTTCTTTTTATTGCCCACGGTGGCGAACTGACGAACGTCCGTCGTCTTTCTGGAATCTGCTTTTATAATGAGTTTTTAAATGGAGAACGCAACACATTGTTTAGCTCATCTGACTGAGTTCCCATTTATTATCACTCATAGTAACCCGATGACCAGTTAGACCATAAGGTGTCATACTGAACACTATTTACAAATAGATATATCCAATAATCTACGAAATGTTCTGACAGTGATAAGATCTTTAGAGTGCAGTTTTAGAGGCGCATTCTAATAAGCGAAAATGACCAAGTTAGTTTTCATTAGACAAACACAATAGACGTTCTGATAATGGACAGACGTACGCAAATGTTCACGTTGTCGACACAGCTAAATTAATAAAATAATCAAGGCAGAATTTAACATT
Source organism: Schistocerca cancellata (assembly GCF_023864275.1). Taxonomy (NCBI): domain Eukaryota; kingdom Metazoa; phylum Arthropoda; class Insecta; order Orthoptera; family Acrididae; genus Schistocerca; species Schistocerca cancellata. The sequence continues at coordinate 43,503,695 of NC_064634.1, forward strand.
GATGTACTGACCGGTTGACAGCCGACTGCAGAGTGAAATATACCAAAAAAGTTCCTATTCAATATCCGGATGGGCCATATAAAGACAGGCATAGGAATATTTTGTGTTATAAGTAATTATATTGTACTTATATACTACTGCAAGCACTAGATTCGCCATTAGTTACAACATTTTAGCCCAACAATAATCTTGTTTAAGAGAATGTGAGAGGATTAAAGGTATTAAATTTCTATGTACTATTTGGTTAATACGCTGCACACCAACTCGGTGGAGTACATATTTCATGTGAAATTTTTAGGTTTATAATTTACAGGGTGTTTCAAAAATGACCGGTATATTTGAAACGGCAATACAAACTAAACGAGCAGCGATAGAAATACACCGTTTGTTGCAATATGCTTGGGACAACAGTACATTTTCAGGCAGACAAACTTTCGAAATTACAGTAGTTACAATTGTCAACAGCAGATGGTGCTGCGGTCTGAGAAACTCTATAGTACGATATTTTCCACATATCCACCAGGCGTAGCAATAATATGGCGTAGTCTCTGAATGAAATTACCCGAAACCTTTGGCAACGTGTCTGGCGGAATGGCTTCACATGCAGATGAGATGTACTGCTTCAGCTGTTCAATTGTTTCTGGATTCTGGCGGTACACCTGGTCTTTCAAGTGTCCCCACAGAAAGAAGTCACAGGGGTTCATGTCTGGCGAATAGGGAGGCCAATCCACGCCGCCTCCTGTATGTTTCGGATAGCCCAAAGCAATCACACGATCATCGAAATATTCATTCAGGAAATTAAAGACGTCGGCCGTGCGATGTGGCCGGGCACCATCTTGCATAAACCACGAGGTGTTCGCAGTGTCGTCTAAGGCAGTTTGTACCGCCACAAATTCACGAAGAATTTCCAGATAGCGTGATGCAGTAATCGTTTCGGATCTGAAAAATGGGCCAATGATTCCTTTGGAAGAAATGGCAGCCCAGACCAGTACTTTTTGAGGATGCAGGGACGATGGGACTGCAACATGGGGCTTTTCGGTTCCCCATATGCGCCAGTTCTGTTTATTGACGAAGCCGTCCAGGTAAAAATAAGCTTCGTCGGTAAACCAAATGCTGCCCACATGCATATCGCCGTCATCAATCCTGTGCACTATATCGTCAGCGAATGTCTCTCGTGCAGCAATGGTAGCGGCGCTGAGGGGTTGCCACGTTTGAATTTTGTACGGATAGAGGTGTAAACTCTGGCGCATGAGACGATACGTGGACGTTGGCGTCATTTGGACCGCAGCTATAACACGGCGAACAGAAACCCGAGGCCACTGTCGGATCACCTGCTGCACTAGCTGCGCGTTGCCCTCTGTGGTTGCCGACGCAGTCGCCCTACCTTTCCAGCACGTTCATCCGTCACGTTCCCAGTCCGTTGAAATTTTTCAAACAGATCCTTTATTGTATCGCTTTTCGGTCCTTTGGTTACATTAAACCTCCGTTGAAAACTTCGTCTTGTTGCAACAACACTGTGTTCTAGGCGGTGGAATTACAACACCAGAAAAATCCTCTGTTGTAAGGAATAAACCATGTTGTCCACAGCACACTTGCACATTGTGAACAGCACACGCTTACAGCAGAAAGACGACGTACAGAATGGCGCACCCACAGACTGCGTTGTCTTCTATATCTTTCACATCACTTGCAGCGCCATCTGTTGTTGAAAATTGTAACTACTGTAATTTCGAAAGTTTGTCCGCCTGAAAATGTACTGTTGTCCCAAGCATATTGCAACAAACGGTGTATTTCTATCGCTGCTCGTTTATTTTTTATTGCCGTTTCAAATATACCGGTCATTTTTGAAACACCCTGTATCTAGTTTAAGCAATTTCATAATTAGTGGCTACTTTTGATTCAGTTTAGGAAAATTTCGGCAATAAAAGTGTCGTGTCTCACCTAAGAAATAAACAAGCTTAAGGGCTCGAATCACGAAAGTATTTTAGAATGTGTCCGAATTTTGATTACAAATATTCTCCCAGTTAATAATTTTCGGAAAATTAAACCGCTTAATGTAAAGAGTGAAGTTAGAGCTAATCAACTACCTGTCTCAGTCTCCCCAAATATATTTTAAGACCACATGGCAGTGGAACAACCTCAGTTACAGATTTATTTGAAATAAAGGTAATTTATGATGAACTAACTATGCCATGGGAGTTAGCAGTTAGTAAGTTATAACGCAAATAATAGGACTGAATGAAATATTTCCTAAGTAAGAAATTGTCAATCTTGTGTGCATGTTGTATATACATTATGCGTATAGTGGAATTAATAGGAGAGAAACTAGTTATCTAATGGAGTACAATGGTAGCACATCAAGTCACTGCATCTTGCTGCAGTTTGGGTGGAAGACAGAAAAATATATAAGAAAACTGATTTTACTAGAAAGAACTCTTCTACAGCTACTCAATTATTTATGAATTTGTTTATTAATTGGTTGTCATCAGTGGGGTGACGCCAGCAATCCAGTGACTTTGGCTGGCGTCAATGGACATGAGCATTTCAAAATTGGGCCACAGCTCCAAAACTAGTAGAGACCAAATAAATAACAAATACTCTAGCTGTGGAAGAGTCATTACCGGAAAGGAATGACTTCAGTCTCTCAAAAAATTGAGATCAAGAAGAGCACCAAGTGTCACTGACGTTAAGGACACTGGGCAACAATTCCGCGACATTACAAATGATTTTCATATACTATATGAAATGTGCAACGGATGTGAAACGAATTTATATGAACAACTTGACATTTTTGTCAGTGGCGTAATACACGGAAGCAAGTAGCTCAATAGCGGGCACAATGTAACAATGCAAGTTTCTTTAAAAACATATCCATTGTTGAATGCTTGTCCCTATAATAGTAAAAAGATTTAGGGACCGTTTGTCCAGTGATAGTAAACAATAAAGTAAAATTATCATCCGCATGAAGGTTGGTTTGAAGACCACAACCATCCTATCTGGAAGTTGTGTGCCACTGACTTCCTCTGACGTTAGAGCTGTCCTAAGTCGTTAGCTATACTGAGACAAGATTTAATGTGAACACTGAACAACTGTGAATCTTGGTATTTACATTAAGAAACATTGCCAGAGCGAGAAGCGACAGATAAAAATTCTAAGACCAACTGGGGATCGATCCCAAGACATTTGGATACTGAAATTTCAAGTACTCTTATCTAACAATAACGTCGTAGAAGAAAAGAATCGCCACAATAATTTTAGGTTTCATGACATACTTTTCAACCTCTCTAGTGTAAATCTCGGTGCAAAAGTACACAACTTTCTTTGTAAAGGATTCAGCTCTAAATTAGCTGAAGAATCAAAACCCAGTAATACTGTATTTATGATTGGACATATTGAAATATCATAAGACGCCGCAATAATACCCTTGAATGGAATAGTATTACAAGCAAAGCAGCCAAAAAAAAAAAGGAAATGTTATGAAGAAATGTGTAGTTTACACAATATTAACAGAAAATTTATTATCCATAATACTGTGGCGTTAGACGCTTATAACAGTAATATAGTTGTTCTTATAAAAAAGAGTAATATGTCCAAAAAACATAGATTTCTTGAATACAAATAACATTACATGCATTTATAGGAATCCTACTAATAAATATCAAGCATGAATATAGAAAGCTCTAACCAAGTGTAGAGTTCTGCTTAGTAATAGAGAAAAAGGCCAATGTATAATGATGAACCCTTAGTCTCCCAAACTGCGATCCCAACCCAAGATTCACAAACAACACGCCCCTATCAGGCGACTGTTAATTGTGTAAAGAGTCGAATATATTTATTAAACAAAAATTATAATCTTATCATTAACCAAAATTATACGTTTGAGAAAATGTTCACAGTTAAAAACTCAATAGACCTGATAAACCAAACCAAAGACATTCACACCCCAATTAAGGCAGATTCTTCTCGTTAGATGTCACTAATATCTACACCAACGACCCGATAGCTGAAACTACATCCATTATCGAAACCAACTCATTCAAATTCAATAAAATGAGTCAAATAGAAATTTATAAATCAGGTTACCTTATTGAATTAGTTCTCTCATAGGACTGTTTTACGTTCAATGGCGAGGCCTACCTATTAGGAACTGCCTATCAGGAACACTTGCAAATATATTTTTATATTATATCGAAAACAATTTTTTTTGAAATTTTCGATTATCTATGAAAGTTATATACTATCTCCATAATGTAGATGATACACTTGTTTTTCCAATGGCACACTTGATGAAGTTATGTTACCAACGATTTCATTGGTTATATAAGAACATCGTCTTCACCATACAGCATGAAGAAAATGTATTAATTTTATGGACCTGACTGTTAAAAGAGAAAGAGGTACCCCCATTTTCAACATATTCCGGAAACCCACTGCATTTGACTGCTTAATTGACAACAGTTCTTGCCATCCACAGTCCCATAAAGAGGCATATTCCCACTCAACAATCGACAGGTTAATCAAATATCCTTTAAACAAGGCGAGTATTAACTCTTAATTACATACACTTCAGAAGGTAGCATCTCACAATTGCTATCATCCAAAACTATTTACGAGATTGAACACAGAAAGAATATAGTAAGAGTAGAAACTAGATTACATAAGAGAAAAGCAAGCAAGTAGATAAAGATAAGTTTATGACCTTACCATACTGGGGTTGCATTTCTGACAAAATAAATCATTTGTTTCGAAAAACTAGAGTGCAGATTGTACGCAGTACAGAGAACAATCTAAGATCATGTCTTGTACCCCGTAGCGATAAGAGCCAAATCTGTAACATGTCAGGTGTGTATATACACTCTGGAAATGGAAAAAAGAACACATTGTCACCGGTGTGCCAGACCCACCATATTTGCTCCGGACACTGCGAGAGGGCTGTACAAGCAATGATCACACGCACGGCACAGCGGACACACCAGGAACCGCGGTGTTGGCCGTCGAATGGCGCTAGCTGCGCAGCATTTGTGCACCGCCGCCGTCAGTGTCAGCCAGTTTGCCGTGGCATACGGAGCTCCATCGCAGTCTTTAACACTGGTAGCATGCCGCGACAGCGTGGACGTGAACCGTATGTGCAGTTGACGGACTTTGAGCGAGGGCATATAGTGGGCATGCGGGAGGCCGGGTGGACGTACCGCCGAATTGCTCAACACGTGGGGCGTGAGGTCTCCACAGTACATCGATGTTGTCGCCTGTGGTCGGCGGAAGGTGCACGTGCCCGTCGACCTGGGACCGGACCGCAGCGACGCACGGATGCACGCCAAGACCGTAGGATCCTACGCAGTGCCGTAGGGGACCGCACCGCCACTTCCCAGCAAATTAGGGACACTGTTGCTCCTGGGGTATCGGCGAGGACCATTCGCAACCGTCTCCATGAAGCTGGGCTACGGTCCCGCACACCGTTAGGCCGTCTTCCGCTCACGCCCCAACATCGTGCAGCCCGCCTCCAGTGGTGTCGCGACAGGCGTGAATGGAGGGACGAATGGAGACGTGTCGTCTTCAGCGATGAGAGTCGCTTCTGCCTTGGTGCCAATGATGGTCGTATGCGTGTTTGGCGCCGTGCAGGTGAGCGCCACAATCAAGACTGCATACGACCGAGGCACACAGGGCCAACACCCGGCATCATGGTGTGGGGAGCGATCTCCTACACTGGCCGTACACCACTGGTGATCGTCGAGGGGACACTGAATAGTGCACGGTACATCCAAACCGTCATCGAACCCATCGTTCTACCATTCCTAGACCGGCAAGGGAACTTGCTGTTCCAACAGGACAATGCACGTCCGCATGTATCCCGTGCCACCCAACGTGCTCTAGAAGGTGTAAGTCAACTACCCTGGCCAGCAAGATCTCCGGATCTGTCCCCCATTGAGCATGTTTGGGACTGGATGAAGCGTCGTCTCACGCGGTCTGCACGTCCAGCACGAACGCTGGTCCAACTGAGGCGCCAGGTGGAAATGGCATGGCAAGCCGTTCCACAGGACTACATCCAGCATCTCTACGATCGTCTCCATGCGAGAATAGCAGCCTGCATTGCTGCGAAAGGTGGATATACACTGTACTAGTGCCGACATTGTGCATGCTCTGTTGCCTGTGTCTATGTGCCTGTGGTTCTGTCAGTGTGATCATGTGATGTATCTGACCCCAGGAATGTGTCAATAAAGTTTCCCCTTCCTGGGACAATGAATTCACGGTGTTCTTATTTCAATTTCCAGGAGTGTAGTAACATGTATTGACAAAAATAAATTTTATTGGACAAACGCGGAGAAACTTCAAAAAGAGACGCAGTAACATACTAATGTTAGTGGAGCAATTCCCTCAGCATTCAGTGCTCATTTAAGGGAATACAAACATTCTACTAATTACATTAACAAAAACACCACCATTCTCCACAAAGCAGTAAAATGCAGGTTATTAAATATTCTATAAGAAGTGCAAATACATACGACAAAACAGCTAAAAACATACTTAATGAACAAACAAAGTTACAATATGAGATGTATATACAAAGTTTCAGCAGTGTTTTAACCGAATAGGAGTCTGCATACTGCACGTAAAAATTATCTGGTTTGACGTGATGTATTGCAATCTTCTATATTTTTTATACTCTGCCTTTACATGCCAGTTGTCAAAAATTGTAATTTACATAATTATTTGAATGCATGTGACAGAAATATATAAATACGATCTTAGAAATAACAAAAGGCAGGTAATGTAGACTCCTTGACTTGTCAGTTACATGCATGAAGGTAAAAAAAAAAGAAAGAAAGGAAATGACGTTGCAGACCTTCGACCATAAATGTAATAGACTGGCCCTGACGTCATTTTCGTGGCTCCAACATCTCTGGACTAAAGTCACGTGAATGTTGGCAAAACATGGTTGTTTCGTGTTGCGCTTATGGCTGTACACAGCGTTTTGGCGGGGGAAATGGCATTACATTTCACGTGTAAGTGTTTCTATGATAGTGCAGATGCGTTTATTGAAATTTTTTTTAATATGTTTTTTACTCTTAAAATAGAGTATCACGTAAATTAAAGTGTTGAAAGTGATGCCTGTAAAGTCAGACTCATATTAATTTTGGAAAGTATCTGTGATAATTCGGTTACAGAAGTAGGTATAACTGCTTCTCGTTCCTACTCATAGGTTCCCTAAGGATGAAAACCGAAGGCAGCTTTGGATACAGGCCCTGAAACGAAAATACTTTAAGCCATCTGCACATACGTGCCTGTTTGTATATACAAGTGAAATTATAAGAAGGTAAGAGCACCTATAGTCGACACATGAAGAGAATTTTTTCTACCTTCTAATACTATTAAATACATGTAGGCTCCAAAATTATTTTCTGAAACTTCAAAGTCTCACCTTTCATCTAAAATATCTTTCTTTTTAACTGGTAGTTTAAACTTTTGTAAAAATAGTAGGAACTGAACCTTTGAAGTGCACCTAAAATTGATACTCTAAAATGGACCTGCACCTAAAGTCGACAATTTTGGCACCTATGGTAGACATAATTCCCATATCACATTTTCTTTTATAAGTGACTAAGAGCTCAAAACGATGCGAATCCAATGTTTAAAGTTATACATGAGCCCACTCTTCTTACCGTTTAAAAGAATTTTTACGACATTTTACTGTAATTGATAGTTTACAGTTATTTCGTCCTGTTGCCCACCAGAGGGGCGTTCGAGGTATTTGTTAGATTTTATAAATGGTACCGTGAACTAATCTAGGTCAAATGTAGTTCTGACATAATTTTTCGCAAATAAAAAAGTAGTTTTTGTTGGAAGCGTTTGGCAGTCAACTGAGAAATGTGGGTAAAATACGATACAAACATAGGATGGCAGACCGCTGATTTGAAATCCCGCCACGTTTTGCCAACAGTCACGTGGTTTATGTTGGAGCCACACCAGCCCTATAGCTTCTGCACAGCAAGGTCAGTCTACTAGTATCTATGGTCGAAGTTGCAGACTTAAGCTACATTTTGTTTTGAAGCTAGAGTGAAGGGGCCTGTCATCATATTAAACAGCCAAAATATTAGCAGACTACTGTTTACCATTGCTTCTTGTTCATTATTTCTGTCCTGTGCGTGCAACAGCTGTTATAAATACTAAAAAATTACAGTTCTTACATGAATAAAGCAGTGTCGTAAAGACAATTTCGAACTTTTTCTGTTCTTGAACGCATATTTTCTTCAGTAATACGACACATTTGGCCTCGTTAATTTGACACGTTTTTTGTTGCGTTTCGGATAACCAAGAAGATTGATGTGAAAAGGATACTTTCGTAATCCGTTTAATTCCACTTTTATTGTATCTCTATCGATATCAAATGAAGCTGGAACTCTGAAACCAAAGACTGTTTGCTTACTGGTACTGCTTCTTGTTCGTTACATTTTCAGTTTTCAACTCGTATGCAAAACCTCTTTAAGGATCAAGTCTGGAAAAAACTTAGTATATCTTCTTTGTTAGCCCATAAACGTGTATAATAAAGAAAGAAGCAAGGCATGCTAATGTACCTTGTTCATGTCAACAAAGTGAACGATTGTTGAAATGTCAAAGAAACAGAACTGCATAGAGATATACTTCCATACAGGGTTAGATTGTCAGTGCATTAGTATCACAGTAGTTTACACGTCCTCTCACTCTGAAATCTTATCTATCATTCAGTAATAGCAACTTACGGGGTAAAAAAGCCACTACAACAAATTTAAACGGCGCAACTATAATTCATGTAAACAAAAGAAAATATCGCTTGAACGGCTCCAATTATGAATGAAATGTTATTTCTTTAAACTTTAGATTACGATCGGATCGATTGGTACACCAGTAAACAACGCAAGCAGGCATTTTTTTTATGAAATAACAATGTCTCCGCACAATCAAAGCACCAGATGCTGTTTGGGATATGACCACCAAGGCGACAGATATTCCGAACGGTCGAAACAGGGCACGGACACATCAGAGTGACGTGAGGGGTAAGTACCACCGCACTGAAACATGGAGGTATAAATGCGGTGAACCTAATGTTTTGGGCTATATAAGATGGCGGACGTCGGCTTCAAGTTGTGATATACTGACTGTTGCTTTCTTTTTTTTACGTCCATGGTTCCGTGTTCACCCTATCTGACAGTTATGTCAAACATTATCAAGAACTGTCAATGCCTAAAGTTTGATAGCAGTAACGTACATGAGAAACTGTGTACTGCGTTATAGGATTTATTTAAGATCCCGTTGTATTAACTGACAAGTATGTCATTGCTATAGAAGTTCGTAATGTAAGTAGACTTACGTTACTGCTATATATGAGCCAAGTGGGATTAGCCGAGAGGTCTTAGGCGCTACAGTCATGGACTACGGAGGTTAGAGTCCTCGCTCGAGCATGGGTGTGTGTGATTGTCCTTAGGATAATTTAGGTTAAGTAGTGTGCAAGCCTAGGGACTGATGACCTTAGCAGCTAAGTCCCATCAGATTTCACACACATTTGAACATTTTTGCTATATATGAACATTTATCATTTTTTAAAAATCGATGCACATACACTTTTTTGTTTCTCTGTATCACATGCCAATTTTGGCAAATAAAACATTTCTAGTGTAGCTCATGGTGCATAGAAAATGTTTATTAATAAGCACTTGGATACATTGTATGACATTGTACCACTAGGTTACAGAGCCAATAAAAAGGAAATCTCCTTAGTAAATAAATATCTTACTGTATGAGAATGGGCCTGAGGCAAATATACTTGGACAAAAATAATTCCTTGAACATAGTGTACATATTTTCTTAGCTGTTGTGATAATCTCTGGCCTGGTTTATGGTTTAACCATTACACTGCAAACAAGCAAGAAAGTGTGAAGTGACAGTGTGGTGTTTGTTCTTGCGCTCTGTGTGTCAGGGAGGGATGTATTAACAACATTTTAAGTAAAAATATCTGTGACATATATTATTTAAATAAACACACAGAATGCGGTACACTAGGATAGATTAATCTTTGTGGACATAACAACATTTCGGAGTATAGCCCAATTACACATAAAGAGAGAAGGAATGTTTAATTTACGAACTGACGTGTACATAACTGCTGGGCAGCGTGTTGCTCTAACGTATCCTGCCAACAAATATTGGAATGAAAACGGTACTGACGCTGAAAAAGTGTTATTTTTTTTAATTCGCTGTATAGTCAGAGCCCTCAACCAATTCCATGAAACATGGTCCTATTTTAAAATAAACAGTATGAAAATATCAGTGACTGATTTCGGTAGATAAGAGAAGATTACCTAGCGTACAATATTGTAACCGTTCAAATGGCTCTGAGCACTATGGGACTTAACAGCTGTGGTCATCAGTCCCCTAGAACTTAGAACTACTTAAACCTAACTAACCTAAGGACATCACACACATCCATGCCCGAGGCAGGATTCGAACCTGCGACCGTAGCAGTCGCGCGGCTCCGGACTGCGCGCCTAGAACCGCGAGACCACCGCGGCCGGCTATTGTAACCGTGTTGAACAAGTTTTTACTAAGAAAATTAACAAAAATATTTTAAAGGAGGAGTGGATGCGATTATTCGCGCGATATAAGAAAAGTTGCAAAAATATCGTGTCTCACTCGTTCATCTCAAACCGAAGCAAAAACTGAAAGGAAGTCTGGGATTTAGTGTCCAGTCGACAGTCAACGAATAGACCATCAGCTCGTGTAGGTTAATACTGGCGAAGGAAATCGACCGCCCCTTTTTCATGGAAACGATCATTCACCTTAACCGACTTAGCTTAATCACGAGTAACCTGTGTCTGGATGACCAAACAGATACGAACCTCCTTCCAGCCGAATGAGGCTCCACTTTGTCAACTTCTGCACCAACTCGCTTCGTTGCTGTTCATTATGAAGCTTGCATTAAGGGGCTCCGGAAAGGCTCAAAATCATGAAAAGTTCAATTTTTACTTTTTTGCGTTTTCTAAATCTGCTGACTATTACCTTTTAATAGATATATAATTTATTCAATTCCGAAGACTACAACTATTTTTAAATTTTTTTTGAAATGTGTTCTACATGGGCGTGACCCACTGTGGCGCTGTTAAACTGCTGTCAAATGGTGTTATTATTAACGTCCGTGTTCATCAGGTACATTTTAGTGATGATGTGAGATAAAGTATGTGTTGCGGCTAACCTGCGATGGTTCAATATATAACGCTGGTGTGATTGTCGATTGTTTCATGTTTATTTACTCTGTCGTTATCTCGAAAATATTCGTAATTAATTCTGTTTCTTGAGTCTCTGTTTTGTTGAAGTATAATAATGAGTAAAAGTAAAGTTATTAGAAATCCTCTGAACGCTTTTAAGAAAAGGAGAAATGTTGGAAAGCCAAAGGTATGTGTTATTACTGTAAATAATAACATTCTAACGTGGTACGAGCGATGCTTGCTTTAGACAAGGAACGCCTTCGGGCTGCAGACAGGGCTGTAAAGAGTCTAGAAATACAAGCAAGAGTAAACAGGAGGAGGAACAAGAGGAAGCTGGAGGAGGAGTTTGCAGAGGATAAAGATAATCCATCCTATGGACCTGGAATGCACTAAAAAGTTAATCCAATCTTTGTCGCTCGATTCCCAAAACTTTTATTTTCTCATACTAATTACATGTTTTCTAAGGATCTTCCAAACATATTTGTTTCAAACTTTCAGTAAATGTTACACAGTACCTTCTGCATAATTTAACACAGCCTTTTTCCAAAAAACTGTATATTTTTGAATATATAAATAAAAAATTGCAAAAAAAGTTGTGAATTTTCATTACAATTGAAAAAAAATCATCTTTAATAACTGAACTAAAATTTTGTAAAATCCCTGTGTTAAGTTGTAGCCCATATTCCAATAAATAATCTGTAAAAAGTTCAACTTCCTACTTCAAATACTTCGTGCGGAAAGATGTAATTTATAAGCGTTATTTTAACATTGCAAGTATAGGGCGTTCCGGAGCCCTTTAAGCAAAAGTGATATTCTCCATCATTCTACGTTACCAGTGTGGACTGCACCACAGTGATTCTTGCACGCTTCGTTCGGATATTGAAGGAAAAAGTTTTCGGCAGCACATCTCGACCTTTCCTCTGTTGATACAACGAAATCCGCTTCCCCACAAAGCTCTTCCACCCGTAAGAGGCTGAAGCAGAGCTGTTGTAAATCTGGAGCCTTTCGCTAAGTGTTGCACGAGTTGCCACTTCAATTTGTGAGTACGAATAACAAGGCAAAGATGGCCATTCCTAATATTGCACAGCCTCCCGATTATCAGTTACGCACTTGGAAGTGGGCAACAGGTAACTGAAGTTGTCAGCAGGCTCCAGCAATTTTTTTATGCATTACCAGATTTTTACCGCGTGCTATGCAATAGCGTCATAAGTTGACAACTAATAGTAGCAGTACTAAACAGCCCGCCCGGTTGGCCGTGCGGTCTAACGCACGGCTTTCCGGGTGGTAAGGAGCGCCTGGTCCCTGGCACGAATCCTCCCGGCGATTTGTGTCGAGGTCCGGTGACCCGACCAGTCTGTGGATGGTTTTTAGGCGGTTTTCCATCTGCCTCGGTGAATTCGGGCTGGTTCCCCTTATTCCGCCTCAGCTACATTATGTCGGCGATTGCTGCGCAAACAAGTTCTCCACGTACGCGTACACCACCATTACTCTACCACGCAAACATAGGGGTTACACTCGTCAGGTGTGAGACATTCCCTGGGGGGTCCACCGGGGGCCGAACTGCACAATAACCCTTGGTTCGGTGCGGGGCGGCGGAGGGGTGAAGTGGACTGCGGTAGTCGTCATGTGCTTGTGGACCACTGCGGCTGCGGCGGGGACGGAGCCTCTCCGTCGTTTCTAGGTCCCCGATTAACATAAAATACATACATACATACGAGGTGCATTCAAGTTCTAAGGCCTCCGCTTTTTTTTCTAATTAACTACTCACTCGAAATCGATGAAACTGGCGTTACTTCTCGACGTAATCGCCCTGCAGACGTACACATTTTTCACAACGCTGACGCCATGATTCCAAGGCAGTGGCGAAGGCTTCTTTAGGAGTCTGTTTTGACCACTGGAAAATCGCTGAGGCAATAGCAGCACGGCTGGTGAATGTGCGGCCACGGAGAGTGTCTTTCATTGTTGGAAAAAGCCAAAAGTCACTAGGAGCCAGGTCAGGTGAGCAGGGAGCATGAGGAATCACTTCAAAGTTGTTATCACGAAGAAACTGTTGCGTAACGTTAGCTCGATGTGCGGGTGCGTTGTCTTGGTGAAACAGTAAACGCGCAGCCCTTCCCGGACGTTTTTGTTGCAGTGCAGGAAGGAATTTGTTCTTCAAAACATTTTCGTAGGATGCACCTGTTACCGTAGTGCCCTTTGGAACGCAATGGGTAAGGATTACGCCCTCGCTGTCCCAGAACATGGACACCATCATTTTTTCAGCACTGGCGGTTACCCGAAATTTTTTTTGGTGGTGGTGAATCTGTGTGCTTCCATTGAGCTGACTGGCGCTTTGTTTCTGGATTGAAAAATGGCATCCACGTCTCATAGATTGTCACAACCGACGAAAAGAAAGTCCCATTCATGCTGTCGTTGCGCGTCAACATTGTTTGGCAACATGCCACACGAGCAGCCGTGTGGTCATCCGTCAGCATTCGTGGCACCCACCTGGATGTCACTTTTCGCATTTTCAGGTCGTCATGCAGGATTGTGTGCACAGAATCCACAGAAATGCCAACTCTGGAGGCGATCTGTTCAACAGTCATTCGGCGATCCCCCAAAACAATTCTCTCCATTTTCTCGATCATGTCGTCAGACCAAATTGTGCGAGCCCGAGGTTGTTTCGGTTTGTTGTCACATGATGTTCTGCCTTCATTAAACTGGTGCACCCACGAACGCACTTTCGACACATCCATAACTCCATCACCACATGTCTCCTTCAACTGTCGATGAATTTCAATTGGTTTCACACCACGCAAATTCAGAAAACGAATGATTGCACGCTGTTCAAGTAAGGAAAACGTCGCCATTTTAAGTATTTAAAACAGTTCTCATTCTCGCCGCTGGCGGTAAAATTCCATCTGCCGTACGGTGCTGCCATCTGTGGGACGTATTGACAATGAACGCGGCCTCATTTTAAAACAAGGCGCATGTTTCTATCTGTTTCCAGTCCGGAGAAAAAAAATCGAAGGCCTTAGAACTTGAATGCACCTCGTACAACAGTACTAAACACAAATCTCAAGTAATAGAGTCAGAAGGAACTTAGTAAAGCTAAGGCTTTAAGACAAGGATGCTGTACCTACTTAACTTTCCGTGTCCGGGCGAGAACGTCTAAACTCTCGCAAACTCTACAAGCTTTAATGACCTTGTCGTTGCTTAAAAATAGATCTTCCGCTGTGCAAACAAACTCCATCCGTGGGCGTATGAACAAATATTCAATCGTTGGTGTTTCCACACTTTCACAGTGGCCATCTCCAGAATAGTTGCACTCAACCACGCTTACTTTGCATTTCGCGACTCCCGTCCTTAATCTATTCAGTGCTCTCCATGTACTACACTGTAGTCGCTGCCCGTGTGTGATTTCCTTTGTAGTTTGCAGAGAGTGCGACCACAAAGATAGGAGGCGGGTCTCGGTATGCCTTCTAGCGCTACTGTCAGTTTGATAGAGTTTTTTTCGACTTCAGACGAGTTGCAACTGTTTGGTGGTTATACATTAAATGCCATCGGTCGGCTTGTTCTTTTTTCCTATATCACTGACTGCTTTGCGTCTGACATTTGGTGGTGCTATGGCCGCAATTGGGCAAATTTCGTGGCCAGATATGGGCCTCAGGCATCAGGTGACATTCAAAGCAACGTCTACTTGTTTGGCGTGGCAAGACGCATCCTATACTGGTGCGCATAGCAGTCCCACTGCTGGTGATCGAAGAACAACAGGTTGCTCTCCCCATGTAGATCAGTCAGGTGACATATAATATTGTTTCTTGCACATATTTTCCCTTCGAGATCAGGACAGTGTTTTTTAAATAACAGTGTACGTTCTAGGCTGAGTTCCAAGTATTTTGGTTTGGAGCAATGTTGTATTCTGGCTCCTCTCCAATCTATTTGAAACTGTCTTGAGACTTCTCTGTTAAGCAGGTGGAATGTGAAAACTTGCCTTTTTTCTGGTTTAGGTCGCAGGTGATTTCCTTCATAGCAGTTCTCCAAGGTATGCAAAGTCTTTGTCATTTTTCTTTCAACCTACTGTTTCTTGAGCAGTAATGGCTGTATCGTCTCCATATATGAATCTCTTTATTTCCGGATGGTGTGGCTCGTCATTTGTGTAAAAAAAAATGGTTCAAATGGCTCTGAGCACTATGGGACTTAACATCTGTGGTCATCAGCTTCCTAGAACGTAGAACTACTTAAACCTAACTAACCTAAGGACATCACACACATCCATGTCCGAGGCAGGATTCGAACCTGCGACCGTAGCGGTCACGCGGTTCCAGACAGAAGCGCCTAGAACCGCACGGCCACACCGGCCGGCGTTTGTGTAAAGAACATCTACTTTTGGTAATCTGTTTTTTTTTATTTTTCCATTTAATTTTCTTCTCTTGGATGGTTACGTAGAATCTACGATAATGCAACCTGCCTCTTAATATGTAAGTAGTCGGATGGCTCTTGTTATTTCATAGACTTTCGTGAGTAGTCGCTGGTGGTTTACTGTATCTTATGCAGCACAAAAGGTCAACAAAGACAACCGCAGGTATTAAATTCGTTTCAGAACAGTCTTCGATGTGTTGAGTCAGATTTATTATTCGAGTACAACATGCTTTCCCTGGTCTGAATCCAGCTTGTTCAAGGATAAGTTTTGCATCGCTTTTGCTTCCTGTTCTTGACATAATCATTCTTTCGAATAACTTATCTACGTGGTAGGTTAAGGAAATAACACGGCAGTTTTTTGACTCAGTTGGCTCTTGGCCAGGTTTTAGTAATGCTGCTACCTGTGGGTTCCTCCACAGCTTCGGAATTCGAAATATTTCCAAACAGCTATTCATCATATTCACTAGCCATTTATTCGTTTTCGGACCAGACTGCTTTATTTGCTCAGTTCGCACGTCATCGGGACCTGCTGCTTTACTTCCTTTCAGTTCTTGCAATGCTCTTCCCAGTTCTTCAGTTGACAATGGAACTTCTAGGGATTCGCTCTCTCCTCCTATTGTGTTTTGTCTTGCCATTCAGCACCAGTTGGTGAGCAATCTGGATCGGAGTGACGTTAGAACCCAGCGTCCTTCGGGCTCTGTAAATCAATATATGGTATGTCGTGCCGTATTGCAGAAGGAAATGCCATTAAATTCGATTACTTGTCAGGTGCTCTTAGCTGCGCAAGGAAGCGATGCGTGTAAGGTCACCGTTGCCGCATCTCGATCTATACGAGGACAAAACAACCTCTGTGAGGCGCGACAGTGTGCGGTTAAGCGTCTCTCGATACAACAATGACTTTCGCGATTGTCTGATTTGCTCGCGCGGCAGTGGTGCGGTCCTTAGAGCGGAGACTACAGATCAGTGTTGCCAAATCGGCTTTTTAGAGCTTAAGTCTGGTTTCTTGTTAATATCATTTAACTGGAAAATGAGTATTTTACATGTGGTCCGAAAGTATTCCTTTTTTCACAATCATGTGGCTTGTTTTCTAGCTTTTTTCCTTGAAAACAGAAAAATATTAATATCAATGTTGTAAATAGTCTTCACGGGTTTGCTGCCGGATCACGTTGTGCAAAAACCACAATATTTCCTCGGAGCAACCTAGCCACGAGCATGGCTGAACCACCTGAAGATGTCGGACGGTTGCTCCGAGGAAATATTGTGGAATTTGCACAACGTGATCCGGCGCCAAACCTGAGAAGACTATTTACAACACATCCGCCGGGAAAGCTTGAAGAGTCACAAAATCAATGTTGATTAAGGAACTATTATTTGCACTGAACTAAAATTTCAAAACTCGCTTCAATATTCCATGAAAATGTGTTATCAGACTGAATTAAAACATACAACAAAGCTAACTAAAATTGTGTTGGCGTGTGGTTTGGGCTCGTCAGCGTACAGATACACAAAACCAAAACCACAACTACGGAAAATAAACAGTTGAAAGCCTTACTGGAAAGGCTGTTGCAGCATAGCATAGTGTTGCAACTTCATAACAATGAAGGAAGCTGTTCCAAGCAAAGCAGACTTCGGTTTACGCAGGATGAATCAGAAGTGATACGCTTCACAGTTATAATAAACCATGTCCCAGCGACTGAACTGAGAGAGGAACAGCGAACTTCTATGCAATAGTTTGCTAAGTGAAAGACCTTTATTGCAGTCGCAAAAGACAGTATATAACTTATGTTATTTGGAAAGTATATGTTTGCATAAGGAAACGTAAAACCTTGGTACACAGTATATTTCAGTTATCGAGCCAAATTTAGACTCTCCTACATCTACATCTACATTTACATCTACATTTATACTCCGCAAGCCACCCAACGGTGTGTGGCGGAGGGCACTTTACGTGCCACTGTCATTACCTCCCTTTTCTGTTCCAGTCGCGTATGGTTCGCGGGAAGAACGACTGTCTGAAAGCCTCCGTGCCCGCTCGAATCTCTCTAATTTTACATTCGTGATCTCCTCGGGAGGTATAAGTAGGGGAAAGCAATATATTCCATACCTCATCCAGAAACGCACCCTCTCGAAACCTGGCGAGCAAGCTACACCGCGATGCAGAGCGCCTCTCTTGCAGAGTCTGCCACTTGAGTTTTTACATCTCCGTAACGCTATCACGGTTACCAAATTACCCTGTGACAAAACGCGCCGCTCTTCTTTGGATCTTCTCTATCTCCTCCGTCAACCCCATCCCACACTGATGAGCAATACTCAAGTATAGGTCGAGCGAGTGTCTTGTAAGCCACCTCCTTTGTTGATGGAGTACATTTTCTAAGGACTCTCCCAATGAATCTCAACCTGGTACCCGCCTTACCAACAATTAATTTTATATGATCATTCCACTTCAAATCGTTCCGCTTGCACACTCTCAGATATTTTACAGAAGTAACTGCTACCAGTGTTTGTTCCGCTATCATATAATCATACAATAAAGGATCCTTCTTTCTATGTATTCGCAATACATTACATTTGTCTATATTAAGGGTCAGTTGCCACTCCCTGCACCAAGTGCCTATCTGCTGCAGATCTTCATGCGTTTCGCAACAATTTTCTAATGCTGCAACTTCTCTGTATACTACAGCATCATCCGCGAAAAGCCGCATGGAACTTCCGACACTATCTACTAGGTCATTTGTATATATTGTGAAAAGCAATGGTCCCATAACACTCCCCTGAGGCACGCCAGAGGTTACTTTAACGTCTGTGTTCTGTTTGCTAAAAACTCTTCAATCCAGCAACACAGCTCTGTGACGTAACTGCGACTCGGTCCTCCCTCATCAGCCACAACCCCTTGATTAACCTTGATTAATACACGATACTTAAAGAGGAAAACAGAACTGTCGACTGAAGGAGTGACAATATTGTAAACATATGATGTAAACAATAGTGGTGATTGTGTAATATGTAAAATGACTATATTGTTGTGAATTCAGTAGAAAAAGCCGTGGTTAGTAAGCGCAGCGACTAACTGATTGATTAACAAAACGCATGGCACAGCAGAAGTGCTTGATAAACGTCCACTGCCGAAATTAACTAATAGCGCGATTTTAATAAAGCACGGTACAGCCTACAACGTACACTGTATTCTTTTATTAAACATTTATAGGCTGTGGATCCCCACGGCAGCAAAATCTACTCGATTGGCTACATGCAACCGACTGTTTCCTCAGGTTCAAATTGTTTTAGGACCTGTATCGGCAGACACAGTCGGAGGACACCAGCGTGGATCCTTTGTAGGCGTCTAATATGTTGGCGGTGTGAAGCTAGGGTTACGCTGCCATTGTCCGCAAATACGCCGTTGATCCCCGTGCTGCGTTGTGGCCGTAGAGCGGGGCTGTTACGAGTCAGCGCGCAGGGTTATGAGAGACTGCTGGCCACAGCTATCAGTGTCTGCTACAGATTTCCAATAACGTTTCGCCATCCATTTCCCCGCTAGCACAGGGTGGTTACCTCGTTATCTTCTCACTCTCAGCGGCAGTGCAGTTGACTCTTATCGTACCGCTGCCAGTCTGGCTCTTCCGTACGGTACGATCCATTTACCCAGACAAATGAATCAGAATAGGGAGCGTATGGAGGTATACTCTGACAGCTTCAGAAAGCAAGTGTTTCATTATTGTATGGAAGAAACCCATAGCACACAGTCAAAAGAGCACCAAAGAAACTGGTATAGGGATGCGTATTCATACACTACTGGCCATTAAAATTGCTACACCACGAAGGTGACGTGCTACAGACGCGAAATTTAACCGACAGGAAGAAGATGCCGTGATATGCAAATGATTAGCTTTTCAGAGCATTCACACAAGGTTGGCACCGGTGGCGACACTTACAACGTGCTGACATGAGGAAAGTTTACAACCGATTTCTCATACACAAACAGCACTTGACCGGCGTTGCGTGGTGAAACGTTGTTGCGATGCATCGTGTAAGGAGGAGAAATGCGACCATCACGTTCCCGACTTTGATAAGTACTATGTACTGACTTGGCAGAAAATCCTAAGAAATTTTGGTCTTATGTCAAAGCGGTAGGTGGATCAAAACAAAATGTCCAGACACTCTGTGACCAAAATGGTACTGAAACAGAGGATGACAGACTAAAGGCCGAAATACTAAATGTCTTTTTCCAAAGTTGTTTCACAGAGGAAGATTGCACTGTAGTTCCTTCTCTAGATTGTCGCACAGATGACAAAATGGTAGATATCGAAATAGACGACAGAGGGATAGAGAAACAATTAAAATCGCTCAAAAGAGGAAAGGCCTCTGGACCTGATGGGATACCAGTTCAATTTTACACAGAGTACGCGAAGGAACTTGCCCCCCTTCTTGCAGCGGTGTACCGTAGGTCTCTAGAAGAACGTAGCGTTCCAAAGGATTGGAAAAGGGCACAGGTCACCCCCGTTTTCAAGAAGGGACGTCGAACAGATGTGCAGAACTATAGACCTATATCTCTAACGTCGATCAGTTGTAGAATTTTGGAACACGTATTGTGTTCGAGTATAATGACTTTTCTGGAGACTAGAAATCTACTCTGTAGGAATCAGCATGGGTTTCGAAAAAGACGGTCATGTGAAACTCAGCTCGCACTATTCGTCCACGAGACTCAGAGGACCATAGACACGGGTTCACAGGTAGATGCCGTGTTTCTTGACTTCCGCAAGGCGTTCGATACAGTTCCCCACAGTCGTTTAATGAACAAAGTAAGAGCATATGGACTATCAGACCAATTGTGTGATTGGATTGAGGAGTTCCTAGATAACAGGACGCAGCATGTTAATCTCAATGGAGAGAAGTCTTCCGAAGTAAGAGTAATTTCAGGTGTGCCGCAGGGGAGTGTCATAGGACCGTTGCTATTCACAATATACATAAATGACCTGGTGGATGACATCGGAAGTTCACTGAGGCTTTTTGCAGATGATGCTGTGGTGTATCGAGAGGTTGTAACAATGGAAAATTGTACTGAAATGCAGGAGGATCTGCAGCGAATTGACGCATGGTGCAGGGAATGGCAACTGAATCTCAATGTAGACAAGTGTAATGTGCTGCGAATACACAGAAAGATAGATCCTTTATCATTTAGCCACAAAATAGCAGGTCAGCAACTGGAAGCAGTTAATACCATAAATTATCTGGGAGTACGCATTAGGAGTGATTTAAAATGGAATGATCATATAATGTTGATTGTCGGTAAAGCAGATGCCAGACTGAGACTCATTGGAAGAATCCTAAGGAAATGCAATCCGCAAACAAAGGAAGTAGGTTACAGTACGCTTGTTCGCCCACTGCTTGAATACTGCTCAGCAGTGTGGGATCCGCACCAGATAGGGTTGATACAAGACATAGAGAAGATCCAACGGAGAGCAGCGCGCTTCGTTACAGGGTCATTTAGTAATCGCGAAAGCGTTACGGAGATGATAGATAAACTCCAGTGGAAGACTCTGCAGGAGAGACGCTCAGTAGCTCGGTACGGGCTTTTGTCAAAGTTTCGAGAACATACCTTCACCGAAGAGTCAAGCAGTATATTGCTCCCTCCTACGTATATCTCGCGAAGAGACCATGAGGATAAAATCAGAGAGATTAGAGCCCACACAGAGGCATACCGACAATCCTTCTTTCCACGAACAATACGAGACTGGAATAGAAGGGAGAACCGATAGAGGTACTGAAGGTACCCTCCGCCACACACCGTCAGGTGGCTTGCGGAGTATGGATGTAGATGTAGATGTAGATGTAGATAAAGGTCGGATTGTAGCCTATCGCGATTGCAGCTTATCGTATCGCGACACTGCTGCTCGCGTTGGTCGAGATCCAATGACTGTTAGCAGAATATGGAATCGGTGGGTTCAGGAGGGTAATAAGGAACGCCTTGCATGATCCCAACGGCCTCGTATCACTAGCAGTCGAGATGACAGGCATCTTATCTGCATGGCTGTAACGGATCGTGCAGCCACGTCTCGATCCCTGAGTCAACAGAGGGGGACGTTTGCAAGACAACAACCACCTGCACGAACAGTTCGACGACGTTTGCAGCAGCATGGACTATCTATCGGAGACCATGGCTGCGGTTACCCTTGACGCTGCATCACAGACAGGAGCGCCTGCGATGGTGTACTCAACGACGAACCTGGGTGCACGAATGGGAAAACGTCATTTTTTCGGATGAATCCAGGTTCTGTGTACAGTATCATGAGGTCGCATCCGTGTTTGGCGACATCGCGGTGAACGCACATTGGAAGCGAGTATTCGTCATCGCCATGCTGACATATCACCCTGTATTATGGTATGGGGTGCCATTGGTTACACGTCTCAGCCACCTCTTGTTCGCATTTACGGCACTTTGAACAGTGGACGTTATATTTCAGATGTGTTACGACCTGTGGCTCTACCCTTCATTCGATCCCTGCGAAACCCCACATTTTAGCAGGTTAATGCACGACCGGATGTTGCAGGTCCTGTACGGACCTTTCTGGATACAGAAAATGTTCGACTGCTGCCCTGGCCAGCACATTCTCCAGATCTCTCACCAACTGAAAACGTCTGGTCAATGGTGGTCGAGCAACTGGCTCGTCACAATACGCCAGTCACTATTTTTGATAGACTGTGGTATCGTGTTGAAGCTGCATGGGCAGCTGTATTCGTACACGCCATCCAAGCTCTGTTTGAGTCAATGCCCAGGCGTATCAAGGCCGTTATTACGGCCAGAGGTGGTTGATCTGGGTACTGATTTCTCAGGTTCTATGCACCCAAATTGCGTGAAAATGAAATCACATGTCAGTTGTAGTGTAACATATTTGTTTAATGAATACCCGTTTATCGTCTGTATTTCTTCTTGGTGTAGCAGTTTTAATGGCCAGTAGTGTATACAGAAATATGTAAACAGGCGGAATACGGCGCTGCGATTGGCAACGTCTATATAAGACAAGAAGTTTCTGGCGCAGTCGTTAGATAGGTTACTGCTGCTGCAATGGCAGGTTATCAAGATTTAAGTGAGTTTGAAAGTGGTGTTATAGTCGGCGCACGAGCGATGGGACACACCATCTCTGAGGTAGCGATGGGGTGGGGATTTTCTCGTACGACTGTTTCCCATATGAAGGTGAATATCAGGATGGGTTGGGTAGGTTGTCTTTGGGGGGGGGGGGGGAGCAGACAAGACAGGGAGGTCATCGGTCTCATCGGATTAGGAAAGGAAGTCGGCCGTGCCCTTTGGAAGGAACCATACCGGCATTTGCCTGCAGTGATTTAGGGAAATCACGGAAAACGTAAATCAGGATGGCCGGACGTGGGATTGAACCGTCGTCCACCCGTATGTGAGCCCATTGTGCTATCCACTGCGCCACGAATATGAGGAGTCCGGTAAAACATCAAATCTCCGACATTGCAGCGGCCGGAAAAAGTTCCTGCAAGAACGGGACGAACGACGAGTGAAGAGAATCGTTCAACCTGACAGAAGTGCAACACTTCCGCAAATTGCTGCAAATTTTAATGCTGGGCCAACAAGTGTCAGCGAGCGAATCATTCAACGAAACGTCATCCATATGGGCTTTCGGAGCCGAAGGCCCGCTCTTGTACCCTTGATGACTGCACGACCCAAAGCTTTACGCCTCGCCTGGGCCCGTCAACATCGACTTGGACTGTTGATGACTGGAAACATGTTGCCTGGTCGGACGAGTCTCGTGTCAAATTGTATCGAGCGGATGGACGTGTACGGGAATGTAGACAACCTCATGAATCCATGGAGCCTCCGTGTCAGCAGGTGACTGTTCAAGCTGGTGGAGGCTCTATAATGGTGTGGGGCGTGTGCAGTTGGAGTGATATGGGACCCCTGATACGTCTAGATTCGATTCTGACATGGAACAAGTACGTAAGCATCCTGTATGATCACCTGCATCCATTCATGGTGCATCCATTCATGTCCATTGTGCATTCCGACGGATTTGGGCAATTCCAGTAGGACAATGCGACACCCCACACGTTCATAATTGGTAAAGAGTGGATCCAGGAACACACTTGTGCTGGCCACCAAACTCCCCAGACATGAACATTATTGAGCATATCTGGGATGCTTTGCAACGTTCAGAAGAGATCTCCACCTTCTCGTACTCTTACGGATTTATGGACAGCTCTGCAGGATTCATGATGTCAGTTCCCTCCAGCACTACTTCAGACTTTAGTCGAGTCCATGCCACATCGTGTTGTGGCACCTCTGCGCGTTCGCGGGGGCCCTACGCGATATTAGTCAGATGTACCTGCTTCTTTGGCTCTTCAGTATATACACTCCTGGAAACAGAAATAAGAACACCGTGAATTCATTGTCCCAGGAAGGGGAAACTTTATTGACACATTCCTGGGGTCAGATACATCACATGATCACACTGACAGAACCACAGGCACATAGACACAGGCAACAGAGCATGCACAATGTCGGCACTAGTACAGTGTATATCCACCTTTCGCAGCAATGCAGGCTGCTATTCTCCCATGGAGACGATCGTAGAGATGCTGGATGTAGTCCTGTGGAACGGCTTGCCATGCCATTTCCACCTGGCGCCTCAGTTGGACCAGCGTTCGTGCTGGACGTGCAGACCGCGTGAGACGACGCTTCATCCAGTCCCAAACATGCTCAATGGGGGACAGATCCGGAGATCTTGCTGGCCAGGGTAGTTGACTTACACCTTCTAGAGCACGTTGGGTGGCACGGGATACATGCGGACGTGCATTGTCCTGTTGGAACAGCAAGTTCCCTTGCCGGTCTAGGAATGGTAGAACGATGGGTTCGATGACGGTTTGGATGTACCGTGCACTATTCAGTGTCCCCTCGACGATCACCAGTGGTGTACGGCCAGTGTAGGAGATCGCTCGCCACACCATGAAGCCGGGTGTTGGCCCTGTGTGCCTCGGTCGTATGCAGTCCTGATTGTGGCGCTCACCTGCACGGCGCCAAACACGCATACGACCATCATTGGCACCAAGGCAGAAGCGACTCTCATCGCTGAAGACGACACTTCTCCATTCGTCCCTCCATTCACGCCTGTCGCGACACCACTGGAGGCGGGCTGCACGATGTTGGGGCGTGAGCGGAAGACGGCCTAACGGTGTGCGGGACCGTAGCCCAGCTTCATGGAGACGGTTGCGAATGGTCCTCGCCGATACCCCAGGAGCAACAGTGTCCCTAATTTGCTGGGAAGTGGCGGTGCGGTCCCCTACGGCACTGCGTAGGATCCTACGGTCTTGGCGTGCATCCGTGCGTCGCTGCGGTCCGGTCCCAGGTCGACGGGCACGTGCACCTTCCGCCGACCACTGGCGACAACATCGATGTACTGTGGAGACCTCACGCCCCACGTGTCGAGCAATTCGACGGTACGTCCACCCGACCTCCCGCATGCCCACTATACGCCCTCGCTCAAAGTCCGTCAACTGCACATACGGTTCACGTCCACGCTGTCGCGGCATGCTACCAGTGTTAAAGACTGCGATGGAGCTCCGTATGCCACGGCAAACTGGCTGACACTGACGGCGGCGGTGCACAAATGCTGCGCAGCTAGCGCCATTCGACGGCCAACACCGCGGTTCCTGATGTGTCCGCTGTGCCGTGCGTGTGATCATTGCTTGTACAGCCCTCTCGCAGTGTCCGGAGCAAGTATGGTGGGTCTGACACACCGGTGTCAATGTGTTCTTTTTTCCATTTCCAGGAGTGTAAATACACTCTGTGCAATACTTAAGGACGAGACAAATAAAATACCATACCACATTAACTACTCGGTGAAAGTGAATGGAAGTGCAGGAGAGTGTTGCCAGCGATCTCCAAGCCGTCCACAGAAAGGTGGACATGGCGTGACGCCAACGTAACTGAAGCACCAAATGGGTCTGGCCCCACAACACAGGGAACTTGAAGGAAGTGTGTCAGTCGGTGAGCAGTCACGGTGTACTGTGGTGGTGTTCTTCGTCCGAAGATGGGCCGAAGATATCGGAATGTCTTCACACGGGAAATATATGTTGGCCACGACATCTTGGTAGATGATTGTTGCAGTGTCTGTGTGTTTATGGGTTGCATTTTTTCATATGACTTGTCAAGCCAATGGCAGCACGGCATCTCTTGCCGCAGTTGTCACAAGTGTATCTGGCTGCTGAGGCAGGAGCAGTGGTAGCATTGCGAAGCTTTTTCTGCCTTAATCTGTCTAACAAGCCTTCATCATGCTTCGACATTGCAGATGATATATCATCACGCCAATCTGGTCTCATGCTAGCCCGTGCCTCCCATCTGTTTGTGTCGATTCCAAAGCTCTCCATATCTCGTTTATAGGAGTCCTTGAACCTCAATACAGGACGCCCTACAGGTCTTTTGGCTATAGAGATCTCTCCAAGCATCACCTCACGTGGTAATCTGTCAGGATCCATACGGTGGACATGTCCCAGCCAGCGGAGTCGTCTTTGCTTCAAGATAACTGAAATACTGTTGCAGTTAGTTTTAGATAGCACTGCTTCGTTGGTCACTCGGTCCTTCCACGTTACTCCGAGGATGGATCTAAGGCACCGCATGTGGAAAGCATTAAGGCGACGTTCTTGTTTGGCATAGGTAGTCCATGTTTCCGATGCACGGGAAAGAAGCATTGGAAAAATTGAAGAAAGAAGAAGTGTAAGCCAGGAGATTGGTATCGCTCACGGTATTGTTTCACGTGCATGGGGAGCGTTCCGAACCACAGGCAGTGCTGTCTGAAGGAGAGGAGACGGTCGATCATGTTCAATTACAGCAGCAGAGGAACGCCGCACTGTACAATAGGCAAGAAGGGACCCTGTAACCTCCACCTCACTTATCGACCTTAATGACAGTGAAAAATTAAACCGCGTGCACCTAATGGAAATTTGGGAAAAGCAATCATCACCGAAGTCAATTTGTCGGTAAAGAGGTAGGAAAGGGTTACATCTAAATGAAAGGAAAAATGCAAATGAAATTGGTGGAAATTAATTTTGAGAAAAGGGTAAAATTAATAAAGAAAGTAAATGTGCGGTCGTTACGTTAACAATTAACTGGCGTTAATTAGATATTTGAGATTTGGGGAATATTATGGTCGCCAGTCCTATGGACAACTACTATAATAACTGAAAATGAAAGATTAATGCACATATAATTAGCACTAAAATCGTGGCAACTGAAGGTTGACATACGTGTTGTGTGTGTACTGAATGTTTGTCAGAAGTAATAAATTTCGCTACACTCTGACTTAATTTAACAAAAGAATTAATAAAACCGGAAAATTGAAAGTTAATTTAGTGACTGAAATTAATAGTGAGCTTTGTTTCTGAAGCACAACGAAATTCAGTAAAATACGGTTAGTCTTGGTATACCTCAACAATCATTTCAAAAGCTACTTGAATCTACGCAATTTAGAAATAAGAGATTTAACTTTGAACTTGAATTAAATGATTCTGAACAATTAACAATAGTAAAATTTAGTACGTACCAAGCTGAGCTGCAGTCACAGGTAAGCTAAAATACGGTAACAAAACTCGCACTCTTAATTCGTGCTTCTGTAATCTAAATATTGTAGCCAGCTATGAATACTTTAACTGAACTTTGAAATTAAAGCAGTGAAATTCTATAATATTACTTTAATGCTGGCGTTTGAATTTC
Source organism: Schistocerca cancellata (assembly GCF_023864275.1). Taxonomy (NCBI): domain Eukaryota; kingdom Metazoa; phylum Arthropoda; class Insecta; order Orthoptera; family Acrididae; genus Schistocerca; species Schistocerca cancellata. The sequence goes on from NC_064634.1 coordinate 43,531,055, forward strand.
AACGACACTCGGGTTCATTCCGGAAAAGGAAGGGACCCTGCTTGGTAATGCAATTGGGACAATGAGCAACAAATGTTCATGGTAAGTTGCTGTAATTATAGTTACGAAAATGGTACAGTTTAAAAAGCTGAGGTCTGCCATACAGTTCTAAAACTTTACATGCTTCCAGTCTTCCTTGTTGGTTGATTGAAGGTTTGGAGTCGTCGGACGAGGAGGTGGCGACAGTCACCCATTGTCGGTCGTCGGTGTTGCAGAAGCTGGATGTTGGCGCGCCTTCTTCTCGACACAGTCACCAGGCGAAACGCGCTCTTGATGTGCGCCAGCGAATGCTTCCCGTCCGCGACACTGTGGCAGGAACTATCATAGCAAAACGAGCGCAATTACATGCTGCCAAACCCCGAAAGCGCGGCAACTCGCGGGAGCGTCACACAACACACCTGATCCAACGCCCTACTCCAGCCAGACTCCCTCTGCCCGCGCTCCATGCGGCAGAGTTAACACTACCAAAGATCCTAAACACTTTGGTTTTCCACACGACCTATCGATGTAATCGTTCGATAGCATAGTTTTCCCTAGGCCAGACCCAGCGTACAAATACAAATAATATCTACAAAACAAACCAATTATACATCGACATAAATGCATAAACATATATATATATATATATATATATATATATATATATATATATATATATATATAAATAGTAGAACAATTACAATAAATAGATACACAGAAATGTCATATCTTCAGGTAACAAAATAAGGAAAAAAATTTATAGTACAATAGATGGAAATAGGAGGATATGCATTTCCGGCGTTACAACCCACGTTAAACAGTAGGTGCAGCTGCAACCACGTTTAATAGGACTGTAAGGCATATGCCATTGCACGCTCCGCAGTGGCAGGGCGATTGCAAGGGGGTGGTTTCTTTCCCCGATGGCCAATACGTTGTGTGCAGCTGACACCTACGCATCGGTGGTACAGTTTGCAATGTTGCCAAGAACAAAGGGACTGGTCCACTTCCTCTTCTCGGATGAGAGCAGATTCAGTATGAGTTTTAATTCTGCATATAGCCTTAAGAGATGCTGGAATACATAATGCTCACAGGAACGTTGTGGGACATGATCTTCTTGATAGTCCAGGTGTTAAGGTGTGGAGAGGTATAATGTTGCATGGGTGAACTGACCTTTAAACCTTTGAACATGGTACACTCGCCGGTCAATGTTATTGTAACACTGTTTTCCATTACCACCGGAGTCTTTTCAGATGTGCGTTCGACTTTTACTTCATTTGTATGGATGCCAATGCGTGACCGCATCGAACAACGCGGGTGGAGGACCTCATGGAACGAGAGGATTTTCGGCGAATGCACTGCCCTGCCCGTTCCCACGAGTTAAACCTCATCATACACATGTCGGATGCGTGTAGGAGGAGCATTTCAGCACGACCACGTGCACCCCAACGACCATGCAGCAGCTGTCAATCGCGCTGCTAGTGAAATGGAACGTCCTGTCACGAGGACTCCTTACCAACAACCTTGTGACCAACATGGGAACACGTTTCAGAGAATGCACTGCCGTCCGTGGTGATCACATACCTTTTTAAGAACCATGTCTCGTCTTTTCTAATGGCCGTTGACCATCACAAAACACAGTGACTTCAGAGTAATTATTAGCTTTGAATTAAAAGTGTCATTTCTGTTCGTCTCTCTTCGCATTTCCTTCAGTTACCTTCTGTGCTACACTGTAGCAGTTCTTTTTATGTTGTTGTTGTTTTTGTTGTTGTGGTTTTCAGTCCTGAGACTGGTTTGATGCACCTCTTCATGCTACTCTATCCTGTGCAAGCTTCTTCATTTCCCAGTACCTACTGCAGCCTACATCCTTCTGAATCTGCTTAGTGTATTCATCTCTTGGTATCCCTCTACGACTTTTACCCTCCACGCTGCCCTCCAATACTAAATTTGTGATCCCTTGATGCGTCAGAACATGTCCTACCAACCGATCCCTTCTTCTAGTCAAGTTGTGCCACAAACTTCTCTTCACGCCAATTCTATTCAATACCTCCTCATTAGTTATGTGGTCTACCCATCTAATCTTCAGCATTCTTCTGTAGCAACACATTTCGAAAGCTTCTATTCTCTTCTTGTCCAAACTATTGATCGTCCATGTTTCACTCCCATACATGGCTACACTCCATACAAATACTTTCAGAAACGACTTTCTGACACTTAAATCTATACCCGACGTTAACAAATTTTTCTTCTTCACAAACGCTTTCCTTGCCATTGCCAGTCTATATTCAATATCCTCTCTACTTCGATCTACATCAGTCATCTTGCTCCCCAAATAGCAAAACTCCTTTACTACTCTAAGTGACTCTCCTAATCTAAGTCCCTCAGCATCACCTGATTTAATTCGACTACATTCCATTATCCTCGTTTTGCTTTTGTTGATGTTCATCTTATATCCTCCTTTCAAGACACTGTCGATTCCGTTCAACTGCTCTTACAAGTCCTTTGCTGTCTCTGACGGAATTACAATGTCATCGGCGAACCTCAAAGTTTTTATTTTTTCTCCATGGATTTTAATACCTACTCCGAACTTTTCTTTTGTTTCCTTTACTGCTTGCTCAATACACAGATTGAATAGCATCGGGGAGAGGCTACACCCCTGTCTCATTCCCTTCCCAACTACTGTTTCCCTTTCATGTCCCTCGACTCTTACAACAGCCATCTTGTTTCTGTACAAATTGTAAATAGCCTTTCGCTCCCTGTATTTTACCCCTGCCGCCTTCACAATTTGAAAAAGAGTATTCCAGTCAACATTGTCAAAAGCTTTCTCTAAGTCTACATATGCTAGAAATGTAGGTTTGCCTTTCCTTAATCTTTCTTCTAAGATAAGTCGTAGGGTCAGCATTGCCTCACGTTTTCCAACATTTCTACGGAATCCAAATTGATCTTCCCCGAGGTCGGCTTCTACCAGTTTTTCCATTCGTCTGTAAAGAATTCGTGTTAGTATTTTGCAGCTGTGACTTATTAAACTGATAGTTCGGTAATTTTCACATCTGTCAACACCTGCTTTCTTTGGGATTGGAATTATTATATTCTTCTTGAAGTCTGAGGGTATTTCGCCTGTCTCATACATCTTGCTCACCAGATGGTAGAGTTTTGTCAGGACTGGCTCTCCCAAGGCTGTCAGTTGTTCTAATGGAATGTTGTCTACTCCTGGGAACTTGTTTCGACTCAGATCTTTCAGTGCTCTGTCAAACTCTTCACTCAGTATCGTATCTCCCATTTCATCTTCATCTACATCCTCTTCCATTTCCATAATATTGTCCGCAAGTACATCGCCCTTGTGTAGACCCTCTATATACTCCTTCCACGTTTCTGCTTTCCCTTCTTTGGTTATAACTGGGTTTCCACCTGAGCTCTTCATATTCATACAAGTGGTTCTCCTTTCTCCAAACGTCTCTTTAATTTTTCTGTCGGCAGTATCTATCTTACCCATAGTGAGATAAGCCTCTACATCCTTACATTTGTCCTCTAGCCATCCCTGCTTAGCCATTTTGCACTTACGGTTGATCTTGTTTTTGAAGCGTTTGCATTCCTTTTTGCCTGCTTCATTTGCTGCATTTTTGTATTTTCTCCTTTCATCAATTAAATTCAATATTTCTTCTGTTACCCAAGGATTTCTACTAGCCTTCGTCTTTTTACCTACTTGATCCTCTGCTGCCTTCACTATTTCATCCCTCAAAGCTACCCATTCTTCTTCTACTGTATTTCTTTCCCCCATTCCTGTCAATTGTTCCCTTATGCTCTCCCTGAAACTCTGTACAACCTCTGGTTCTTTCAGTTTATCCAGATTCCATCTCATTAAATTCCCTCCTTTTTGCAGTTTCTTCAGTTATAATCTACAGTTCATAGCCAATAGATTGTGGTCAGAGTCCGCATATGCCCTTGAAATGTCTTACAATTTAAAACCTGGTTCCTAAATCTCTGTCTTACCATTATATAATATATCTGAAACGTTCTCGTATCTCCAGGTTTCTTCCATGTATACAGTCTTCTTTCATGATTCTTGAAACAAGTGTTACTATGATTAACTTATGCTCTGTGCAAAATTCTACCAGGCGGCTTCCTCTTTCATTTCTTAGCCCCAATCCATATTCACCTACTATGTTTCCTTCTCCGCCTTTTCCTACTATCGAATTCCAGTTACCCATGACTATTAAATTTTGGTCTCCCTTCACTACCTGAATAATTTCTTTCATCTCATCATATATTTCTTCAATTTCTTCGTCATCTGCAGAGCTAGTTGGCATATAAACTTGTACTACTGTAGTAGGCGTGGGCTTCGTGTCTATCTTGGCCACAATAATGCTTTCACTATGATGTTTGTAGTAGCTTACCCGCCCTCCTATTTTTTTATTCAGTATTAAACCTACTCCTGCATTACCCATATTTGATTTTATACACTCCTGGAAATTGAAATAAGAACACCGTGAATTCATTGTCCCAGGAAGGGGAAACTTTATTGACACATTCCTGGGGTCAGATACATCACATGATCACACTGACAGAACCACAGGCACATAGACACAGGCAACAGAGCATGCACAATGTCGGCACTAGTACAGTGTATATCCACCTTTCGCAGCAATGCAGGCTGCTATTCTCCCATGGAGACGATCGTAGAGATGCTGGATGTAGTCCTGTGGAACGGCTTACCATGCCATTTCCACCTGGCGCCTCAGTTGGACCAGCGTTCGTGCTGGACGTGCAGACCGCGTGAGACGACGCTTCATCCAGTCCCAAACATGCTCAATGGGGGACAGATCCGGAGATCTTGCTGGCCAGGGTAGTTGAATTACACCTTCTAGAGCACGTTGGGTGGCACGGGATACATGCGGACGTGCATTGTCCTGTTGGAACAGCAAGTTTCCTTGCCGGTCTAGGAATGGTAGAACGATGGGTTCGATGACGGTTTGGATGTACCGTGCACTATTCAGTGTCCCCTCGACGATCACCAGTGGTGTACGGCCAGTGTAGGAGATCGCTCCCCACACCATGATGCCGGGTGTTGGCCCTGTGTGCCTCGGTCGTATGCAGTCTTGATTGTGGCGCTCACCTGCACGGCGCCAAACACGCATACGACCATCATTGGCACCAAGGCAGAAGCGACTCTCATCGCTGAAGACGACACGTCTCCATTCGTCCCTCCATTCACACCTGTCGCGACACCACTGGAGGCGGGCTGCACGATGTTGGGGCGTGAGCGGAAGACGGCCTAACGGTGTGCGGGACCGTAGCCCAGCTTCATGGAGACGGTTGCGAATGGTCCTCGCCGATACCCCAGGAGCAACAGTGTCCCTAATTTGCTGGGAAGTGGCGGTGCGGTCCCCTACGGCACTGCGTAAGATCCTACGGTCTTGGCGTGCATCGTGCATCCGTGCGTCGCTGCGGTCCGGTCCCAGGTCGACGGGCACGTGCACCTTCCGCCGACCACTGGCGACAACATCGATGTACTGTGGAGACCTCACGCCCCACGTGTTGAGCAATTCGGCGGTACGTCCACCCGGCCTCCCGCATGCCCACTATACGCCCTCACTCAAAGTCCGTCAACTGCACATACGGTTCACGTCCACGCTGTCGCGGCATTCTACCAGTGTTAAAGACTGCGATGGAGCTCCGTATGCCACGGCAAACTGGCTGACACTGACGGCGGCGGTGCACAAATGCTGCGCAGCTAGCGCCATTCGACGGCCAATACCGCGGTTCCTGGTGTGTCCGCTGTGCCGTGCGTGTGATCATTGCTTGTACAGCCCTCTCGCAGTGTCCGGAGCAAGTATGGTGGGTCTGACACACCGGTGTCAATGTGTTCTTTTTTCCATTTCCAGGAGTGTATTTACAACCCTGTATTCACCTGACCAAAAGTCTTGTTCCTCCTGCCACCGAACTTCACTTATTCCTACTATATCTAACTTTAACCAAGCCATTTCCCTTTTCAAATTTTCTAACCTTCCTGCCCGATTAAGGGATCTGACATTCCACGCTCCGATCCGTAGAACGCCAGTTTTCTTTCTCCTGATAACGACGTCCTCTTGAGTAGTCCCCGCCCGGAGATCCGAATAGGGGACTATTTTACCTCCGGAATATTTTATCCAAGAGGTCGCCATCATTATTTAACCATTCAGTAAAGCTGCATGCCCTCGGGAAAAAATTACGGCCGTAGTTTCCCCTTGCTTTCAACCGTTCGCAGCACCAAAACGGCAAGGCAGCACCAAAACAGCAGATTGTTGCCCTTGCAACTACTGAAATAGCTGCTGCCCCTCTCCAGGAACCACACGTTTGTCTGGCCTCTCAACAGATACCCCTCCGTTGTGATTGTACCTACGGTACGACTATCTGTATCATTGAGGCACGCAAACCTCCCCACCAACGGCAAGGTCCATGGTTCATGGGGAAGTCTTTTTATGTATGGTCCAAATTTGATCAGGACAGGTTTCTTGGCAGTGACATATCTTGCGAAAGTCACTTAACGTCAGTAAGTTTAGCACGCCAGTATATTTGGGGACAACACTGGGAAGTTGTTAAGGAAAGCAAATGGGAGATTTGTATTTGTTCAAATGCTTCTGGTAATTTGCAGTGCATCTGCAAAGGAAATTGCATATAAGACACTAGTGCGACATATTCTAGAGTTCTAGCGTTGGAGATTTTACCATGTAGGCATGACAACAACATCGCACTATTTCAAAGGCACGTTGATGAGATCATAACAGATCGATATAAAGAGTACGAAACTGTAGAGTGGCGCGCATATAACCGGCCCTTGCGCTGAAAGGAGTATGAATAAAGAAAATCAACGTACATCATCGCTTTCTTACATTTTTATTGTACAGTTTCATTATTAACTACGTAATTAACAGTTTAAGAAACAGATTTACTTTTATTAGTTTAATAAGCATATTTTAGAAAGGAATTTAAAGTCTGTGTCCAAAATGTTCTTTGCCAACATCCAAGAAAGGTGTACACGTCGAAGCATGCTAAGGAAAACACTTTTCAGTTCTCTTTGAGGAATGTTCGAAATTTCTTCACATATGTTGTTTTTCATGTGTTAAGAGTTCTGGGATTGTTGCGGTAGACTATAGCCTTTAGAAATCCCAAGAGGTAAAAGTCACATGGTGACAAGTCGGGAGAGGGAGTGGCCACAAACCCTTACTAATGGTCCTCTCTTCTGTAAAATCAGTATGTATACGAGCAACGGACAAATCCGACGTACGAGAAGTTGCCCCATCTTGCTGGAAATATGCACAAAATTTTTCATTTGGAGTTAACAGAGGCGAAAGTAAACATGTGTGTTGACAGCTTCGTTGAAGTACAATGGCCCGATAATTCTGTTACCAGATATAGCACACCATACACCAATTTTTATATCGTGTAGCGGCTTTTCCAGTATGCCATGGGGATTCTCTGTAGCACAGTGGCTTGGGTTTTGTGAATTAACGTAACCTGGCAGATGAAACCAAGATTCATTCGACGAAAACAGTAGGAACGGATCAAGATGTGCCCCAGCGACATTTTCCAGCAACCAATTACAGTAATGTGTACACTTACCCTTGAACGCTTCTTTTATTTGCTGAACAACACTCAAACCGTAAGGTTTCATTTTTAAGCCGTGAAGGATGTGCTGACATGACCTGCGAGATTTCCACATTGCTGTGATATTCGTCGTGTTGACTTGCAGGGACTTCTTTCAATGTGTGCCACCACGTTTGCCACAACTTCAGGTGTATGTACAGCCGGTGCCTTATTTCTCGTTGAATTAACAACACTGCCTGTCGAACGCCACTTTCTCACTAGATCCTGAATCGTTGACTTTGCATGAATATTACTGTCAGGAAACGTTTCGTGGAAAGTGTCACAAACAACTTTAGTGGATTCAGACCGCACATATTCTTCAGCAATGAACACACATTCTTCAGTGGAGTAAGGCATGACAGTGAAGTACACGGTTTATAACGGCTACTTTCCGTATGAACTACTCACACGCTACTGCTGTTGGAAGGTGGCAATGAAACTGAAGAGCCAGAAACGCTACTCACGCGCGTTCGCAGTCCGCTTGGGGCCGGTTTTATGTGCGCAACTCAGTATAAGAAATTCTTTATAAAGTTGAATCGAAATCCTTGAAATAAAGACGACGTAATCCTCTGCTGGATAAATTTAGACGACGTGTATTTTAGGAAGATCATGCGACCATTCGTGGTCATTGGCAGTCCTCTCAAGAATATCAATGCATACGTTCCTCCGATTGTCCTTCTGCTCATTTGTGAAACTTTTCGTCTCAATTTTGGCACAACCCTTTCGCATGTGCAAAACTTTGGTCAAAAGTTGATGTACGAGGTAAGTGTTTAACAGGTCACCCAACATCCTTATCGTTAAACGTCGATCTTTTCTGGTCTCACAAACGCACGCACGCGCTCAACATTTTCGTCGCTGTTTGAAGTTGAAGGTCTGCCTGAGCGGGATACATCTTCAACGTCTTCTCAGCTTTCCAGAAACGACTTTTTCCAGCGAAAAACTCGTGTTCTTTTTTGCGGATGATGCTGTCGTATATCGAGAGGTTGTAACAATGGAAAATTTAACTGAAATGCAGGAGAATCTGCAACGAATTGACGCATGGTGCAGGGAATGTCAATTGAATCTCAATGTAGAAAAGTGTAATGTGCTGCGAATACATAGAAAGAAGTTTCGCTTAATATTTAGCTACAATATAGCATGTCAGCAACTGGAAGCAGTTAATTCCATTAATTGTCTGGGAGTAGGCATTACAAGTGATTTAAAATTGAATGACCATATAAAATTAATCGTCGGTAAAGCAGATGCCAGACTGAGATTCATTGGAAGAATCCTAAGGAGATGCAGTCCGAAAACAAAGGAAGTAGGTTACAGTACACTTGTTCGCCCACTGCTTGAATACTGCTCACCAGTGTGGGATCCGTACGAGATAGGGTTGATAGAAGAGATAGAGAAGATCCGACGGAGAGCAGCGCGCTTCGTTACAGGATCATTTAGTAATCGCGAAAGCGTTACGGAGATGATAGAGAAAATCCAGTGGAAGACTCTGCAAGAGAGACGCTCAGTAGCTCGGTACGGGCTTTTGTTGAAGCTTCGACAACATACCTTCACCGAGGGGCCAAGCAGTATATTGCTCCCTCCTACGTATATCTCGCGAAGAGACCATGAGGATAAAATCAGAGAGATTAGAGCCCTACATAGAGGCATACCGACAATCATTTTTTCCACGAACAACACGAGACTGGAATAGAAGGGAGAACCGATAGAGATACTCAAGGTACCCTCCGCCACACACCGTCAGGTGGCTTGCGGAGTATGGATGTACATGTAGATGTAGAAGGAATGTTCCCCATAGGCCTGTTTCAACTTATCAAAGATCACACTCGCAGATTCCCCTAGTTTAACGCAAAACTTGATTGCATAACGTTGTCCTAAATTCCGCTGTTCCATTTTCGTAACACGCACCAAAAACACAGTTTCACAAAAGGCGGTCTCAAAAATCACGTGATGGTTGTTCCGAGCTGAAACTCTGATTGAGCATCTGGAAGGGATGAGCACATCAGCGTAGACAAGTAGAACAACACTGTGTTGTGAGATCGCTCGCAGAGTTCTCAGTGTCATAACTTTTCCCACACACCTCGTACAAGAGAACAATGTAGGTTGCTTAACTCCCTGGTGAACACATACTCTTCTTCCAACTACAAATACTTCTGAGGTTTCAGAAGACGATTGCGAGAAAACTACAAGATAAACACAAGTGGACAGCGGATCTTTCAAAGCTTTTAACTCATATAACGCAGCAAACATCAAAACATGTGTGTAAATTAACTGAGGTCACTGACATGAATTGTTCAGGAAGGTGTGACAATAGCTCCTTTTGATAACCTGTTCGTTGGATTGCCTATCTGCAGGCACAAGCTAACTCCACGTGAATGTACGGAGCAGATGGTTTGTATCACGGTATAACTGTATATGCGGATGTGTGTGTGTCTGGGTGCACTTTATCACGGGATAATTATATATTTTTATTTTTGTAATTGTATTTTATGTTTTTGGTTGGGGTGGCTTTAAATATTGTGGGCTAGCATGAGACTTTTAGTTAACTTATACCGCGATAAAAGTCGTACGGACATCGGCTGCCCCGAAGTACGTACGATATAATATTTTTCAAACACAACGCGTGACTCACAGCCATCTAATAAATAGTTTGCGAGAGCGCTGCTATTTAGAAAAGAAAATATGCGTATTCTTACGCAAACTGTAATTATTAATATGGGTCTCAAGGGCTACTGGTTATTTATGCACCAAACTACATGAAGATTAACTGAGATATTGCGGAATGTAATGATTTTCAATATTTCTTGTTCGTTATTTGCAAGTCAAAACTAGAGAGAATCTCATCTGCCGTTAGGCGGCCAAAATGAAACATACTGAACTCATTCAGTGCTGTGAATTTTAGTAAATTAAATTTATCACTATTGTCTTTAACTTTGAAATTAATGAAAGATCAAAATTGAGAAGTCTCTCGCATTTACATTTAATAACATGAATAATGGCCGACTAAATCCTGCAAGGGGAGATGAGCTCCCTGCATTACGAAGTTCTGTAAAAACTTTGTTAATTATAATTAATGGTTGCGATCATGAGGGGTGACAACTAAGTCAATAATACACACTTTCTAATAACAATTTCTATTATATTTTTCAAAAATACAGATAAAACTTACGTTAATTATCAGACAGCACTACAATGGCGGCCTACGTTTAGACGAAACAAAACAGGAGAGATAGTTGAATCAAAGCATTGTCTTTGATCTTCATGTCCTATGTTACACAGAGATTATACCAAAAAAACTGTGTTTTGTTAATTACATCGATATTTGTGTTTTGATAATAATAACTTACGTTATTTACTATTTGTTATACATTGCGCACACGTGCACAGTCTTGAAATAATTTATAATTCACACGTCTCATAACAAAGACTTCCTTTCCCTTTCTCCAAATGACCATTTATGTGACGTACCGTCACATTTGTCTACATGTTCTGACGTGCCTGTTCGATAGTGCAACTACGCCATAACGGGTATTACCAATCTAAACTCGCAGAGGTGCTGTATCCACTGATGTGCGTCATTTTTCTGCAAGTCTTGCAGCTCTCGCGTGAAGCTTTAAGCAACGAGTGAAGGTCGCCATAGAGCAAGGTCGTTGTGTTGCTGAAAGGATACGGCACCTGAAGTGCATCGTAGGCATAGCTAAGGTCATTCCGACTTGCTAGCAAAGTGTGATCAAATAACAGGAGGTTAACGACTGCTTGCCACGCTTTGTCGACGGCACATAAATACGTAATCCTCCTGTCTTGCTTACTTACTACGTGGCATCGCGGAATTGTGCATAACGCTATGTCATGGCAGATAACACGACACTAACTTCGGTCCCCGGTCGACAGACTTTTAGTGTCGTCACACCGTATGAGGCAACTGTATTCGCAACGAGCCACATATGCAAGAAATAAGGCAAATGGATTTTCATCTTATGATTGGAGGTTATGGCAAAAAGTTTAGTTATTCGAAATTACTTTGAAAAGCAGTAAACTTTACAATGTTAACAGGGACATCAGTGTCTGCAATACACGGCTCCATTTTGTGTAGTTGTCATTACTCATTTGCACAACGCGGTAGAGGCCTGTAAATTTGCTAATTTTTGTGCGGTATGGTATCAGTTTCCTCACATACATTTTCTAAAGGAAAATGTTGCAAGATTCATAACTGTGTATGTTTCCGTTTCTTCCAAGTTATTTTTTTTATAATTTTATGAAACTTTGATTTCTAACATTGTAACATTTAATAACATCCATATTAAAATGGACTATCAAATTCCCGTTTGGGGGCGTAGCTGCAGCATATATGAAACGTAGTGCGACTCCATGTGGGTAAGTAAGCACCGACACGTAGACATGCGATTAGTGTGGTGTTATTGTCTTTCCGTTTCGCGTGCGGTAAATGCGCAAACCCGAACTATGGCGACGTCGTTACCAAATGCGTCCGAACAGGACCAATGGCTCTGAGCACTATGCGACTTAACATCTGAGGTCATCAGTCCCCTAGAACTTAGAACTACTTAAACCTAATTAACCTAATGACCTCACACACATCCATACTCGAGGCAGGATTCGAACCTGCGAGACCGTTACGGTCTCGCGGTTCCAGACTGAAGCGCCTAGAGCCGCTCGGCCACACCGGCTGGCTCTTATTCTTATCTATTCCTATCTTGGCTGTCGGAGGACAAACGCTGGCAGACATCCATCAGAGACTGAAGAATGTGTATGGGGCACCATGTCTGTCGAAAACCACTCATGTGCTGGGGTGCTGCTGAACGTCCTGGTATCGTAAATATCGTAATGCACGGGATACGTCAGTTCAGATCGGAGACAGTCGAGTACCCGCCGCACAGTCCTGATCTCTCCCCATGCGATTACCACTTTACAAGTGAGGACGGCTCTTGTCTTAAGAGGATATGGAGCAGGCAGCTACAGACTTCTACACGCAGCAGGAAACTGTGTTTTACCAAGTGAGTATCTTCAGCCTGGTGCGTCTGTGAGATGATTGCCTCAATTCTCACGGCGATTTTACCTGATTGCCACGCCGATTATGAACTGTGCGGCCTTAGAACGGAAACTTCTTGATCGCTCTTCATAAAATTCCAAATACTTTTATAAATGATTTATGCTACGCACCAAGAATTTATATTTCTTAAACATATCTAATATGTTGTTGTTGTTGTTGTTGTTCTTGTTGTGGTCTTCAGTCCTGAGACTGCTTTAATGCAGCTCTCCATGCTACCCTATCCTGTGCAAGCTTCTACATCTCCCAGTACTTACTGCAACCGACATCCCTCTGAATCTGCTTAGTGTATTCATCTCTTGGTCTCCCTCTACGATTTTTACCCACCACGCTGCCCTTCAATGCTACATTTGTGATTCCTTGATGCCTCAGAACATGTCCTACTAACCAGTCCCTTCCTTTTGTCAAGTTGTGCCACAAACTCCTCTTCTCCCCAATTCTATTCAATACTTCATCATTAGTTATGTGATCTACCCATTTAATCTTCAGCATTCTTCTGTAGCACCACATTTCGAAAGCTTGTATTCTCTTCTTGTCCAAACTATTTATCGCCCATGTTTCACTTCCATACAAGGCTACACTCTATACAAATACTTTCAGAAACGACTTCCTGACACTTAAATCTGTACTCGATGTTTACAAATTTCTCTTCTTCACAAACGCTTTCCTTGCCATTGCCAGTCTACATTTTATATCCTCTCTACTTCGACCATCATCAGTTATTTTGCTCCCCAAATAACAAAACTCCTTTACTACTTTAAGTGTCTAATTTTCTAATCTAACTCCCTTAGCATCACCCGACTTAATTGGACTACATTCCATTATCCTCGTTTTGCTTTTGTTTATGTTCATCTTATATCCTCCTTTCAAGACACTGTCCATTCCGTTCACCTGCTCTTCCAAGTCCTTTGCTATCTCTGATAGAATTACAATGTCATCGGCGAACCTCAAAGTTTTTATTTTTTCTCCATGGATTTTATACCTACTCCGAATTTTTCTTTTGTTTCCTTTACTGCTAGCTCAGTATACAGATTGAATAACATCGGGGATAGGCTACAACCCTGCCTCACTCCCTTCCCAACCACTGCTTCCGTTTCATACCCCTCGACTCTTATAACTGCCATCTGGTTTCTGTACAAATTGTAAATAGCCTTTCGCTCCCTGTATTTTACCCCTGCCACCTTCAGAATTTGAAAGAGAGTATTCCAGTCAACATTGTCAAAAGCTTTCTTTAAGTCCTCAAATGCTAGAAACGTAGGTTTGCCTTTCCTTAATCTTTCTTCTAAAATAAGTCGTAAGGTCAGTATTGCCTCACGTGTTCCAGTATTTCTACGGAATCCAAACTGATCTTCCCCGAGGTCGGCTTCTACTAGTTTTTTCATTCGTCTGTAAAGAATTCGTGTTAGTATTTTGCAGCTGTGACTTATTAAACTGATAGTTCGGTAATTTTCACATCTGTCAACACCTGCTTTCTAATATGTTATATCTTTATTCACCAACGAAAACACATCATTGTACAGAGTCGTGTTACATAACACATGATTATTTGTCGAAAAGATGTGTTAAGGGAGAGTTGTATCTAAGACTGCTTGAAGACTGGCTGGAAAAAAATGTATTCACAGGATCAAAACTGAATATATTTGTTCAAAACCGATTATTCTGAAATATTTGTTCAACATGTTGCACCTGAATCCGAAAATTCTCCATTCTTTTGGGGAATGTGCTAAACACTAGATTTTATTGGAATTAACTGCACACCGAAATATTTTTTATAGTGGTTAGGCGAGAATGAGTGGGATTGCAACTTGACATTTTAGAATAGCTCAGTGTTTTCCCACTCCATTTTTTTTAAGTCGAAGTATTCCGTATTTTCTTGGCAAAAGTAGCTGCCGCGCTCGGCCGGTCAATCTGCCGCCACTCAGCGTATCATAGGATGACAGCGGGTACAGAGCTCAGCCAACTTGAAAATAGCTTCGAGATGGCAAAGGGCAGGCATTCGTTGCCTCGGCCATATCGATTACATTATCCGGCTGGAGATCAGAGCAAGTTTCGTCGCATTTAATAGGCCTCGAGAACGTGCTCTCGTGCGCGCAACACACACACCGGCGGCAGTGAATGTCTCGCTGTTAAGTAATTCGCATAAAGCAGAGCACGACCAGGCGCACAAAAGTACTTCAACCGCTGGTATGGATCTAATCGCGGATGGCGTGCATCTGAATTCTCGTATTTTACAACACTCTTATTTCTCGGCTCACCATAAATTCGGTCTTCTGATGCTCTCGATAACGGCATGGTACTGTATGGCCACTTTAATTTTCTGCGTGGTGTGCTAATAAACGGCTAATAAAACCTATAGTAAAAAAAGAATTTCCACGTTCCGAGCCTGGAGGGGCCAAACAGACCAGACCGACCGTCGTGTCATCCTCTGCCTATAGTGTCACCGTATGCGGTAGGAGGGGCACGTGGTGAACACACCGCTTGCCCAGTCCTTGTCGGGTTTCTTGACCTTGGAACCGTCACTAATCGGTCGAGCAGCTCTCCAGTTGGCCTGAGGAGGTGGCGAGGCTAAGTGCATTTCTTATAAGTCCTCCCACCAAGGAACAATCCCTGGCAGTACCGGGTCTCGAACCGGGTCCTGTACATGGCAATCTGCTGCGCTGACGACTCAGGTAGAGAGGCGGACAAAACTTGTACTACCTAGTATACACAGTAATGCCACACATAACTAATGATAGCAAAGGTCGTTCTAGTCTATTATTACTATCAAAGTAGAATTTTTATAATTTATTTGCTAGACATTGGACTTTACTGTATCTAATGTCATGCCATAGAGACCGAATTAGATCACACGAAATTACGAGGGCCACTCCAAAAGAATTGCACTCTATTTTCTTTAAAGTCCATCTTTTATTCTACACGTTTGAAAGTTGTACAGTGTGTAGATACATCCTTTAGGAACAATATTTTGATTTCTCCACATAATTCCATCCCTCTCAACTGCCTTACGCCATCTTGGAACCAGCGCCTGTACACCCGCACGGTAAAATTCTGGACCAACCTGTTAGGGCCACTGTTTGGCAGCGTGCACAAAGGAGTCATCATCTTCAAACCTTGTTCCACGAAGAGAGTGTTTCAGTTTGTCAAAGAGACGACAGTACTGTTCCAAAAGTTCGCTGCATACCGTTTTTCTTGTTTCTTTGTGAGCCACTGTCAACATCTTGGGAACCGACTTGGCACAAACCTTTTTTAATGCCAACACTTTCAGTATTCTACAAACACTTCCTTCCCCTATCCCAGCGTAGCGTGACAGTTCGTTCACTGTGCTGCGTCTGTCAGCTGTCACCAATTCGTTAACTCTCTGCACAGTGTCTGGAGTGCGTGCAGTACGAGGCCTGCCGCTGCGAGGACAATCATCAACATTCCCGTGCCTGCTTTCATCACGTAACCTGCTTACCCACCGACTAACTGTACTGCGATCGACAGCAGGATCTCCATACACCTTTTTCAACCTCTTGTGGATGTGTCCCATTGTCTCGTTTTCACAGCACAGGAATTCTATGACAGCACGTTGCTTCTGACGAACCTCAAGTGTAGCAGCCATCTTGAAGACATGCTGTGACGGCGCCACTCACGGGAACAGGTTGAACTAAGTTTGAAAACAAGCAGGAAGGATGTATCTATACACGGTAAAACTTTCACACATGCAGAATGAAAACTGTATTTTTACAAAAATAGTGTGCATTTCTTTTGGAGTGACCCTCGTAAATGACAATAGGACGAGGAATTCCGCCTATTTTCAGTGGGTTACTTTATTTTCTTACTGTAAAATTGGTGTTACATATTAATATTTAGAGAAACTTTTGGTTGAAGATATTTACGATTGTGAATGAACAATTGTTGTAAAATATTGTACATCATCTCTTTACAGTTCACAGTTGAGGTATGTATTAACGACCTGAAGCACCGTATGTTGTTTATTACATTATGTCTAAAGTTCTAGTTAGAGCTTAATTGACAAAAGAGTGGATGCCTGCATTAGTTTATATACTCTACATGAAGCTATTGTGTATTTACTCGTATGCTGGTAGCTAGTCTGCTACACAATCTACAACTTGTCATCTGCAAACAGCTGTACGTAATTTTTATTTTTCTGTTTATTATGCATTTACGAACGGAAAAGAATATATTATCATGTTTTTTGTTTTTGTTTTTTTGTGTGTAAAAAAACTCCACGTGGTCGTCCGGAGCCAGGTCGTTCTCACGAGCACTGCTGCCAGCAGTAAGGTACAGTGCTTACATTGTTGCCAAGTCTTTCTGCAGTACTGCAGAAGGAGCACCCAGTGTCCCGTAGCCCTATTACACGATCTCGTTCAAGCTTAGTGAGGTGTGGATAATGGCTACTCCGTCGCATTAAATGCATTCTTGACCAACATCGACTCACCACGCCAAACGTCAAAGGTAACTAAGGCTCGTGACCGTTACAGCGTGTATTTGAAGGAAACCTGATTTGCATTATAGTGGCGCTACTTGCGCCAGTCTTCTGCGTCTGGCGTGAAATTTGAATAGACTTGGTCTTTCAGATGTGGAAACGTGCCTTCCAATTTTGCTTTATGATTCACAACTCGTTACCGGTGTTGCGATTTTTTTCCGTCAGCTACATGATTACGACATTGCTTAATAAAGTGTTAGACCACCTCTGGGATGCATTACAGCAGCAATTCTCTGTGGAACGATTCTAACAAGCATAGATTCGGAAGCCAGTGGTTTACCTGATACGGCGCGATACGACTGAGTACATAATCACCATATAAAAGAGGCCCTGAGCATCTCAACTGCATATATGCGGTTGAGTACAAACACAGGACAAGTGCTGCACGTGGCCACTGTTCATAGGAAGGAAGGCTTCAGTACGTGTCGTCATAAATGACCATGCACATCCAAAACCCATAGTCCTATTTCGAATGCTTTGAAAGCATTCGGTCCCGGAATTTATTGATACTATCAACAAAGATGGAACACACCAAAGATTTTTAAATATCCCTACATAAGAAATCCAAGGGTTTAGGTTGGGAGTCCAGGAACGCCTTAGTATTGCTGAGCCATGACCGATATACTTTCTGTCAATTTACTATTTACCAGTACTTAGTTACCCAAAATGATGATAAAATCAAACGATTGCAGTTTATCACTTTGTAATTTAGGCCGCAATCGCGGTGTTTTGAAACAGATGAGAGGTCTCCTATCTTGGGGGTACACAGGTGGCGACGATGGGGCCCGAGCTGAACGCTCAGTGCTCCCACTTACTTCTGCCAAACTCCATCTACCTGTTTTCCTATTGGCCTCCCTTTGTCAACAATTGCTTTTTTCCACCAGAAGGATAATGGTCTCAAGGCCTAAAGGTGTGTTTACTTTTCAGACTCTTTGTCGCCAGACTCTTTGCTCGCCAGACTCTTTGCTTCCTTAAGCAGGAGTGGTGATTAAGCTTCATTACCCCCCATGAACCATGGACCTTGCCGTTGATGGGGAGGCATGCGTGCGTGCCTCAGCGATACAGATGCAACCATAGCGGAGGGGTATCTGTTGAGAGGCCAGACAAACGTGTGGTTGCTGAAGAGGGGCAGCAGCCATTTCAGTAGTTGCAGGGGCAACAATCTGGATGATTGATTGATCTGGCCTTGTAACACTAAGCAAAACGGCCTTGCTGTGCTGGTACTGCGAACGGCTGAAAGCAAGGGAAAACTACAGCCGTAATTTTTCCCGAGGGCATGCAGCTTTACTGTATGATTAAATGATGATGGCGTCCTCTTGGGTGAAATATTCGGGAGGTAAAATAGTCCCCCATTCGGATCTCCGGGCGGGGACTACTCAGGAGGACGTTGTTAGCAGGAGGAAGAAAACTGGCGTTCTACGGATCGGAGCGTGAAATTTCAGATCCCTTAATCGGGCACGTAGGTTAGAAAATTTAAAGAGGGAAATGGATAGGTTAAAGTTAGATATAGTGGGTATTAGTGAAGTTCGGTGGCAGGAGGAACAAGACTTTTGGTCAGGGGAATACAGGGTTATAAATACAAAATCAAATACGGCTAATGCAGGAGTAGGTTTAATAATGAATAGCAAAATAGGAATGCGGGTAAGCTACTACAAACAGCATTATTGTGGACAAGATAGATACGAAGCCTACGGCTACCACAGTAGTACAAGTTTATACGCCAACTAGCTCTGCAGATGACGAAGAAATTGATGAAATGTATGATGAGATAAAAGAAATTATTCAAGTGAAGGGAGACGAAAATGTAATAGTCATGTATGACTGGAACTCGATAGTAGGAAAAGGAAGAGAAGGAAACGTGAATATGGAATGGGAGTAAGGAATGGAAGTGGAAGCCGCCTGGTAGAATTTTGCACAGAGCGTAACTTAATCATAGCTAACACTTGGTTCACGAATCATGCAAGAAGGTTGTATACATGGAAGAAGCCTGGAGATACTGGAAGTTCTCAGATGGATTATATAATGATCAGACAGAGATTCAGGAACCAGGTTTTAAATTGTAGGAAGTTTACACAGGCAGATGTGAACTCTGACCACAATCTATTGGTTATGAAGTGTAGATTACAACTGAAGAAACTACAAAAAGATGGGAATTTAATGAGATGGGACCTGCATAAACTGAAAGAATCAGAGGTTGTAGAGAGCTTCAGGGAGAGCATTACGGAACGATTGACAAGAATGGGGGAAAAATAGAAGAATGGGTAGCTTTGAGAGATGAAATAGTGAAGGTAGCAGAGGATCAAGTAGGTAAAAAGACGAGGGCTAATAGAAATCCTTGGGTAACAGAAGAGATATTGAATTTAATTGACGAAAGGAGAAAATGTAAAAATGCAGTAAATGAAGCAGGCGGAAAGGAATACAAACGTCTCAAAAATGAGATCGACAGGAAGTGCAAAATGGCTAAGCAGGGATGGCTAGAGGACAAATGTAAGGATGTAGAGGCGGATATCACTAGGGCTAAGATAGATACTGCCTACAGGAAAATTAAAGAGACCTTTGGAGACAAGAGAAGAGCATGAATATCAAGAGCTCAGATGGAAACCCAGTTCTAAGCAAAGAAAGGAAAGCAGAAAGGTGGAAGGAATATATAGAGGGTTCTTGAGGAAAATATTATAGAAATGTAAGAGAATGTAGATGAAGATGAAATAGGAGATATGATACTGCGTGAAGAGTTTGACAGAGCACTGAAAGACCTAAGTCGAAACAAGGCCCCAGAGTAGAAAACCTTCCATTAGAACTACTGACAGCCTTGAGAGAGCCAGTCCTGACAAAACTCTACCATCTGGTGAGCAAGATGTATGAGACAGGTGAAATACCCTCAGACTTCAAGAAGAATATAATAATTCCAATCCCAAAGAAAGCAGGTGTTTACAGATGTGAAAATTACCGGACTATCAGTTTAATAAGTCACAACTACAAAATACTAACACGACTTCTTCACAGACGAATGGAAAAACTGATAGAAGCTGACCTCGGGGAAGATTAGTTTGGATTCCGTAGAAATGTTGGAACAGGTGAGGTAATACTGACCCTACGACTTATCTTAGAAGAAAGATTAAGGAAAGGCAAACCTACGTTTCTAGCATTTGTAGACTTAGAGAAAGCTTCTGACAATGTTGACTGGAATACTCTCTTTCAAATTCTGAAGGCGGCAGGGGCAAAATACTTGGAGTGAAAGGCTATTTACAATTTGTACAGAAACCAGATGGTAGTTATAGGAGTCGAGGGGCAAGAAAGGGAAGCAGTGGTTGGGAAGGGAGTGAGACAGGGTTGTAGCCTCTCCCCGATGTACTCAATGTGTATATTGAGCAAGCAGTAAAGGAAACAAAAGATAAATTCGGGGTAGGAATTAAAATCCATGGAGAAGAAATAAAAACTTTTGAGGTTCACCGATGACATCGTAATTCTGTCAGAGACAGCAAAGGACCTGGAAGAGCAGCTGAACGGAATGGACAGTGTCTTGAAAGGAGGATATAAGATGAACATCAACATAAGGAAAACGAGGATAATGGAATGTAGTCGAATTAAATCGGTTGATGCTGCGGAAATTAGATTAGGAAATCAGACGCTTAAAGTAGTAATTGAGTTTTGATATTTGGGGAGCAAAATAACTGATGATTGTCGAAGTAGAGAGGATATAAAATGTAGACTGGCAATGACAAGGAAAGCTGTTCTGAAGAAGAGAAATTTGTCAACATCGAGTATAGATTTAAGTGTCAGGAAGTCGTTTCTGAAAGTATTTGTATGGAGTGTAGCCATGTATGGAAGTGGAACGTGGACGATAAATAGTTTGGACAAGAAGAGAATAGAAGCTTTCGAAATGTGGTGCTACAGAAGAATGCTGAAGATTAGATGGGTAGATCACATAACTAATGAGGAGGTATTGAATAGAACTGGAGAGAAGCGAAATTTGTGGCAGAACTTGACTAGAAGAAGGGATCGGTTGTTATGGCATATTCAGAGGCATCAAGGGATCACCAATTTGGTATTGGAGGGCAGCGTGGAGGGTAAAAATCATAGAGTGAGACTAAGATATGAATATACTAAACAGATTCAGAAGGATGTAGGTTGCAGTAGGTACTGGGAGATGAAGAAGCTTGCACAGGACTAAGCAGCATGGAGAGCTGCATCAGACCAGTCTCTGGACTGAAGACTACAACAACAACAACCCTCAAGCTCAAAGTACATCGTGGCTATATGTTCCAGAAATACCTCACGATCTGCTCTCCAGAAGGGAGCAACTTTGATGTCTACGTCTACAAGAGAAAAATGTATGAATGAGAAGACTAAGATCCAGCATGGAGAGCTGCATCAGACCAGTCTCTGGACTGAAGACCACAACAACAACAACCCTCAAGCTCAAAGTACATCGTGGCTATATGTTCCAGAAATACCTCACGATCTGCTCTCCAGAAGGGAGCAACTTTGATGTCTACGTCTACAAGAGAAAAATGTATGAATGAGAAGACTAAGATCCAGCATGGAGAGCTGCATCAGACCAGTCTCTGGACTGAAGACCACAACAACAACAACCCTCAAGCTCAAAGTACATCGTGGCTATATGTTCCAGAAATACCTCACGATCTGCTCTCCAGAAGGGAGCAACTTTGATGTCTACGTCTACAAGAGAAAAATGTATGAATGAGAAGATTAAGATCATACAAGTCTGCTCTTAAAACTGCCGTTACCTGTTAGTCAGGGACAGATTAGAAGAAACTGAGGTTGAATTGTAAATGATCAACTGGAGTATCGTCGCTTTAAGAGAAAAGCGACGCAAAAAGGGACTGTTTCTTTCTGAGATGTGGAAATATGTTCTCTTAGTCTGATGAAGCCGATGGGAAAAAACTGGAGTCGGGTTCCTAATGAACAAAACATTTTTGATAAGGTGTCGATATTAGAAGGGACATCGAGCAGAATAGCTCGATTCGTTTTAAACATTTCGTCGAAGTGCAAAATGCACATTTTGCAGATGTATGCTCCCACTGCAAGTCACACAGAGGAAGAGGTTGACTCGTTCGATGAGAACGTTATCGAAACACGTAAAAAAGGGATTACCTCTTTAAATTAGATGTTGGTGTAGGTAGGAACACACATGTAAGGTCAGAAGGTAGTTGGAAAGTATGGTTCGGCGAGTGAGCGGGTAATGCAGTTTGCCGTATTTACTAAAATGCCTATAACGAACCCGTTTTTTAAAAAGCATCCTTACTGGAAATGGACATGGAGAAGCTCCAGATCCAATGTAAAAAATGAGTTACACTTTATACTGTTGAATTCTTCTCATATTGTTAAAGATATCTATGTTTTAAACAAATTCAACTCTGGCAGTGGCCATCTACTAGTGAGAGCAAGGACTGAGTCAAATGCAAGGAAAGAAAGGTATCAATTTCTGAGACCGAAGAGGAATACTGTTAATTTCATAAATCTTGAAGGAAACAAAGAAAGCCTCCAACAAGTCCTCGAGCTAAAATTTCAAGATTGGGTGGAAGAAGATACGGCAGAAGCAGTTGTTTCGAGTGTACAGTGGTTTGTGCAATAACATTTACTTCTCAGTTTGAGATTACAGAGCGATAATGTGTCTCAGAGCGCTGGTCGGTGGCCGGGGTGAGCGCGTGCCATGAAGTGCCGACGCCCCATCAGCAAGCCGTATGGCCAGCACAGGACAGCGAAACACGGCCGTGTGCTGTGCAGGTAGCGGCACGGGGACGCGAAGGCGCTGTCAGCTGAACGCTCTGCGGTGCCTCAGCTCAGCCCTCTCGTACACAGCCGACTGTGTTAGTTATTCTGTTTGTTGTGTTATAGTGAATACGGTATTCGACTCTTTTTTTAAAATTAGAGGAGTACCCATTTGTAGAAAACTGCTTAAAAATTCTATGGAAAACCTTATTGACAAATTCTCCCGTTGCTGTCTGACTGAGGTACATGCAACTTTGTGAGGAAAAGCTACAAAAGTCTTTTTTTGTGTTTTAAATGTTGAGTCGTTCAGATATATAAGGTATAGGAATAGACCCAAAATAATGGAAACCTGTGGTACTCCTTTCGTAATTTCTAACAATTCGCTGTAATTTACTCTCCTTCCAGTGTTTTTTGTATTATTCAGCATAACTTTTGCATTATTTTTACTGAGAATGAATCAAACTAGATTTTTTAATCCCATTAATACCATACAACCTAAGCTTTCCCCAAAGAATATTACGACCTACACGTTTCAATTCTTCGGACAAACCACAAAAATGTCAAGTGTTGATATTTTGTTCAAATGGTTCAAATGGCTCTGAGCACTATGGGACTTAACTTCTGAGGTCATCAGTCCCCTAGAACTTAGAACTACCTAAACTTAACTAACCTAAGGACATCACACACATCCATGCCCGAGGCAGGATTCGAACCTGCGACCGTAGCGGTCGCGCGGTTCCAGACTGTAGCGCCTAGAACCGTTCGACCGCGTCGGGCGGCGATATTTTGTTGTTTAGATAAACAACTATGAGGCGATTAATCCTTAAACCACTTTCTCTCAGGAAATGATTATTACGAAAAATAGTACAAATTTCATTTTTGCGTCATTCAGTAATTATGTATAAAATTGGAGTTTCAGTTTTTCGGAGGTATCCACATAATGCAATGCTTTTGATATTAATTTGTACGTTTTCTGTATCACTTATGAAACTTGTCTACATCTCCATGATTTTATTTCTTGAAATACGAAGTATATTTAAGGTGGAATCAGTAAATGTTACCAACGTTCTTTCATTTGTTCTTCTCTTCATTTGTAGTGACACAAAATTAATATTCATTCCTAAAAGTTGCTTCATTCTATGGCTTGCTGTGTGGGGCTACTAAAGGAACTACTACATATTAAATCTAACGAAGCAAGACGTATCCAGAACCCACCAATAGAGCGCTACCTACCCGATTAGCTATTCGACTGTCTGCTGCCTACAAAACAATAAAAGAAAAACTAGCAGTGCCAGTCTCTCGATTACCACTGCATTTGTGTTTAACGCACTGAGTAGAGCAACTTTTTGCGGTTCGTTTCACCGAAACCATTAGCAATCCTGTTTACCCTCTCGAGGATTTTCAAATACGGGTGAAAAACACATTGCACTGTGTATAGGTTGTTGTTGGATAGCCTCGTCTGTCACAAATACACACAAGTAGTTCCAATATTAGCCCTGTTATAACTTTACCGACCCTTCTACCAAAAGGTTTCCGGTGCCTTATTCTGGTGGTATTTTACAAAGGGCAGGAGTATGACGGGGCGAAATTATTTATAATCTTTATTTTGTAAATAATGAGCTCATTCGGTCATTGCTTAAAGATTTGCTGTTAGTGAAAAGCTAGTTAAATATTGTTTGGCTGCTTCTATTTTGTTGTCTTTTTAACTTTTATTTCTTGATTTATTTAGCTTTTCATGTCCGTTGAAACCACCAGAGACAAATTTATTTCATCTTGAAAAGAGTCATAATTTGTATAATTTACAGAACTCTGATTTGAAAACACACAAAGACCTGATGATTTATCATAGTGGCTACAAAAACGATAGATTATGAGGAAAGGTTCTAAACTACTATAAGGGAACCCTGTACAGAATAAAAAAGCTTTTAACTTATAATTGAGAATCTGTAATTTGTCACTTTTAACCTACATTTCTGATGAAAGGTTATTAGAAACAGAGCTTTGAGGTTAGTGTACACATTTTTGTTCAATGCCTATGGGAGTGTATTCCAAATTCAAAAAGTCTAGTGCTCATTGAGTCTGGTTGGACTGAGTAATAATATGCAGCAGTAGCGGCTGCGGGTTGTGTTGTTTAAACCTCAATAATGTCTGGCGAGCTGCCTTTCGTGTCTTACAACGTATGTGCGTCTATACACTCGTTACGTGTATCAGAGGCCACAATATTCAGGATGCATTTCGCCAACTGTCAGAATGGGAAAATTGTGTCTTATGATTGCTACTTGTCAATAAATCAGCGATTGTTATAGGTCCATCCCCTGACCTGACGGCATGGTTCTATTCTGACTTCGAATATATCGACTAAATTAAAGGTGTTACCGAACGCGACTGTGAAGATAGAAGAGAAGAGTAAACTGGCGACTGCTATAGTCCATAATTAATGCACACATTTTATTAACCGCAAATCTCACGCAGAACTTTACGTACAGGGTTGGTAGAGCTGGAATTCCGAGACACTTCAACAACGGTATTTACGAAGTTTACGAACTTACATCGCAGATCGTTCCGACCGAAATTTCCTGGGCTAAAAGTATTATCTGTGTCTGCACTGAAGTTAATAATCACCTAGGTAAGCAGGTATTATCATTCAAACCTAACTGCCGATGGCAGTGCAGATTACTTCGGCAGCGAAGACACGGGCGGACAATGTCTGCAGGAGGTTCTGAAGGCGATGTTCTGACGCAACCGTGGTTTCCCTACTCGGTAAAAGGAAATTATGACCTGACAAAACTATAATCGTCCGGTCATAACTGTGGGTTCTACGATTGCTCTGGGAGATCGCTGAACATATGAAACATTAGTTCACTTTATTACAAGAATGACAGAAAGATGTACTTAACTTTATACAGTACACTGCCACAAGAATGAGCCGAATATTTATAACTGGCTTTGAACAGGAAAGCATCACCTGATGCACAAAAGCTCTTCTCTTGAAATAGAAATTCAACGTTTACAAAAATACAGTTCCATATGAGACCTGAGTAGCACAGATGTCCAAACTAAATGTTGTCGACTGCTTCATCAGAGGTCACGAACTGGGAGGGAGTGAGTCCCATGTTCCGCTCTATATTGACCTCTGTGTGACGGCCGTGTGGTGCTGAGAGAGAGGGCATGTCTTCAAGGAGCGCCTCCCATTCGTCGACGACACCGCACAGGGATGGTTGCTTGGAAACAATTTGATCTACTTGCTCCCTCACCCTTCCATTACCCGAGCTACACTAATAATTTTTTTTAATTATTTAATTTGTTTGAAACATACATTTAATGAATGTGGGGTAGATAGGAGAGAAGTAAAAATACGATTTTGAAGAAACTTCAATTATTTTTTAAGGTGGACTCAGTGAAAGTTCACTGTTGGACACCACCCATACTGAGTGTGCCAAGTAGATCTGACTATCAGAATTCACCACCACTACATCCTTCGTCTCATCAACAACGAATTCAACGATCAGAATTGTCAGATGCCAGCTACTATGTCTGAGGGCGTATTCATCGCGTATATCAGTGCCAACATTGCCAGTTGATTTTGGGTTCTATGTTTTGCGCTGTCATCCACTTAGAAATTTTATTCTCTGTGTATTCGTGAAGGATTTTTGCAATTCTAGCTGTACTATTCTTTCGTACAAATGGTTTTAATTGTCACGTAGAAAAAGGCAAATAGCGATACTGAGACTTGGTGGTAGTGTTGGTCCTTCTCTACATATCCACGCTTGAATGAGACATTTTTCCCAACGATGGAAGATTTGGTGATGACCTGCTTGTGGAAGTCGGCATTCCGGCAGTTCAGGTAACGTTTCAGTTCAAGAATCACCTCATCGTCGTTCTGGGAATGCCTCTCTATCTGAAAAGATCATGAAATGTATCTGGAAACTGCGAATATGATACCACCACAGATGAAAAATTTATTGGAAACAAGTGAAAATTTGTGGCAGACTGGGACTTTAACACACATTGTGTGTAATCATTACCAAAATAATAAACAATTAAGATCCAATAGTACGCCCTCCAGGAGAATAATAATAACATGAAATTGGCACCAGTAACAAACAAAACAAATGGAATGGAAAACGCCCTCCTGTCGAGGCATACAAAGACTTGTGGGTAGATTTACGCAGAACCCCAAGGCAATTAGACATCTTCTGGGCACTCTGCGAAGAGTATTCCGTTTTGCTGGTACACTGGTCCGACTCTGGTGTTACACATTCGCACTGAGATCACCTTCTCATACCCCAGACACTCCAACTATGGGTAGTAGGTGGGGGGGGGAGGGGAAGGTCGAAGAAGACACTTCCCAGAAAGTTAACATAGTGTTAATGGTATCTCGGATTGTGTATGTGATAGGTAAAGCAATCTTGCAGGAATATCCAAAAATAAGAATACATATCTCCGTCACGGAAGAAGTAAGAGATCGATAGGCCTTTCATCGAGTCCACCGCGTTGGTCTTCGTACGTGGGAAATAAGTCTCACCTGGACATAGAAGTACCTTCGGTGCAATGGTATGGGGAGCCATACGTAAAAGAAAGGCAAGCATTCTCTCCATCAGCTGGCACATCTCTGCAGAAGATCCACACACCAGTCGATGTCCATCCGTGTCAGGCGTGTGACAATGGGGGCAAAGCGGCGAATCTGTCACGTTAATGGTAGGTAGACAAAGTTGTGTCATGTATTTCCCATTAACAAACAGATACCAGGTTGCACGAGCGTTCGTGTCGAGGACATGGTGCACAGAACGCCAGAACACGATCCATGGCTTTCCACAACATTCCGAGTATGATCTCTCATCATTGGGCGATAAATATCACGCGCCGTAGGGTTCCTGGTATAAGGCAAGTCGGCATGGACGTAACTAAATTCGATGGAAAAGATCCTGGCGTGTGAGAGGGAGGCAGAAATATGTGCTGCTGCAACGGTTGCCACTCTGGAGGGAGGGGCCAGTTCAGCCGTCAGGCTTGCTGTTAATCTGACTCGGCTGCGGATCCACGATTTAACTGCTGCACTTACATAAAGGACAGTCGATCTTACATGGACGTTGGCAAGACTGAGGCCACCGTCTCGAAGAGGAAGAGTTAGCACGTCATAGTGGACTTTGATGGATATGACCTGCACTTACAAAGCAGCGAAATGCTGCCTGCAATTTTTGTGCTATTGTCTTTGGCATCGGTAAAGTCTGTGCCAGATGGGGTAGTCGCCAAGCCAGGCGATTGTTAACAAAATACACCCGTTGTATCGTGTCCATTGCTCGCAGGAGGATGCCACGAACATTCGTTCGGATAACTTGAAACAGGCGTTTATAGTTGAGTGAGGCCGTGTGCTGTATATGACGCGTACAGGTGATCCACAAACATTTTAGCTTGTCCAGTAATGGAACGCAGCAAAGGACTCTGCCAACGAACGTAGCACCAGACTTCATCAAGTTCACACGGCTTCTCGCAGCAGTCTCATATTAGTTGATCCATTCCAGTGCCTCTCGCTCATCATCCCCTGATAGAATCAACAACACCAGGTCATCTGCGTACGCACGGCAGATGAAAATTTGCCCCCTCTTTGTGATCCCTGTCACCCAGCTCCGCAAACCGTGTAACAGTGACTCAAGGACGATGGCATAAAGGAGCATCAACAGTTGACATCCCTGGCGGTCCGACCGCATGATAGTAGCAGGCCAGCCACACGGCCATTGACCAGCACTCGCGACGTGGCATCTCGGAGGAGTCGCAAGGTGATGCGTATAAATGTGTGGGGAAGACCATCCGTCGGAGGATTTTTTCTAGAAATTAGTGACTCACTTTATCAAAGGTGTAGTATAAGTCCACTGCCACTAAGGAATCGCGAATGTGGCAGGTCGTTGCTAAGGCTATGATATGGTGATCGCTGAGCGCCGTCTGAATGTTACTGTCACCACCAAAGCACGTTTGACCGATAGAGAAGACTTGAGGCAGGACGCACCGAAGGCGGATGGCAATAATCCGGGTAAAAATCTTGAATTCACAATTTAACGTGGTCAACGGCCGGTAATGTCCAACTCCCCGACCCCCAGACGGCTTGGCGACCGGTGTAAGCAGGACTTCTACGAATTGAGGTGGGAGGGCAAGGTCAGGGTTCATCAGTTCTTGACACATCGCAGTGAAGAGTGACGCCATTACTTCGTGGAATGTGCGGTATAACTCCAGCGGAGAGCCGTCAGAAGACGGGGCTTTGTTTGCCGTACCCTAATGAAAAGCATCAGCGACGTCATCAGCCGTAATCGTCGCTGTGAGAATCTCCACAGCAGCAGTGTCAAGAGTTCCTGTCAACAAGTGGACATCATTCATTGCTGTGGTGTCCGAGTCCTCTGCTGCATGGAAGCGTTTGTGGTGGTCCACAAACGCGCCTGCGATGTCATTCTGGGACCTCAAACGGGGACCATCTGGCATATCGAGGGCGTTGACCAGCGTTCTCCGACGCCGCTGCTTCTTTCGGATAATACGACGAGTAGACGGGGCTTCTCCTCGTACCTAGCTTTGACATCTTGCACGTACTATTGTGCCTTCAAGACGTCGACGCATAATCGAAATTAACTTCGCCTAAGTCCATTGAATTTCAAACTGTCGTTGAACAGAGGGGGCGTGATCTGAGAGTCCGAGAAGAATTGTGAAATCATAGTCCTTGGTATGTCATTGCTACAGCATTTTGTCGTGACCGTAATTCTTCATCGAACGACGTAAAGCAGGCTTGGTGCAGTAGAGCCACCACCAGAATGTTGAAGGATATGCTGGAAGGTATCTCACACAGCTGTTCCACGTCGGCTTTATGACCTGCATACCGGATCGTCGAGATGGGCGACATTCGGTTCCCACGGGATTCAACCGCGCCACACCTTCTGCCGCTGGAGGGAAACAGCCCAAATGTATGTTTTACGTTCGGAGAAGGCCGTAGGCGACAACTCGGCGTCAGGCGTGGTAGTTACGAGACATTGGTAAACAGACGCGGTGAAGACGACTCGCTGAATGGCTGGTGACATTCTTATATCAAGGCCGATCTCTGAGCACACACTCCCGAGTATCGGTGAGGTTCAGTTATGTACTAGCAGCTTGAGTTCCTGGCATATGGTAAAATGGGGATGTTGGTCCTTCTAGGATAACACACAACTGAAATCGCCGTCAAGAACAATATGGTCGTAACGGCCCACAAACAAAGGAGGGACATCTTCTGAATAGAACCGCGACTGCTCGAGCACTTGGCTGTGCCCCATGATTCGGACACCAGGGAAGGTCACAGCAAAATCCCTAGAAAATGGTAGGTGGGCCACTTCGGCTACCTCAGTGCCTTCTTTTAAAAGTATGGCCGTCCCACTACCGCTGTCAGCACACGGCGTGAGATAAGTAACATACCACTGAGAGTAGTTAGATGAACTTCCTGCCGGAGGGCAACATCAAGGTCCGATACCCTCAACATTTCGCGGAGCAATTGCAGTTTGACAGGAGTGCTAGTGGTGTTGACATAGACTGAGCGAATGATATAAACTTGTCACTGAATCGTGAATGCCTGGACGTTCACTGTGTAAGTAGGCTGTTTAGGTTTTTATATTGGTAACGCCATGTAGCGCTCTATATGAAAATCACTGACTGTGCTGTGTGCAGCCTGTGGCTGGTTTTCATTGTTGGAATTTGCTATTGTAGTGTTGGGCAGTTGGCTGTTAACAGCGCGTAGCGTTGCACAGTTGGAGGTGAGCCGCCAGCAGTGGTGGATGTGGGGAGAGAAACGGCGGAGTTTTGAGAGCTGATGATCTGGACGTGTGTCCATCAGAGACAGTAAACTTGTAAGACTGGATGTCATGAACTGCTATATATATTATGACTTTTGAACACTATTAAGGTAAATACATTGTTTGTTTCTATCAGAATCTTTCATTTGCTAAGTATGCCTATCAGTAGTTAGTGCCTTCAGTAGTTTTAATCTTTTATTTAGCTGGCAGTAGTGGCGCTCGCTGTATTGCAGTAGTTCGAGTAACGAAGATTTTTGTGAGGTAAGTGATTCGTGAAACGTATAGGTTAACGTTAGTCAGGGCCATTCTCTTGTAGGGATTATTGAAAGCCAGACTGCGTTGCGCTAAAAATATTGTGTGTCAGTTTAGTGTTGATCAGAATAGGTAAAGAGCGAAATATCTGAGTACGTTCAGTTCTGCTCAGCTGTTTGAAAATCACGTAACGTAAGGGGTTTATCAGCACAGTAATTCATTAATTTGTTTAAGGGGACGTTTCAACTGAGGCAGGAAGTGCAGCAGGAACAGGGGTGTCCTCCCAGCAGGCGGTATGTCCTCATCCAATATCCCTGTCGATTAGCAGTCGTGGGCTAGAAAAATGGCTCTGAGCACTATGGGACTTAACTTCTGAGGTCATCAGTCCCCTAGAACTTAGAACTACTTAAACCTAACTAACCTAAGGACATCACACACATCCATGCCCGCGGCAGGATTCGAACCTGCGACCGTAGCAGCAGCGCGGTTCCGGACTGAAGCGCCTAGAACCGTTCGGCCACATCGGTCGGCCGTGGGATAGAGCACCAGGATACGCTGCTCCAATAACGAAGGATGTGTCATCCTCTACATTATCAGACACGCAAAGATGAGTGGTGGTGTACGTCCAATGCCGCGCGCCTGTCTTGTCTGAAGGCGCTGTTAAGTCTGCAGTGGAACAGTGGTACAGGCTCAGCTGCTGTTAAACGTCCATAGGCACTACGCCTCGTGCGATGATTGTGCCTCCGACGGGAGGGGCACGCTGCTGCTTCCACCCTGGAATCGTCCGTCGGGAAATAATCTTGACAGTTGTGATACTCACCGTCTTGAGATTGTTCCCTGCATGTGTCTGACGGCGCGATTCACCATTTCCGATGTCTCTTCAGTGACCGTTGCTTACGCACATGATCTGCAGTGCCCGAAGACGCCTCGGGATCCTGATGGTCAGGCACAAAAGCATCGGCAGGCACAACTACAGAGTCAAGAGCCATCGCCTGCCCCAGAGATTGCACACCACTGCACGAGACAGGAAGAGCGGCAAGAGAACGGGCGTCATTCCGTCGGCAGTACCCTGCGGCACTACCGGAGACGGCTGTATTTCGGTAGTAGGAGCCAACGTGGATCGCGGTCGGAGGTCGCTTTGGAGAACTTCGACAGTCGTCAGTGGGATTTCGTCGCGGCAGACATGGCCCGCTGGTCAACAGGTGGCAACTGTGTGATTCTGCGTTGCATATAGCTGGAACGGAGGTGTCCTCCTTGGGCACGTCCCAAGCACGTCTTCGGATGGCCATCATACGTAAATTATAATGGCATGGATCCGCCAGTGTATACGTAGGATGGCAATTGTTTTGTTAGTTCTATGCGGATCTGTCGTACTCCACTGAGATCGGAGTATGTGGTGAATTGAGCCCACTTTCAGCTGTACGGCTGATCACCTTCCCATACGGGCAGAATCCAGATTCCACGACATCTCAAGACACCTCTATCTTTTCTTTCAAGGGAGTTCAAATACACAGATCGTCCGCAGTCCAAGTCCCGCATGATGATGATGATGATGATGTTTGGGTTGCGGGGCGCTCAACTGCGTGGTCATTAGTGCCCGTACAAAGGCCCAGTTTTAACACAGTCCAATTTTTTTTACATAGTCGACGAATGAGGATGACGATGAAATGATGAGGACATCACAAACACCGAGTCCCCGGGCAGAGAAAATCTCCAACTCGGCCGGAAATCGAACCCGGGACCCCGTGATCTCAAGTCCCGCATGTTCCACAGTTACGTGACAGCTGTGTACATCAGAGTGACGGAATTTAAGACTACTTTTAGTTGCATGTAGAATTTTGACACATACTTCCTCATTAATCAGTTTCACGTACACCACGCTGCTCACTGTAGACAGGCAGGTGCCAACAATATCGTAGCAATCAACACTCACTTCATCTCCGATCAGCTGTTCCATTTCAAGTGCTTTTGTTCGAGCACATTCAGTCGAAAATCTGATCTTCAGTGTCGATTTTCTGTGGGCATAAGCTACTCTCTTTCTAAGAAAATACTGCGTGCTAAGACGGCAGAATCACGTAAAGTCCGCGAGTGAATTGTGCGGCGATGACATAAACATACCGAAGGGCGACTGTGGCCGTTTCGGCTATCCAAGCACGCTCCACGGACAGACCCAAACTTTCATATGTCGCAATGTCTGCTTCCCATAGAGCTCGCACAGTTATGTGAGTCCCGCTCAAGGAGGGACTTATTTAGTTCTCGCGTCAGGTTGCCTTGTCTTTGGCGAGAAAGTGTGTTGAACTTTACAGACGCTGCCAAATACGAGGCCCTGCCCAAAATATCCGAGATTTTCATTGAACTGGTGGAAAGAGTAGCAGTACGACATTTCGCCGCTAGATGTCTCGAGCTACTGCAGCACAAAGTTGGGTTATGTTTGGCTCATTCAGTTGTGAGATGTAGTGGTGCGTGCCACGGAGCGTTTCAGTGCTTCTGTGAACTGTGAAATGGGTAACGTGAAGGAGCAACAGATTTGCATCTAATTCTGCTTCAAGCTGAAGAAAACTGCAGCTGAAACCCACCGCATGTCGACAGAGCCATTAGGTGAGAGTGCACTGAGTCAAGGAAGAACAATTGAATGCTTCAGGCGCGTCAAGGAGGGCCGAGAATGTGTGGAAGATTTGAAACAATTCTGGTCGACCGTCGTGCACCGGAAATGATCTTGAAAGTGCGTGACGTGATTCACGAAGGCAGACAGTTCACGGCGTTTGTGACAGATTGGGCTATTTATGGTACATGTCAATGAATTGTAGCTAATGAACAGAACATGAGACGAATTCCAGCGGGGTCTGTCCTTCACCTTCCCGGCGTTGACCAATGAAACACCAGGATTCAAATGTGCACTGAGCTGCAACAAAGATTTCGAGAGTATCCAAAATTCTTATCCAGAGTCAGAACCAGTGATAATTCTTGGGTATAAGGTTATGACCCAGAAACGAAGCATCACAATCATGACAATGGAAAACTCCATCCTCTCTAAGGCCGAAAAAGACTCGACAAGTTCGCAGCAACATGAAGTCAATGATATTTGGGGAGTAGTACATAATGAGTATGTTCCACCTGGTTTTATTGCAAGCTTTTGAGGCGACTGAGAGAAAATGGCCAGAGTTGTGGAAGGAGAAAGACTGGTTGGTGTACCATGACAACGCACCCGCGCACTCCTCCTGGCCAAAAACAATATGACAATGGTCCCCCACCCCTCCTACTCCCCAGACATGGCCCCGTGGGACTTTTAGCGGTTTATGAAGACAAAAATCGCGTTTTGACTCGGTTGAAGACATACAAGTGGAATCGCAGCGGTTCCTGAACTCCTTTCACCGTGCTGACTTCAAAAAATGAGAACAACGCGGGGATCATTGTTACATGCCCGAGTTGACAACTGTGAAGGTGATGGAGGACGTTAGGACGTAAGTATAGTTTTCTAATTTCTACAACGAAATTCTCGGATATTTTGGGTAACGCCTCGTACATACACTGCACGAATGTATATGAAGAGAGGTACTGAGTGTTATGTCACAAGCATAGGGAGAATGGGAATAAATCTGATAAGCCAAAGAATCAGCATGTTGTGAAGCAATAACATCCCCCTGGACAGTTTTTAGCGACACTTCGTCTTCGCAGCCTCAAGCCGCCCCCTCAAGTGATTTCGAGAGTACGCTGCTTTGATCATTTGCCTGTTACGAGCATATTATGTTAGCGCAACAGAACGGCAGTCACAAAAATACAGTCAGTGTGACCCTGTCCAACGATGATTGCGTCTTTGTCTTTTTCTGCAGTGGTCTTTCCACTGATTGCATTGCTCACTTGCTTTGGTGTCATAGTGCTACACACTACATTCGTTCATGGTTAACAGACGTCTGAAGAAGTAATCTGGACCCGCCTGGCATAAGTGCAACATTTCCGCTGCTGCCTCAATTCGAAGGGCTCTTTGAATGGGTGCGAAAAGTCGCGGAATCTAGCGGGCGGCGAACCTTTCTCATTCACAAAATGAGCATAAAGATATCACTGAGAAGCTTTCAGTCACTCTAAAAGCAAAATTTTGTCAACCGATTTGGCTGAAAATCCTAAGAGGTTTTGGACTTACGTGAAGTCATTAAGAAGTAAGAAATCATCTATTCAGTCACTCAGTGACAAGACTGGCACCGAAACGGAAAGTGACAGAAGTCCGAAATACTGAATTTAGTCTTACGAAACTGTTTCACCGCAGAAGATCGTAAGTCGGTTCCTCATTTCAATCATCGTACGAACTTCGAAATGGCGGGTATTGAGACAACCGGTCGTTGAACAGAAAAACAACTACAATCGCTTTGTAGTGGAAAGGTGGTAGGACCAGATGAAATACCTGTAAGAATCTACAAAGATGATGCGAAAGAACTTTGTCCCCTCCGTCTGAACACGCTTTTGATGGCCCAACGGTACTAAGAGACTGCTGTGTGCCATCCTCAGCCAACAAGCATCACTGGAGAAGGATATGAAGGGGCATGTGGTTCATGTGGTTTGGGGATCAAAATAACTGATGATGGTCGAAGCAGAGAGAATATAAAATATAGACTGGCAATGGCAAAGAAATCGTTTCTGAAGAAGAGAAATTTGTTAACATCGAGTATAGATTTAAGTGTCAGGAAGTCGTTTCTGAAAGTATTTGTATGGAGTGTAGCGATGTATGGAAGTAAAACATGGACGATAAATAGTTTGGACAAGAAGAGAATAGAAGCTTTCGAAATGTGGTGCTACAGAAGAATGTTGAAGATTAGATGGGTAGATCACATGACTAATAAGGAGGTATTGAATAGGATTGGGGAGAAGAGAAGTTTGTGGCACAACTTCACTAGAAGAAGGGATCGGTTGGTAGGACATGTTCTGTGGCATCAAGGGATCACCAATTTAGTATTGGAGGGCAGCGTGGAAGGTAGAAATCGTAGAGGGAGACCAAGAGATGAATACACTAAGCAGATTCAGAAGGATGTAGGTTGCAGGAGGTACTGGGAGATGAAGAAGCTTGCACAGGATACAGTAGCATGGGGAGCTGCATCAAACCAGTCTCAGGACTGAAGACCACAACAACAACAACGTGGTTCAAATGGCTCTGAGTACTATGGGACTCGACATCTGAGATCATCAGTCCCCTAGAACTTAGAACTACTTAAACCTAACTAACCTAAGGACATCACACACATCCATGCCCGAGGCAGGATTCGAACCTGCGACCGTAGCGGTCGCGCGGTTCCGGACTGAAACGCCTAGAACCGCTTGGCCACCACGGCCGGCGGGCATGTGGTCAGCACACCGCTCTTCCAGCCGTTGTCAGTTTTCGTGACCGGAGCCGCTGCTTCTCAGCCAAGCAGCTCCTCAGTTTGCGTCATAAAGGCTGAGTGCACTCTGATTGCCAACAGTGCTCGGCAGACCGAATGGTCACCCATCCAAGTGCTAGCCATACTCAAACCCGCTTCGGTGATCTGACAGGAACTCTTGTTACCACCGCGGAAAGGCCGTGGGCAACGAAAGGTACCTAGCGACTGGTCAAAAGCACAGGCTGGTAAAGAGCGCACGCCTTTCACATTTTCAAGAACGGTCGTAGTACATGCAAATGTAGGCCTATATCGCTGACGACAATCTGTTGTACAATTACGGAACACATTTACGCTCTTGTGCTCAGACATTTTTGGAGAACGAAAATCTCCACTATAAAAATCAACAAGGATTCCGCAAGCGGATCTTGCGAAACTCAGCTCTCTCTGTTTCTCTATGAAATCCACAGCGCTGTCGACATGGGTGCTCAGGTTGATGCTGACTTCAAGAAGGCAACTCACATTGTCCCAGACTTCCGTGTAATTAAAAAAATACGAGCTTACAGAGTGTCGCGCCAGATTTGTGACTGGATTTAAGACTTCCTTGCAGGCAGAACTCAACACTTCGATCTTAGCGGAACAAAATTGTCACATGCAAAAAACTAATTTCGGGAGTAATCCATGGAATGCGACAGGACTGTTACTGTTTACACTATATATAAATGAACTTGTAGAAACAGTAGGAAGCTCTGTAAGACTGTTGCAGTTGGTACGGTTGTCTATAAGAAAGTAGCAACCCCAGAAGACAGTAACGATTTGCAGAAGGGCCTACCGAGTACTGATGAATTGTGCTGGGATAGGCAGTTGACCCTGGAGGTAAATAAGTTGTAATGTAATAAAATAGAAATTATTTGTGACTCTTTTTCTTTGCTGTCAGTGTGATGTAATACAACGAATATGATCCGTGACTTATATAAAAAAGAAACACACATTAATGCAATGGCTCAGCATAAAAGAGAAATAACTAATGTAGGAATATTATTAACAGTGTAATATGTTGTTTAATTTAGCCTGACGTGTATAAGCACTCAGTAAACTAGCTCAGTTCTCAGGGTTGTTACGTAATCGTCGATAATTCAGATGGTTCAAATGGCTCTGAGCACTATGGGACTTAACATCTGATGTCATCAGTCCCCTAGAACTTAGAACTAGTTAAACCTAACTAACCTAAGGACATCACACACATCCATGCCCGAGGCAGGATTCGAACCTGCGACCGTAGCGGTCGCGCGGTTCCAGACTGAAGCGCCTAGAACCGCTCGGCCACATCGGCCAGCCGTCGATAATTAATTGTCCTTTTCTTATTTCCCCAACACTACAGGTATTATTCCAGGTTCTTGAGAAGTCGTGTGCTTATTGCACCAGAGAATATTTACCAAGTCTGTTCGATGTACACTACTGCAACACGTAACTTAACATCGTGGTTTCGTCTCGATTCCCCAATGTAAGATAACGAGAGTAGCATCTACAAATGAAATCCTATAATGGAACTGGAATCCTGTGACCAGACCTTTTCTGCCTGGAATGTTATCTCGTTATATAAAGAAAACCTGTAAGTAAAATTGTTAAATTATTAGTAACTGCCTCCGATCTCGTAGGATCTCAAATAAGGCTAATTGTCCTAACCGACGGCACGTCTCGTAGATGAGCTAAAAGAAAAATGTTAAAGATTTTTCTAAGATGGCGCCTAGCAATGAAAATTCTTTGTTTAAGACCTGTATCTACTTAACACAATCCAGATATCAGACTACCAATTGATTGACCACATACACAAATTCTTTTGACAAAATAACCATTATATTTTCCGGGTTTTAAGTACAACTTACATTATCAGCTGGTACGGCAATATGAGCTTTACACAATGACGTCCTCGTAGGTCCGAATCCAAGCAGATAAGTGAAAGACAAAGGAAAGATAGTTCATGCATAGAAGCGCAAGAGTCCATGGAATAACATGTCCATTGTAGTTCTATCTCTTCTTCTTTGGCGTAGTTGTCGATTATTTATAAAATTTATTGTAATATTTAGGTTGCCGGCCGTGGTGGCCGAGCGGTTCTAGGCGCTACAGTCTTGAACCGCGCTATCGCTACGGTCGCAGGTTCGAATCCTGCCTCGACCATGGGTGTGTGTGATGTCCTTAGGTTCGTTAGGTTCACGTAGTTCTAAGTTCTAGGGGACTGATGACCTCAGGCGTTAAGTCCCATAGTGCTCAGAGCCATATTTAATTTAGATTTTTTTAAACCCAAGTCCACCCAGGAGAAACATTACAAAGTTTAACACACTGCCCACAACAGAAAAAGAAATTCAGTACTGTGCAACTACACTGTTGCTGACATACTGCTGGAAACAGATCTATCGTAAAATACACTCCTGGAAATGGAAAAAAGAACACATTGACACCGGTGTGTCAGACCCACCATACTTGCTCCGGACACTGCGAGAGGGCTGTACAAGCAATGATCACACGCACGGCACAGCGGACACACCAGGAACCGCGGTGTTGGACGTCGAATGGCGCTAGCTGCGCAGCATTTGTGCACCGCCGCCGTCAGTGTCAGCCAGTTTGCCGTGGCATACGGAGCTCCATCGCAGTCTTTAACACTGGTAGCATGCCGCGACAGCGTGGACGTGAACCGTATGTGCAGTTGACGGACTTTGAGCGAGGGCGTATAGTGGGCATGCGGGAGGCCGGGTGGACGTACCGCCGAATTGCTCAACACGTGGGGCGTGAGGTCTCCACAGTACATCGATGTTGTCGCCAGTGGTCGGCGGAAGGTGCACGTGCCCGTCGACCTGGGACCGGACCGCAGCGACGCACGGATGCACGCCAAGACCGTAGGATCCTACGCAGTGCCGTAGGGGACCGCACCGCCACTTCCCAGCAAATTACGGACACTGTTGCTCCTGGGGTATCGGCGAGGACCATTCGCAACCGTCTCCATGAAGCTGGGCTACGGTCCCGCACACCGTTAGGCCGTCTTCCGCTCACGCCACGCCCCAACATCGTGCAGCCCGCCTCCAGTGGTGTCGCGACAGGCGTGAATGGAGGGACGAATGGAGACGTGTCGTCTTCAGCGATGAGAGTCGCTTCTGCCTTGGTGCCAATGATGGTCGTATGCGTGTTTGGCGCCGTGCAGGTGAGCGCCACAATCAGGACTGCATACGACCGAGGCACACAGGGCCAACACCCGGCATCATGGTGTGGGGAGCGATCTCCTACACTGGCCGTACACCACTGGTGATCGTCGAGGGGACACTGAATAGTGCACGGTACATCCAAACCGTCATCGAACCCATCGTTCTACCATTCCTAGACCGGCAAGGGAACTTGCTGTTCCAACAGGACAATGCACGTCCGCATGTATCCCGTGCCACCCAACGTGCTCTAGAAGGTGTAAGTCAACAACCTTGGCCAGCAAGATCTCCGGATCTGTCCCCCATTGAGCATGTTTGGGACTGGATGTAGCGTCGTCTCACGCGGTCTGCACGTCCAGCACGGACGCTGATCTAACTGAGGCGCCAGGTGGAAATGGCTTGGCAAGCTGTTCAACAGGACTACATCCAGCATCTCTACGATCGTCTCGATGGGAGAATAGCAGCCTGCATTGCTGCGAAAGGTGGATATACACTGTACTAGTGCCGACATTGTGCATGCTCTGTTGCCTGTGTCTATGTGCCTGTGGTTCTGTCAGTGTGATCATGTGATGTATCTGACCCCAGGAATGTGTCAATAAAGTTTCCCCTTCCTGGGACAATGAATTCACGGTGTTCTTATTTCAATTTCCAGGAGTGTATCTACGAGTATCTGTCCGAAGCGACCTTAAGTGGAATGACCACAAAAAACAAATGGTAGAAAACGCATATGCGAGACAAATTCTTAGGAAGAATCTTAAGGAAGTGTAACACATCCACGGAAGAGGTGCTTGTTCTACCGTTCTTGAGTACTGGATGAGCTGATAGAACAACTAGCGCTCATCCAAAGAAGAGCGGCGTGTTTCGTCACAGGATCGTTTAACTGACACGAGAGCCTTACAAAAATGCTCAACAAACTCCAGTGGCAGACACTACAAGACAGGCCCTGTGCATCACAGAGAGGTTTGCTATTGAAATTTCGGGAGAGCAGTTTCCGGGAAGAGTCGCACAAAATATTATTTCGTCCCATATACGTCTCGCGAAATGACCACTAATACAGAGCCTGGTGTTGTGTTGTCCTAATCATCATCATTTCATCCCCATCGACGCGCAGGTCGCCGAAGTGGCGTCAAATCGAAAGACCTGCACCAGGCGAACGGTCTACCCGCGGGAGGCCCTAGCCACACGACATTTCCATTTTATACCGACAATCATTCTTCCCATGCACCGTTTGCGAATGGAACAGGGAAGAGGGCGACCAGTTATTGATACCAGAGGTACCCTCCGCCACACACCGTCAGATGTCGTGCAGGGTTGTTGGAAACTGATCTGTAAATAATTTTTCACTTTCTGCACTATCGCACATCTTAGAGGGTCAGAGCCTCTTCTTGCTATTCCTGGTCCTAACAGAGAGATGGTCTGCCACTTCGTTATTCTCCACTCGGACTTGTTTGACCACAGTGGAAGCGCTCACGCCATATAAACACAATTTCATATGCCAGTGTATTGTTGCCGTGCACATCCACTACATCAGCATCGATTGTTGCTACCGTTTCTCCTGCCACATGCAGTAAACGAATAACTAAACGATTTTCTACTGCATCGATGGACTGCCGCATTTTGATTTGACTTCTCTAGCGCAGTGCTAGTTGGGGTTGAGGAAAACCGATCGGTTAAAACTGATACCATGATTATTACTTCTGAAAAACCGGAATTTTTCGGTATTTATTTGGTCTCGATCATAAGAGGTGTATTTTTTAGTTTTATTAATACATAGCAGAAACAAAACAAATTATCAATTAGCCATAGCAGCAATACTAAAAATTTTTGTTTGTAAATAAACGTTGGACATTAATCCATGAGGTTGACCATATAAAATGATTGAGAATGTATGCAAAATTTAGTTTACTAACAACATTTAATTTCTCAAAACAGACATAAATTATGCTAAACAAGTTATTGACTGAATACCTAGACAACTAACAGATGGTTTAAGACCACAATGGACAAGAATCCTAGGTGGCAGCCCTAAAAAATGTGGATAACGCAATCTGAAATGATCTGACGCTGAGCAGACTTTGATTGATTAAATCTACTGTGGTTTCACTACACAGGTGCAGCTGAGAGCAAGTGGCCATTGAGATCTGTGGGCCCTGACAATGCCGGATCAGCAGTACATTACCCTGTTTGCTTCGTGCAGCAATGTAACTTGCAATTGGCGAAATGGGTGCGGCGGAGGTGAGACGTCAGATGGCACCTGTGAATCGATCGCGGCCACGAAAGAAATGCAAAAATCTCACTGTCTAGCGATCAGGCAGACGTATCGCAATTTACTCTCCAGCAGAGCCCTTAAATCACGATAGATTTCAGGGTGTGACACACCCATTTGCTGGTCGTACCAAGGACCAATTTGGCTCATTTATATGACAGAGCGCACAAGGATACCAAACGTCAAGACTGGTAAACCAAAAACGAATAAGTGTGCCCTCGGCAAACGAGTAGTCTGAGTTGTTTGAAGTCAAACTGTCGGTACAGTAAGAACTTCACCACTGGCTCCCCAGTCTAAATTACTTGCAAGTGAAGTCAGTCTCAGGACAGGTCCCAAGCATCAACCACACATACCAGAGCGTCGAACAGAATCCCCTACTAGGCCAAAGACCAGCACCCGAGTGCCTCGCACCTCTTCAGAAAAAAATCCGTTTTCCCACAAAGTGCACAAACGACACCGCCTTCACACCTTCTTGAGCCAATCATAGGGCTCTAGAGGTGCTAAATGTCCTCTCCCACATGACACCACAAACTCATGTCAAACCAGAGCAAGAGTTACGAAACCTGCGTCTCTGAAAAGAAAAGGAAACCGCCAGTTACTGGCTTTTTTTTTCACAGAGCGGGAAGATGTTTTTCTCTGAAGTTGCGTCACTTCCCAAGGCAACAAGCGAACAGATACAATCTTATAGATCTGTATCTAAATCGCCTTTGCCTTGGAGCTCGTTAGTCCTAACTATGAGGTGTAATAAAGATTCTATCTCTAAATGTTTCTTAGACGCCGGAGTTTCTTATACAACTGAGGTGGCTAATAGAAGTGGGTCACAGGCCTATTTGCAGTATCAGCAAACACAAAAACTTGTGAATTTTTATTACATGTGGTTTTGCGCACAATGCCTGGTTAACAACTGCTCTTTGTAGATTCGTCCCTTCAGTCTGTCATCCCCAGACCAGCTTTCGGCTGGCGCCAATGCAGGTATTGCAGCATTGTTCTGCTGGAGACCTGTCTCGACGAGGGGCTGCTCTGTCTGCCCTTTATGGCTGTGGATCTGTCCAATAAGATTTACCGAGGGGTTGGGCTCGCCACCAATTGCTTTCAACTACAGCATACCGTTTCTGTGAGTTAAGAAAATTGAAATACCTCATGCTTTAGCGCCCTACCAGGCTCCATCAACATTTGCTCAGGCCGTTAACTTTCTAGAATCCCACTCAAGGTGGCTCAGGTTGTAATAAAACTTGCAATAACTTTTCCATATACGAAAAATAGGTGAGAGAGTAACTTCTCCTCTCTCAACGTTTTTTTAAAAAAATGAAAAATTTTTATTCGTAAAATTTGCTTTGGTTGAAATAGTGCATTATTGTAGAACTATTTTAAAAACGATGCTGACAAAAACGAGCAGCAAACACGTGGCGTAAGAACTGGTGCAGCATTGTACCTGTTGTCATGTATTGTGGGTTAAGTAAGCGTGTAAGTACAGTGTGCAAGATTCGCACCCATCTGTTCTATATGGTAGTTTTTCGCTGTTGTCGCCGGACGTCCGTTGTATTGCAGAATGGCACCAAACCTAGTCTGGGAACATTTTTATGAAGTGATGTAGCAATTAAGTTCAATGCTTCATTTGCTATAAAAAATTAAAGATTTATCTGCCATTTCTATGAAACAATAAAAGAGGAAGGAAATTATGGAGACAGTGATAAATCAAAAACTTAACAACAATTCATTCATAATGTAACGTTCTTTAAAATAATCTATTCTGGAATACTTAGGTGAGTGCCTGTGCACAAAACAAATAATGAAATTATCTTACTGGATCTGCTTTGTGACACATAGAATGAACGCGTGACTAAGGAATGGATACACAACTGGAGCTATCGTGTAGCTTGTTGTAACTGCAAGTGGTATATTTACTCTGTATTATTGTTAGCAAAAATTTAAATAAATTGATTCGGTAATGCAACTCCCAATACCGATTAAGGAATACAGTCACAGTAAAATATATTCAGCCCCTTAGGCACTGAGTCCACTGGCCCTGTGCAATACTGATAACCTTGGTCCCTGTGCACATAACAATTAAATTTAATTGTCTTACTTCTAAAGCAGCAACAATGGAACGAGGTATATTATAGTCTCTCATAAAAAAATAAAAATATGCTAGCTACAAGCTCGGTGGTGTGCAATGCTGACCGTAATACTTTGAAATGCACATTAAATTCTTTCGGCTGATAAATGAAAACATTTAAGCAAAATTCCAACGTCTTTGAAAAACATATGACCTGGAGAGGGAGGCGATACTGATTGTGGTGAATTACTAACACAGATTTTTTAGTAAAATTGTATTCCTAGTTAAGTCTTTCTTTTCAAAACACCTGAAATTGAAATTACATTACTCAGAGAAATTGCATCATTTTTACTACAAACAATGAGATTTATACAGCAAGTATTATCTAGCCTCACAAAAATAAAAATCATCAAATTATATACGCCTGCGTTAACAAATCTTAAAAACATTACAAAAGGGAAATATCTAACTATCCTTTTCACCAAATCAATTTACATACATTCTGAGGTTGCTCAACAATTACAAATTTATCAGCCAACTCACCTACACTAACGCGCTGGCACATAAACATTTATCATCTTTGCCTTGCTTGCGAGAAGATTGCTGCTTACATATTCTCGTAATTCTTACTTTAATCTAACACTGAATGACTTCACAGAGCACACCACAAAAACTGTCTACTCCATCCTCTTTCTCTCACAGACAGCTGTCTACAACTGTGCACCAAACACTCTCTTACTCCAACGCTACAGTCTCAGACCAGAAACAACATCTTTGGCTCCCTGGCCGTGCACAATCACCGATCCGTGTTATAAAGCCTATCAGAGACGTACATCGTTTATAACATGTTAATTTCATTTTAATTTACATTAATATTATTATCATATTCGGGTGCCAGATACAAGTTTGCCTCAGTAGGCTCCTTTCAGTGGTATAGAATTAAAATAGGTGATCTACTGCCTGTGTCTACAAAATATACCTTTATCTGCTTGTAGCCCTTGAAAACAGACAAATTAAAACGGAAAACAGAGTTCTTCTGCTTCAATTTTCACCCTTTGGTACTGACTATAAGCAATGCACAAATTTGTATGATCCCAGATTACAAGATTTTCGAG
Organism: Schistocerca cancellata; assembly: GCF_023864275.1. Lineage (NCBI taxonomy): Eukaryota > Metazoa > Arthropoda > Insecta > Orthoptera > Acrididae > Schistocerca > Schistocerca cancellata. Next base: position 43,575,998 of record NC_064634.1, read on the forward strand.
CACAGACTCAAAAATTGGAATCAGTAGCAGAATCCTAGTGATATTTCATAGTATTAAACCACTTTTCACATTTCGAGAAAACAAGCTAATGGTGGACGGACTGCGTTTTGTTTTATTCGCCTATTTAATTTAATACTTTGATTCTATGCATCTTGAAACTGAGAGAGTCGAAATTTCGCAATCATTGTTCGATATCTACGTGTATTGTAAGAGGTATGCGATGTATGCGCTGCCTGCAACAGGCAAGACTTAGGAGAGTCTCTGACCAGAGAGCAGTATGTAGTTATTCATTTTAATTTAAAGATTTTATCCAATGAATAATTAATTCCTTTCACGAGTCACAAAGCATAGGCCAGCATTGCACGGAGCTGTGCCGAAAATTTTTTAGTTAAGAGCAGATATATTCGCAGTTTTTATTGAGGTAAGAATTTTTGCTTTTTTATTCAGAGTACAGGGCCGTGGCGCAGTGTTGCTGTCGTCATAAAATTTACCAGGTTACTGAATTTTTTATTGTTTCCGGGTTTAGGAATTGAATTTTGTGGTTACATTAAATGTGAATGCATTTCTGCGCGGAGACTATAAATGGGAACCAATTTTGTTCAGAGGTTACAATATTTAAAAAAAATTCATTTAATTAATATTTACGTGGGGAGGTTACAGTATTACAGGAAATAATAGGAATAAAAAACCTAAAATCGGTTATTTCAGACGCATGTTATTTTGAGCGGTTTTAACAGTCAGCTTGAACTGACGTGAAAAGAAAGATATAACAAAAAACTGGTTGTTTGAGCGATAACCGCCATCCCTACTGCTAGGTACCGTGCCGCGGGGACATCAAGGTATAGCGCTGCAGGCATGTACCTGCAATCATAAAAAGCATTAATTAGTTAACTTTATTCTTTCGATGTGCTAATTAAAATCTCTCGTATATCGTAGTATTTTAAGAAAATCAAAACCTTCGAAACTTTTGCGAAGTTACCGTGCCATACGAACCTGAGATTTGGAGATACGTACTGGAAGCTCATAGGGAGACATAAAACATTCACTCTTCTTCAAAGTTTCATTTGGTACACTCGGATTGTACGCTCGACTGGATCCCAGAGTCAGCGCCTGTGTCGCCGCCCAAGGAGGGCACCGCGTGCTAATGAGGGTGTTTCAGCATGGGTCGACACATGGTATCTCAGAAGAACTTGTGCTATTGATCTGTAAATGTAATCATGTCATGTAATTCATATGCACAATTGCAACAGTAAATCTACAACCAATTAAAATAGAAAAGTTTTTAAACATCGAAATTGATATTAGGAAAAAGGCGAATGAAATTCTTTGGCTATCTCAGCCGACTACGAGAAAATCGATTGATGAAGAGAATAATAGATTATGCATCACTTAAGAATTCAACACCTTGGCTAGATGAAATTCGAAAGGACCTAAATAATGCAAACATAATACCAGTCGACATTCTAGAAAGAGACACCTTCAGACACAAAGTAGACAAATGGAATGTTATATCAGAGCAATCAAAAGAAAAACGGCACAGACCAAAGAGATCGGGTAAGCGTAAACAAGCCTTTTCAGAGCTAATAAAAGCCTATTGGAAGAACAAGACGAACTCAAAGAAAAATTGCTCGAGTTATTTTCTTTACGTCTTCCATTTCTGGGCAGAATTCGCCATATATATATACACACAGGGTGAGTCACCTAACATTACCGCTGGATATATTTCGTAAACCACATCAAATACTGACGAATCGATTCCATAGACCGAACGTGAGGAGAGGGGCTAGTGTAATTGGTTAATACAAACCATAAAAAAATGCACGGAAGTCTGTTTTCTAACACAAACCTACGTTTTTTAAAATGGAACCCCGTTAGTTTTGTTAGTACATATGAACATATAAACAAATACGTAATCAGTGCCGGTTGTTGCATTGTAAAATGTTAATTACATCCGGAGATATTGTAACCTAAAGTTGACGCTTGAGTACCACTCCTCCGCTGTTCGTTCGTGTGTATCGGAGACCACCGAATTACGTTGGGATCCAAAGGGAACGGTGATGGACCTTAGGTACAGAAGAGACTGGAACAGCACATTACTTCCGATTGCTAACACCTTTTTATTGGTCTTTTTCACTGACGCACATCTACATTACCATGACGGGTGAGGTACACGTACACACGTAGTTTCCGTTTTCAATTACGGAGTGGAATAGTGTGTCCCGACATGTCAGGCCAATAGATGTTCAATGTGGTGGCTATCATTTGCTGCACACAATTGCGATTTCTGGCGTAATGATTGTCATACACGCCGCAGTACCTCTGGTGTAATGTCGCCGCAGGCTGCCACAATACGTTGTTTCATATCCTCTGGGGTTGTAGGTACATCACGGTACACATTCTCCTTTAACGTACCCCACAGAAAGAAGTCCAGAGGTGTAAGATCAGGAGAACGGGTTGGCCAATTTATGCGTCCTCCACGTCCTATGAAACGCCCGTCGAACATCCTGTCACGGGTCAGCCTAGTGTTAATTGCGGAATGTGCAGGTGCACCGTCATGCTGATACCGCATACGTCGACGCGTTTCCAGTGGGAAATTTTCGAGCAACGTTGGCAGATCATTCTGTAGAAACGCGATGTATGTTGCAGCTGTTTGGGCCCCTGCAATGAAGTGTTTGTTACAACACGCAACAGAACGTCGGAGGTTTCAAGCGTCAACTTTATGTTACAATATCTCCGAATGTAATTACCGTTTTACAATGAAACAAACGGCACTGATTACGTATTTGTTTATATGTTCAGATGTGCTAACAAAACTAACGTGGTTCCATTTAAAAAAAAACGTAGGTTTGTGTTAAAAAACATACTTCCGCACATTTTTGTATGGTTTTTACAAAATATATCCAGCGGTAACGTTAGGTGACTCACCATATATATATATATATATATATATATATATATATATATATATATATATATATGAGGGTTGGGACTTTAATAGTGGCAACTATTAATTTACAGCTCGTAAAAAAATACGTGTTTCAAAGTTTTACTGACCTTCATAATAGTCACCAGCATCGTGTATAACCCGTTGCCAGCGATGTGGAAGTCGTAGGATACTCTTAGCAATGCCAGTTGTGTTGAATGTTCGAGCGACGCGGTCTGTTGCCCTACGAATTTGTAGCAATTCTGAAGCAAATGCCGTGAAGTGTTTCTTTCAGTTTAGAAATCGAGTTGAACTCACGAGGGCTTAAGTCGGGGGAGTGCGGTAGGTGGTATAGCACTTAGCAGCCCCATCGGTCAAACAAATCCGTAAGAACTCGCACTATACGTGCTTGACCATTGTCCTGCAAGACGATGGTCAAGTCCCGCAGAAAGTGTCATCACTTCTTTCTCTATGCTGTTCATTTTCGAAACATAGCCTACGACCAGCTTAGAGACAGAAGTGATGACACTTTCTGCAGGACTTGACCATCATTTTGCAGGACAATGCACCAGCACGTAAAGTGTAAGCTGTTACTAATTTGTTTGACTGATGGGGCTGCTAAGTGCTATACCACCTACTGCATTCCCCTGACATAAGCCCTCGCAAGTTCAACTTGATTTCTAAACTGAAGGAAACACTTCACGGCATTCACTTCAGTACTGCTACAAATTCGTCGGGCAATAGACCGCGCCGCTCGAACTGTCAACACAACTGGCACTGCTAAGAGTATCCTACGACTTCCACATCACTGGCAACGGGTTATACACAATGCTGGTGACTACTTTGAAGGTCTGTAAAACTTTGAAACACATCTATTTTGTGCGATCTGGAAATAAATAGTTGCTGCTATTAAAGTCCCAACCCTCGTATATATACTCTAAAAAGGTTCAATAATACAAGTTGTCGATACATCTTCCATTACGTCGTCCTCTAGGTCACGAGGAATACAATACATAATGGCCTATCATTTTGTTTGCTATATACGCAGCTCATCTTCGTAGTACTATCACGTCCTCAACTTCCGTCTTTCCTTTTATGTTTGGACTTTGTACGTTGGCAATTTATTTTTGAATATAGTAATGAGTTCATCAAATGACCTTCCAGCCATTATAACCCTCCTCTCATTTCTTTCAGCGTTCTTCAGTTTGTTATTTTCAGTTATCCTCAGTGTAAAAATTCGTCAACTGTTTTTATTTACTATTCCCCTATCAACACCACATCATTTTGGTTTTAGTGTAAACAGTTTTGAGCACTGCTGTCATATTTCCTCTGCTCCATTCTGTGCTGAAGTTCTTGTGGATCAGAAACAAACAAAACAGCGTCATCTGCAAATGCTGACTGGATCGGCAGAAACCTGCCGATGTTGCGGAAGCTGACAGGACCTCCGCTGCCACCTGCGGGAGGTGGGTAAGCTGCAGCGAGCTGACAGTTGCTGACTGCTGATCGGCTTACAGCCTCCCCTGCCACGAGTTTCCCCCACCGGTTGACAGCCTTGCGGCCAGCAACCACCGCGACACGCGGACCGGCGCTGTTGCACACACGGAAACTTTGCCTAACGTAACTCTTTGAACGAAGTATCGAAAAGACCTGGGGTCGGCGCAGGACGCTGCGGTCAGAGATTGCTGCCGATAGCTCGCGAAGGATGACCTTAATGTCGTGAACAGACGAAACTACAGTCGTCCAGTCACAGACGTGGGTTCTTTGGTTGCTCAGTACTGAAACGTCAGAAATATTAGTTAAATTCATTACACAAATGAATAAAAGATTTACTTAATTTTGACACAGGTCTTTGCCACAGGGTTGGTGAGTTACTGCTGTTATTAACTATTATTTTCTTGAGGTACAATTTCCAACATTAACAACACTACAGGTTCATCTGAAAATTTTACTACTTTTTAGTCCTACAGTATGACAGTGACTACTGTAGCTGAGGTCTCGAACTGGGCAGAGCTGTTGCTAGTTCGACACTATATTTACCTCAGTGTGAGGGGCTGCTGTGCTGGGAGGGGAGGTGTGGTCTTCAGGAGAGCCTCCCATACGCCATTACGGACGGCAGCAAGACATCGCTAAAGTTTGTCGTATCTATATGTTGTAATCTGCACCCTCCTTCCTGATTCCAGTTATTGTCCACAATAAGCAAAATGAAAAATGAAAAAATTGAGGGGAGCGAAAATTACAATAAGCTTTCTAGTTAGCTTTTCGTGTAGAGTTGGCTCCAGCTCTTCTTGTCTAGGGTCTGATTCTTGGAGAGATGAAATTCTCGTCATGGTTAAAGTGATCTGAATAAATTTTAGGATTGTTGTTGCAGATTTTTTGTTGTTACGTTAATATATTTTGTCACATTTCATTATATTATACAGTCTTTTGAATTTTCACACTAACAAAGCCGAAATTACATTGTTCGCCCAAAATACAAAAATACGTCTGATCACATCAGAGGCATGCTTAATACGGCTTCATTCTGCGGTAACAGCAATATCCCAAAGGCTTTACAATTTTTCTTGACAAATGAATTTCTATTAATTTCCTGTATTATTTCAAAAACGAATGCAGAAATAAACATAGAGAACAGTACTAGATTGTGTAACTAACAATAGAAATTTTAAGTCTGTCAAATAATTCGTAATATCAAATGTTTCTAAAAAAAATAATTTTAACTGCACAGTCAGAGCTAGTATTTATAGATTGTAACATTGAAAATAAAGTAATTCCTTTTCATACATTTTAGCTCGAAATATATTTTGTATAAAATTACATGAAAGTTTTCAGAAAAGTAGCACGAGATAATACTGACCTGTCCAAAATTCAAAAAATAATTCTCGTATCGACAACTGCTGTCAAGGAAAACTAATGCTAGAGGAGGATGTCCCGTTACAATGTGTTCCCGACTTGGGTCTGCCAATGCAATCTCTAACTCATAACTAAAATTGTATTGCCTTAATAGAAATTCTTAAACTGTTTTGTGATAGTGCTGATCGTTGTCACTTCGTTCTTTCAGATCTCTTAAAGCATTTACAAGTTACTTTTAAAGGAATTAAATAACGATACTTATATATATCTTCCATCGAACTGTCTAAAGTAATATATATATATATATATATATATATATATATATATATATATATATATATATATAATGGGTCGGAGTTTACATTTGCTTTCTCGTAAAATTTCCCTGTTTCATGTGATGCCATTGCCACTACTGTATCTTTATTGGTATGGATTGTACATATGCGCCGTCTGAGAAATAATTTGCAGTGTTTGAGTTTTCGCCACGGTGGCACCGTCACGCCAAAGGTGTACCTGCGACGACCACTCGCCTGGTGGAAACCGCTGCCAGTGGCCTGCTGCTCATCTGACAGCTGGCTTACGTCGTAACTTGTGTATTCTGCCAATAGCCGAGGCTTGTGTTTTCTGCTGATCAAACAGAAAGCCGGTACCACCTCGCGAGCTATGCTCCTCTGTGCTGGGACTCACGCCGCTTCATCTGTCAAACCAACGCGAGTCTAGCCGCTACTGTCCGTCGCCTTACAATGTCAGCCACTCAGATACAGGACAATCTAGCCAGTAAGTTTCGTCTTATTCAAAACCTCTCTGCTTTCAATAGGAGATTAAAGTTTTATCTGTTATCATTGACGTAATATCCCTCTTGTGTACATTAGAGCTGTCGTTCTTTTGCCCAACAGCAAAGCGGTACGTCCGCTTCATTGTCAACAATATTGCTGTCTGTTTTCCCTTTTTCCCCTTGCCTTATCTGCTGACTTACCTAATTATTTCTCGGTGTTTCCCGTACCATTAAACTCATTCTTCAGATTTCATTCCTTCTCACTCTGCGTCATTTCTGCCAATACACAGTTACGCTACGTAATGAGGAACTTAGCTAACATAATCTTAAGAACACTACTGTATACCGTGTATTTGTTATTACAGATATTATTATTATTATTATACATTGTTACTATTAATATTGTTGTTATTACATACATCAAAAAAGGTTTTGCAGCACCACGGTTCCGAGAGTTTCGGAACCTGCACAGAAAATTGGAATAGAGATCAACATAAACATCATTTGCGCCCTTTTTATTGCTCATGAAAACCACACATTGCATGTTGTAACACTATACAGCGGGACCTTCAGAGGTGGTGGTCCAGATTGTTCTACACACCAGTACCTCTAATACCCAGTAGCACGTCCTCTTGCATTTATGCATGCCTGTATTCGTCGTGGCATACTATCCACAAGTTCATAAAGGTACTGTTGGCCCGGATTGTCCCACTCCTCAACGGCGATTCGGCGCAGATCCCTCAGAGTGGTTGGTGGGTCATGTCGTCCATAAACCATAAACAGCCCTTTTCAATCTATCGCAGGCGTGTTCGATAGGATTCTTGTCTGGAGAACATGCTGGCCACTCTAGTCGAGCGATGTCGTTATTCTAAAGGAAGTCATTCACAAGATGTGCACGATTTGTGGGGGGGGGGGGGGGGGGGGGCGAATTGTCGTCCAAGAAGACAAATGCCTCTCCAATATGCTGCCGATATGATTGCACTGTCGGTCGGAGGATGGCATCCACATATGGTACAGCCGTTACAGCGCCTTCCGTGCCATCAGCGGCGTACGTCGGCCCCCACATAATGCCACCCGAAACCAGCAGGGAACGTCCACCTTGCTGCACTAAGGCGTTTAGCCTGACCCGGTTGCCTCCAAACACGTCTCTGACGATTGTATGGTTGAAGGTATATGCGAGACTCATCGGTGAAGAGAACGTGATGCCAATCCTGAGCGGTCCATTCGGCATGTTGTTGGGGCCCATCTGTACCGCGCTACATGGTGTGGGAGCGTTGTACATCATGCAGCCTGTTGTGCACAGTTTGAGTCGTAACACGATGTCCTGTGGCTGCACTAAAAGCATTATTCGACATGGTGGCGTTGCTGTCAGGGTTCATCCGAGCCATAATCCGTAGGTAGCGGTCATCCACTGCAGAAGTACACCTTGGGCGGCCTGAGCGAGGCGTGTCATCGACAGTTCCCGTCTCTCTGTATCTCCTCCATGTCCGAACATCATCGGTCTGGTTCACTCCAACACGCCTGGACACTTCCCCTGCCGAGAGCCCTTCCTGGCACAAAGTAACAATGGGAACGCGATCTAACCGCTGTATTGACCGTCTAGGCATGGTTGAACTACACACAGCACGAGCCGTGTACCTCCTTCCTGGTGGAAGGCGCTGCTCATGCATGGTTGTTTACATCTTTGGGCGGGTTTAGTGACATCTCTGAACAGTCAGAGAGACTGTGTCTGTGATACAATATCCACAGTCAACGTCTGTCTTCAGGAGTTCTGGGAACGTGGGTGTTGCAAAATTCTTTTGAGGTGTGCGTTACGTACAGCTCATGTGCTGTACACACTGCATTGTTAACTCTCTTAGGATTGGTTAGACATAACGGAGTATGATGGTCCAAATATTGTCAGGTGAAATAAATTATTAAATAAGAAAATAAAAGATCCCTTAAAATCTCTGATTGGATGTTGGAGGGGGAGTTGAACAGTTCAGAGTTCTACGCGTACCAGTTATTTTAACAGAGAGAACAGTGACGTCTGGGACTGTGACAGCCAACAGAGGATTGCTCTTGGATCTCACTAAAAGAAGTTTTCCGTTCACATTTGTATTTGTATTGGGATGGATGATAAACATCTGTAAGGTGTGTATTCACTTAACTGGAACAGTTTCCACCCCACAGGACTTTAGCACCCAAACCAAAATGTTTATAAGACGAGGGTGGTTAAAGATGCAACTATTAATATACTACGCGAAACAGTTAAAGTGTGACTTCCTTAAACTACAACATTTTTACCTATTCCGACGGTGGCGCTCTGCTAGGGGACCCTTGGGATCAGCGACGCTTCAAACGGTAACGTGTCGTCGCCTGCGAAAACAAAAGCCAGAGCTCTGAGGTTCATGTGAGCTGCAATGTGGGTTAATAAGGCCATGTTGTTGTTGTGGTCTTCAGTCCTGAGACTCGTTCGATGCAACTCTCCATGCTACTCTGTCCTGTGCAAGCTTCTTCATCTCCCAGTACCTACTGTAACCTACATCCTTCTGAATCTGCTTATTGTATTCATCTCTTAGTCTCCCTCTACGATTTTTACCCTCCACGCTGCCCTCCAATACTAAATTGGTGATCCCTTGATGCCTCAGAACATGCCCTACCAACCAGCCCCTTCTTCTAGTCAAGTTGTGCCACAAACTTCTCTTCTCCCCAATCCTATTCAATACATCCTCATTAGGTATGTGATCTACCCACCTTATCTTCAGCTTTCTTCTGTAGCACCACATTTCGAAAACTTCTATTCTCTTCTTGTCCAAACTATTTATCGTCCATGTTTCACTTCCATACATGGCTACACTCCATACAAATACTGTCAGAAACGACTTCCTGACACTTAAATCTATACTCGATGTTAACAAATTTCTCTTCTTCAGAAACGCTTTCCTTGCCATTGCCAGTCTACATTTTATAACCTCTCTACTTCGACCATCATCAGTTATTTTTCTTTCCAAATAGCAAAACTCCTTTACTACTTTAAGTGTCTCATTTCCTAATCCAATTCCCTCAGCATCACCCGACTTAATTCGACTACATTCCATTAGCCTCGTTTTGCTTTTGTTGATGTTCATCTTATACCCTCCTTTCAAGACACTGTCCATTCCGTTCAACTGCTCTTCCAGGTCCTTTGCTGTGTCTGACAGAATTACAATGTCATCGGCGAACCTCAAAGTTTTTATTTCTTCTCCGTGGATTTTAATACCTACTCCGAATTTTTCTTTTGTTTCCTTCACTGCTTGCTCAATATACAGATTGAATAACAACTGGGAGAGGCTACAACCCTGTCTCACTTCCTTCCCAACTACTACTTCCGTTTCATGCCCCTCGACTCTTATGACTGCCATCTGCCATCTGGTTTCTGTACAAATTGCAAATAGCTTTTCGCTTCCTGTATTTTACCCCTGCCACCTTCAGAATTATAAAGAGAGTATTCCAGTTAACATTGTCAAAAGCTTTCTCTAAGTCTACAAATGCTCGAAACGAAGGTGTGCCTTTCCTTAATCTAGCTTCTAAGATAAGTCGTAGCGTGAGTATTGCCTCACGTGTTCCGATATTTCTACGGAATCCAAACTGATATTCCCCGAGGTCGGCTTCTATCAGTTTTTCCATTCGTCTTTCTCACCAGATGGTAGAGTTTTGTCAGGACTGGCTCTCCCAAGGCTGTCAGTAGTTCTAATGGAATGTTGTCTACCCCCGGGGCCTTGTTTCGACTCGGGTCTTTCAGTGCTCTGTCAAACTCTTCCCGCAGTATCATATCTCCCATTTCATCTTCATCTACATCCTCTTCCATTTCCATAATATTGTCCTCAAGTACATCGCCCTTGTATAGACCCTCTATATACTCCTTCCACCTTTCTGCTTTCTCTTCTTTGCTTAGAACTGGGTTTCCATCAAAGCTCTTGATATTCATCCATGTGGTTCTATTCTCGAAAGGTCTCTTTAATTTTCCTGTAGGCAGTATCTATCTTACCCCTCGTGAGATAAGCCTCAACATCCTTACATTTGTCCTATAGCCATGCCTGTTTAGCCATTTTGCACTTCCTGTCGATCTCATTTTTCAGACGTTTGTATTCCTTTTTGCCAACTTCATTTACTACATTTTTATATTTTCTCCTTTTCTCAATTAAATTCTGTATTTCTTCTGTTACCCAAGGATTTCTACTAGCCCTCGTCTTTTTACCTACTTGATCCTCTGCTGCCTTCACTACTTCATCCCTCAAAGCTACCCATTCTTCTTCTACTTTATTTCTTTGTCCCATTCTTGTCAATTGTTCCCTTATGCTCTCCATGAAACTCTGTACAACCTCTCGTTTAGTAAGTTTATCTAGGTCCCATCTCCTTAAATTCTCACCTTTTTGTAGTTTCTTCAGTTTTAATCTACAGTTCATAACCAATAGATTGTGGTCAGAGTCCACATCTGCTCCTGGAAATGTCTTACAATTTAAAACCTGGTTCCTAAATCTCTGTCTTACCATTATATAATCTATCTGAAACCTGTCAGTATCTCCAGGATTCTTCCATGTATACAACCTTCTTTTATGATTCTTGAACCAAATGTTAGCTATGGTTAAGTTATGCTCTGTGCAAAATTCTACCAGACGGCTTCCTCTTTCATTTCTTAGCCCCAATCCATATTCACCTACTACGTTTCCTTCTCTCTCTTTTCCTACTGACGAATTCCAATCACCCGTGACTATTAAATTTTCGTCTCCGTTCACTATCTGAATAATTTCTTTTATTTCATCATACATTTCTTCAATTTCTTCGTCATCTGCGGAGCTAGTTGGCATATAGACTTGTACTACTGTGGTAGGCGTGGGCTTCGTATCTATCTCGGCCACAATAATGCGTTCACTATGCTGTTTGTAGTAGCTTACCCGTATTCCTATTTTCCTATTCATTATTAAACTTTTTCCTGCATTACCCCTATTTGATTTTGTGTTTATAATCCTGTAGTCACCTGACTAGAAGTCTTGTTCCTCCTGCCACCGAACTTCACCAATTCCCACTATATCTAACTTTAACCTATCCATTTCCCTTTTTAAATTTTCTTACCTACCTGCCCGATTAAGGGATCTGACATTCCACGCTCCGATCCGTAGAACGCCACTTTTCTTTCTCCTGATAGAGACATCCTCTTGAGTAGTCCCCGCCCGGAGATCCGAATGGGGGACTATTTTACCTCCGGAATATTTTACCCAAGAGGACGCCATCATCATTTAACTATACAGTAAAGCTGCATGCCTTCGGGAAAAATTGCGGCTGTAGTTTCCACTTGCTTTCAGCAGTTCGCAGTACCAGCACAGCCATATTGGAACCAATTTTCACCACAATTCTGCCCAACGCCTCCGTGATCGTGTTACGCGATGGGATTATGTCAGACTCCCATGTATCAACAACCCACCACTTCTCTTGACGCCTCTGCGATGGAGGTCAGAACCGCGACAGCCAGCTTTGAAATCACGCGATTTTCCTACGTGTGGCCAAGGAAAACATTTCAGGCACATCGATGTGAAAGTCCTCAGGAGGAGGCACCAAGGGGATCAATGAAATCACTCCTTCCGTTGGCGGTTTTCATTTGCACACATTTCGCTATCGAAAACGATAATTTGCAGTGCGATGTGCAACACAATGGTATTCTTGACAATACTTGCTATTGCTGGCACCCTGTGGACAATTAAAAACTTCTGTACGGACACTGTGGAGCAGCAAACCCATCGAATGTCATCTGATCCCTTTTTAGTGTAGCGGGACCGCAAATTTTGCTCTGGCACATAGGCTGGATCACTAGGGACCATTCAAAACCATTCGACGAAATTTGAACGCGATCCGAAGCAGCTAACGGTGTTTCCGCTTTTTCAATCCTCTGGTTTTGTGCTCTTCTGTTGCGTGAGCACGGTGGTGGAGGGCGGGGTCACAGGGAAGGGAGTGACGACCTTCCCATTGCGTAGCATATCCACAGTGGCGTTGAACAAAGAAATTTGGTGTCAACGTGATATCATTAACACACCATATAACTTTTGAGCTTTGACTTTCTTTTTCATGTATCAGCACCTTGCTGATCGAAGGTTGTCGAACCTGAGAGTGACGTCGCAGGGCGCTCTGCTTTGTCCCACTCCCACTACAGAGGAGTGCTGTAGGCACCTTTGAGCCAAATTTCAGACTTCTGCATCGGAGTGTGGCAAAATGACAAGACTTCAAAAACGTGTACCCCGTAATTCTTTTGTGCTGTGTATTAAACAACAATTAAAGTATAGTAACTTCCTAAAGTGCATCTGAACCCACTCCCCTCTCCCCTCACCCACATACACACACCACAAAAATGACATTTCTAGACAGTTCTAAAACTCTCGATGAAAAATCAACTTACAAGAGGGAGTTTTCCGATTGTTTTGCTATGCAGTCATACTTTTACTGTGTCAAATGGTTACCCGTTCTGGTAACAAGTACCATCATCAGGCCATTCTACGATCAAAGACATCTCATTGCACACTAAAAATGGTTTTGATCCTAGGTTCGCCCGATGACGGTACTTTTTGACACCAAAACCGGTAGTCATTTGACAAAATAAAAATGCGACTGTCGACTAAATGAAATCTCAAGAAATCTGCTGGTTGTGTTCGCTGTTCCAATACGCAACATACTACAGATAAATATTGTTAGTTGACCACTGGACTGAAAGAGGATCAGGCAGCCATTCCTTAATTCACCTTCGAGACTACACTCAAACAACTTGCATGCTTATTTGAAAGGACAGAGACTGTTGACGATCCGCAACAGTACGAAACACTTCGAAATGATTTTCGCTGACCGCGAACCACTTGACATCAGCTATATCAGGCATACATCTACCAACCAGCAGTCAATTACGAAACTTTGTGCCGGATTTCCGCTTATCGCTTATGCACATTGACATAACGATGTATGCAAGATGACATATAGAAGTCTGGGTCGGTTGGGGGGGGGGGGGGTGGACGTGCACAAATTGCTGAAGTGGTCAAGGTGGCCGCTCGCCGTAAGTGGGGAAATTCGGGTTCGAGTCCTGGTCGAGCACAAATTTTCACCTCTCACTGTTGGGTGGCAGATCTATACCCGGTACAGCTAACGTCAACGATTCGCAGTCACAATTTCGAAACATACAAAATTTTATAAATTTTACCACACTCCAACTCGTCAGGTAGAGTAGAAGGATGATCCTCATTTAAGCGTGCTTCTACATCGCGTAAAAACAGGAAATGCGTTCAGTTAAAACATGGCGTACAGCGATTTGCCCACCACAGGCATCACAGACCATGCCCACCAAAGTATTGAAGCAGTGACCTATTCGCAGGTTGGCCAGGGGCCTACATCCGTTTTGGAGGGTTTGATACATGGTACGCCACAGCAGTATGTTTGGCTTCACCGACTGCAGTTTTTCGTTCCACAGCTTTGTAGCTCTCGGACTCAACGGCAGAAAAGACACTGTCAAAGGAACGGTAGGCTTCTACATTCCCTTGCGTCTCGTTGCATTCCCTGCAGGGCCCATAGGCTGCTTGGTCTGACTTCTCATTTCCCCACAATTGTAAATAATGTTGTAACCAGCAGAACGCCACGTGCTTGCACTGCTGTTGAGGAAAGAGAAGTGTGTCCTATATCTTTTGCATCATTTTTCTGCTGGGTCCAAACGTTGTAATGCCTGTATGGAACTAAGGAAATCGGAGCAGCTGAGGAACTTCGCTACATCGAGCAGTGTCTGCCCCAAGGACAATGCATGGGCCTGTTATGATTGTAACGGTGTTATCTCCATTGGCACTAAATCTGAGCTTGTTTCCCAAGTCATTGATGTGTTTCGCGAGATAAAACACATGCCTTCCATGCTCAAAAGAACTGAACGATCATTTGTGTCTAGGTACCAAGCATGTAATAAGGACTCAGCGCGGACTGTCTGAACCTCTTCAATTATTTTATTTGAACATCTTTTAAATAAAATGAAAATTGTGCACAGCTATTATTAGTTCTCAGAACCCAAATTGTAAATTACGGATTAAACCGAATATGCTTCTTAGCACAAAATTATTATCCATGTCTGATCATTCCTCGAAGTAAGTTCCTGAAACATGTAAAGGATACCGGGTGTATCAAGTTACGCGGAGACGAAAACATTAAGATTCAAAGAGGCTAGGACAACATCAAAACAGTAAAGGGATTTACCGAAAAATGTAATACACTAGTTAGATATGATGAATGTGCATTGTAAACTGCTTTTACACTTTTCATCTTAGCCATCTGACCAGCAGTAAAATGTGTCATTTACTCAACAGTATGTTTACGTCCTCTTTTCTTTTTATTAAAAACGAGACGTAAAATAACAAAAAAATGGTTCAAATGGCTCTGAGCACTATGGGATTTAACATCTGAGGTCATCAGTCCCCTAGAACTTAGAACTACTTAAACCTAACTAACCTAAGGACATCACACACATTCATGCCCGAGGCAGGATTCGAACCTGCGACCGTAGCGGTCGCGCGGTTCCAGACTGTAGCGCCTAGAACAGCTCGGCCACAAGGGCCGGCCGTAAAATAACATCCTGCGAGGATTGAACTGTAATTGTCATAAGTTAGAGGGCTAATCTATCGTGACCTGAGATTATCATTAGTATTATCGATTGACTTATTTCTATTTTCAAATTTTAGTTTGTAATGGAAACTCGATTATCTCGTGGAAATAAATACCATTCTCATGCACTTTCATTTCATTCCTGCAGGTGCTGCTCCAAATCCTTTGATTTTGCTGATTGAACTTATTGTAATTGATTTGTATGAATGCAGTTGGCTACAGTTTAGTGCATTGTTACTAATTAATAAATGTAATTAAATTAGATTCCTAAGATGTGTAGCATAACAAATCCACCATTACATTATTAATTTTCCCTATCTCCCTCTAACAAAATACTCATCAACATACATCGCACAAAACGAAGCATTTATCTGATCGGTTCTCGTATTCAGGGAAAATGAAAGATTGGTACACTTCATACAAACTTAGTAACTTTCACGCTTACTGTCATTCTGTACCCAATGTATCTTTTCAACTGTACAAGACTTCAAAAACGTGTCCCCCGTAATTCTTTTGTGCATTGAATGAAACAGCGATTAAAGTATAGTAAATTCCTAAAGTCCATCTGCCCCCCCCCCCCCACACACACACACACAAATACACCACAAAAATCATATTTGTAGTCAGTTCTACAACTGTCTATGAAAAATAAACATACAAAAGGGAAATTTTCTTTTTTTTTGCTATACAATCATACTTTTACTGTGTTAAATGCTTACCAGTTCTGGTAATAAGTGCCATCATGAGGCCAGTCTACGATCAAAGACATCTCAGTGCACACCGGAAATGGTTTTAATAGTAGGGTGGCCTGATGACGATACTTGACACCAAAACCGGTAGTTATTTGACAAAACTTTTCAAACGACAGTTTTTACTTTTGAAACTCAGTGACATCTTTAGTCTTTAGCTTGACTATGTACATAGTATATATTCTCGCGAGTAGCTGTATGTAACCATTACTTGTGCTGCAAATGAAGCTTCTGTGTTGAAAGTGCCTACGTGGATTATTACGTACATTACATGCAATCCTTATGAACACAATGCGTCTGACCTCCCACATGTGATTGTTATGTTGATGTATGCATTTTGTACGTAATCTCAATATCTTTATTTGTAATGCAAAACACTTACAAGCCACTTAACTAGATAACACCAGAATGTATATCAAACCAGTTATTGCCTCACTGAATGTAATCTAAATTGATAATCATTGTTCTCCAAGTGCAGAAGACAATGTTTGATTCTGGCCGTACTAACCATAAGACTTGTCTGTGTGACAACGGATTATCAGGCTGCTGCTGAACAGTTGTATTCTACAACTAAAAACTGAAATAAATCACAGTGCTGTGCAGTTACTTCAATAAAACTTGGAATGCGCACTGCAACAGTTAACAGTCGAATCTTACGAGCTGCAATCCGATTCAGAATCAATTTTCTTTTAAAAGCTTTGGAACAGCAGGTAGGCTGTGGAAGCTCAATGTCGAATAATTTGAGAACTAATTGCACTTCACTAGCGGAAGTTAGGAGACATGAACATACCTACAAAAAATTGTTCAAATGGCTCTGAGCACTATGGGACTTAGCTTCTGAGGTCATCAGTCCCCTAGAACTTGGAACTACTTAAACCTAACTAACCTAAGGACTTCACACACATCCATCCCCGAGGCAGGATTCGAACCTGCAACCGTAGCGGTCGCGCGGTTCCAGAATGAAGCGCCTAGAACCGCTCGGCGACATAATGCGTGTACGAGTACAGCTTGTGACACTGGAACGACGAGGTATGGAAGTTTGGATATGGTCGTGGGTCGTGCACGGAAATCCGGATTCGAGTCCAGCCGGGCTCAAATTCTCGTTGTCGTCATTGTCTTATACAGCTGGTGGTTGTTCGTAATCGCAGTTGCGAATACATTCACGTGTTTCATAACGGCTGTAGTCGTGGCAGGCCCTGTTCCTTCAGACATACATCCATTTCCGAAGGAACATTGCATCGTTTTCTCAACAACATAGGCCCTGCAATATCTTCTACTTTATTAAGCCCCTCGATCTGTTAATAACACATGGAGAACATGTACATACACGTCAGTCCCTGGAGGTGGGCTTAGGCCCAAAATTAGTTTTGAATAAATAAGAATTTCCATCAACACAGTTGTGACCTGTTGGTATTTTACTCATTGTTATTAGTGTTCGATTTTCTAAGTAGTGATCTTTTGTAAAGTGTATAAGAACTGATTCAATTTAAGTTTCTATGTGGGAAGCATGTTAAGTTCTATTTCCCCTAAAATGACGGAACAAAAAGGAAACTGGTGGGTAGTCAATACAAAACACTCGATGTGGAACAGAGACGTAATGGCAAGAAGTAGCAAAATGAGAACGATTGTGTGTCTCACTACAGACGAGAAGAAGGATCAAAGGCGATATAAATTCTGATACGCCGAGGTGTACTGAAAGCAAACAAAAGCTCAGACAGCGGCGACAGCGCAGCGTCTAATTAGACAGGAGAGAAATCCTGTCAACTTCGATGCCTTCTCCTGCAGCCTCTCTGAGCTCCAAGTACAGGGTTATTACAAATGATTGAAGCGATTTCACAGCTCTACAATAACTTTATTATTTGAAATATTTTCAAAATGCTTTGCACACACATACAAAAACTCAAAAAGTTTTTTTAGGCATTCACAAATGTTCGATATATGCCCCTTTACTGATTCGGCAGACATCAAGCCGATAATCAAGTTCCTCCCACACTCGGCGCAGCATGTCCCCATTAATGAGTTCGAAAGCATGTTAAGCTCTGTTTCCCCTAAAATGACAGAACAAAAAGGAAACTGATGGGTAGTCAATACAAAACACTCGATGTGGAACAGAGACGTAATGGCAAGAAGTAGCAAAATGAGAACGATTGTGTGTCTCACTACAGACGAGAAGAAGGATCAAAGGCGATATAAATTCTGATACGCCGAGGTGTACTGAAAGCAAACAAAAGCTCAGACAGCGGCGACAGCGCAGCGTCTAATTAGACAGGAGAGAAATCCTGTCAACTTCGATGCCTTCTCCTGCAGCCTCTCTGAGCTCCAAGTACAGGGTTATTACAAATGATTGAAGCGATTTCACAGCTCTACAATAACTTTATTATTTGAAATATTTTCAAAATGCTTTGCACACACATACAAAAACTCAAAAAGTTTTTTTAGGCATTCACAAATGTTCGATATATGCCCCTTTACTGATTCGGCAGACATCAAGCCGATAATCAAGTTCCTCCCACACTCGGCGCAGCATGTCCCCATTAATGAGTTCGAAAGCATGTTAAGCTCTGTTTCCCCTAAAATGACAGAACAAAAAGGAAACTGATGGGTAGTCAATACAAAACACTCGATGTGGAACAGAGACGTAATGGCAAGAAGTAGCAAAATGAGAACGATTGTGTGTCTGACTACAGACGAGAAGAAGGATCAAAGGCGATATAAATTCTGATACGCCAAGGTGTACTGAAAGCAAACAAAAGCTCAGACAGCGGCGACAGCGCAGCGTCTAATTAGACAGGAGAGAAATCCTGTCAATTTCGATGCCTTCTCCTGCAGCCTCTCTGAGCTCCAAGTACAGGGTTATTACAAATGATTGAAGCGATTTCACAGCTCTACAATAACTTTATTATTTGAAATATTTTCAAAATGCTTTGCACACACATACAAAAACTCAAAAAGTTTTTTTAGGCATTCACAAATGTTCGATATATGCCCCTTTACTGATTCGGCAGACATCAAGCCGATAATCAAGTTCCTCCCACACTCGGCGCAGCATGTCCCCATTAATGAGTTCGAAAGCATCGCTGATGCGAGCTCGCAGTTCTGGCACGTTTCCTGGTAGAGGAGGTTTAAACACTGAATCTTTCACATAACCCCACAGAAATAAATCGCATGGGGTTAAGTAGGGAGAGCGTGGAGGCCATGACATGAATTGCTGATCATGATCTCCACCACGACAGATCCATCGGTTTTCCAATCTCCTGTTTAGGAAATGCCGAATATCATGATGGAAGTGCGGTGGAGCACCATCCTGTTGAAAGATGAAGTCGGCGCTGTCGGTCTCCAGTTGTGGCATGAGCCAATTTTCCGCGGGCTACGCGTGAAACTTACCCGCACGCGTTCAACCGTTTCTTCGCTCACTGCAGGCCGACCCGTTGATTTCCCCTTACAGAGGCATCCAGAAGCTTTAAACTGCACGTACCATCGCCGAATGGAGTTAGCAGTTGGTGGATCTTTGTTGAAGTGTCATTGCACTGTTATGACTGACTGCTGTGAGTGCATTTCAAGCACGACATACGCCTTCTTGGCTCCTGTCGCCATTTTGTCTCACTGCGCTCTCGAGTGCTCTGACGGCAGAAACCTGAAGTGCGGCTTCAGACGAACAAAACTTTATGAGTTTTTCTACGTATCTGTAGTGTATCGTGACCATATGTCAATGAATGGAGCTACAGTGAATTTATGAAATCGCTTCAATCATTTGTAATAGCCCTGTATATTCATTATCAGCCACGCTAGACAGAGGACCAATAAGCTTACCTAACTTTCTGACTATTGTTCTATTTCACTAGTGAATAGGTTGATACAATAGGAGCGCATTAAATGACTTTAATCAAGCTGCACTGTTATCAAACTTAATTCGAAAACATCTGAAGAGGTCAGTAATTTCCATAGGGACGTATTACTGTTGTCGCCTCGAAATGCGGAAACTATTCTATTGCAGCTTCTCAAGATTCTGAAAAAGAAGTACACTACTGGCCATTACAATTGCTACACCAAGAAGAAATGCAGATGATAAACGGGTATTCATTGGACAAATGTATTTTACTAGAACTGACATCTGATTACATTTCCACGCAATTTGGGTGCATAGATCCTGAGAAATCAGTACCCAGAACAACCACCTCTGGCCATAATAACGGCCTTGATACGCCTGGGCATTGAGTCAAACAGAGCTTGGATAGCGTGTACAGGTACAGCTGCCCATGCAGCTTCAACACAATACCACAGTTCATCAAGAGTAGTGACTGGCGTATTGTGACGATACAGTTGATCGGCCACCATTGACCAGACGTTTTCAGTTGGTGAGAGATCTGGAGAATGTGCTGGCCAGGGCAGCAGTCGAACATTTTCCGTCTCCAGAAAGGCCCGTACAGAACCTGCAGCATGCGGTAGTGCATTATCCTGCTGAAATGTAGGGTTTCGGAGGGATCGAATGAATGGTAGAGCCACTGGTCGTAAGACATCTGAAATGTAACGTTCACTGTTCAAAGTGCCGTCAATGCGAACAAGAGGTGACCGAGACGTGTAACCAATGGCACCCCGTACCATCACGCCAGGTGATACGCCAGCATGGCGATGACGAATACACGCTTCCAATGTGCGTTCACCACAATGTCACCAAACACGGATGCGGCCATCATGATGCTGTAAACAGAACCTGGATTCATCCGGAAAAATTACGTTTTGCCATTCGTGCACCCAGGTTCTTCGTTGAGTACACCATCGGAGGCGCTCCTGTCTGTAATGCAGCGTCAAGGGTAACCGCAGCCATGGTCTCCGAGCTGATAGTCCATGCTGCTGCAAACGTCGTCGAACTGTTCGTGCAGATGGTTGTTGTCTTTCAAACGTCCCAATCTGTTGACTCAGGTATCGAGACGTGGCTGCACGATCCGTTTCAGCCATGCGGATAAGATGCCTGTCATCTCGACTGCTAGTGATCCGAGGCCGTTGGGATCCAGCACGGCGTTCCGTATTGCCCTCCTGAACCCACCGATTCCATATTCTGCTAACAGTCTTTGGATCTCGACCAACGCTAGCAGCCATGTCGCGATACGATAAACCGCAATCGCGATGGGCTACAATCCGACCTTTATCAAAGTCGGAAACGTGACGGTACGCATTTCTCCTCCTTACACGAGGCATCACAACAACGTTTCACCAGGCAACGCCGGTCAACTGCTGTTTGTGTATGAGAAATCGGTTGGAAACATTCCTGATGTCAGCATGTTCTAGGTGTCGTCACCGGCGCCAACCTTGTGTGAATGCTCTTAAAAGCTAATCATTTGCATATCACAGCATCTTCTTCCTGTCGGTTAAATTTCGCATCTGTAGCACGCCATCTTAGTGGTGTAGTAATTTTAATGGCCAGTAGTGTATAAATGAGAATGACTGTTGAAAGATACAAGAATACTTTAATTCTAGCTTGTTTGCTGACTTGAGCGAAAGTTTCTTCGACACTTACATATATTCAGACAAATTGAAGTTTTCTTGCTTTCATAACTGCTGCCTGTTTCATAACTGTTGCCTGTTTAGTACCTAAACTAAGATCTCGTATTCTATTGAAATAATAGCCAAATTTGTAAGTCTCTGTTGATGCATTGCTGATCTTAGATAATTTTTTATAATTTTTAATTTCGAAAATGATCTTTCATCGGATGCAACTGTGACTGGCAGAGTCAGAAATATTCTTAGCTCTATTGCTGTGCTGGGAAACGTTGATATTAAAACATTTTTGAAAAGATACTGAAGAATGTTATACGGACCACAAGACTGATTTTCTAGGAATTGAAACCTTAAAATCAGTACCGTCAATGTCGGGTTCATTTCTGGAATCAGTTTCATTTCATAAGCAAATATTTACAACGATTCATCAGTTCTTCTTTAGGGTAACTAGATAATGTACTACTGAAAAAAAAAAAAACCAAAAACGTCGTCTAAACTTTTTAACTCTTCAGATCTGTTTGTTAAGGAAATTAATGTCTGGTCTAGTATTCGGAAAAATCTCTACTCTGAAATTCGTTTTGCGTTCTAACAAAACTTCGTCGCGATGTTCATATTGAAACTGAGCCGGTTTTCTTCTTGGGCGAAGTATATTTACTGGAGGGAAACTTGCTTCAGCATTTAGTTTGTTTGGACATTGGTAGCTTCCTTTAAAGATATTTTAAAGTTTTCATCTGTGCCATATTGTGTGAATTCGTCAATCAAGTTCTTTAACAAACTGATGCATATCTGAGTATTAATCGTCGGGTTTTACATAATTGTACTTGAAGAATTAATTTCGCTCAAAACATCGTACCAAATTACAACAGAACAAATGAATTTATAATTTTGAATTTTTAAAGGAAGTGACTTTGCATTGAGACTGGTGGTGCAATCCAATCTAGAAGAGGCTTCTGATGTTTCCAACAGAGCATCAAATACGTTTTCTGTGTAGAACCGTAAGGGCTTGGTGCTTCAATTCTGCTACACAATCTCGTAGCACTTAAAGCTTTTAGCTTTAGCTCTGGTAAATGGTTGCAAATGATTGACCACCTAACTGTCGATGCTGAAAAGAAGACGTAAATTTCTTGAATAGCGTCGAAGAAATTTATGGTCTTGTGAGAAATTTTGCTGTATCACTTACCACTAAGTTCAAGATATGAGCTGAGCATGGAACGTAAAATGCACGCTTATTGATATCCAAAATTGTTTTCTGCAGTCCGTTGTGTTTTCCACGCATGTTAGAGCCATTATCATAACTCTGTCCACGCAAGTTTTGAATGTCCAGCTTCAATTAAGAAAATAAATTCAATACGAAATTTAACAAATCCTCGCCAGTTCAACCGCTAATCGGGCAGAAACCAGTGAAATGTTCACGTACCTCTACCTTCTTGTCTGTGTGGTTTAGACAAACATGCCTAAATATTACTGTTATTTGTTCTGTATGGCTTGCATCTGATGTGCAGCCTAATATGATGGAAACATATTTAGAATCTCTTACTTTCTTCCAAATATGTTTTTTTATCATTGTGCCGAGTAAATCAATAATTTAATTTTGAATGTGATCTAAATAGTGGATCATACTCATCCGACTTGGGTCAGATTTTGATTCAGTTCTGCGAACATGTTCCCGCATAACTGAATCAAAAGACGCCACCGTCTCTACTGCTTTTAAAAAATTTCCATTATCACGTTCACATATCTTTTTGAAAGAACCGCGAAAAGTCAGACTTTGTCGCGACAAGAATTTAACAACAGTAATAACTCTTTCTAGTGCATCACACCAGTACTTTTTCCTTTCTCTAATAGTCTCAGTTGCATCTGATTTACAGTGTTCTTTGTCTGTGACATATTATTCAATCGTACCAATGACTTCACATTTTCATTGTGGGAATCACGTGTTTCGTGTCTTCTCAAAGTCAATAATAAATGCTGCCAATCAGAGAATTCATTCGTATCAGACAGACTATTTACACTTTTACCAAACCTTTCACAACAGAAACGATACACTGATAAAGAGTAAAGAAGCCAGTCTCTTTTAACTTTTTCGCCGTTAGGAAGATTTCTATAGTACTAAGTGTCAGCAGACTTTCTTCCCTCGTCGTTAATTGGATAAGTATTATTATGTACTTAAACAGGATCACGTTTAATTAAAATGTTAACAAGATTACTATTCATATTAAGAGGCCCTGGGGGTTCGCTAAATGTCAAACTCTCACAGACTGCTGCTGTACTGGTTGAAGATTCCTCAGCAGCAACATCACAAGTGTCAATGTTTCGTTGAGAACACCAGAAGGAGTAGGAGCGCAACATGTCTAGTCTTCACTTGCTTCCGCAGTTTCAGACCCAGACGTCGAGCATTTGGCAGAAGCAAGAGTTTCTTGACCGACGATTACAGATTTGGTCAAAAATTTCGTAATAGAACCTGCCAGTTTTTCTTTTTGCCTTTCCTTCTCTCGTTTCTGATTACGAAACTGAGACCCAGAAGGTTATTTTTTTTCTTTTCTGTGGTCCCTGAAACAATTTTTGGGTGAAACTAATTAAATTGTTTGTTGCTACTTGGTTGAACAAATTTACAAACAAATGAAATGCTCACTCTTCTGTTGTATAGTATTTTATTTGGTGTTACTGTAGGCGTTTTAGAGCGTATATATATTTCCTTCCACTTCTAACACTCTCGTTGTTTTCCCGGCGTGTCAGTGACTGTTGAATTCACAGCATGGTCGATAACGCTACGCAGTGTCTCTTAATTTTTACGAAGAGTTTATTAATTTATGTTAACAATTGGCAGTAAAGCCAGTAAGGAGGAGTGAATGAATCTAAATACTAAAACAGTCTTACATATGTTAATGTAATACGAAATGTACTTACTGTACTGAAACTTCCTGGCAGATTAAAACTGTGTGCCGGACCGAGACTCAAACTCGGGACCTTTGCCTTTCGCGGGCAAGTGCTCTACCAACTGAGCTACCCAAGCACGACTCACGCCTCGTCCTCACAGCTTTACTTCTGCCAGTACCTCGTCTCCTACCTTCCAAACTTTACAGAATCTCCTTTGTTCCAGGAGTGCTAGTTCTGCAAGTTTCGCAGGAGAGCTTCTGTACAGTTTGGAAGGTAGGAGACGAGGTATTGGCAGAAGTAAAGCTGTGAGGACGGGGCGTGAGTCGTGCTTGGGCAGCTCAGTTGGTAGAGCACTTGCCAGCAAAAGGCAAAGGTCCCGAGTTCGAGTCTCGGTCCGGCACACAGTTTTAATCTGCCAGGAAGTTTCATATCAGCGCACACTCCGCTGCAGGGTGAAAATCTCATTCTACTTACTGTACTGTTTCAACATTAGTAAATAGTACAGCTAATTAATTGGAAAAACGAAGATTCGCTTTTGGCTGACGTTGCCTCCATATACGGTTGGGTTTAACAATGAAAATATCGGTGATGTACTGGAGATGATAAGTAACCAGGGAAAAAGCGTGACATGATGTTTCTCTGTTGTTAATTGTCTGTCACGGAAGTCACCGCTCCTTTGACTGCGCTGCTACATTATGAGGTTACAGTCAGTCGCGGCTGGTGATCATGTGTTACTGTGCTATAGCACACTGTAAATATCTACGAAAATTATGGCATTTATCTTCGAATGAAAGCCACAAATCGCTGTAAAATTATGTAATTTCTCCCCGATTGGGGGCCGGAAATCGCACTAAAATTATGTCAATTCTATTCCAACGCGTGTTGGTATGTAAATAAAACGGAGAAGAACTTGTTTTAGATACTCATTCTGATATTAATGACGTAGGCCAATGACATCAAAAACTAGTTTGTGTCAGATAGTGTAATGTGAGAAAGTAGCAAGTCATGTATCAATGACACAACGAATGAAATTTGCAAAACATTTGTAGCTGTATGGGGCGGGGGCATTGAATTGATCCTACAGGGCGGCAAAATTCGTCAAGACAACTGAGCTTATGTACTAACCTTTTTATGATAGATTAGAAATCAGAAAGTTAGAAATCATGATTACATTACTGGCAGAATTTAATTAAGTCAGTTTACCACAAGAATCAAATGCGTATCGGCACAAAATTGCGTCCTCCTTCCTTAAAAGGAGATAAAGTTGCCTACATTATTTTGAGAATTAACTATGAAACTATTGTTTAAAAGTCCTTCGCTCGTACAGTTACTTACTGGGTATAAATGACGTTCTCCAAGTGGCGTTAGTAATAAAGATATTACCACTCCGAAAAGGCAATAGGAAAGGAAATTAGAGTAAATTAGCCTAACTGATCGCTGCACAAATGTTATAAACTTCAGTGAAAATTTAACTTTTATTGTCAAAGGTAAACTGCGGCCACTTTGGGAGAACATTACGTTCGATCGAGGCTTTAAAGTTCTGTATAGACACTGCTGTCAGCAGTTAAAGTGCTAAAACAGCAACAATAAAACAGAGAATATTTAGTATTAGAAATTAATACGATTAAAATAGATAACCGTACTCACGATATTGACGCTTTTTTTTCCGCCTATATTTTATAAAACTAGATTATATTATATTAGTACTTGTTCCATAGATCATGAATACGACACTTCGTAATGATGTGGAACGTGTCAGGTTAATAAAAGGTGTCTATACAAGATATTATATTACACAAAATATTACATGACACTCAATATATATATATATATATATTGTGGGGGTTGGGAAATTACCCACTTACAATAGCCAAAAATTCATCTAATGAGTAGAAGGAGTTTCCATTAAGAAATTCTTTTAATTTCCTTTTAAATGCTGTATGGCTATCTGTCAGACTTTTGATGCTATTAGGTAAGTGACCAAAGACTTTCGTGACAGAATAATTTACCCCCTTCTGAGCCAAAGTTAGATTTAACCTTGAATAGTGAAGATCATCCTTTCTCCTAGTGTTGTAGCCATGTACACTGCTATTACTTTTGAATTCGTTCGGACTGTTAATAACAAATTTCATAAGTGAGTATATACCTATTGTGAGGCTACAGTGAAGATTTCTAGCTCTTTAAATAAGTGTCTGCAGGATGATCTTGGATGAGCTCCAGCAATTATTCTGATTACACGCTTTTGTGCAATGAACACTCTTTTACTCAATCATGAGTTACGCCAGAATATGATGCCATACGAAAGCAGAGAATGAAAATAGGCGTGGTAAGCTAATTTACTCAGATGTATATCGCCAAAATTTGCAATGACCCTAATAGCATAAGTAGCTGAACTCAAACGTTTCAGCAGATACTCAGTGGTTTTTTTTTCTTTTTTTTCCAGTTCAAGCCCTCATCAATGCATACACCTAGAAATTTTGAGTATTCTACCTTAGCTACCGATTTCTGACCGAAGTCTACATTTATTAATGGGGTCATTCCATTTACTGTGTGGA
This sequence comes from Schistocerca cancellata, assembly GCF_023864275.1. NCBI lineage: Eukaryota > Metazoa > Arthropoda > Insecta > Orthoptera > Acrididae > Schistocerca > Schistocerca cancellata. The sequence continues at coordinate 43,602,857 of NC_064634.1, forward strand.
ACTGTTTATACTGTGTTTTGTCAAAGTTTAATGTGAGTCCATTTGCAGAGAACCACTTAATGATTTTCTGAAAAACATCATTTACAATTTCACCAGTTAATTCTTTTAGCATTGTTAGACTGCTTATTTCTGCAATTTCAATATTAATACGATTTTAATGTGTTTAGAAAATGTCTTAAACTTGCTCTAGCAAAGTAGGGAATATTATAGAGTGTTTGATAATGCTGTTAAACTATTTCATATTATAAACTATGTTTTGCATTGTTGTAACCAATAATACATTGTAGGAAGAGTGTAAATACTCGGCCTCGAGTACTGTTAGGGCAGATGAGTGTTGGAACCACTAGAGAACATATCTGTGCGTACAGTTGAGATAAGTTATTAATGCACGGTTCACGTTTGGATTTACAATAGAGCAACTGGTGGGTTGGACATTCTCTAAAACAGCATATTAGAACAGTGCAGAGACGGATTACTTCGGAGTGTTAAACAGTTTGATTTAATATCGCAAAAGGCAGAATGATATGTGACTTTATATTCGTACTTTGTTGAGTATTAGTGTTGAACAATGCAGCGGACCTCACGCACGCATTTCTATCAAATTACTGCACCTGGACTATTTAATATCGCCAGTGTAGTATGTGCTACAATCGGTTAGCTGTAGTAGTAGTAACAACGAGGCTTATTACACCGAAGAGTGATCATGAGCTCATAAGATTCAGGTTTTGAAGTGAATAAATCTACGTACTTACACCCAGTTGTGGCCTACATCATTCTAGTGAAATCCATTAGGGTATCCTGCATTCACTGAACAAGCATATTTTAGCTCATGTGTGCAGTCTTCAAGGTACATCGAAGGCAAGATATTCACAGGTATTTAAACCATTTTTAACTACTCACTAACCGGTGGGACATTACAAACTGTCGAACATTATCGTTTTGGTGATCCAGGCGCACATACTAGATGCATCTGAGGTTGGGGCTCTTAGCCCCGAAATCGATCATGATACTATAAAAAAACTGAAGATAATTTTTTCAGTCAAAGGCAAATTTATTCCTAATCTCAGCTATTGAAAGAGTTTAGAGGTCCAGTATTTGCGACAGACTGCAGAACGATTCTAATGTCGTCAACATACATCTCATGTAAGAACCACGAAGAGAAGATAAGAAAAATGTGGACTCATACAGAAGCACGTAGCTAATCGCTCGGTTTGCGACTGGAACAGGGAATGGAATGAACCCGTTGGGACTCATCTGGGATGTTATCTCGCGCCAGCTCCTTGCTCACAGACCACCAGCCTGTAATTTACGAAAAATTCGTGACCTGTATCTCATTCCAGAGAGCAGTGCAATAATCGAATATACACTCCTGGAAATGGAAAAAAGAACACATTGACACCGGTGTGTCATACCCACCATACTTGCTCCGGACACTGCGAGAGGGCTGTACAAGCAATGATCACACGCACGGCACAGCGGACACACCAGGAACCGCGGTGTTGGCCGTCGAATGGCGCTAGCTGCGCAGCATTTGTGCACCGCCGCCGTCAGTGTCAGCCAGTTTGCCGTGGCATACGGAGCTCCATCGCAGCCTTTAACACTGGTAGCATGCCGCGACAGCGTGGACGTGAACCGTATGTGCAGTTGACGGACTTTGAGCGAGGGCGTATATTGGGGATGCGGGAGGCCGGGTGGACGTACCGCCGAATTGCTCAACACGTGGGGCGTGAGGTCTCCACAGTACATCGATGTTGTCGCCAGTGGTCGGCGGAAGGTGCACGTGCCCGTCGACCTGGGACCGGACCGCAGCGACGCACGGATGCACGCCAAGACCGTAGGATCCTACGCAGTGCCGTAGGGGACCGCACCGCTACTTCCCAGCAAATTAGGGACACTGTTGCTCCTGGGGTATCGGCGAGGACCATTCGCAACCGTCTCCATGAAGCTGGGCTACGGTCCCGCACACCGTTAGGCCGTCTTCCGCTCACGCCCCAACATCGTGCAGCCCGTCTCCAGTGGTGTCGCGACAGGTGTGAATGGAGGGACGAATGGAGACGTGTCGTCTTCAGCGATGAGAGTCTCTTCTGCCTTGGTGCCAATGATGGTCGTATGCGTGTTTGGCGCCGTGCAGGTGAGCGCCACAATCAGGACTGCATACGACCGAGGCACACAGGGCCAACACCCGGCATCATGGTGTGGGGAGCGATCTCCTACACTGGCCGTACACCACTGGTGATCGTCGAGGGGACACTGAATAGTGCACGGTACATCCAAACCGTCATCGAACCCATCGTTCTACCATTCCTAGACCGGCAAGGGAACTTGCTGTTCCAACAGGACAATGCACGTCCGCATGTATCCCGTGCCACCCAACGTGCTCTAGAAGGTGTAAGTCAACTACCCTGGCCAGCAAGATCTCCGGATCTGTCCCCCATTGAGCATGTTTGGGACTGGATGAAGCGTCGTCTCACGCGGTCTGCACGTCCAGCACGAACGCTGGTCCAACTGAGGCGCCAGGTGGAAATGGCATGGCAAGCCGTTCCACAGGACTACATCCAGCATCTCTACGATCGTCTCGATGGGAGAATAGCAGCCTGCATTGCTGCGAAAGGTGGATATACACTGTACTAGTGCCGACATTGTGCATGCTCTGTTGCCTGTGTCTATGTGCCTGTGGTTCTGTCAGTGTGATCATGTGATGTATCTGACCCCAGGAATGTGTCAATAAAGTTTCCCCTTCCTGGGACAATGAATTCACGGTGTTCTTATTTCAATTTCCAGGAGTGTATTTGTTATCTGTTTTCAGTTACTCGTTCAAATCTTTCGTTGCTGCCATCCACACATCAGACTCGTTCCAAAGTTGGTTCCACCCTGGTCCAGGCTGACAGCTACCTCCATGCAGCAGGGCTGCTCAATTGCTCCTGGAGTACCGGCTGTCCTTCCTGTTTTATTTTCGGTACTGATTCGTATCTATCAAATGAATATCCCACTAGACTAATTTGGGATCGCTATGTCTAATGGGCACGTGAAATTCCGCATTAAAAATAGTTTTGTTTGTTACGGCAAAAAAACTGACGGTTTCCGTCGGTACTGGGCGCCACATGTCGCATGGCGTTCAAAAAAATGTTCAAATGTGTGTGAAATCTTATGGGACTCAACTGCTAAGGTCATCAGTCCCTAAGCTTACACACTACTTAACCTAAATCGTCCTAAGGACGAACACACACACCCATGCCCGAGGGAGGACTCGAACCTCCGCCGGGACCAGCCAGACAGTCCATGACTGCAGCGCCTTAGACTCGCACGGCGTGATGAGCAGCAATTGTTTGGTGTGATTCCAGACAGCCACTGTAAAACGAAATTGGAAATATCTGCCGCAACATAAGAGAAAATGCGCCTGATGACTCTTAAGGGGGACACCAGATGTACAGGATGTGACAGATACAAGTGCAGATATTTTTGTATGTGGTACCTTAATATGTACACACATGCATCGAACAGTCTTCCCACAAACACGCTAAAAACTTAATGCCCTATTGTTTTCTGCACCATCGTAACTGCACTATTAACGAGAACACGGCAAGTGCCATAACCCAATTTCCCAGACACTTCCTTCAGTGGGAGAGGGGTCAAAATAAGCGGACACGTGTCTCATCCATAGATACTCAACTGTTTTTGAAAAAGCGACGGTCAGAGTTTTCGGGGTATTTTCCAGGTACTATATGTGTCTTCTTCCGCGCGATATCCTGAGTCGAAATGGTGTTACAGTGTTTAGCGTCGTGGCTTTTTTCTAAATTTGCGCCTCGTGTTCGAAATCAGATTATTACCTTTGTTTTTTTTTTCTCCTTTATATAACCATATTCGTGGGAGATTACAACACGAAAGTTTTCCAGTGTATATTGATATAACATTGTCTTTATTCGCCAGATTGTATATCTGGTGAATCAATTTTTAAAAAAATTTTAAATGAACGGGAAAATTACAAGGTGTAAGACTTTGCTTCCGCCGTTTGCCGATAGGTGACGACAACGGTACGTAGCGGTCGAAAGAAACATAACACAGACGTCAGGCAGTTAGCTTGGACCTCGGTCAGCACAACCTCATTCAAACATTAGTCGATTTGTGTCTGCATAATTAAGTTTTTCTAAATTGAAAATGTCAGTTTACGAGCCTAATTCTCATCATTTGCGGGAGGTGTTACTGTTTTGTTTCAGTGACCAGTTGCTTCAGAGGCAAAAACGGAAGGGACTTCTGCATCGCATTGTGACCGCGGACGAAAAATGGGTTCATTACGATAACCCTAAACCCAAAAAATCGTGGGGATACCCCGGCCATGCTGCCATGTCGACGACCAAACAGAATATTCACGACTCGAAGATCATGCTCTGCATTTGGTGGGACCAGCTCGGCGTCGTGTACTATGAGGTGTTAAAACCAAATGAAACAATCAGAGGTGTTCTTTATCGAACGCAATTAATGCGTTTGAGCAGAGCATTAAAAGACAAACGGCCGCAATACAGCGAGAGTCACGATAAAGTGATTTTGCACCACGTTTCAAAAGAGGTCCAAACGTACTTGGAAACGTTAAAACAGGAAGTCCCACCCCACCCGCCGTATTCTCCAGACATTGCTCCCTCTGACCTGTTTAGATCAATGGCGCATGGCCTGGCTGACCAACACTTCCGATCTCATGAAGAAGTCACAAATTGGATCGATTCGTGGATCGCTTCAAAAGATGAAAAATTTTTTTGACGCCGGATTCGTACACTGCCAGAAAGATGGGAGAAAGTAGTGGCCGGCGATGAAAAATACTTTGAATGATACATGTGTAACCAATTTGTTTCATTAAAGCCTCAAATGTTGCGGAAAAAGACGGTGAAAACAAAGCTGTACACCCTGTACTTTAAATTGCTTTCGGTGAAATTCCTGATGTGCATTTTGATTCATAACCAACTGCAAGTACCAATTTACGGAAAAGTGATACGTTATGCTCGACTTGTCACGAAATGACTGCCAAAGTGCAAAATCTTCACCAGTGTTAACGAGGTTTTTTTCCCCAGTGAGATTAATACGAAGAAATGTCATTGTGACAAACCTGTCTTTGCACGATTCTCGTTGTGTTCGGAACATCTGTGTTTCGAATGTTTCTACGATCGGTACAATCCAAGTAAGTGCACCAAATCGTCCTGAAGAATAAACATATGAACAGAATACAAGAATCAATACAAGAATTGATGTGAGAATGAAGTATCAGAACAGGATAAAGATTGTAATTCCTTAATACACAACACACACGTACATTACGTAATAGATGTGTGATACTGTGAAATCCAGTTGTAATTTTAAAATTCATATAACGCCCATGTATCCCCTAATTTTCTAAGAAACATTCCTGTAATAACCTTCTATGGACATGGACAGATAAATGAAAACATTTGAAACAATAATCGGGTTTCGAAAGCAGGGCGCAGAACTAAGAAGCCGTGATACTAACTACTGAGCCACCATTTCCTCTACGGATACTGAGCGATAAAAGGCACATAAAGTACTCCGAAAATACAGGGGATAGGCAAAATAATGTGAACAGTGTTAGTAATGAGACGATTGTGCTTGACGGTTAACAACGCAGGTAAGTCACTTGTCGCGCTGGTCTGTGCTTGTTCAGTACGGACTAGGCATCGGTGCAGGTTGTTTATGTGTAGTGCACACTTTGTATTTGCATTCAGAGACCGGGGTCGACGTGCAATGAAAGACGTAACAGAGTTCCATGGAGGGCAGATTGTGGGGGCCCGATTAGCTGGAGCGTCAATAACCAAGAAAGCCAACTTATTGAATGTTTCAAGAGCAACTGTTTCAACAGTCATGACAGCCTACACAAAACATGGAAAGACATCATTGTGTAAACGTAATAGTGGGCGCAAATCAAAACTTAATGACAGAGATCGTCGTACGCTAACACGAACTGCGTCGAAACAACGCAAGACTACGGGTGCTAAAGTGACTGCAGAGCTCAATACCCATCTTCGAGACCCCGTATCTATCGACGCTATCCGCCGAGAACGCCATACAGCGAATATTCATGGATGAGCTGCTATACTGAAACCATTATAACGACAATGAACGCAAAGAAGCGTAAAACACGGAGTCAGGAGCATAATTCCTGAACGACTGATCAGTGGAAACGCATCATATGGCCCGTTATTTCCAAAATCGGGCGGGTTTACGTCTGGAGAACGCCAAAAGAAGCCTACTATCCTGATTGCTTGATTCCAACGCCTAAGCACGGAGGTGGAAGTGTGGTGGTGTGGGCAGACATATCATGGTATTCTGCTGGTCCCATCATTACTCTCAAAGGCCGTGTCACAGCCAACGGTTATGTGAGCATTTTAGATGATCAGGTGCATCCGATGATTCAAATGTTGTTCGCCACCAATGATGTCGCATTTCAGGACGATAATGCACCCATTCACACTGCCAGGACAGTACAATCGTGGTATCTACATCTGCATTTATACTCCGCAAGTCACCCAACGGTGTGTGGTGGAGGGCACTTTACGTGCCACTGTCATTACCTCCCTTTCCTGTTCCAGTCGCGTAGCCGGCCGGAGTGGGCGAGCGGTTCTAGGCGGTACAGTCTGGAACCGCGCGACCGCTACGGTCGCAGGTTCGAATCCTGCCTCGGGCATGGATGTGTGTGATGTCTTTAGGTTAGTTAGGTTTAAGTAGTTCTAAGTTCTAGGGGACTGATGACCTCAGAAGTTAAGTCCTATAGTGCTCAGAGCCATTTGAGCCAGTCGCGTATGGTTCGCGGGAAGAACGACTGCCGGAAAGCCTCCGTGCGCGCTCGAATCTCTCTAATTTTACATTCGTGATCTCCTCGGGAGGTATAAGTAGGGGAAGCAATATATTCGATACCTCGTCCAGAAACGCAGCCTCTCGAAACCTGGACAGCAAGCTACACCGCGATGCACGGCGCCTCTCTTGCAGAATCTGCCACATGAGTTTGTTAAACATCTCCGTAACGCTATCACGCTTACCAAATAACCCTGTGGCGAAACGCGCCGCTCTTCTTTGGGTCTTCTCCATCTCCTCTGTCAACCCGACCTGGTACGGATCCCACACTGATGAGCAATACTCAAGTATAGGTCGAACGAGTGTTTTGTAAGCCACCTCTTTAGTTGATGGACTACATTGTCTAAGGACTCTCTCAATGAATCTCAGCCTGGCACCCGTCTTACCAAAAAATAATTTTATGTGGTCATTCCACTTCAAATCGTTCCGCACGGGTACTCGCAGATATTTTACAGAAGTAACTGCTACCAGTGTTTGTTCTGCTATCATATAATAATACAATGAAGGATCCAAGGAGCATTCGACTGAACTGCAGTTGGCCGGCACAGTCCCCGAACTTGAAAATTATCGAACTCTTGTGGGTGATACCTGAGCGCAGACTCCGGAATAGATTTCCGCCTCCCTCGTCACTACAGAGTTACGAGAGTTTCTGATCGAAGAGTGTCATAATACATTTCACTGGAGACTATAGAATATTATATGCCACTATTCCAAGAAGAAACGCACCTGTATTGATGATGATGATGATGATGATGATGATGATAATGATGATGATGATGAGGTCCGATACTCCAAGGAGCGTAGGGAACGATGCGGGAGACCCGCACCGCCGACTAAGCAAGATCCTCCTACCGTAAGGGGATGAATGATGATGATGAAGACGACACAACAACACCCAGCTATCTCGAGGCAGGGAAAATCCCTGACCCCGCCGGGAATCGAACCCGGGACCCCGTACGCGGGAAGCGAGAACGCTACCGCAAGACCAGGAGCTGCGGACCAGCTGTATTACGGGCAAATCAATATTAAATGATTCCCGAGAACGTACGAGTGTTCACATTATTTTGCTTATACCTGTACCTCGAAAACTTCGACCGTCGTTTTTCCAGAAATGGTCTAGAATCAACAGATAAGCTGAGACCGCTCATTTTGACTCCCCTTCTACTGAGGGAAGTTCCTGGGAAATCCCGTGATGGCGCTTGCCGTGTTTTCGTCTTAAGTAGATTATGCCTCACAGTATAGACTAACAGTTCTGCGTCCACGCTTCCGTACTTCAACACGTGACCTGTTGCCCAGAAGGAAAACAAGCATTAATGGCTTGCTATTGCCACATGTGCTTGGAGGCAGAGCACTACCTAACCTAAAAGCATATGACTCGTAATAGCTACAATTACTAGTCTACAAATGACACATATTGATGTAATGTTGTTCAGTATATCGTTCTCAGTCGCCACTAGAAATATCTGCACTTATACCCGTTACACCCTGTACAACTTCGATTAAACCCAACAAACTGCCCTCCGCTGTCTCCTCCTACTGTCCCATCAGCCTTACCTCGGTCTTCAGCAAGGTCCTGGAATCCATCCTTACCCAACGCATCCACCAGCATCTCCGCCAGCATCACCTCCTTCCCACTACCCAGTGTGGCTTTCGACCATCCTTCTCTGCCGATGACCTTCTCCTTCACATCACTCATCTCCTCTCCGAACAGCTCAACACCCCCTTCGATCCGCCATCTTCTTCTCCCTCGACCTTGAGCGTGCTTACGACCATATATGGCATTCCGGTCTCCTCTTCAAGCTCCAAACCTTCGCCCTTCCTATCAACTACGTCCATCTGATCGAGTCCTTTCTTTTCCAACTTCCTTTCTACGTTGCCACCCATAACACAGATTACTACACCTTCTACCCTCCGCCGGTGTGCCCCAAGGTTCTGTACTCTCCCCTCTTCTCTACCTTCTGTATGCAGCGGACATGCCGCCGCCTTCACGCCCCCCCCCCCCCAATCCACCTCCAGTACGCCAATGACACCGCCTTCCTTGCACTCGCCCCCACCCTGCAACGCTCCCAACACCTTCTCCAATCCCATCTTGGCCAGTTCACCACTTGGTACAACCAGTGGTTGCTCAAGGCCAATCCTTCTAAGACCCAGGCGATCATTGTAGGCAAAACCACCCCTTCCTGCCGTCTCTTTGATTTCTATATCACCGTTTATGGCCGTCCTATCGCCCTCTCCCCCACCCTCAAGTACCTTGGCGTCAAACTTGACCGTCGCCTCTCCTGGACCCCCCATCTCTGGACAATCCAAGCCAAGGCACGCTCCCGACTCCGTCTCCTCAAGTTCCTTTCTGGCTGCACATGGGGTCTGGAACCCTCCACCATCCTCCACACCTACAAATCCCTCATCCGCCCAATCCTCCTCTATGCCCACCCTGCCTGGATCTCCCCCCCTCCTACCTTTTACAAATCCCTTCAAATCCTAGAACGCCATGCTCCCCGCTTCGCCTATCGCACCTGTCTCCCCTCCCCCACACGGATCCTGTATGACCTTATTCTGTTCCCACACCTCCTCCTTTTCCTCAAATGGATACGGATCCTCTACACCTCCCGCAAACTGGATCCTCCTCACCCGCTTGTCACTGCCATGCTCTCCCACCCCCATCTGCTGCCGCACCTGTATTCCCACGTCCCACCTGCTCTCCCTCTCTCCACTCTCCATACCCTCGCCCGAGATGGCTTCGACCAACTCCCCCTCCCTGATGATGCCCTCATCCCCCCCATTTACCCCTCCTACCAACTTTGATACTCCCCTTCCACATCCTGTGTTTTTTCCTTAGGGCACCCTCTCTCCCTCCTCCCGTCCTCCCCCCTCCTCCCCCTGGGCTTCCCCTACCCCCCCCATAGCTACTTTCCTCCCTTTCCCATCTCCTCTGCCACTGGCATCTACTCTCCCCTCTCCCTCCTCCCCCACCTTTCCCCTTTTGGCAGGTCCCCGGACTTGCACATGTCAAGTGAACATTCGCCTGCCGGAGATCATCACCATCAGTTCTGTGTGTGTGCCGTTGTGTTAGTGCTTCAGTGTTTTCACCCCCCATGCTCCATCATTCACATGTGTCATCTCAGTCATCAGTGTTCATGTACAGTGCTGACCGTTTTTTATTTTACTACACCTGTGAATGGCACCGTGTTTTTTTACTCATGTGTCTGCTGTTTTTGTCCACCATTATGTTTTGTTTTTCTGTGTCTTCCTTGTTTCTCTTTGTACTGTCTGTGGCCGAAGAGTGGTGTAATACGAGGTGCATTCAAGTTCTAAGGCCTCCGATTTTTTTCTCCGGACTGGAAAGAGATAGAAACATGCGCATTGTTTTAAAATGAGGCCGCGTTCATTGTCAATACATCCCAGAGATGGCAGCACCATATGGCAGATGGAATTTTACCGCCAGCGGCGAGAATGAGAACTGTTTTAAATACTTAAAATGGCGACGTTTTCCTTACTTGAACAGCGTGCAATCATTCGTTTTCGGAATTTGCGTGGTGTGAAACCAATTGAAATTCATTGACAGTTGAAGGAGACATGTGGTGATGGAGTTATGGATGTGTCGAAAGTGCGTTCGTGGGTGCGACACTTTAATGAAGGCAGAACATCGTGTGACAACAAACAGAAACAACCTCGGGCCCACACAAGCCGGTCTGACGACACGATCGAGAAAGTGGAGAGAATTGTTTTGGGGGATCGCCGAATGACTGTTGAACAGATCGCCTCCAGAGTTGGCATTTCTGTGGGTTCTGAGCACTCAATCCTTCATGACGACCAGAAAATGCGAAAAGTATCATCCAAGTGGGTGCCACGAATGCTGACAGAAGACCACACGGCTGCCTGTGTGGCACGTTGCCAAGCAATGTTGACGTGCAATGACAGCACGAATGGGACTTTCTTTTCGTCGGTTGTGACAATGGATGAGATGTGGATACCATTTTTAAATCCAGAAACAAAGCGCCAGTCAGCTCAATGGTAGCACACAGATTCACCACCACCAAAAAAATTTCGGATAACTGCCAGTGCTGAAAAAATGATGGTGCTCATGTTCTGTGACAGCGAGGGCGTAATCCTTACCCACTGCATTCCAAAGGGCACTACGGTGACAGGTGCATCCTACGACAATGTTTTGAAGAACAAATTCCTTCCTGCACTGCAACAAAAACGTCCGGGAAGGGCTGCGTGTGTGCTGTTTCACCAAGACAACGCACCCACACATCGAGCTAACGTTACGCGACAGTTTCTTCGTGATATCAACTTTGAAGTGATTCCTCATGCTCCCTACTCACCTGACCTGGCTCCTCGTGACTTTTGGCTTTTTCCAACAATGAAAGACACTCTCCGTGGCCGCACACTCACCAGCTGTGCTGCTATTGCCTCGGTGATTTTCCAGTGGTCAAAACAGACTCCTAAAGAAGCCTTCGCCGCTGCCATGGAATCATGGCGTCAGCGTTGTGAAAAATGTGCACGTCTGCATGGTGATTACGTCGAGAAGTAACGCCAGTTTCATCGATTTCGGGTGAGTAGTTAATTAGAAAAGAAATCGGAATCCTTAGAACTTGAATGCACCTCGTATTGCCGCTGCCGGCCCACCTATTGTTTAAGGTGTTAAAATAACAATAAAGGAAAAAAATACAAATTAGAGGCCAGCAAACTGGGCGTTTTGCTCGCCTGTATTCCGCGTCTCGCGCCACGCTCTGGCGTGGTTTGTCCAAGTGCGAATGCTCGGAGAGGCCAGCTTCTGGCTGGAGACCACAGCGCAGAGTCCGCCCGGTCTGGGCGCGTTCGCCGCACTGCTGTTGCGACCGTTGTAGTGGCAGCCCTGTGTGTCTGCAGGCTGGCGCCGCTACTGACATTCCCGCCAGCTACGTTCAGACCAATTTAGTTGCGCTGTAGAGCACATTCCTGGGTAGTAGTGTCGAATCGCTACAACGCTGTGATCTATAACTTGCTTTATGCAATAACGAAAGTTTTGTAGCAGTTTGGAGTTTCACTGTGTGGTGCCTTAATGGAAAATGTTACTATTTTTTTGTCAGTTCGTTACCTGAAGTCTTTATTGTTGTTGTTGTTGTTGTTGTTGTGGTGGTCTTCAGTCCTGAGACTGGTTTGATGCAGCTCTCCATGCTACTCTATCCTGTGCAAGCTTCTTCATCTCCCAGTACCTACTGCAGCCTACATCCTTCTGAATCTGCTTAGTGTATTCATCTCTTGGTCTCCCTCTACGATTTTTACCCTCCACTCTGCCCTCCAGTACTAAATTAGTGATCCCTTGATGCCTCAGAACATGTCCTACCAACCGATCCCTTCTTCTAGCCAAGTTCTGCCACAAACTCCTCATCTCCCCAATTCTATTCAATACCTCCTCATTACTTATGTGATCTACCCATCTAATCTTCAGCATTCTTCTGTAGCACCACATTTCGAAAGCTTCTATTCTCTTCTTGTTTAAACTACTTATCGTCCATGTTTCACTTCCATACATGGCTACACTCCATACAAATACTTTCAGAAACGACTTCCTGACACTCAAATCAATACTCGATGTTAACAAATTTCTCTTCTTCAGAAACGCTTTACTTGCCATTGCCAGTCTACATTTTACATCCTCTCTACTTCGACCATCATCAGTTATTTTCCTCCCCAAATAACAAAACTCTACTACTTTAAGTGTCTAATTTCCTAATCTAATTCCCGCAGCGTCACCCGACTTAATTCGACTACATTCCATTATCCTCGTTTTGCTTTTGTTGATGTTCATCTTATATCCTCCTTTCAAGACACTGTTCATTCCGTTCAACTGCTCTTCCAAGTCCTTTGCTGTCTGACAGAATTACAATGTCATCGGCAAACCTCAAAGTTTTTATTTCTTCTCCATGGATTTTAATACCTACTCCGAACTTTTCCTTTGTTTCCTTTACTGCTTGCTCAATATACAGATTGAATAGCATCGAGGAGAGGCTACAACCCTGTCTTACTCCCTTCCCAACCACTGCTTCCCTTTCGTACCCCTCGACTCTTATAACTGCCATCTGGTTTCTGTGCAAATTGTAAATAGCCTTTCGCTCCCTGTATTTTACCTCTGCCACCTTCAGAATTTCAAAGAGAGTATTCCAGTCAACATTGTCAAATGCTTTCTCTAAGTCTTCAAAATGCTAGAAACGTAGGTTTGCCTTTCCTTAATCTTTCTTCTAAGATAAGTCGTAGGGTCAGTATTGCCTCACGTGTTCCAAATTTGTACGGAATCCAAACTGATCTTCCCCGAGGTCGGCTTCTACCAGTTTTTCCATTCGTCTGTAAAGAATTCGCGTTAGTATTTTGCAGCTGTGACTTATTAAACTGATAGTTCGGTAATTTTCACATCTGTCAACACCTGCTTTCTTTGGGATTGGAATTATTATATTCTTCTTGAAGTCTGAGGGAATTTCGCCTGTCTCATACATCTTGCTCACGAGATGGTAGAGTTTTGTCAGGACTGGCTCTCCCAAGGCTGTCAGTAGTTCTAATGGAATGTTGTCTAATCCTGGAGCTTTGTTTCGACACAGGTCTTTCAGTCTTTATTGTTATGGACACAAAATGTTTTTACAAGAGGTGTACGTTATAAATGTTTAAAGGTCGTACACTCTTTAAGATCAGAAGGAAATAAAATGTCGTGTGGCTAGGGCCTCCCGTCGAGTAGACCGAAAGTTTAATACTTCGTCTATAACGTGACAGTAATTGCGTGGATTCTTCAGAATAAAATTTTCATTCTGCAGCGGACAACGCGCCGATATGAAACTTCCTGGCAGATTAAAACTGTGTGCTGGACCGGTAGGAGAAGGTAGGAGACGAGGTACTGGCGGAAGTAAAGCTGTCAGGACGGGCTGAAGTCGTGCTTGGGTAGCTCAGGCGGTAGAGCACTTGCGTGCGAAAGGCAAAAGTCTCGAGTTCGAGTCTCGTGTGGGTTATTGTTAGTACCCTTCATTCATTGCACGTAGGCCACAGAAATAATATCTCTCCACTTTTGTACTCAGTACTTTATATACATTCAAAGTAATTGGAGCTCAAGTCTTTAAAAGTATTCCAGTACCAGTGAAAATTTAGTCTGTCTGTGCAAGAAAAGCAGTCTTGCGAAGTTAAGCGTCTGTATCTACGTGCGCATAAGGTATGAAGTAGACATCACAAAAACACAGTGCAAAATATCCTCCATAAATCAGTTATGTTTTAAGGTTCAATATCTTTCACTTTTACACCAGCATAATCTGAGAAATTTACGTTAAACCTTGAGCCAACCCGTTATCGATTCTGGACTTTTCACTTATATCAGTTCTATATTTTTTGTAGTAAAATATTTATGATAGTCAGATCTCAGAACTCTTCTGGAATAATAATACAACTCTCTGTGCGCTTTAGGTGGCTCTATTTCATAAACAATTACAGAACATTAAAATTTCCGCGTAATGGCGGAGACCAGCAATATTACGTTCGTCTCCGCAGCAGCGTGTGCTAAAGAATGCGGCAAATTGGAATTACATTCCTATAAAACAAAATAAGTAATCACATATACTGCGACGTCTCTATTTCAGACTAAATCAAATTTAACAGAATGACAGACGTGAGTACAGTAATTCGCTACTACTCACATCTAGTACATCAGATCAATAGCAAGCGAACGAAACGACCAGACAATAGCGAGAGAGAGGGAACCGAATAGAACACCCAGCGATAATTTTATCACACGATGATATATATTACATTACAGCACCCAGCGATTACACGTTGGATCCTATACACATTCTTGTCATAATCTTTAGCAATCATAAACGAAATATTTACTAAATGTACATAATTGCAGATTTCATCTCTGCTTTTAGTATCAGAACAAAATTTCACTTTTAAGAAAAATCCATAAACTCATAATTACTTCAATACGTGATTTACATCTGTTGACAGTAGTCGTTAATCTCATTTATCTATTCTTTTTGCTCAGGATTGTCATCTTTGAACGTTTCTCTCGTCATCACAGGATTGCGTAATAATCAGTGTTTTTATTTTCCGTGACGTACTGGGAAAAGTTTTCATAGCAGTTATATCGCAGACCTTACTCTTGTGATATAAATTTCAGAGAGAACCGTTCAAACGATAATATGATAGTTGTACTGTACTGCCAAAATATCGGTTACACTGAAACCGACGTTTTGTACTTTTGTGCAGTTTTCGTTTTCTGGACACGCAGCGTGTAATAAACAAGGAAACTGTGTCTACAGTAATTTAAAAGTACCTCTATATATTCGGGTCCTGTATTACAGTGACTTTTCACTTTGTACGTCCATAACAAAACGAACTGAATTGTTGGGAGCTTCTCGCGTTCCAGAATTTCTACTGCACCTTTTTATGGTTCTAAAACTTCCCGAACTCTTTTGTAGTGTTGTTGTAACCATTAAGAATTCTGCAGACGCCTCTCTTCAGAAACATTTCCGTGATATAGGGTGTTTCAAAAATGACCGGTATATTTGAAACGGCAATAAAAACTAAACGAGCAGCGATAGAAATACACCGTTTGTTGCAATATGCTTGGGACAACAGTACATTTTCAGGCAGACAAACTTTCGAAATTACAGTAGTTACAATTTTCAACAACAGATGGCGCTGCGGTCTGGGAAACTCTATAGTACGATATTTTCCACATATCCACCATGCGTAGCAATAATATGGCGTAGTCTCTGAATGAAATTACCCGAAACCTTTGACAACGTGTCTGGCGGAATGGCTTCACATGCAGATGAGATGTACTGCTTCAGCTGTTCAATTGTTTCTGGATTCTGGCGGTACACCTGGTCTTTCAAGTGTCCCCACAGAAAGAAGTCACAGGGGTTCATGTCTGGCGAATAGGGAGGCCAATCCACGCCGCCTCCTGTATGTTTCGGATAGCCCAAAGCAATCACACGATCATCGAAATATTCATTCGGGAAATTAAAGACGTCGGCCGTGCGATGTGGCCGGGCACCATCTTGCATAAACCACGAGGTGTTCGCAGTGTCGTCTAAGGCAGTTTGTACCGCCACAAATTCACGAAGAATGTCCAGATAGCGTGATGCAGTAATCGTTTCGGATCTGAAAAATGGGCCAATGATTCCTTTGGAAGAAATGGCGGCCCAGACCAGTACTTTTTGAGGATGCAGGGACGATGGGACTGCAACATGGGGCTTTTCGGTTCCCAATATGCGCCAGTTCTGTTTATTGACGAAGCCGTCCAGGTAAAAATAAGCTTCGTCAGTAAACCAAATGCTGCCCACATGCATATCGCCGTCATCAATCCTGTGCACTATATCGTTAGCGAATGTCTCTCGTGCAGCAATGGTAGCGGCGCTGAGGGGTTGCCGTATTTGAATTTTGTATGGATAGAGGTTAAACTCTGGCGCATGAGACGATACGTGGACGTTGGCGTCATTTGGACCGCAGCTGCAACACGGCGAACGGAAACCCGAGGCCGCTGTCGGATCACCTGCTGCACTAGCTGCGCGTTGCCCTCTGTGGTTGCCGTACGCGGTCGCCCTACCTTTCCAGCACGTTCATCCGTCACGTTCCCAGTCCGTTGACATTTTTCAAACAGATCCTTTATTGTATCGCTTTTCGGTTTTTGGTTACATTAAACCTCCGTTGAAAACTTCGTCTTGTTGCAACAACACTGTGTTCTAGGCGGTGGAATTCCAACACCAGAAAAATCCTCTGTTCTAAGGAATAAACCATGTTGTCCACAGCACACTTGCACATTGTGAACAGCACACGCTTACAGCAGAAAGACGACGTACAGAATGGCGCACCCACAGACTGCGTTGTCTTCTATATCTTTCACATCACTTGCAGCGCCATCTGTTGTTGAAAATTGTAACTACTGTAATTTCGA
The DNA here is from genome assembly GCF_023864275.1 of Schistocerca cancellata. Classification (NCBI taxonomy): domain Eukaryota; kingdom Metazoa; phylum Arthropoda; class Insecta; order Orthoptera; family Acrididae; genus Schistocerca; species Schistocerca cancellata. The sequence continues at coordinate 43,619,628 of NC_064634.1, forward strand.
AAGTTTGTCCGCCTGAAAATGTACTGTTGTCCCAAGCATATTGCAACAAACGGTGTATTTCTATCGCTGCTCGTTTAGTTTTTATTGCCGTTTCAAATATACCAGTCACTTTTGAAACACCCTGTATTATCACACTGTGTAACTACAGACGTGTGAACTCTAAACGAGCTGTTCCACCTCTAGGTGATCCCTGACAATCTCAGTGGGCTGGGCACGGCAGCTTCGCGGGTCCATCTCAACCAACAACCTAACCAGATTTTGTGTAAGGCACTACAGCAAGGCCTCAGTGTTGTCACAGCTCTGCAGAAGGCTACAGTTTTCGCCTGCAGGCGTTAGCGCTTCGAAACTGAAAGCTGGCAACACCGCTACGAGCGAGCGAGGTAGCGCAATAGTTAGCACCCTGGATTCGCATGCGGGAGAACGACGGTTCAAACACGCATACGGCCATCCGGATTTAGGTTTTCCGTGATTTTCCTAAACCGCTCCAGGCAAATGCCGAGATGGTTCATTTGAAAGGGCACAGCCGATTTCCCTTCCCACACTTGCCCCAATCCACGCTTGAGCTCCGTCTCTAGTAACCTCGATGTCGACAGAACTTTAAACCCAGTCCTCCTTCCTTTCTTCCAGAGCCCTGTGAGCTGTCATAGATCAACTTACGCCATCTCGACCAGAGTCTCCATGGCGTACGAGGGCTACTCAGAAACTAGGGAACGTTTTGGCATTAAAAAAACACTCAGTACAAGAAATACATTTTATTATATACGAGGGCAGTTCAATAAGTAATGCAACACATTTTTTTTCTCGGCCAATTTTGGTTGAAAAAACCGGAAATTTCTTGTGGAATATTTTCAAACATTCCCGCTTCGTCTCGTATAGTTTCATTGACTTCCGACAGGTGGCAGCACTGTACGGAGCTGTTAAAATGGCGTCTGTAACGGATGTGCGTTGCAAACAATGGGCAGTGATCGAGTTTCTTTTGGCGGAAAACCAGGGCATCTCAGATATTCATAGGCGCTTGCAGAATGTCTACGGTCATCTGGCAGTGGACAAAAGCACGGTGAGTCGTTGGGCAAAGCGTGTGTCATCATCGCCGCAAGGTCAAGCAAGACTGTCTGATCTCACGCGTGCGGGCCGGCCGTGCACAGCTGTGACTCCTGCAATGGCGGAGCGTGCGAACACACTCGTTCGAGATGATCGACGGATCACCATCAAACAACTCAGTGCTCAACTTGACATCTCTGTTGGTAGTGCTGTCACAATTGTTCACCAGTTGGGATATTCAAAGGTTTGTTCCCGCTGGGTCCCTCGTCGTCCAACCGAACACCATAAAGAGCAAAGGAGAACCATCTGTGCGGAATTGCTTGCTCGTCATGTGGCTGAGGGTGACAATTTCTTGTCAAAGATTGTTACAGGCGATGAAACATGGGTTCATCACTTCGAACCTGAAACAAAACGGCAATCAGTGGAGTGGCGCCACACCCACTCCCCTACCAGGAAAAAGTTTAAAGCCATATGCTCAGCCGGTAAAGTCATGGTTACAGTCTTCTGGGATGCTGAAGGGGTTATTCTGTTCGATGTCCTTCCCGATGGTCAAACGATCAACTCTGAAGTGTATTGTGCTACTCTTCAGAAATTGAAGAAACGACTTCAGCGTGTTCATAGGCACAAAAACCTGAACGAACTTCTCTTTCTTCATGACAACGCAAGACCTCACACAAGTCTTCGCACCCGAGAGGAGCTCACAAAACTTCAGTGGACTGTTCTTCCTCATGCACCCTACAGCCCCGATCTCGCACCGTCGGATTTCCATATGTTTGGCCCAATGAAGGACGCAATCCGTGGGAGCCACTACGCGGATGATGAAGAAGTTATTGATGCAGTACGACGTTGGCTCCGACATCGACCAGTGGAATGGTACCGTGCAGGCATACAGGCCCTCATTTCAAGGTGGCGTAAGGCCGTAGCATTGAATGGAGATTACTTTGAAAAATAGTGTTGTGTAGCTAAAAGATTGGGGAATAACCTGGTGTATTTCAATGCTGAATAAAACAACCCCTGTTTCAGAAAAAAAATGTGTTGCATTACTTATTGAACTGCCCTCGTACATCTGAAAGAGCGACTGACGTACTACTTTTCCACATAGTCACCAAACACATTGAGGCACTTATCATGGCCGTGGACAAGCTTTGAAAGACCTTCGTCGTAAAATTCTGCAGCCTGAGACTTCAGCCAGTGAGTCACGTCCGCCTGGAGTTACGCGTCATCAAAGCGCTGCGTTGCAAGCCAGTTCTTCATCTTGGGAAACAAGTGGAGCTCGCTTGGTGCAAGATCGGGGCTGTACGGCGGATGAGAGAAAATTTCTAATTTGAATGAATTAAGGAGTTCTTCAGTGCGGTTTGCCGTGTAAGGTCGGGCATTGTCGTGCAAAAACAAAATTTTGGACCTCGGCTTTCCTCGGCGTTTGTTTTGAACTGATCTTCTAAGGCTGTGCAAAGTTTGACAGTTCCGGGCAAAATTTATGGTTGCTCCACGTTCGAGAAAATCAGTAAGAAGCACACCTTGCCTATCCCAAAACACTGTCACCATCAACTTCCTTGCTGACAAGGTTTGCAAACATTTTCTTGGTTTTTGGGGGGACCTTGTGTGCTCCCACTCCATGGACTGTAATTTTGTCTCGTAATTGACGTGTTTCACCCAAGTCTCGTCACCGGATACGATTCGATCCAGTAATGAATCACCATGTTTGTGGTAGGCCTCTAGAAATGTCAATGTTGTCCCCATTCGCTGTTCTTTATGGTGCTCTGTAAGCATTTTGCCGGGCGGAGTGGCCGTGCGGTTCTGGGCGCTACAGTCTGGAACCGAGCGACCGTTACGGTGGCAGGTTCGAATTCTGCATCGGGCATGGGTGTGTGTGATGTCCTTAGGTTAGTTAGGTTTAATTAGTTCTAAGTTCTAGGCGACTGATGACCTCAGAAGTTAAGTCGCATAGTGCTGAGAGCCATTTGTAAGCATTTTGGGCACTCATCATGCACAAAATTTGTGGTACCCTAGCTTTTGAGTGACAATTTCAAACAACAAAGTCCGTGAAACTTGTGGAAAAGAAGGCGAAAGCTCCGTTACTGTGAAGCGACGGTTTTCACGAATCTTTTCATCAACTTTAGTTACAAGATCGTCAGTCACAGTTCTGGGGCGTCAACTCTTCTCTTCATGATGAACGTTGGTTCTGCCATTTTTAAAGCGAATGCTGCGTTTCCGGACGGAACATTCACTCATTACGTTGTTTCCGTACACTTCGCACAGTTCACGATAAATTTCTATAGGTTTTAGGTTTTTTGCCAAGAAAAACCGTATTACAGACTGCACCTCACAACTGGCAGGATTTTCGATTGTAGCGCACATTTCAAATTCGAATATCGAAAAAACCAGACGCGCAGAGACGTTCCCGCTGTCACAGATGGATGCTGAGCCCGCACACACCGAAATATACGTGATCGGCGCGCGCCTAGCGGCGTCAGACGGAAACGTTCCCTACTTTCTGAATAGCCCTCGTGCTTCAAGTTTATCTGTATCGAATCTGCGTCACCAGATTTTTTTCATGAAATGGACACAGCTTGAGTCGTGGAATAAACCACTACAACGTCATTTTTCAAATAATTGACATCGGAAATGTGTGTCAGGACTGCGATCAAAACCTGCGTAACACGTGCGTAATGCTGGAAGGATTGCACTGCATTGCATATACCAGCACCTCAATCAGTGACAAACGAAATGTTATTAAAATTGCTGATTTACTCCTAAGTTAAATAAAGTTTTCTCATCGTAATTCTTTATAAATTTCCCAAACTTTTTGTTCTCAGAAAAGCGAGTTGTTACCGATACCATATTCCATATTTGCTAGTCTTGATAACTGTAATTTGCAGTAACGTAAGGGTAACACAGTATCCAAAATATATCGAATCATATAATGAGATTATCACTCTGCAGCGGAGTGTGCGCTGATATGAAACTTCCTGGCAGATTAAAACTGTGTGCTGGACCGAGACTCGAACTCGGGGCCGTTGCCTTTCGCGGGCAAGTGCTCTACCGGTTCGCAGGAGAGCTTCTGTTAAGTTTGGAAGGTAGGAGACGAAGTACTGGCAGAAGTAAAGCTGTGAGGACGAGGCATGAGTCGTGCTTGGGTAGCTGAGTCGGTAGAGCACTTGCCCGCGAAAGGCAATGGTCCCGAGTTCGAGTCGCGCTCCGGCACACAGTTTTAATCTGCCAGGAAGTTTCATATCGAATCATGTCCGCTTTAGATCCACATTCATTCACACATACTGGACGGATAATACTGGGCACCATAAGCGCCTGTATTTCATCGGCTCATCTTTCAGTGTTCCGTACTACCGTCGTAGGATGAGGCAAAGTCTTGCAGACATCTACAAGCCCCAATCCTGAACCGAAATTTACAATCCCCTGACGTAAAGCTTGAAATCGCTCCTGACATTAATGTAAATGGACGAAGATCCTGGCACACATTTCGGTGCACCTTTTTACCTACCGTAGCTTTCACTGAAACTTGTAATGTTTCAGAACTTACACTTTGTCCTTTTCTGCAGACATGTGGCTTCAAATGTGTGATGGCGGATCTGTAAGACAGGGCAGAAGAGCACTTGACACGGTACATGTAGCCGACATCTTTATCAGCCACTAATGAAAATCTCTCCCAAAGGTTGTTACGACCACCATCTATCGGACTCAGAATATATTCTTTCGAATCAGGTTTCGCTTTCACACACTCCTCATCTCACGTTCGTGTTCCATGATCCTACAGCATGTGACTGAAGGGCTCTCGGTTGATTATAGCAGTTAGGTTCAAATGGCTCTGAGCACTATGGGACTTAACTTCTGAGGTCATCAGTTCCCTAGAACTTAGAACTACTTAAACCGAACTAACCTATGGACATCACACACATCCATGCCCGAGGCAGGATTCGAACCTGCGACCGTAGCGGTCGCGCGATTCCAGACTGTAGCGCCTAGAACCGCTCGTCCACTCCGGCCGGCTATAGCAGTTAGGCAACCATTCGAGTATGAGGTACTCGGACTAGTGTCAAGGTAGTCGAGTGCAGTTGCTCCACGCGTCCAAAGTGGCTGTATTGGCTTCTGACGGCCTGGATGAACTGAGCAATTCAAGCAAGCATAAACGTCAGATACAGAACTCTAATACACATAGCGAATCCCTTGGAACTTGCACCACAAATATTGCGAAGGTGGCTGGTGCTATTAATGTGTGGTTTTCACAGATTGGATTGATAGTCATGGGCTAGTATTATTGGCCAATAAACAAAGTGTAATAATAGTTAGAAAGCGTATTTTTTGTGCAAACATACACATTTCAAATGGAACTATGTCTGTGGACATTAAGGGGGGTAGGACGTCAAATGGGCCGACTTGGAGCAGGAGAGGCACCACGGGACATTTTTATTTCCACTGTCTACAATTTTATAAATAAATTGATAAAACTTTGTCATTATGACCAGGAAGGATTCAGGATTGACTCTCATAGCAGTGGAAATTCAGAAACACAGCAAAATAATTTTTTTTTACGTGTGAAATTTCATCATTTTTTCACTTACTATTGGCTGCATTTGTTGTTGTAGGTACACTTTTCTTCACAAGTAAGAGAGATTCTTCGATGAATTTTGCACAGCATACAAACAATACTTACAGGTGTCTGAAACTCTAGAATTTATTTAATTTATGAAAAAATAAATGAGATGTTACATTTTAAAGTTCACGTTTAGAAAAAAACTCAAATTTTATAGTCAATTATCTCAATTTTTACCACAGTTTTTAATAGATCTGGAAAATTCTAGAGTTTCATACACCTGTAAGTATGGTTTGGATGTTGTGCAAAATTCATCGAAGAATCTCCCGTACTTACGAAGAAGAGTGTACCTACAGCAACAAATGCAGCTAGTAGTAAGTGAAAAAATGATTAACTTTCACGTGTAAAAATAGTTATTTTGTTATGTTTTTGAACTTCCACTGCTATGAGAGTGAATCCTGAATCCTTTCTGGTCATGCCGACAAAGTTTTATGAATTTATTTGTAAAAGTATAGACAGTGGAAGTTAAAATGTCCTGTGGTGCCTCTCCTGCTCCAAGTCGGTCCGTTTGACTTCCTACCCCCCACCCCCTTAAAGAACTAAAAGCAGGATGATTTAGAATGTCGGTGGTGTTTGTTGTAGGATTCTAGTGCGAGTCGCTTACGCGATATCGCATTTTGAAAAGTTCCAACATCGAGACTTGTACGGTACTTGGGGCAGCACGCACTAAAGAGCAATGCAAGTGCATATACCAGTTATATGGATTCTGACTAGAAACGAGCCAATTTACCAGCACAGATTGTGTTCAAACTGACCGCCGGCAGTGCAAAACGGGCTTCCAGTTTGGTACGGAACGACTGCTGGACACGTGATAGCATTTCAGCGAAGATCTCCGAGCAGGTTGCAGTAATACGTCGTTGTATATCATCGGGTGTAGTTGGTGTGTCCTTGTAAACAGCGGTCTTTTAGATTTCTTCACAGAAAAAGGTCTACAGGAGTCAAATTCGGGCAACGGGCCAGCCAAGCTACAGATCCTCTGCATCCGGTCCAACGATTTGGAAAAAATTCGTGAAGACATTCTGTAGTACTTCGTGCAGTAAGGGCTGCGCAGCCATCATGTCGGTACCACAGGTTCCCCACCCCCTCCCCCCTGGTCTACAGAGGAACGTCTTCTCGAATCCGTGGAAGATGGTCTCTGAAATACTTGTGGGCGTTCAGTTTTCCGTCTATGGAAAACGGGCCTATGAGCTGATGGTTCACTATTTCGCACCAGACGTTTAGACTCCAAGGACGCTGACGTTCCACCCGACGAAGACATCGGGGATTGCCAGCAGACCAGTAGAGCATGTTTCGGCGGTTTACCTGGTCATGATTGGTAAATTTGGTTTCATCTCTAAACGAGATACATGATACTTCTGGAATATCCTGTCTTAATGCCCACGTACAGAAGTTAACACGATTTTCATAATCGTTTTCATGCAGCTCTTATGGAGAGAGATATGATAGGGATGGAACCTATGTCGATGGAGAATGCGTGGAACATTTCCCTGACTCATACCACTTCCTCTTGCAATTGCACGGGAGCTAACATGCAGATCATCGGCAACAGCATCAGGAACTTTAATTCCAAAAAAAAAAAAAAAAATGGCTCTGAGCACTATGGGACTTAACATCTATGGTCATCAGTCCCCTAGAACTTAGAACTACTTAAACCTAACTAACCTAACGACATCACACAACACCCAGTCATCACGAGGCAGAGAAAATCTCTGACCCCGCCGGGAATCGAGCCCGGGAACCCGGGCGCGGGAAGCGAGAACGCTACCGCACGACCACGAGGTGCGGACGAACTTTAATTCCCTCCCCCCCCCCCCTCCCCCCACTTCTGTCATAACTTGTTCCTTTCTGTTACGTTGACTAGATGTTAGACTATCACATTCGGTTAACTGATTCAAGAGGTTGGTAATAACTGCCAAGATGGTTGAAGTCATTTGACATATCTTGCCGTATACTCCGTACAACAACGAACTGCATTTTTCCTACACTCGCCATACACCACAAGCATGTCGGCTTTTCCTGCATTGGTAAATCTGATCACGACTTATTACTTGGACTGTTACACACACTAACGTACTATCAAGGCGCCGTGCACTCAAGTTACGCAAAAGCACACTATATCCAAACATAAGAACAACGTATCTAGTAACTACGCAGGTTGAATGTCACAAACAAGTCTTCTCAAAACAAGATATCTCGTAAGCGACTTGCATTAGACTCCTGCAACAAACACCACTGACATTCTAATTTAGACTTTTTAGTTCAAATGTTCAAATCTATGTGAAATCTTGTGGGACTTAACTGCTAAGGTCATCAGTCCCTAAGCTTACACACTACTTAACCTAAATTATCCTAAGGAGAAACACATTCACCGCTGCCTGAGGGAGGATTCGAACCTCCGCCGGGACTAGCCGCACAGCTACTTTTAGTTAATGTCAATAGGCATTGTTCCATTTAATGAAAGTGTATGTATAAAATATACACTTCCTAAGTATTACTACAATCTGTTTATTCGCTAACAGTAAGAGCCCGTGACTACCAAACCATTCTGTGAAAACAGTACTTTCAGTTTCCGCATTATATGTGGTGTAGGTTTTAGGTGATTCACTCTTTATATAGCCACGTCACGCTTTTAACATATATATGATTAAGAACATGACATGCTTTGTTCCAGAGTTGGAACGTGTGGGGGTGGCAGAAACAGAAGACTTGAACGCGTAACTGAAAGTAGATAAGTGATATTCGATTGTTCCACTGCTGTCCGTAGTGAGATACAGGAACATGTTTACTATTGTAATGGTGTCAGATTGAGTCCACGCAGCGTCGCAATAGAATTAGCGCACTCGGAGCCAGATTACCATTTTGCCCCTGGGAGGCAGCAAGCCCGCTTAACGTGAGCCACACTTCCCCTGAGGGCGTGGCCGGATGTTTGCAGGTTGGGAGACCCCCGCCCACTGCAGCGTTTACCGTGGTGTATTGTCCTCGGGGGCGAAGCCATTAACGCTATCACCCATCAATATTTCGGCACCCTTCCACCTAACAGTACCTCCTAGTTAACGGGCAGACTGTTCTGCGAACACGTGGATGAATTATTCAGACGTTGGATCCCACAGCACATGCTGTACAATTCTGTCGAAGGTATTAACAAATGTAGTAGCTTCGCAAATATCCGTGGATCGATTTGTTCCGAGTAATAAAACATATAACGTTAGGTACTGATACAAAATGGAAGAAAAATATGACATTGGCTGTAGGAAGCTCAAAGGACGACTGTGATTTATTAGGCGAAGGGCAGCTCCAAAAAAAGACTGCATACAAGATGGATAACGACCTGTCCTTGAGCAGTGCTGGAGTGTTTGGGATCCTTAAAGCAGAGACAGTGGCTATTGTTCAAGCTTCCCAGTCCATCAATTGGCTTGGGCCGATCTTGAACATATCTGTCTCTCATCACGCCAGCAATACCAACGCACAACAGGGTTCATCATATGAACGTGATGCATAAGGGGTGGTTTAGCTGCAGCTGCAGCCGTGAACTAGCTCTGGATATCAGTGCACCAAAGCGTGCAACAAAATGAGTTCTTGGACTTCCTAGTGAAGGGCGCAACACACGACATTAACTTATTTACCCCTGATTTCGATCTGTCAGACCACACCTCTGAACATAAAGCGAGGCACGTATTGCGAAGGAAGAAGGGCAGGAAGAAACATGAGTGAAGATAGACCGCTAGTACTGTATTCTCTCCCCCTCCCCCCTCCCTCAATCCACCATCTGCCTCAGAATATCACGGTTTAAGGACTGTACATGCGACAAACAATGTTATTGTTGTGATCCTCAGTCTGAATATTGGTTTGACGGAGCACTCACCGCTACGCTATGATGTGCAGGCCTTTTCATATCTGCGTAAGCACTGTAGTTTACATTCGCCTTGTAGCTGAGTGCTCAGCGCGACTGACTGCCCTGAGGACGACCTGCGTTCGACTCCCGGTACTGCCAGGGATTTGTTGTTGATGGGAGGTCTAGAATGGGGTACACTCAGCCTTGTGATACCAGTTGAGGAGCTACTTGGCCGAGTAGTAGCGGCACCAGGACACGAAACTGATTACTGCCAGGAGAGGGGTGTGATGACCCCACACTCCACCATGCCGCATCTAATGGCACGACTGATGGAGGGTGACATGGCGGTCGGTCGGTGCCGATAGGCCCGACACGGTTTGTAGACGGATTTTACGTTACCGTAACTTACATCCATTTGAATTTTCTCACTGTTTTCAAGCATTGGCCTCCTCCTTCAATGTTTTACCCTACATATTTTCTTCCATTACCAAACTGACAATTCGTTGACGCTTCAGATTGTGCCCTGTCAACCGATCTCTTCTTCTAGTTAAGCTGTGACACAAATTTCTCTTCTCCCCATTTCTATTCCTCATTATTTATTCGCTCTATTCACCTAATTTTCACCGAGTGAGGTGGCGCAGTGGTTAAACACTGGACTCGCATTCGGGAGGACGACGGTTCAATTCCGCGTCCGGCCATCCTGATTTAGGTTTTCCGTGATTTCCCTAAATCGCTCCAGGCAAATGCCGGGATGGTTCCTTTCAAAGGGCACGGCCGACTTCCTTCCCCGTCCTTCCCTAATCCGATGAGACCGATGACCTCGCTGTCTGGTCTCCTTCCCCAAAACAACCCAACCCCAACCTAATTTTCAATATTCTTCTATAGCGCCACGTATCAAAAGCTTCTATTCTCTTCTTGTCTGAACTCCTTATCTACCACGTTTCACTTCCACACAAGGTTACACTCCAGAGAATTACCTTCATAAAAAGATTCCTAATATCTAAATTTATATTAGAAGTTAACAAATTTCTCATTACAGAAGTGCTTTCTTGCTGTTACCAATCTGCATGTTATATCTTGAAACTTTAGCCATCGTTACTTCTTTGCTGCCAAGTTGCAAAACTCATCTAGGCCTAATAACTTTCAGTGTCTCATTTCCTTATCTAATTTTGTCAGCATAACATGATTTAATACGACCTCGTCCCATTACCCTTGTTTTACTTTTGTTGAAATTGGTCTTAGAACTTTCTTTCAAGGCGCTATATTTTCTCTTCAAGTGTTGTTGCAATTCCTTCACCGTATCTGACAGAACTGGAATGTCGTTGGCAAACTGCAACGTTTTTATTGAATTTTAATTCCCTTTCCAAATTTCTCCTTGGGTCCTTTTACTGTTTGCTCAGTGTACAAATGAAATAACCGAGGAGAGGCAACAACCCTCTCTCACTCCCTTCTCAGCTACTGCTTCCCTATCATGTCCTTCTACTCCTATAACCACAGTCTGCAAAAGTTAAAGACAACTTGCAACTCCCTTTATTTTACTGAAGCTACCATCAGAATTTCAAAAGGTATATTCCAGCCAATATTGTCAAACGTTTTCTCCAAACTGTTTCATTTCTCCGGGTATCTGACGTCAATGGTAAGGGTGAGTTTCTATCACGGAAACTTTTGCAGTCACCTCCACAATACAGGTGTCAGCTTCTGGTATGATTTTTTTTTAATAATTTAATTGAAAGCTTTGTTGCTTTGGTAAAAATAAAATTGGTTCTTTTTGTCGTGACAGAATAAATTACTATTAATCACACCAGATTTGTCGGAGAACAGCAGCAACATGTGTAATTGATCCAGCTTTAAGAAATTCTATTACCTTTTAGCAGAAAATTCGTGCGGTACTCTCCGACGTTAGAAAAGTGGTGGTGTTCCGTTCGGAGCAGGAGGCGGCTGTCTTTTCTCATTCGCGATATCGAAAATTACTAAAAAATGAACAGAATTTTTTTTTCGGAGGAAGATCGCGCGGAGAAAACAGGCAGAAGTTACATGAAAGAACCCTAAGGGACCAACTAATTGGATTTGTACGAACATATAAACGGAACTGAAAGAACTTGGAATAAATACTATAACGATGTCGTCACGACAGACTCCTGTTCCGACAGAACACACGCTGGATCATAAGCTGCATAAATCTTTTAAACAGAAAAGATTATCACAAGTATAATCAATGAAAATAAGGTTGAGAGATTTTCTTTGAAATTAAATAAACTTCAAGGCTTTAAGTATTATATTATGAAACGGAAACTTACATTAATATGACCACCCATTGTGGCGTGGAGCGAATTTTCATGATACGCATTCTCGCTTGTTTGTGGCTACATATATTTTTAATCACTTAAACTCTTAAATTTACAATAAAATGAATATATCAGTATGGAGCACAATACTTTTGCGTCCGACTCGCAACACATTCACAGAAAAACAGCTAGAGAGCGGCGCGGCTCCCTGCAGAAGTAAAAATTGGCAATTGTTATTTTGGAACATAGGTGCATCGTTTTTTTACTGATCGATAGCAGCGTATAACAGTTTATAGCTATCGTGATATTCTGCGCTTTTCAGGAGCGCGGCAAAGATATCTGGTTACAACATTCATTGGTATATGTTAAAAGTTCTCTCATACTGACGCGAACACAGAAAAAAAAACTTTTACATATTAAAAATCGCAGTGATAAAGGCTGTAATGTCACAAGCTACGCCCCAACTGATTGAAGGGACTCACCGTTAATACGTGACTTACAATGAGGTGACAAAAGTCGTGGAACACCTCCTAATATCGTGTGGCACCTTCTGTTGCCTGTCGTAGTGCAGCATCGTATGGACTCATCAAGTCGTTGGAAGTCCCCTGCAGAAATACTGACCCATGCTGCCTCTATAGCCGTCCGTAATTGCGAAAGTGTTGCCGGTGCAGGCTTTTGTTCACGAACTGACCTCTCTATTACGTCTCATAAATGTTCAGTGGGTGGCGGCCAAATCATTTGCTCGAGCTGTCAATATTATTCAAACAAATCACGAACAATTTTGGTACAGTGACATGGCGCAATGTTATTCATAAAAGTTCCGTCTGGGAACATGAAAACCACGAGTGGCTGAAAATGGTCTCCAAGTAGCCGAACATAACCATTCAGTCAATGACAGGTTCAGTTGGACCAAAGAACCCAGTCCATTCCGTGTCAACACAGCTCGCAGCATTACGGAGCCATCACCAACTTGCACAGTGTACGAGCGCGCCACCACACTCAGCTCTTACCAACTGAGATCTGGACTCACGTGACCAGACCACAGTTTCCAGTCGCCTAGCGTCCAACCGATATGGCCACGAGCCTAAGAGAGGCTCTACAGGCGAGGTCGTACTGTTAATAAATGCACTCGCGTCGGTCGTCTGCTGTCACAGCCGACTAACGCGAAATTTCACCTCACTGTCCTAACGGATACGTTCGGCATACCTCTCATATTGATTTCTGAGGTTATTTCACGCAGTGTTGCTTGTCTGTTAGCACTGACAGCTCAATTCAAACGCCGTTGCTCTCGGTCGTTAAGTGAAACCGTCGACTACTGCATTATCCGTAGTGAGAGGTAATGCTGGAAATTTGGTATTCTGGGCATACTCTTGATACTGTGGATTTCGCTATACAGGGTTATTACAAATGACTGAAGCGATTTCAAAGCTCTACAATAACTTTATTATTTGAGATATTTTCACAATGCTTTTCACACACATACAAAAACTCAAAAAGTTTTTTTAGGCATTCACAAATGTTCGATATGTGCCCCTTTAGTGATTCGGCAGTCATCAAGCCGATAATCAAGTTCCTCCCACACTCGGCGCAGCATGTCCCCATCAATGAGTTCGAAAGCATCGTTGATGCGAGCTCGCAGTTCTGGCACGTTTCTTGGTAGAGGAGGTTTAAACACTGAATCTTTCACATAACCCCACAGAAAGAAATCGCATGGGGTTAAGTCGGGAGAGCGTGGAGGCCATGACATGAATTGCTGATCATGATCTCCACCACGACCGATCCATCGGTTTTCCAATCTCCTGTTCAAGAAGTGCCGAACATCATGACGGAAGTGCGGTGGAGCACCATCCTGTTGAAAGATAAAGTCGGCGCTGTCGGTCTCCAGTTGTGGCATGAGCCAATTTTCCAGTATGTCTGGATACACGCGTGAATCTTGCCCGCACGCGTTCAACCGTTTCCTCGCTCACTGCAGGCCGACCCGTTGATTTCCCCTTACAGAGGCATCCAGAAGCTTTAAACTGCGCATACCATCGCCGAATGGAGTTAGCAGTTGGTGGATCTTTGTTGAACTTCGTGCTGAAGTGTCGTTGCACTGTTATGACTGACTGATGTGAGTGCATTTCAAGCACGACATACACTTCCTCGGCTCCTGTCGCCATTTTGTCTCACTGCGCTCTCGAGCGCTCTGGCGGCAGAAACCTGAAGTGCGGCTTCAGCCGAACAAAACTTTATGAGTTTTTCTACGTATCTGTAGTGTGTCGTGACCATATGTCAATGAATGGAGCTACAGTGAATTTATGAAATCGCTTCAATCATTTGTAATAGCCCTGTACTGAATTCCCTAACAATTGTGAAATGGAATGTCTCATGCGCCTAGCTCCATCTACCGTTCGGCGTTCAAAGTCTGTTGATTCCTGTCCAGCGGCCATATCCACGACGGAGACCTTTTCATATGAATCACCTGAATACAAATGATAGCTCCGTTGTCGCTGTCGCTGCCGCTCCATTGGTGAGCTATCCTTGTTCTGAATGTTGGGAAGAGTAAGCATATAAAAAAATGTTCAAATGGCTCTGAGCACTATGGGACTTAACTACTGTGGTTATCAGTCCCCTGGAACTTAGAACTACCTAACCTAAGGACATCACACACATCCACGCCCGAGGCATGAACCTAAGACCGCAGCGGCGCGCGGTTCCAGAATGTAGCGCCTAGAACCGCTCGGCCACCCCGGCCGGCAGTAAGCATAAAAGTGCTGTTCCTGCTTTTCCTGTGCCTTACTTCTACGGGTTGTCCTTGGGTGGTGTGGTGATGATATCCTGTGTCTGCTGCGAGAAAATTATTGTCGCAGCACGTGAGGCCAACGTGTTGTTGGCCTGTGTTGTGGTTGGTGTCCCAGGCCACGGACGAGCCGGTTACGAGATAGCCTCGCCTTCTCATAGAAGGAACTCGAGACGGTCCTGAATCTGTCCTTCAGGATCGGGATACCAGCTCGATTCGTTGCGATGAGCGAATCTGCGGCCTTTCCCCACACCACAGCTGTCGGACCAGTTGAAACGTCCCCTTTGAACAATTTATACATGACTGTGCTTAAACTGACACACAATATTTTTAGCGCAACGCAATCTGACTATTAAAGATCCCTGCAAAAGAATGGCCCTGAGTAACATTAAACTATACCTTTCAGAAATCACTTACCTCACAAAAATCTTCATTACTCGAACTACTGCAATACAGCGAGCGCCACTACTGCCAGCTAAATAAAAGATTCAAACTACGGAAGGCACTAACTACTGATAGGGATAGTTAGCAAATGAAAGATATTAATAGAGAACAAACAATGTATTTACCTTAATAGTGATCACTGTCTTTCCGTAGGAAGGACAACACTACTTCTTCAAGACTGCATGGAAATCCACTACTTCCGTGTGCATTTTCTTTTACTGCTCAGACTTTGAGAAAAACACTGCAATTTTACAGTGATGAACAATCTGGAGTGTCTTTATGGACTGTGAGAAAATTTTAGCTTTTGACCAACATTGTATCAATAAGTGTGTGCATTTGATATCTTTCTTACTGTAATTATGAAAAAATTTTTCAAATCTGTATTGGCCACTGCCCAAAAAAATTTGTAAAATTTTTTTTGGGGAGCATGGGGGCTATGTAAGTAGGCTGTTTATGTTTTCTTTATGTAAGTAGGCTGTTTATGTTTTCTTATTGGCAACGTTACGTAGCGCTCTGTATGAAAATCACTGGCTGTGCTGTGTGCAGTCTGTGGCTAGTTTGCATTGTTGTCTGCCATTGTAGTGTTGGGCAGCGGCAGCTGGATGTGAACAGCGCGTAGCGTTGCGCAGTTGGAGGTTAGCCGGCAGCAGTGGTGGATGTGGGGAGAGAGATGGCGGAGTTTTGTAATTTGTCATGAACTGCTATATATATTATAACTATTAAGGTAACTACATTGTTTGTTCTCTATTAATATCTTTCATTTGCTAACTATCCCTATTAGTAGTTAGTGCCTTCCGTAGTTTGAATCTTTTATTTAGCTGGCAGTAGTGGCGCTCGCTGTATCGCAGTAGTTCGAGTCATGAAGATTTTTGTGAGGTAGGTGATTTCTGAACGGTATAGTTTAATGTTACTCAGGGCCATTCTTTTGCAGGGATCTTTGATAGTCAGATTGCGTTGCGCTAAAAACATTGTGTGTCACTTTAGTGAATGTTTGAGTACGTTCAGTTTTGCTCAGCTGTTTGAAAAGCAAATAGTGTAAGAGGTTTATCTGCACAGTCGTGTGTAAATGTTATAAGGGGACGTTTCACAGTGTTAGGTACAGCGTGATGCCGTGTTGTGGCGGCAGTGTCGACTGCGGGTTCAGCAGCAGGTAAAGAGCTCGGAGGTGCCCTGTGTGTCTGCTTCTGACGTCACGGATGTGAGGCGCCCAGGAGAGTCTTTCGTCTAGGTTAACACCTAGGCACTTCGCCACCTTGCTCCATGGGATAGTGCTCCCAGGATTTCGACGGGCGGGAAATCTGGCGGCAGCATTCTTCGTGTGAAGATCACCGCCTGGCTCTTAGCTGCCCCCATTTTCTTGACCACAAACCCAGGGCGGCGCACCCGAGTTGGAGACGCCGTTGCATGGTGTGCGCGTTCATGCTGCAGGTGTGCAGAACTCTGTCATCGGCGTAGAGAGCCAATTGGACGCGCGCCACCCGCGGTATCTCGACAGTGCACGGTGAGTACAGCAAGGGGCCGAGCAATGACCCCTGCGGCACCCCAGCACGTATCTGTCGGTCTGTGGACGTACCATCGTTTGCCCTGACGTGGAACGTTCGCTATGCTAGGTAGGATCTGAGGAGGACTGCGTGATGACGGCGTTCCGAGTAGAAGGTGTTTGTACACGAGACCGTCTTGCCGGGCGCAATCATACGCTCTGGACACGTCGAGCCCCAAGGTATTCTCTTGTTTCCACTGCTCTCATTACCGGCTCTACCAGTCTCAAAAGCTGATGACAGGTAGAATGACCGCTACGAAAACCAAACTGCTCATCTCCAATGACCCGCTCCTGGGTGACGTGTTCCATCGGCCTTTCCGCTTACATCTTCTCGAAAACTTGCGAGAGAAGCGGGGGCAGGTTGATGGGCTGATAGCTGGTGGCCTCTGGCGTGGATCTTAGCCTGTCTTCGGGATGGCCACAACTTCAGCGTGCATCCACGCTGCCGAGTAGCTGCCTGTGCGAAGTATCTCGTTGAACACGTCAGCTAAAAGCTGGTGCGCTCCTGGTGGGAGATTCTTCAGCGGTTGGTTGTTTATTCCATCGCTGCCTCGTGCTTTCCTGGTGTTTTAGAAAACGAAGCTGCACTGCAACTCCTTCCTCTGTAATCGGTCTGCACGGTATAAATATCTAGCACTTTCCCTTGAAAAATAATCAAATGTAATAAACAGAAGAGAAAAACTTGCATCCCAATGGCTCAAAAGAGGGCGTAGTTTGCCCGTAAACTTCTCAAGGAAGACATAAAAATGTGCAAAAAGCAGTCGCCAGGAGTCAATTAATGTCACTGATGATAACAGTGAGGTCTGTTGCCGTAATACTGCACATGTTTCTCACGGCGGGTGCTTTTCATTCGTTGGATACAACAGAGAATGGAAGAGAGAGAAAGTCTGTCTTGCCCACATCCTCGACTTGATAAGTAAAAATATGAAATAATAATATAGAAATAAGGAAATTTGGAAACTGAATAAATCTAATACAATGAGGAGTAGCCAAAGTTGATTCATCGTACCCTCCAAATGGGTTATTCGAAAGAAAAAAAATAGAAAAAAGGCTTTTTAGTAATTCAGATAGACACTACTGGCCATTAAAATTGCTACACCAAGAAGAAATGCAGATAATAAACGGGTATTCGTTGGACAAATATATTATACTAGAACTGACATGTGATTACGTTTTCACGCAATTTGGGTGCATAGATCCTGACAAATCAGTACCCAGAACAACCACCTCTGGCCGTAATAACGGCCTAGATACGCCTGGGCATTGAGTCAAACAGGGCTTGGATGGCGTGTACAGGTACAGCTGTCCATGCAGCTTCAACACGATACTACAGTTCATCAAGAGTAGTGACTGGCATATTGTGACGAGCTAGCTCGGCCACCATTAACCCGACGTTTTCAGTTGGTGAGAGATCTGGAGAATATGTTCGCCAGGGCAGCAGTCGAACATTTTCTGTATCCAGAAAGGCCCGTACAGGATCTGCAACATGTGGTCGTGCATTATCCTGCTGAAATACAGGGTTTCGCAGGGATCGAATGAAGGGTAGAGCCACAGGTCGTAACACATCTGAAATGTATCGTCCACTGTTCAAAGTGCCGTCAATGCGAACAAGAGGTGACCGAGACGTGTAACCAATGGCACCCCCTACCATCACGCCGGGTGAACGCCAGTATGGCGATGACGAATACACGCTTCCAATGTGCGTTTACCGCGATGTCGCCAAACACGGATGCAGCCATCATGATGCTGTAAACAGAACCTGGACTCATCCAAAAAAATGACGTTTTGCCATTCGTGCACCCAGGTTCGTCATTGAGTACACCATCGCTGGCGCTCCTGTCTGTGATGCAGCGTCAAGGGTGACCGCAGCCATGGTCTCCGAGCTGACAGTCCATGCTGCTGCAAACGTCGTCGAACTGTTCGTGCAGATGGTTGTTGTCTTGCAAAGTCATTGGATCTCGACCAACGCGAGCAGCTATATCGCGATACGATAAACCGCAATCGCGGTAGGCTACAATCCGACTTTTATCAAAGTCGGAAACGCGATGGTACGCATTTCTCCTCCTTAGACGAGGCATCACAAGAACGTTTCACCAGGCAACGCCGGTCAACTGCTGTTTGTGTATGAGAAATCGGTTGGAAACTTTCCTCGTGTGAGCACGTTGTAGGTGTCGCCACCGGCGCCAACCTTGTGTAAATGCTCTGGAAAGCTAATGATTTGCATATCACAGCATCTTCTTCCTGTCGGTTACATTTCGCGTCTGTAGCACGTCACCTTCGTGGTGTAGCAGTTTTAATGGCCAGTAGTGTAGAATGGAAATGGATAATCGGCAATAGAAATATCGAAAAGGACGTCCGTTACTTTCAGAAAGCAGTAACAGAGCAAAATATATGCATCTGAGACAACTCAGGAACAGTTATAACAAAAACAATTTGGACGCTCGGTCAGTTTAGGACGTTTTGTTTAAGGGCAGCAGAGCTTCAGTGGATGGTCCGCGTGCCGCACGTGTTCGTCCGCAGCGACCGCCGTGTTCGCGTGTAATGGCTCGCTACGCTAATTAAGTAATGAATTAATTACGGACGCTTTAATGAACTGGCAATAATTCTTCCTCTGGCTGAACACAACACCTAATCGAAGGCCTGCGAGCTCCCACTGGTTCATTACGACAGTGTAGAATTCTGGTGAGAAAAAAAAAAGACGAGACAAAGCAATAACAGCTAACGTCCCATTCCCCCCCCTCCCCCTCCCACCGTTCGGTGATCGATTCTCATCACGTTACAGATGTCACAGGGCGCCTTGATCTCAGCAGAAAGTATCATAGTCCAAGCGCCAGTCAGAAATCTCTTTTAGGAAAAATATAACTAATCATGTAGTCACCTCATGTACCCCTTATCAGAAGAGGAAGGAATTACCCCCTCCCCTTCTCCTATCTACATGGAAATAAACAAGCACCGTCGTTGAGAATAATGAATCGATAAATCTGGAAAATCCACTAGTATGTAGAACTTAAGCACGAAGGTACCTTTCCCATGATGTGTCACTTTGAAGTTACATAGCTCGATGAAACGTGGACCATAAACCCTAGTTTACACGACGACACTAGGTTGCAGGCAACTGCGCTACCGGCCACTGCGCATGCGCGCCGCGCGTTTGCGCAACTCGTTGGTGAAACTAAACACTTTCGGCGTGTTCCAACTTTGGCGACACTAGTTGCATGAGTTTTTGAGGTTTATGTGTGTTCGTAGAGTGTAGACAAACTGAAATATGAAGTGGGGAACTGAAATAATGTTCGCTTTTTGGATATCTATGCTTTGCATAGGTGTTTGTGGGATTTCAGTGATACTGGTTACAAAAATAAGCAACGTATTGCTGCCGCTGAGACCGTCATGTGCGATCATAACATAGATGGTTTGACAATATCTGAGCTGCAGGGAAAAATTTATTGAGTTAGGAGCACATATACTAGTGAATTAAGAAAAATACAAGCAAGTGTAATTCTAGCTGCGGCAATGCTCTCGTCTACAAGACTAAAATCCCTTAGTTTGAGTTGGCCAACTCTTTGTTAAGGAATATTGTTGGCAGGAGGGAAGGCTATACAAATTTAAGAAGCTGCATTCTTTATTCAATATTCATCTACACTCCTGAAAATGGAAAAAAGAACACATTGGCACCGGTGTGTCAGACCCACCATACTTGCTCCGGACACTGCGAGAGAGCTGTACAAGCAATGATCACACGCACGGCACAGCGGACACACCAGGAACCGCGGTGTTGGCCGTCGAATGGCGCTAGCTGCGCAGCATTTGTGCACCGCCGCCGTCAGTGTCAGCCAGTTTGCCGTGGCATACGGAGCTCCATCGCAGTCTTTAACACTGGTAGCATGTCGCGACAGCGTGGACGTGAACCGTATGTGCAGTTGACGGACTTTGAGCGAGGGCGTATAGTGGGCATGCGGGATGCCGGGTGGACGTACCGCCGAATTGCTCAACACGTGGGGCGTGAGGTCTCCACAGTACATCGATGTTGTCGCCAGTGGTCGGCGGAAGGTGCACGTGCCCGTCGACCTGGGACCGGACAGCAGCGACGCACGGATGCACGTCACGACCGTAGTATCCTACGCAGTGCCGTAGGGGACCGCACCGCCACTTCCCAGCAAATTAGGGACACTGTTGCTCCTGGGGTATCGGCGAGGACCATTCGCAACCGTCTCCATGAAGCTGGGCTACGGTCCCGCACACCGTTAGGCCGTCTTCCGCTCACGCAGCCCGCCTCCAGTGGTGTCGCGACAGGCGTGAATGGAGGGACGAATGGAGACGTGTCGTCTTCAGCGATGAGAGTCGCTTCTGCCTTGGTGCCAATGATGGTCGTATGCGTGTTTGGCGCCGTGCAGGTGAGCGCCACAATCAGGACTGCATACGACCGAGGCACACAGGGCCAACACCCGGCATCATGGTGTGGGGAGCGATCTCCTACACTGGCCGTACACCACTGGTGATCGTCGAGGGGACGCTGAATAGTGCACGGTACATCCAAACCGTCATCGAACCCATCGTTCTACCGTTCCTAGACCGGCAAGGGAACTTGCTGTTCCAACAGGACAATGCACGTCCGCATGTATCCCGTGCCACCCAACGTGCTCTAGAAGGTGTAAGTCAACTACCCTGGCCAGCAAGATCTCCGGATCTGTCCCCCATTGAGCATGTTTGGGACTGGATGAAGCGTCGTCTCACGCGGTCTGCACGTTCAGCACGAACGCTGGTCCAACTGAGGCGCCAGGTGGAAATGGCATGGCAAGCCGTTCCACAGGACTACATCCAGCATCTCTACGATCGTCTCCATGGGAGAATAGCAGCCTGCATTGCTGCGAAAGGTGGATATACACTGTACTAGTGCCGACATTGTGCATGCTCTGTTGCCTGTGTCTATGTGCCTGTGGTTCTGTCAGTGTGATCATGTGATGTATCTGACCCCAGGAATGTGTCAATAAAGTTTCCCCTTCCTGGGACAATGAATTCACGGTGTTCTTATTTCAATTTCCAGGAGTGTATTTAAAGCGTCGCTGCAGTGCTCCCCATTCACATATGTTAGAATTTTGAAATATTGTCACTGTACAGATCTATCTTCCAGAGAGAAGTCTGCAAACCATTCTGTTCTTAATGCGGCCTGTTAATGTTAATAATTATTGGTGTTAATGAAGTAGCGTCAACACCAACTAAAACCGTATCTTATAGCACGCCGAGTGTTCTCGATGCTCGCAATATGATATGTAATTTCAGTTCTGGCGACAGTACTTGATGCATTGCAGTACCTTTTATACCTTACTGCATAATTAACTCTATTTAGAAGAAACGTGAACAGTTCTGGTGACATTCTAAGATAATTAAAATAACTTCTTGGATCTTCCGTTATAAACTATTTGAGCAAGGATGCTGAGCAACCGCGCTGACGTCTTTTATTCATCCAGTCACGAATAAAAACACGTTCATTATTTTTTTTCTTATGCAGCGATTCCACGCAACAAGCTTTAACTCCATCATAAGTCGTGCGACATGCAGCTGCCAAAACTTTCATTTTAGACACGAATCAGGGACCGACAAAACGACAGAACTGAAGTGTATACTGGTGTCGCCGTGTCTACAGTCATATATGAAACCATTTGCGTGCAACTCATTCCACGGAACGAGTGGCGCAACCCAATGCCGTCGTGTAAACTAGGCTTAAATAGGAAGAACTGCTACAGTATAGTACGGAAGGTATCTGAAGAAATACGCAGTGGTATGAACAGAAATGACACTTTATGCAAAGGCAATACTGTAAATACACTGAAGTCACAGCGATTAAAAAAAGAGGAAGGAAGATTAGGGTTTAACGTTCCGTAGACATCGAGGCAGTTAGGGGCGGTGCACGTGCTCGGAATGTTTCAAGGAAGGGTAACCAATTCGGCCGTGCTCTTTTCAAAGGAACCGTCCCGGCATTAGGGAAATCACGGAAAACCTAAATCTGGATGGCCAGACGCGGGTTTGAACAGTCGAGTCCAGTGTGCTCACCACTGTTCCACCCCTCTCGTGTACAGCAATCCACGGCGGTCCCTGAACATTACAGAAGGTGGGACGTGGTTCTCAGTAGGGTGTGTGATCACCACGCGCGGCAGTGCTCTGTAGAGTGCTCCCATGTGCTCCCCGCGCGGCAGTGCTCTGTAGAGTCCTTGTGATAGGGCGTTCCATTCCTCCAACCACTGCGGTTGACAACAGCTGGATAGCCGTTGGTGCATTGCACGTGTTGCAATGCGTCTCCCAACACATCCCCCACGTGCTCATCTGGGGAAACACGCAGACCGGTCCATTTTCCAAATATTCTGTTGCTCCAAGACCTCCTCCACTTACACTGTCGGAGGTCAGTACGTCCGTGCAACATTATGCCACCTTGACCATCAAAACAATCATGTTCAATAATGCCAGACGTAGCCTCATATAGCGAGAGGTCAGGACACTTAACGCACCCAGGAACAAAATTACTTTCGTCCCTACGCTTTGCACACCAGTGTAAATCAAAGCGGCAACAATATTTTCTCCCTCTGTTCGTGAAGAGGTGCAGTCTAATCGGCGATGCGCTTGTGTAACCGATATCTGCAATTTTAATTCTTCGCAGTGCAGCAATTGAGGTATCTGACTCAAATCAAGGGGAAAACAGTAGCTACTCAAATTCCTGATCGGTCATCTATATTAGTAAATGGCCAATATGGTAACCCATTCCCAGTTTCAGATTCCCTGTCTAATGGCTTCCAGCGGCAACAAAAATTTGAATTTTGGTATTTCGTACAATATTATTCCAAAATTCAGAAATGTATTATTATTTTATCTAATTCCACTATGAAGCCCTCTTCGAAGTTTCTTCCCAATGATGCAGACAACAAGTACGTAGTTTTTTTTTGTTTTTGTTTTTTATTTATCGGTGTCATAAATCGGCAGCTATAGAAGTTAAAGATTACTTTCTCATGTCAAAAAATTCGCAAACTTGTTCGTCGTAGCTTAATGGTAATCAGACCTCGGTCTCTCTTAGCTACCTCGCCCTGCATATAACGGTACGTTATAATTAAAGTGCAGCTACTCACATAGGTCCAGTATGTGCTTCAATTATCACATGGCAACGAAGCTTAGTAGCTATTATACTGGATTAATGCAAAACCGATTTTCGCTGAACAAAAGATAGTTTTAATTTTTTCAACCAGGTGCAAATCTTGCGCTATGAATACAAGAAACACGTATAGAAATGGGATTTGGAGAGTAAAGGACAAATAATAAGTGACAAAGGCATTGTTGTTGTTGTTGTTGTTGTTGTTGTTGTTGTGGTCTTCAGTCCTGACACTGGTTTGATGCAGCTCTCCATCCTACTCTATCCTGTGAAAGCTTCTTCATCTCCCCTTGGTCTCCCTCTATGAATTTTACCCTCCACGCTGCCCTCCAATACTAAATCTGTAATACCTTGATGCCTCAGAACGTGTCCTACCAACCGATCCCTTCTTCTAGTCAAGGTGTGCCACAAACTTTTCTTCTCCCCAGTCCTATTCAATACCTCCTCATCAGTTATGTGATCTACCCATCTAATCTTAAGCATTCTTCTGTAGCACCACATTTCGAAAGCTTCTATTCTCTTCTTGTCTAAACTATTTATCGTCCACGTTTCACTTCCATACATGGCTACACTCCATACAAATACTTTCAGAAACGACTTCCTGACACTTAAATCTATACTCGATGTTAACAAATTTCTCTTCTTCAGAAACGCTTTCCTTGCCATTTCCAGTCTACATTTTAAATCCTCTCTACTTCGACCATCATCAGTTATTTTGCTCCCCAAATAGCAAAACTCCTTTACTACTTTAAATGTCTCATTTTCTAGTCTAATTCCCTCAGCATCACCCGACTTAATTCGACTACATTCCTTTATCATCGTTTTGCTTTTGTTAATGTTCATCTTATATACTCCTTTCAAGACACTGTCCATTCCGTTCAACTGCTCTTCCAGGTCCTTTGCTGTCTCTGACAGAACTACAGTGTCATCAGCGATAAAGTTTTTATTTCTTCTCCATGGATTTTAATACCTACTCCGAATTTTTCTTTTGTTTCCTTTACTGCTTTCTCAACATACAGATTGAATAACATCGGGGAGAGGCTACAACCCTGTCTCACTTCCTTCCCAACCACTGATTCCCTTTCGTGCCCCTCGACTCTTATAACAGCCATCTGGTTTCTGTACAAATTGTAAATAGCCTTTCGGTCCCTGGATTTTACCCCTGCCACCTTTAGAATTTGAAAGAGAGTATTCCAGTCAACATTGTCAAAAGCTTTCTCTAAGTCTACAAATGCTAGAAACGTAGGTTTGCCTTTCCTTAATCTATTTTCTAAGTTAAGTCGCAGGGTCAGTATTGCCTCGACGGAATCCAAACTGATCTTCCCCGAGGTCGGCTTCGACCAGGCATTATGTTGATTTTATTATTAACAGCCGCTTACACAATTAGTTCAATATGAAAACCGGAGAGGTCCACGAGATGCTGTACGGCACCAAATCTGCACCTGCTGGCCAAAACTGAAACTAATTTTTTTCAGAGTAAATCGGTTTCGCTGTAACGCATTACCATTTCTATCAAGCCTCGCCGCCATACGATAATTACGGCTAATTATAAATACCCGGTACAAGAAGTTTCAATATTATATACTGACCTGCCCTGAACAGATACCTTGGGACCAAAAAAATACAGTAAATAGATGTACGCTATAGGGTCCACAGTGAGTTTTCAGGGAATTAAGTGCTACGAAATGGACTGACTCGAAAAGAATTACTTAACAATGAATCGGAATCTGCTTGTTTTAAAGTGTACAAGCAGTCGTTTAGAAGACACATACCGCACAACACAGCTTTACCCACACACTCATGACTGGAATAAACAATAGTTCGTATCCCGAAATTGCTTAGAATTCTGCAACCGTTTACACGATATCCTCACCGTTAACATACAGGCGCATCACAGTTGTAGGTGGAAAGTGAGTAAGCGGTTGCCTATAAGATAGGCAGCCCACAGTACTTACATGCACGTCGTGTGGACTGGTATCCAGGCTAAGAAGGTCTGTATGGGAAAGTAACGGGCGTAGAACAGTTGACGCGACATGAACCTCGATAGTGTGTGCTGCTTCACTCCAAAGTAAAAAATCTGGAAATGTGATTTGCGTGTTAAAAGCGAAATTACCATTTTTTATCGGTTTTTCCACGTTGCTTTAAAAGATGTAATGTAAACTTGTTCGAAGTACATGACTGTAAAGTTCAAAGCAGTTTCAGGATGCGAACCCCTGATTGCCTGTATTCAGATTTTCGTTCTTTCGCGTGCGGTTTCCCACTTGTTGTTGAATAACACTTTTGAAGTCGGTGCCTTTCAGGGCGCCTAGCGCACTCAAGAATCAATGTAGACCTTATATTGCATGTCTGTTTTCCCATTTATTTGTCATAATGGATCTGGTCGTATAGAACAATATCGTAATGTAGCTGCAAATGTTACTGTGGGTGCATTTTGTTTATTGCATATTAATTTAGTGCATGCGTGTGTGACGCACAAACGCAAATAGTTCTGTACGGTCCTACAGTGTTCCATTATCTTGTGCAGAATGATCAGAGGACGAATAAACAAAAATGCTTTGGAACTGATATTATGCTTTTCCAATAGCTTATTTGTCAGATTTCATGACAAGAGACAGAGATTACAGTTGAGATTGAGAGTTTATGAACAGGTCAAAATTTGTATACCTTTGAAGTTTTTTAGCACCTCTGAGTACTTCGAAAGTAATAGAATTTTAATAATAGTGGTAACAGCTAACAAAAATGTTTTGTTTCATTCATTATGAAGCTGGAGATAACACGGCAGCATCGAATAACTAATGAGAAGGTACTGGCTCTTATTGAGGAAAAACGTAATCTGTAGCCCAACTTGACTAAAACAAGGGATCTATTGATAGACCGCGTCCTTGGGAATCAACGAATCGTGAATTTAGTATTGGAGGGAAGTGTGGGGAGTAAACGTTGTAAAGGGATATACAGTAAGGAGGTTAAAATGGCTATAACGTGCAGTAGTTATTCAGATATTAAAAGGATTGGCCTGGGATAGATAAGCGTGAAGAGCTACTTTAATCCAGTTTTCAGACTGAAGACCAAAATAACAGATGATTGTGAAATCGTAGTTTCGATTTTATTCAAGTAAATATTTCCTTCTGCTAGTGACGATTCTTATTTGTTGCTAAGCGGAAAGGCCGCCTTTATGGCCTAGTGCCGAGCACTGATGGCTGCTATCGTGGATGCCCCACTTTTCTTTCACAGTAACTACTTCACTTTTAGGGTTCCGTGCCTCAATTGGTAAGAAATGAAACCCTTATACACTGAAGAGTCAAAGAAACTGGTACACCTACCTAATATCGTGTAGAGCCCCCGTGAGCACGCAGAAGTGCCGCAACACGACGTGGCATGGACTCGACTATTGACTGAAATAGTGCTGGAGGGAACTGACACCATGAATCCTGCAGGACTGTCCATAAACACGAAAGAGTACGAGGATACCAATTCGATTCTACACAGAGTACGCGAAAGAACTTGCCCCCTTCTAACAGCCGCGTACCGCAAGTCTCTAGAGGAACGGAAGGTTCCAAATGATTGGAAAAGAGCACAGGTAGTCCCAGTCTCCAAGAAGGGTCATCGAGCAGATGCGCAAAACTATAGACCTATATCTCTGACGTCGATCTGTTGTAGAGTTTTAGAACATGTTTTTTGCTCGAGTATCATGTCGTTTTTGGAAACCCAGAATCTACTATGTAGGAATCAACATGGATTCCGGAAACAGCGATCGTGTGAGACCCAACTCGCTTTATTTGTTCATGAGACACAGAAAATATTAGATACAGGCTCCACAGGTAGATGCTATTTTTCTTGACTTCCGGAAGGCGTTCGATACAGTTCCGCACTGTCGCCTGATAAACAAAGTAAGAGCCTACGGAATATCAGACCAGCTGTGTGGCTGGATTGAAGAGTTTTTAGCAAACAGAACACAGCATGTTGTTATCAACGGAGAGACGTCTACAGACGTTAAAGTAACCTCTGGCGCGCCACAGGGGAGCGTTATGGAACCATTGCTTTTCACAATATACACTCCTGGAAATGGAAAAAAGAACACATTGACACCGGTGTGTCAGACACACCATACTTGCTCCGGACACTGCGAGAGGGCTGTACAAGCAATGATCACACGCACGGCACAGCGGACACACCAGGAACCGCGGTGTTGGCCGTCGAATGGCGCTAGCTGCGCAGCATTTGTGCACCGCCGCCGTCAGTGTCAGCCAGTTTGCCGTGGCATACGGAGCTCCATCGCAGTCTTTAACACTGGTAGCATGCCGCGACAGCGTGGACGTGAACCGTATGTGCAGTTGACGGACTTTGAGCGAGGGCGTATAGTGGGCATGCGGGAGGCCGGGTGGACGTACCGCCGAATTGCTCAACACGTGGGGCGTGAGGTCTGCACAGTACATCGATGTTGTCGCCAGTGGTCGGCGGAAGGTGCACGTGCCCGTCGACCTGGGACCGGACCGCAGCGACGCACGGATGCACGCCAAGACCGTAGGATCCTACGCAGTGCCGTAGGGGACCGCACCGCCACTTCACAGCAAATTAGGGACACTGTTGCTCCTGGGGTATCGGCGAGGACCATTCGCAACCGTCTCCATGAAGCTGGGCTACGGTCCCGCACACCGTTAGGCCGTCTTCCTCTCACGCCCCAACATCGTGCAGCCCGCCTCCAGTGGTGTCGCGACAGGCGTGAATGGAGGGACGAATGGAGACGTGTCGTCTTCAGCGATGAGAGTCGCTTCTGCCTTGGTGCCAATGATGGTCGTATGCGTGTTTGGCGCCGTGCAGGTGAGCGCCACAATCAGGACTGCATACGACCGAGGCACACAGGGCCAACACCCGGCATCATGGTGTGGGGAGCGATCTCCTACACTGGCCGTACACCACTGGTGATCGTCGAGGGGACGCTGAATAGTGCACGGTACATCCAAACCGTCATCGAACCCATCGTTCTACCATTCCTAGACCGGCAAGGGAACTTGCTGTTCCAACAGGACAATGCACGTCCGCATGTATCCCGTGCCACCCAACGTGCTCTAGAAGGTGTAAGTCAACTACCCTGGCCAGCAAGATCTCCGGATCTGTCCCCCATTGAGCATGTTTGGGACTGGATGAAGCGTCGTCTCACGCGGTCTGCACGTCCAGCACGAACGCTGGTCCAACTGAGGCGCCAGGTGGAAATGGCATGGCAAGCCGTTCCATAGGACTACATCCAGCATCTCTACGATCGTCTCCATGGGAGAATAGCAGCCTGCATTGCTGCGAAAGGTGGATATACACTGTACTAGTGCCGACATTGTGCATGCTCTGTTGCCTGTGTCTATGTGCCTGTGGTTCTGTCAGTGTGATCATGTGATGTATCTGACCCCAGGAATGTGTCAATAAAGTTTCCCCTTCCTGGGACAATGAATTCACGGTGTTCTTATTTCAATTTCCAGGAGTGTATATAAATGACCTAGTAGATAGTGTCGGAAGTTGCATGCGGCTTTTCGCGGATGATGCTGTAGTATACAGAGAAGTTGCAGCATTAGAAAATTGTAGCCAAAGGCAGGAAGATCTGCAACGGATAGGCACTTGATGCAGGGAGTCGCAACTGACCCTTAACATACACAAATGTAATGTATTGCGAATACATAGAAAGAAGGATCCTTTATTGTATGATTATATGATAGCGGAACAAACACTGGTAGCAGTTACTTCTGTAAAATATCTGGGAGTATGCGTGCGGAACGATTTGAAGTGGAATGATCATATAAAATTAATTGTTGGTAAGGCGGATACCAGGTTGAGATTCATTGGGAGAGTCCTTAGAAAATGTAGTCCATCAACAAAGGAGGTGGCTTACAAAACACTCGTTCGACCTATACTTGAGTATAGCTCATCAGTGTGGGATCCGTACCAGGTCGGGTTGACGGAGGAGATGGAGAAGACCCAAAGAAGAGCGGCGCGTTTCGTCACAGGGTTATTTGGTAACCGTGATAGCGTTACGGAGATGTTTAGCAAACTCAAGTGGCAGACTCTGCAAGAGAGGCGCTCTGCATCGCGGTGTAGCTTGCTCGGCAGGTTTCGAGAGGGTGCGTTTCTGGATGAGGTATCGAATATATTGCTTCCCCCTACTTATACCTCCCGAGGAGATGCCGAATGTAAAATTAGAGAGATTAGAGCGCGCACGGAGGCTTTCAGACAGTCGTTCTTCCCGCGAACCATACGCGACTGGAACAGGAAAGGGAGGTAATGACAGTGGCAGGTAAAGTGCCCTCCGCAACACACACCGTTGGGTGGCTTGCGGAGTATAAATGTAGATGTAGATGTAGATGTAGAGGTGGAGATCGCTTCTGTACAGCACGTTGCAAGGCATCATAGATATGCTCAATAATGTTCATTTCTAGGGAGTTTGGTGGCCTGCGGAAGTGTTTACATCAGAAGAGTGTTCCTGGAGCCACTCTGTAGCCACTCAGGACGTGTGGGGTGTCGCACTGCTGAAGTCCGTCAGAATTCACAGTGGACATGAATGGATAAAGGCGATAAGATAGGATGCCTTCGTACGTGTCACCTGTCAGAGTCGTGTCTGGACGTATCAGGGGTCCCATATCACACCGACTGCACATGACCCACACCACTACAGAGCCTCTGCTAGCTTGAACAGTCCCCTGCTGACATGCAGGGTCCATGGATTCATGAGGTTGTCTCCATACCCGTACACGTCCATCCACTCGATACAATTTGAAACGAGACTCGTCCGACCAGGCAACATGTTTCCAATCGTCAACAGGCGAGTGTCGGTGTTGACGGGCCCAGGCGAGGCGTGAAGCTTTGTGTCGCGCAGTTATCAAGGGTACAAGAATGGGCATGCGGGTCCGAAAGCCCATACTTATGATGTTTCGTTGAATGGTTCGCATGCTGACACTTATTGATGGCCCAGCACTGAAATCTGCAGCAATTTTCGGAAGGGTTGCACTTTTGACACGTTGAACTTTTCTCTCCAGTCGTCATTGGTCCCTTTCTTACAGGATCCTTTTCTGGCCACAGCAATGTCGAAGATTCCTGATATTCACGGTACTTTCGTGATACGGCCGTAGGGAAAAATCCCCACTTCATCGCTACCTCGGAGATGCTGTGACCGTCACTCGAGCGCCGACTATAGCACCACGTTCAAACTCACTTAAATCTTGATAACCCGCCGTTGTATCAGCCATAACCGATCTAACAACTGCGCAAGATACCTGTCTTATTTGAATACGCATGCCTGTACCAGTTTCTTTTGCGCTTCAGTGTAGAATCGCTATGTTGTCCGTCTGTCTGTACGACTGTTAAAAACCCTTTTTCTCAGGAGCGGGCAGACGTCTCAAGTTGAAATTTATGTCTCATACTGAGGTCTATGGTCTCTTGGGCTGTACAAAATTGAAGGTGCAAAGTCCATGTAATCGAAAACTTCCTCTATTTATAGCACATTTTAACACTCGCAAACTCACTCATCAAAACCTGTAGGGTGCTTCCCATTGGCCTAGAATCACGAAATTTGTCAAAAAGGAGGGTTTCACAGTACAACCAAAGGAAAAAACCCGAAAACGGTAAATTTATAATTATATAACACGAAAACAAATATTTTTGTCATTGCTTATCTGACTGTTTGGCCGTCTGTTAAGACTCATTTTTCTTAGGAGATATATCAAGTTCAAGTTTAATACAAAGGCCTACAGTTCTTTGCTGTAGTAAAAAAAAAGAGGAAAAGTTCAAGTCAAGTCAAGTCAAAAGATGCTGCCGTTTACGTCACATTTTTTGATACTCACAAACTCACTCATCCAAACCTACAGGCTACTTTCCGTTGGCCAAGGTATCACAGTGCAACTGAAGGAAAAAAGTTCGAAAACTTAATTTTTAATGATATCGCACGAAAAAAAAGTTTCTTTTCATTTGTTATCTGTCGTCAAATCTTCCAATTAAAACAATATGCAGTTCTGCATTGAGGCTGACTGGGTTGAAATGGTAAAAGTCAAATACGTCATATGAGACATAATGTCATTTATTGGCCGACTTTTACCATTGCTACCCAGTCAGCTGAATGTATAACTGCTGATTACGAGGGTTTACCAGAAAGTAAGTTCCGATCGGTAGCGAAATGGACACATCAGTGAAAACCCAATGAAGCATTGCACACATGTGTTGGGCAGTGTCTCTAGTATGACCGTCGATCGCATCAAGACGTTCTTTTCAGTTGTGAGCGCACTGTGAGCGAGTAAAGGTGCCTAGAATAACGATGTCTCCCGCCAAGTAGGAGGGCCCGCTGAGAGGCTTCGCCTTAATGAATGCAGCCCAGCTGACACAACTGCCACGCACTTCCTTCTTCATGGCAATTCTCAGCCGCATTCTGCAGGGGCAGTGAAGATGCTCCTGCAGCGTTTTCGATGGGGAGTTTTCGATCACCCACAACACAGCCCTAATTGGTTCGTCCTGATTATCATCTCTGTTCACATGAAACGCTGGATACGAAGACAACACTTGGGCGCAGGCAAAGCACCATAGACCAGCGTAGAGAATTATCGGAAAGTACAGGCGGCTGCCTTCTATGACGATGGTGTTGGAATTTTGCTATAACGCTCCGACAAATATCTAAGTCGGAGCGGCGACTATGTAGAGAAGTATCTGTTAAAGTGTAGCTAACTCTTGCAAATAAAATGTTTCTGATTTTCACTGTGGTTTCCGTTTAGTGACCGATCGGAACTTACTTTCTGGGCAACCTTCGTTTTACAATAATGGTCGCCCGCCTATTGCCTGATTTTATGTCACGTTTATGTATTGAATTAAAATCTTGGAATTCCTGGGACTAATATGTTGTCAGTATGAATATCGATAATAGGCAAAAATGGTAGAGATTCTCGATTACCTGAATGAATGATTTGTCTGTACAAACATTTGAGTTTGCACGGAACCCTCAGTCACGAAACCTACTTCCGCTCGCCCAGTTTTTTTTTTCTTTTTGTAATAGAAAATCCTGTATGAGTACTCATCAGCATCTGTAAACTCCCACTTTACAGAACAGTCGAAATTCCTGAAGCTTCTAGAACATTGCTGGAGCTTCGCTTATGGGAAGCATCGCATTTATTGAATTTTAAAGAAACGAACATGTCAGTGGGAATTATTTTTCGAAAGTAGTCGTGGGCAGTATAATTGAAATCAATAAATATCGCGACTGGCAGCAGCAAATAACATAAATAAAAACAAATATTTTCTTTTCAAATTACGTAATTAGGTACCCAATAAGTCACAGTTAGAAAAAAAAAACTTTTGTTGCAGTTCTCAGTCGGACATCAGTTGGAGGTGTGTTACTGCTAACAGGAGACTACAAAAACGGAGAAGGTGGTTTCTAGTTCAAGGGCACAGGCAGTGTGCGCCATCTACCAGGTGGTGAGTAAACTGCGAAGCGATCAGATGGCGCCTCGTCGTGCGTCATATACTTCCAAATCCCCACCTCTTTGGCTCTCATATCAGCCTGGTAGTCGAGGTACAGATCAAACGTGAAAAGACTGTGATTATGGCACAGACAATTTTTTTTAAAAAATTGAAGCAGTTTTAAGTAGTTGATACGAGTAGTTGTGCTGCTATAAAGTTTATTTGTCCATTGATCTTTGTCAAAATTTCTTGGTTGCATTTACGGCCTTGTTATTTTGTAATGGTACGTATTTTTTCGAAGAGACAAAATAAGTTCAAGCAATAGCTGGCATTAAGACAACTGCAAGGCTTTCTTCCTGCTGTGGCGTTACTTATACTTGGGGTTGATTAATAAGTTCTTTCAGTATAGCAACCGAACTCCACAAATCCAAAGATTCTCCTTATGAATAGGCCATGTAAAGTTTTTATTCCCTTTGGTTAAATACGTTTTCCTTGTAATAAATGGCGTGAGTGGGCATAATATATACCAGGTGTAGAAGTATGAAACCGGAATTTGGTTGCAATAATTACACGTCTATTGTCTGAAACTGATAAACAATATTTTATTCAAAATAATCTCCATTGCTATTTATAAATTTCTCCTACCTCTCCGGCACGCTATGAATGCCATGCCAAAAAAACAGTTCTTCGTTTGAAGTGAACCAGCCAGCAAGCCATTTTCGTACATTTTCATACGAATTGAAGCGTTGTTCAGCGAGAGCGTGTTCCAATGATGCAAATAGATGATAATCGTGCGGAGATAAGTCTGGAGAAAAAGCTGCATGCGCTAATATTTTCCAACTGAATGCGTCGATCGCTTCCCTGACCCATTTTGCTGTGTTTGATGGGACGTGATCATGGAATTGCCTTTTTCCATATTCCGGTCGTTTTTCTCTTCAGGTTCAATTTAAATCGATCATTTGCTGTCGGTAGCGATCAGTGGTAACGGTTTCACCACGTTTTAGCAGCTCATAATAGATGACACTCTTCTGAACCCACCAAACACAGAGAATTGTCTTCTTTCCAGAGCGATTTGGCCTTGCACTGGATGTCAATGGCTTGCCTGGATTCACCCACGATTTACGACGCTTAGGATTCTCAAAACATATCCATTTTTCATCACCGGTCCTATTCGATGGAGAAACTACTTTCTTTTGTATCTGGCGAGCAGCATTTCACAAGTGGTCTTTCGATTTGCTTGCTCAAGCGGAACTCATTTTCCCACTTTCTACACCTTTCCCATAGCTTTCAACGGAAGAGAAACGGATTTCTGCGTCACGTTCAGTTGTTCCGCCAGTTCCTGTTGAGTTTGAGTATCAACTTCATACAATAAGGCCTGCAATTCTTATGGAACTTGGGCTACTATGTGTCGTCGCCAGCCGTTACAGGAAGCAAATGGCGCTGCAGACGCGGACTCACAGGCCCTACACTGACGGCTAGTGCCATCTATAGGGAAATTCCGGTTTCATACTTCTACACCTGGTAATTACGAGGGCACTTCAAAAAGAAAGTTACGCGTGATTATGGCGGCCGAGTTCCTCGACTGTCTGGACGTTATTATCTGTGGTCTATGTCGGCGGTGTTCCTTTCCAGCCAGAATCACTCATGTCTGTGCGGAGTTGGTCATACACTCCTGGAAATTGAAATAAGAACACCGTGAATTCATTGTCCCAGGAAGGGGAAACTTTATTGACACAGTCCTGGGGTCAGATACATCACATGATCACACTGACAGAACCACAGGCACATAGACACAGGCAACAGAGCATGCACAATGTCGGCACTAGTACAGTGTATATCCACCTTTCGCAGCAATGCAGGCTGCTATTCTCCCATGGAGACGATCGTAGAGATGCTGGATGTAGTCCTGTGGAACGGCTTGCCATGCCATTTCCACCTGGCGCCTCAGTTGGACCAGCGTTCGTGCTGGACGTGCAGACCGCGTGAGACGACGCTTCATCCAGTCCCAAACATGCTCAATGGGGACAGATCCGGAGATCTTGCTGGCCAGGGTAGTTGACTTACATCTTCTAGAGCACGTTGGGTGGCACGGGATACATGCGGACGTCCATTGTCCTGTTGGAACAGCAAGTTCCCTTGCCGGTCTAGGAATGGTAGAACGATGGGTTCGATGACGGTTTGGATGTACCGTGCACTATTCAGTGTCCCCTCGAAGATCACCAGTGGTGTACGGCCAGTGTAGGAGATCGCTCCCCACACCATGATGCCGGGTGTTGGCCCTGTGTGCCTCGGTCGTATGCAGTCCTGATTGTGGCGCTCACCTGCACGGCGCCAAACACGCATACGACCATCATTGGCACCAAGGCAGAAGCGACTCTCATCGCTGAAGACGACACGTCTCCATTCGTCCCTCCATTCACGCCTGTCGCGACACCACTGGAGGCGGGCTGCACGATGTTGGGGCGTGAGCGGAAGACGGCCTAACGGTGTGCGGGACCGTAGCCCAGCTTCATGGAGACGGTTGCGAATGGTGCTCGCCGATACCCCAGGAGCAACAGTGTCCCTAATTTGCTGGGAAGTGGCGGTGCGGTCCCCTACGGCACTGCGTAGGATCCTACGGTCTTGGCGTGCATCCGTGCGTCGCTGCGGTCCGGTCCCAGGTCGACGGGTACGTGCACCTTCCGCCGACCACTGGCGACAACGTCGATGTACTGTGGAGACCTCACGCCCCACGTGTTGAGCAATTCGGCGGTACGTCCACCCGGCCACCCGCATGCCCACTATACGCCCTCGCTCAAAGTCCGTCAACTGCACATACGGTTCACGTCCACGCTGTCGCGGCATGCTACCAGTATTAAAGACTGCGATGGAGCTCCGTATGCCACGGCAAACTGGCTGACACTGACGGCGGCGGTGCACAAATGCTGCGCAACTAGCGCCATTCGACGGCCAACACCGCGGTTCCTGGTGTGTCCGCTGTGCCGTGCGTGTGATCATTGCTTGTACAGCCCTCTCGCAGTGTCCAGAGCAAGTATGGTGGGTCTGACACATCGGTGTCAATGTGTTCTTTTTTCCATTTCCAGGAGTGTATTATTGGCACCATTTCACTGTGGCTGTACGCCACATTGCATTTGGTTCACATGCTTCTGAATTCCTCTGTGAATCTATATTCAGGCTAGACGTTTTGCCAATAAGAATCGTACTGCCCCGCGTACTTCAGCTCTACAATACGTTTCCAGTTGTCACGCCATTGCACTCCCATTACTGTAGTGCACCTGTTATCCATAACGCAGCAGAGCCGCGTTTACAGGAAAGCCAGAAAACGTAC
Source organism: Schistocerca cancellata (assembly GCF_023864275.1). Lineage (NCBI taxonomy): Eukaryota > Metazoa > Arthropoda > Insecta > Orthoptera > Acrididae > Schistocerca > Schistocerca cancellata. The sequence continues at coordinate 43,656,038 of NC_064634.1, forward strand.
TCTCTTGTGACAAAGTGCCACTCTTGTTGAACAGTGGCCTTAGAGAACAAAGTGTGTGGAGCGATATGTGGAACTTACTTTTTGAAGTTCCCACATAGATTACTCATAAATGAACCGATAGGCTTAAGTTGTCCTGTGAGGTAACCAGAGGACCGGCGAAAAGAGACGCTCTTCTCAGCATGTACTGTTTGTTCACGATAAGTTGACGATTGGCGCGGAGGCTGTCGGGAATGGCCGTGCCCCCGCATTACGGCTGCCGAGGGGAGAGGGACGGCGAGGGGAAGGCAGCGGCGGCTCCTAGCATCAGCTGTGGCACCACTGCCTGTTTCGCGCTTAACACGAAAGCCCAGGCGGCACTCGCGGAAGTATTGCCCACTAAGTGACACTTCCGTCAGATCGGAAATCACCTGCCAGCCGGGGTGGTCGAACGGTTCTAGGGGCTACAGTGTGGAAACGCGCGACCGCTACGGTCGCAGATTCGAATCCTGCCTCGGGCATGGATGTGTGTGACGTCCTTAGGTTGTTTAGGTTAAGTAGTTCTAAGTTCTAGGGGACTGATGACCTCAGAAGTTAAGTCCCATAGTGCTGAGAGCGATTTTTTTTCTCGGAAATCACCTAATTTGTTGACATATTCTTGTCGAGAGTTTTACCTATAACTTGTTGTTGTTGTTATGGTATTCAGTCCTGAGACTGGTTTGATGCTGCTCTCCATGCTACCCTATCCTGTACAAGCTTCTGCATCTCCCAGTAATTACTGCAACCAACATCCTTCTGAATCTGCTTGGTGTATTCATCTCTTCGTCTCCCTCTACGATTTTTACCCTCCACGCTGCCCTCCAATACTACACTCCTGGAAATGGAAAAAAGAACACATTGACACCGGTGTGTCAGACCCACCATACTTGCTCCGGACACTGCGAGAGGGCTGTACAAGCAATGATCACACGCACGGCACAGCGGACACACCAGGAACCGCGGTGTTGGCCGTCGAATGGCGCTAGCTGCGCAGCATTTGTGCACCGCCGCCGTCAGAGTGAGCCAGTTTGCCGTGGCATACGGAGCTCCATCGCAGTCTTTAACACTGGTAGCATGCCGCGACAGCGTGGACGTGAACCGTATGTGCAGTTGACGGACTTTGAGCGAGGGCGTATAGTGGGCATGCGGGAGACCGGGTGGACGTACCGCCGAATTGCTCAACACGTGGGGCGTGAGGTCTCCACAGTACATCGACGTTGTCGCCAGTGGTCGGCGGAAGGTGCACGTGCCCGTCGACCTGGGACCGGACCGCAGCGACGCACGGATGCACGCCAAGACCGTAGGATCCTACGCAGTGCCGTAGGGGACCGCACCGCCACTTCCCAGCAAATTAGGGACACTGTTGCTCCTGGGGTATCGGCGAGCACCATTCGCAACCGTCTCCATGAAGCTGGGCTACGGTCCCGCACACCGTTAGGCCGTCTTCCGCTCACGCCCCAACATCGTGCAGCCCGCCTCCAGTGGTGTCGCGACAGGCGTGAATGGAGGGACGAATGGAGACGTGTCGTCTTCAGCGATGAGAGTCGCTTCTGCCTTGGTGCCAATGATGGTCGTATGCGTGTTTGGCGCCGTGCAGGTGAGCGCCACAATCAGGACTGCATACGACCGAGGCACACAGGGCCAACACCCGGCATCATGGTGTGGGGAGCGATCTCCTACACTGGCCGTACACCACTGGTGATCTTCGAGGGGACACTGAATAGTGCACGGTACATCCAAACCGTAATCGAACCCAACGTTCTACCATTCCTAGACCGGCAAGGGAACTTGCTGTTCCAACAGGACAATGCACGTCCGCATGTATCCCGTGCCACCCAACGTGCTCTAGAAGGTGTAAGTCAACTACCCTGGCCAGCAAGATCTCCGGATCTGTCCCCCATTGAGCATGTTTGGGACTGGATGAAGCGTCGTCTCACGCGGTCTGCACGTCCAGCACGAACGCTGGTCCAACTGAGGCGCCAGGTGGAAATGGCATGGCAAGCAGTTCCACAGGACTACATCCAGCATCTCTACGATCGTCTCCATGGGAGAATAGCAGCCTGCATTGCTGCGAAAGGTGGATATACACTGTACTAGTGCCAACATTGTGCATGCTCTGTTGCCTGTGTCTATGTGCCTGTGGTTCTGTCAGTGTGATCATGTGATGTATCTGACCCCAGGAATGTGTCAATAAAGTTTCCCTTCCTGGGACAATGAATTCACGGTGTTCTTATTTCAATTTCCAGGAGTGTAAATTGGTGATCCCTTGATGCCTTAGAACATGTCCTACAAACCGATCCCTTCTTCTTGTCAAGTTGTGCCACAAACTCCTCTTCTCCCCAATTCTATTCAATACCTCCTCATTAGGTATGTGATCTACCCATCTAATCTTCAGCATTCTTCTGTAGCACCACATTTCGATAGCTTCTATTCTCTTCTTGTCTAAACTATTTATCGTCCATGTTTCACTTCCATACATGGCTACACTCCATACAAATACTTTCAGAAACGACTTCCTGAAACTTAAATCTATACTCGATGTTAACAAATTTCTCTGTTTCAGAAACGTTTTCCTTGCCATTGCCAGTCTACATTTTATATCTTCTACTACGACCATCATCAGTTATTTTGCTCCCCAAATAGCAAAAGTCCTGTACTACTTTCAGTGTCTCATTTCCTAATCTAATTCCCTCAGCATCACCCGACTTAATTCGACTACATTCCATTATCCTCGTTTTGCTTTTGTTGATGTTCATCTTATACCCTCCTTTCAAGACACTGTCCATTCCGTTGAACTGCTCTTCCAACTCCTTTGCTGTCTCTGACAGAATTAAAATGTCATCGGCGAACCTCAAGGTTTTTATTTCTTCTCCATGGATTTAAATACCTACTCCGAACTTTTCTTTTGTTTCCTTTACTGCTTGCTCAATATGCGGATTGAATAACATCGTGGAGACCCTAAACCCCTGTCTCACTCCCTTCCCAACCACTGCTTCCCGTTCATGCCCCTCGACTCTTATAACAGCCATCTGGTTTCTGTACAAATTGTAAATAGCCTTTCGGTCCCTGGATTTTACCCCTGCCACCTTTAGAATTTGAAAGAGAGTATTCCAATCAACATTGTCAAAAGCTTTCTCTAAGTCTACAAATGCTAGAAACGTAGGTTTGCCTTTCCTTAATCTTTCTTCTAAGATAAGTCGTAAGGTCAGTATTGCCTCACGTGTTCCAACATTTCTACGGAATCCAAACTGATCTTCCCCGAGGTCGGTTTCTATCAGTTTTTCCATTCGTCTGTAAAGAATTCGCGTTAGTATTTTGCAGCTGTGACTTATTAAACTGATAGTTCGGTAATTTTCACATCTTTCAACACCTGCTTTCTTTGGGATTGGAATATTTTATTCTTCTTGAAGTCTGAGAGTATTTCGCCTGTCTCATAGATCGTGCTCACCAGATGGTAGAGTTTTGTCATGACTGACTCTCCCAAGGCCGTCAGTACTTCTAATGGAATGTTGTCTACTCCCGGGGCCTTGTTTCGACTCAGGTCTTTCAGTGCTCTTTCAAACTCTTCACGCAGTATCGTATCTCCCACTTCATCTTCATCTACATTCTCTTCCTTTTCCATAATATTGTCCTCAAGTACATCGCCCTTGTATAGACCCTCTATATAGTCCTCCCACCTTTCTGCTTTCCCTTGCTTAAAACTGGGTTTCCGTCTGAGCACTTGATATTCATACAAGCGGTTCTCTTTTCTCGAAAGGTCTCTTTAATTTTCCTGTAGGCAGTATCTATCTTACTCCTAGTGAGATAAGCCTCTACATCCTTACATTTGTCCTCTAGCCTCTATAACTTATGTATTCTTTATACATCGAAAACATTAAAAAATGAATATGCGACTCTCCACGCCGGAACAGAAAGTTTAACAACGATTTTTTGGAATCTATTAGCACATTGCATTTATTAAGCTCAGGCAGCAGTAATGTTTACAAAGAGCAATTAATTGTGCCTGAAAGAAATGTCGAAATCATGTTCTCTAAAAAATGACTGTCATTTATGCTTGTTTCAAGATCATCATCATCATTATCGTCATCTCTTGAGGGCGTAGTACTAATCACAGCTTCTTCAACGGCCATTTCCATTGCTCCATCTTGTGTCCAATACTCTTGCTCCAGTTGCAGCACCTTCCTGCAGTAAGCCTGCCAGTCTTGTACAGTAACTGAAAGGAGAGCAGCATTAACAAGATTCTGCACTCTTACCTCCGACATGCCAACCGATACTTTGTTCTCCGTGAAATTGTGTTCTATTTTGGCCTATGGCAATTCTGTCTGATTTAGTTCACAGTTATAGGGCTGTAAACCCTCTACATTGCGGCCTCTGCTCTCAGCGATCTTATACACGACGTGCACTTTCGCGGCTGGTTTGTTTTCCTTTATTGTAGATAACTGTTCACCCTTCCTCATCGAGTCGTTACAGTTTATCAGTCCATCTAGCAACCACTCTAACATCGTAATCTTGAAATCACATTTATTAGATATTCTGTCGAATTTTCTGCTGTGATATGGCGCATTATCGCATTGTCCATACAATCAGTGAACTGGATGGAATATTACGAAGGACCATGTCGATCTTCCTCAAGAACGGCTTCCCCCACTCTTTGCATTCTTCTGTAAATAATTCATCGTAATATTTTGCAAGGATGACTCACTAAAATGATCGTTCTGTAACGCTCATAACTGTCAGCACCTGTCTTCTTTGAAAGAAAGAAGGGAAATTGTCGCTTTCAAGTTATTGTAAGAACCGATATCAGGCTTAATATACACTCCTGGAAATGGAAAAAAGAACACATTGACACCGGTGTGTCAGACCCACCATACTTGCTCCGGACACTGCGAGAGGGCTGTACAAGCAATGATCACACGCACGGCACAGCGGACACACCAGGAACCGCGGTGTTGGCCGTCGAATGGCGCTAGCTGCGCAGCATTTGTGCACCGCCGCCGTCAGTGTCAGCCAGTTTGCCGTGGCATACGGAGCTCCATCGCAGTCTTTAACACTGGTAGCATGCCGCGACAGCGTGGACGTGAACCGTATGTGCAGTTGACGGACTTTGAGCGAGGGCGTATAGTGGGCATGCGGGAGGCCGGGTGGACGTACCGCCGAATTGCTCAACACGTGGGGCGTGAGGTCTCCACAGTACATCGATGTTGTCGCCAGTGGTCGGCGGAAGGCGCACGTGCCCGTCGACCTGGGACCGGACCGCAGCGACGCACGGATGCACGCCAAGACCGTAGGATCCTACGCAGTGCCGTAGGGGACCGCACCGCCACTTCCCAGCAAATTAGGGACACTGTTGCTCCTGGGATATCGGCGAGGGCCATTCGCAACCGTCTCCATGAAGCTGGGCTACGGTCCCGCACACCGTTAGGCCGTCTTCCGCTCACGCCCCAACATCGTGCAGCCCGCCTCCAGTGGTGTCGCGACAGGCGTGAATGGGGGGACGAATGGAGACGTGTCGTCTTCAGCGATGAGAGTCGCTTCTGCCTTGGTGCCAATGATGGTCGTATGCGTGTTTGGCGCCGTGCAGGTGAGCGCCACAATCAGGACTGCATACGACCGAGGCACACAGGGCCAACACCCGGCATCATGGTGTGGGGAGCGATCTCCTACACTGGCCGTACACCACTGGTGATCGTCGAGGGGACACTGAATAGTGCACGGTACATCCAAACCGTCATCGAACCCATCGTTCTACCATTCCTAGACCGGCAAGGGAACTTGCTGTTCCAACAGGAGAATGCACGTATCCCGTGCCACCCAACGTGCTCTAGAAGGTGTAAGTCAACTACCCTGGCCAGCAAGATCTCCGGATCTGTCCCCCATTGAGCATGTTTGGGACTGGATGAAGCGTCGTCTCACGCGGTCTGCACGTCCAGCACGAACGCTGGTCCAACTGAGGCGCCAGGTGGAAATGGCATGGCAAGCCGTTCCACAGGACTACATCCAGCATCTCTACGATCGTCTCCATGGGAGAATAGCAGCCTGCATTGCTGCGAAAGGTGGATATACACTGTACTAGTGCCGACATTGTGCATGCTCTGTTGCCTGTGTCTATGTGCCTGTGGTTCTGTCAGTGTGATCATGTGATGTATCTGACCCCAGGAATGTGTCAATAAAGTTTCCCCTTCCTGGGACAATGAATTCACGGTGTTCTTATTTCAATTTCCAGGAGTGTATATGAGTAAGAAAACATTACTGTAGTGCTCGAATACAGCGGATGTACAAGATAAAGTATTACAATCTCGAGTTAAATTATAAACCAAATAGAAGAATACACACAGCAAGACCAAATAAGAGATAGAAAGGTAAGGCGTGGAAACTGAGCAGAGGTTCAGAAGGAGAATGTTTGTAATGACTGAAAAAAAAGCAAAGGAAGAGTAAAATACATTGCGCTCGTGCTGCTGTCGACAAGTGAGTCCGACGCTCCGCTAATTACGAGGCGTTGCTACGAGCCGACAAAAGCGCTGATGGGCGGTTTGCCTATAATCAACCGTTGGCAGCCAGCCCCCCCCCCCCCCCCTCTACCCCGCTATTGAATTAAGCTCTAATGAAGCTTTGACGTGTTGGGTGTGACAACTGTACCTCGTTATATGACAGCACCGCAGCCCTAACGTAATAGGGTACGAAATATAGTCATCAAGTTTCAATTATGACTTCATAAAAATGTTTCTGCAACCATAGAAATTGGTGATGGTGTTATTCCTTCTCTACACATAAATTCTTCAATGTGTATTATTTTTCCCAGCAGTAGAAGACATGTAGGAGATTTTTGTTTTAAATTTCTCCATTTTGGTTGTTCAGGAGACGTTCTATCTCGAAAATCACCTCGCCACTGTAATGAAGATGTCTGCCACGTGATGGTTGTTTCATACGAGGGAAGAGAAACAGATGGTGCAGTGTGAGGTGACTGTAGGGAGATGAGGCATTACTTGACAGCCCGAAGAAGCAGCACGTGTGACCGAGGCCTGTGCAGAATGCCCTGAGGTGATGTCATGCTGGAAAATACTCCAAACGTAGGTCTGCCTTTTCTTCAACATACCTTCTATGATGGCTCATAGATTCAGTGTTACCGCACGTGTTCCTTAATTTCTCCAGAACCAAAACTGATATTTTCCAAGGTCAGATTCACACGTTTCTCTATTGTTCGAAATAAATTCGCTGAGTACGAATGTCTTGGCACCGGCTATATTAGGTATAGGTATAGTACCTATTAAAGACATACAGACTTGCGCTCTAGCAAAACTTCGGTTTGGCAGTTTTGGCACGTTACATAAATAACGTAGTAACTGTAGGATGTCGCGGTAGTATTGGTAGCATTAACACGGAAAGAAAGATAAATGATTGAATGATTGTATAGGAGCCGACGACATTTTTTTTTTTTGCACGTAACTAAAACCGTACATCGTTAATTGCATCGTCCATTGTATATTTTATATCTTTACAAAATTTAAATGGCATTTTATGAGTAATAAAAGTTAGTTCATCACGTAACTTCTGCTCTTTTATGCAACCAAAGCAATTACTTCTCATGCAAGTATGTTTTACATGGACAAACACAACAAAATCTATGTAGTTATTGTTATTTTGCACTCGGTGGAACTGTCTTCGTCATGATCAAAGACAAAACTTTCCTGCTATTGTTAATAAGTACGAAAGTTGTTCGTGAATAACATAAAACATGTTTTATATGAGCTCAACGAAATATTGAAGCGATGTTTGATATGTTTTTCTTTTGCGTTTTCTTTTAATGTTACCTTTTTTTTTGGGAGATGGAAATTATGTTTTCTAGCGCTAAATGATAAATCTGTATCGCTTTTTTTTCAAATTTTTGCTAAAACATCCCTCTGTTCCACGATATAAATCAACAATTTTCGAATAAAACCTGAATTAAACATTGACAATTTCGATTTGGCTATAAAAACTGTTTATTTTTAAGTAAAAGCCAGGATTATAACTATGTAGTCCAAAAATGTTCCTTATGTTATGGGACCTTTAAATATCCTCACTTAGTTTCTAGACACTTCACCGTTCCTGTTTTCTAGGCGAGTCTAGTATGACACTGATTGCATACGCAAAGTGATAGATATGCAACACACCTAATGTACAGGTAACACGAGTACGGTCTTAACTGACCAAGGCTACCGGGAAAAGTACCGTAGTCTAGGCTTACTTATGATGGTGTACGGTAGCCTACAGTTTTTTCAGAACTCTAGAACTCTAGTGGCATACGAATATTTGTGCTGGACCGAAACTCGATTTGTCACGAGCAGTCGCCTTAACCACATCGGCTACCCGTGCACGCTTCCAGGACTGACCCAAATTTCCATATGTCACTCTGTCTACACCCTTGTACCATAATCGCCTAGAGTCATGACTTGATCTTCGCAGCTTTACAGTCGATTCCAAGATATTCGCACTAAGCGAATTTGTTTCGAACTAATTTCATGTGGCTATCGATCGTCGGTAAAGTCTATTTTTTTTCAGATACGCAAGTAAATTTTTCTGTTACTCCTTAAATAATTCGTGTCCGTATTTTGAAACTGATGGTTCGGTAATAGTCACATCTTTCAGTAACTGCCTTCTTTCGGACTGAAATACGTCCTCCTTGAAATGTAAGAGTATTTCACTTGTCTCTCGCGTACTAGGTAGAATAGTTCTGTCGTTGAATATTCTTCCAAGGATATCTCTGTCGTACCAATATATAATTTCATTGGAGCCTTCCAGTGCTTCCACGTCTCTTAGACGTGGACAACATTCTTCCATCATGTGTCTGCAATGACTCAACTGTGCTCTGTGCAAATATCTACCAGCTGGTATCCTCTTTCATTTCTTTCCCCTAATCAATATTCTACTATTAATCTTTCACTTAATTTTCCTACCATCGAATTCCAGCCCCCGAACACGCTTAAATTTTCATCTTCTTAACTATGTGAATAATTTCTTTTATCTCATCACACGTTCTTTCAATTTCTTCACCATCCGCGGAGCTAGTTGTCGTAGAAACATTTTATTGTGGCTGTTGTTGTCTTTGTATCTATCATTGCTACGATAACGGGTTCGCTGTGCTGTTCGGAGTAACTTATCATACTTTCTTATTCATTGTTAGAACTACTCCTGAATTACCCTTATTTAATGTTGTGTTGATAACCCTGTAATCAACTGGCCAGAAGTCCTATTCTCCCTGCCACCGCACATCACCAATTTTCATTATATCTAACTTCTACCTAACAATTTCTCTTCTTAAATTCTGTAACCTACACACCCGATTAAGGGATCTAACACTCCTTGTTCCAAGTCACTGCACACGAGTTTCGTCTTCCCTGAAGAAAACATCCTCTTGAGTAGTATCGGCCTCGAGATCCGTTTGGGGAACGTTTCACCTCCGCAATAATTTACCCAGGAGGATGCGATCACACCTAAGCCATACAATAGAGCTGCATGCCTTCGTAACATATGACGGTTGTAGTCTTTGACGAAAAAAAATATTTATTATGTAAAAAATGAATGGATGAAAATGGGGAAGAAATGGCTTTAAATATTTTTGTTATTTACTATTTCAGTACGAACTTTGTTGTAGAACCGCCTTTTTTACGTGTGGTAATAAAAATTCATTTAGACAGAATTAAGCACATTTAAAATTACGTGAACTTTAGCAACCCTCTCATGCTCGTAAATTCAAACTAACTGATTAATAACATTTATGACTTTGAAAATTATTTAAATTAAATTTTTAGCGTATTTCGGCCTTGGCACACATTTTTTAGATGCAGTGGGTTTTTAAATATTTACTGAATTCTTTCCCGGCGTTAGCTATGGAACACAAGACTGTCTCTGTTACCATAAAATGGTTAAATATTGCCAAGCCGACTTGAACGTTCAATCATCATTGACAAAATACACTTTACTATACGTTTAAGTTATTTGCTTTAGAAATTAAAAGAACCAACAGATTAACAACTTCAACGTTAATTATCCGCCTATGAATGCACAAATGTAAAACCAGTCATAAATTCAGTCAGCCTCAGGATCGCTGTAAAAGAAAAATATTTCGTAATTCACTGCTAATTTTACCTGCTCCCGATTTACGGGTCTGGTTAATTTCATAGCGGAACAATTTTTAAATGTGCCGCCGCTGCAAATCGTTCGGTCGCGGCACAGCCCAGCAACACCAACGATAATCGCTAAAAATGCTGAAAACTCTTTAAAGAAATATTATAGATGACATGAGCAAGCTAATTTACATTAGTAATACACAATTTTGATAAATTATAATGTATTTAGACCACAACAATAATTAAAATTACACACCTTTATAATTTCTCCTCTAATGGCGGCTAAAGATAGATACAGACAAAAGAAGTCTACTCATTCATATAATGCTACGTCACACGTTCCTCTCTCTCTCAGCTCTCGAGGAAGACGACAAAGAATGCACATTATGTATTCCTATTTATACTATTGCTGATTGTGAATGTCTCTTTGTAATCTTACAACATTATTTTCCTCTGTGGCTGTATTTTACATTTTTTTCATCGCAAATATTAACATATTTCGTAATTACATTATGAGTATAGAAATATTACAGTCATAAATACATCGAGAATATTATTACAGAAAATATTACAATAATAACCAACGTCCTTTATACAAAATTAAATAATATTGTTTGTTAAACAATTACAGCATATATGAATTGCTTCATAGCGGCGTATATAGTACAATTAAATTTTAGTTTATTAATAGTGTGTGTGCTGCCAGGGAACGTTACAAGTCCCACCTTGCTTTCAGCCGTTCGTAGTACAAGCACAGCAAAGCAATGTTCGCTTATGATCACTCACCCACACTGTTACCCCAGAAACTACTGAAAAGGCTGCACCGCTTCAAAAACTATATGATAGTCCAACATTTCTACAGATACCCCTCCTTTGCGGGTGCACCACGCTGTTCACCCAACATCTACAGAGTTCAGTGTTAGTTGGTGAGGGAAGAGGGGGAGTGAGTTTCCTGGTTGTTGTTGTTGTTGTGGTTTTCAGTCCTGAGACTGGTTTGATGCAGCTCTCCATACTACTCTATCCTGTGCAAGATTCTTCATCTCCCAGTACCTACTGCAGCCTACATCCTTCTGAATCTGCTTAGTGTATTCATCTCTTGGTCTCCCTCTACGATTTTTACCCTCCACGCTGCCCTCCAATACTAAATTGGTGATCCCTCGATGTCTCAGAACATGTCCTACCAACCGATCCCTTCTTCTAGTCAAGTTGTTCCACAAGCTCCTCTTCTCCCCAATTCTATTCAATACCTCCTCATTAGTTATGTGATCTACCCATCTAATCTTCAGCATTCTTCTGTAGCACCAAATTTCAAAAGCTTCTATTCTCTTCTTGTCCAAACTATTTATCGTCCATGTTTCACTTCCATACATGGCTACACTCCATAAAAATACTTTCAGAAACGACTTCCTGACATTTAAATCTATACTCGATGTTAACAAATTTTTCTTCTTCAGAAACGCCTTCCTTGCCATTGCCAGTCTACATTTTATATCCTCTCTACTTCGACCATCATCAGTTATTTTGCTCCCCAAATAGCAAAACTCCTTTACTACTTTAAGTGTCTCATTTCCTAATCTAATTCCCTCAGCATCATCCGACTTAATTCGACTACATTCCATTATCCTCGTTTTGCTTTTGTTGATGTTCATCTTATACCCTCCTTTCAAGACACTGTCCATTCCGTTCAACTGCTCTTCCAATTCCTTTGCTGTCTCTGACAGAATTAAAATGTCATCGGCGAACCTCAAGGTTTTTATTTCTTATCCATGGATTTTAATACCTACTCCGAATTTTTCTTTTGTTTCCTTTATTGCTTGCTCAATATACAGATTGAATAACATCGGGGATAGGCTACAGTCCTGTCTCACTCCCTTCCCAACCACTGCTTCCCTTTCATACCCCTCCACTCTTATAATTGCCATCTGGTTTCTGTACAAATTGTAAATAGCCTTTCGGTCCCTGGATTTTACCCCTGCCACCTTCAGAATTTGAAAGAGAGTATTCCAATCAACATTGTGAAAAGTTCCAACATTTCTACGGAATACAAACTGATCTTCCCCGAGGTCGGTTTCTATCAGTTTTTCCATTCGTCTGTAAAGAATTCGCGTTAGTATTCTGCAGTTGTGACTTATTAAATTGATAGTTCGGTAATTTTCACATCTGTAAACACCTGCTTTCTTTGGGAAGGGAATATTTTATCCTTCTTGAAGTCTGAGGGAATTTCGCCTGTCTCATACATCTTGCGCACCAGATGGTAGAGTTTTGTCAGGACTGGCTCTCCCAAGGCTGTCAGTAGTTCTAATGGAATGTTGTCTACTCCGGGGGTCTTGTTTCGACTTAGGTCTTTCAGTGCTCTGTCAAACTCTTCACGCAGTATCATATCGCCCATTTCATCTTCATCTACATCCTCCTCCATTTCCATAATATTGTCCTCAAGTACATCGCCCTTGTATAGACCCTAGAACTAGGTTTCCATCAAAGCTCTTGATATTCATGCAAGTGGTTCTCCTTTCTCCAAAGGTCTCTTTAATTTTCCTGTAGTCAGTATCTATCTTACCCCTAGTGAGAGAAGCCTCTACATACTTACATTTGTTCTCTAGCCATCCCTGCTTAGCCATTTTGCACTTCCTGTCGATATCATTTTTGAGACGTTTGTATTCCCTTTTGCCTGCTTCATTTACCGCATTTTTATATTTTCTCCTTTCATCAATTAAATTCAATATTTCTTCTGTTACCCAAGGGTTTCTACTAGCCCTCGTCTTTTTACCTATTTGATCCTCTGCTGCCTTCACTATTTCATCCCTCAAAGCTACCCATTCTTCTCCTACTGTATTTCTTTCCCCCATTCCTGTCAATTGTTCCCTTATGCTCTCCCTGAAACACTCTACAACCTCTGGTTCTTTCAGTTTATCCAGTTCCCATCTCCTTAAATTCCCACCTTTTTCCAGTTTCTTCAGTTTCAGTCTGCAGTTCATAACCAATAGATTGTGGTCAGAATCTACATCTGCCCCAGGAAATGTCTTACAATTTAAAACCTGGTTCCTAAATCTCTGTCTTACCATTATATAATCTATCTGAAACCTGTCAGTATCTCCAGGCTTCTTCCATGTATACAGCCTCCTTTCATGATTCTTGAACCAAGTGTTAGCTATGATTAAGTTATGCTCTGCGCAAAATTCTACCAGGCGGCTTCCTCTTTCATTTCTTAGCCCCGATCCATATTCACCTACTATGTGTCCTTCTCTCCCTTTTCCTACTCTGGAATTCCAGTCACCCATGACTATTAAATTTTCGTCCCCTTGACTACCTGAATAATTTCTTTTATCTTATCATACAGTTCATCAATTTCTTCGTCATCTGCAGAGCTAGTTGGCACACAAACTTCCTGGTACCCAACAGAATCTCATTTCGTTCCATAAGTGAAGGTAAATGTTGTAGGTGGACTGGTTTCTATGCTGAGTACGAGAATCATTTCGCTCGACTTTTGATAATCTGTCGCCTCATAAAAGACTATTTATAATTCGTTTAGAGAATTTCGTTGTCTTCGTGCTTCTATCAGCGACGAATATTGTGGAGGTCGCCCACATCGGCCCATCTTATTTCACTGATGCCACACGCACCACGTCACCGCCATGACTAATGACGTCACCGGTAGATTGTCACGTGGCTGCCTGCTACGATCTACACACGTTGAAAGCGACCACTGTGCTCTTTTAAAGGCATAACTCATATTCTGTGCGTTGATATTTTAGTCTATGTTATCAAACGGCTAAAATGTTCATGCTTTCCCAGTTGCATGATGCTTATTTTCCCGGGACACAAAAATTTTGTTTTCAGATTAATATTGTCCATTACGGATGTGAGGTAACGGTTGTTATGCTTTTACGGTAGTAAGTGGTAGCATCCAACCGTGCTTCTATCCTACCTACAGCTCAACAAGGCGTTTCGGAACACAATGTTCTCATCATCAGGTTTTAAAAATTTAGCTCACGAGCTTGATGTGAGAGCATTATCTCTCGAAACACGTTTTTGAGCTGTGTATAAGACAGAAATACGGTTGAATGCCACAAATAATTCTTGTTTATTTTCAGTATTTCATGTAATTGTTCACTGAATTTAAAAATTTAAAACATTGTCCGAATCTACTCATTAAGAGGAATAATCTTATGTTGAAGGTTTGACACATTAAGGCAAGTATTACGGCGTATGTCTTGAGGGAAAGTAACACACAGCGTGCAAATTACCCAGACTATATTCACCCAGTATTTGAGAATGAGGGCACTTAGCAATTTCCAGCAAACGTCACACATAATTTCAAACTTGTACGAAACTTCCTGTTTCTGACACATCGAAGAAATTAATGAAATGACAAAAGTTTGTCGTTTACTACACTACTGGCCATTAAAATTGCTACACCAAGAAGAAATGCAGATGATAAACGGGTATGCATTGGACAAATATATTATACTAGAACTAACATGTGATTACATTTTCAGGCAATTTGGGTGCATAGATCCTGAGAAATCAGTACCCAGAACAATCACCTCTGGCCGTAATAACGGCCTTGATACGCATGGGAATTGAGTCAAACAGAGCTTGGCGCGGTCAGGAATTTTCTCTGCCTCGTGATGACTGGGTGTTGTGTGATGTCCTTAGGTTAGTTAGTTTTAAGTAGTTCGAAGTTCTAGGGGATTGATGACCATAGATGTTAAGTCCCATAGTGCTCAGAGCCCTTTGAAACAGAGCTTGGATGGCTTGCACAGGTACAGCTACCCATGCAGCTTCAACACGATACCACAGTTCATCAAGAGTAGTGACTGGCGTATTGTGACGAGCTAGTTGCTCGGCCACCATTGACCAGACGCTTTCAATTGGTGAGAGATCTGGAGAATGTGCTGGCCAGGGCAGCAGTCGAACATTTTCTGTATACAGAAAGGCCCTGTAGTGGTTAATAAAAAAAAGAAAAGGGAGAATAAAAGAAAAAGAAAAGAAAAGGTTGAAAATGTGGGAAGAAATGGTGAATAAAAAGGCGGTTTTAAAATCGTAAATGACCGTGAAAAAAGGAAAGAATGAAATGCAAATCGGACTTCGTATTACAGAAAAGCTATAGTTGGGGTGGTCCTTGTGGCGTTTTTGAGCAAAAGTTAAACCAATTTCCACTACAAAACTTACTGAAAAGAAACAGAGAGTAACAAAAAGCTACTGACAGGGGGAAATGGTGTAGCTTTGAGTTCATTCTTTACCAGGTTAACATGTCTTCTTTCGTGCGGCATCCAGGTCTTCAAAAATCTCCTTCAATTCTGCGTGAAAAGTCTGCTCCGAAATCTTGCAATCGTCCTGGAATCACTAATTTATACCAATTAAAATCATCTTGATACTGTATGCAATTTAATTTACTTTGCTACTTCCATCCTCCGAATTTTTTAACAACTTCCACAACATGTCTACACATTAAAAATCAGATCAAGACTAGCTAATAAGTTTTTTTAACGTCTTCATCAGATCACGTCTGCCTTAAGCTCCGGCTATCAAGAGACAATAAAGAAACGAATAGAAAACAAAAAAAAGTTACAATTTTAGTAGTTTCTCTTCCGTCGAGCGCTCATACCGCTGCGACGGGATAGTTTTTATATGAGGGAACGAGTGTAGCGCGGCGAAATTCAAAGTCCCGCTACATCGCCCCCTCGACTGTCACGCTAAAACATTTAGCGTGGCAGGCTAGCAGACCTAAAATTCAATATATGCATATTTTCATTGGAAAGGCCACGTGCATCCATAGAGGATAATCTTTCCCAACACTTAAAAGACCTGCAACATGCGGTCGTGCATTATCCTGCTGAAATGCAGGGTTTCGCAAGGACTGAATGAAGGGTAGAGCCACGGGTCGTAACACATCTGAAATGTAAAGTCCACTGTTCAAACTGCCGTCAATGCGAGCAAGAGGTGACCGAGACGTGTAACCAATGGCACCCCATACCATCACGCCGCGTGATACGCCAGTATGGCGATGACGAATACACGCTTCCAATGTGTGTTCACCGCTATGTCGCCAAACACGGATGCGACCATCCTGATGCTGTAAGCAGAACCTTGATTCATCCGAAAAAATGACGTTTTGCCATTCGTGCACCCAGGTTCGACGTTGAGTACACCATCGCAGGCGCTCCTGTCTGTGATGCAGCGTCAAGGGTAACCGCAGCCACAGTCTCCGAGCTGATAGTCCATGTTGCTGCAAACGTCGTCGAACTGTTGGTGCATGTGGTTATTGTCTTGCAAACTTCCCCATCTGTTGACTCACGGATCGAGGCGTGGATGCATGACTTACAGCCATGCGGATAAGATGCCTGTCATCTCGACTGCTAGTGATACGAGGCCGTTGGGATCCAGCACGGCGTTCCGTATTACCCTCCTGAACCCACCGATTCCATATTCTGCTAACAGTCATTGGATCTCGACCAACGCGAGCAGCAATGTCGTGATCCGATAAACCGCAATCGCGATACGCTACAATCCGACCTTTATCAAAGTCGGAAACGTTATGGTACGTATTTCTCCTCGTTACACGAAGCATCACAACAACGTTTCACCAGGTAACGCCGGTCATCTGCTGTTAGTGTATGAGAAATTGGTTGGAAACTTTCCTCATGTCAGCACGTTGTAGGTGTCGCCACCGGCGCCAACCTTGTGTGAATGCTCTGAAAAGCTAATCATTTGCATATCACAGCATCTTCTTCCTGTCGGTTAAATTTCGCGTCTGTAGCACATCATCTTCGTAGTGTAGCAATTTTAATGGTCAGTAGTGTAGTTTAGCACACATAATGTCATAAGCACTGAGATGTATGAAAAGCTAAATTTTTACAGGCTTAACGTCAAATATTTAGAATGTTAACTCATTTGAACAGTACTCAGACTTTTGCAGCTATTTTATACAAGTGAGTACGAGTCTCCACACAATCTGGATGGGAGGGTTACTGAGTTGTTTCTAAATTTTTTAAACTGCGTCGCTCGTGTTTTCTCTTCAGCAGTCTGGCACGCAGAAATCATTTGAAACTGCTGATAGGACCGAAGGTTGACTACAGTGCAGAATAAAATATTGTGTAGGATCTGTCAAAAAGTTCGCAAAACATTGGAACTCTTTGTAAACCGAAGACCAAGCAGCGTTCGTGGTGGGGGAAGTTGATCTTCCCAGGAGAACGTTACAGTCGCTGTATAGCAACACTAAGAAGCAGTTTCCTAGCAGCCTAGTGGAGCGATAGGTGATTTACGTAGCATCTGTACGTTTGCTTTTCTCGGATTATTTATATCAATCGCTAATTTCAGTATTCTGTTGAATATTGACACATTTAGTGAAAACTCCGCGGATGTGTCAGCAGTGTGAGTCGCCACTGATTTTAAAGATGTGCTACTGAAGACTAGTATCACCTTATCAAACAGCTCGTAGGGACTTCTTGTGGCGTAGTTTAGTAGAAAGTGTGGGTATTGGCCTGTTCGCTTTTCAGACTATACCCTGTCGTCGTCATCATCGTCATCTTCAGGCATCTTCTTCGACCTGTTGCAAACTTCAAACTCAATCTTTTCACCTTTCCTTTGTCTGCTCGCTCTGTGGAACCCTCTAGCCTCATACACGTACACAGATTTTACGAACATTCATTGCTCATCCGTTCAGTATGATACCTGTTTTGATAATATTCTAATTTTTTTTCATTTTCAGCTGTAATTGTTGAGTGCCTGCCTTAGGTCTTCACCACTCTGTCTGCCCTGCTTTGTCACATCGTCCTCTAAATGGTTCAAATGGCTCTGAGCACTATGGGACTCAGCTGCTGAGGTCATTAGTCCCCTAGAACTTAGAACTAGTTAAACCTAACTAACCTAAGGACATCACAAACATCCATGCCCGAGGCAGGATTCGAACCTGCGACCGTAGCGGTCTTGCGGTTCCAGACTGCAGCGCCTTTAACCGCACGGCCACTTCGGCCGGCCCATCGTCCTCTGATCAGAGATATCGTATTTCGGCGGCCTGGAATATGACAAAAGTAGTCACTGCTTCTTAGGCCAACGCTTGATTATCTTATAAACTTGCTGGTACCACCGAAGTCTTGTAGAACATCAATGTTTCATTCCTTATATTGTTTCTTGGTCTTTTATTGATTGTACCATACAATATGTTAAACTTTTCGATTTCTTTTCCAATATCACGTTCTTCAAAAGGTAACATTGTCCAACAAAGGACACTAAATTGGATGATCTGCTAAATGGCTTTGTTGTAAAAAGTCAACTTGCAGGTGACATTGTCTTTCCATTATCAAGTTCTTCAAAGGTGACAGTGTGCAATCAAAGAAAGTAAACTGGCTGAGGCTTTTAACTATTATTTTATTAACAACCGCCTTCAGTTGAGTTAAGAGCCACAAAATGCCACGGATTATATTTTATGCAGCAAAATTTCAAAATTGTGCTGTTCCATTACTTTATTCAATTCAAATAGATCTCGTCAGAGCATATCTTCAAAATTTTAAACTGTATCATGACGCGGAAAGCAGATTTTCTCGGCGGATTTCATTGATGAAATCATTCCGGTCATAAGCTGAGTTGTGGCGTCTTGTTGTCGCAGCGTTTCGACGAATTTTCTGCATGTCATGTGCAAGTGAAATGTCGGATTTAAGTCCAGTTCTCCAGCCGCGGTGGCCGAGCGGTTCTAGGCGCTACAGTCAGGAACTGCGCGAATGTTACGGTCCCAGGTTCGAATCCTCCCTCGGGCTTGGATGTTTGTGATGTCCTTAGGTTAGTTAGGTTTAAGTAGTTCTAAGTCTAGGGGAGTGATGACCTCAGATGTTAAGTCCCGTAGTGCTCAGAGCCATTTGAACTATTTAAGTCCAGTTCCTTCCTTTACAGCCGCTGGACCGCTGACTCCTCGGTCGAGGACCCAACAGGTGGGCCAATTCTCACGCCTGCTGTGTCTGCAGCTTGTAGCTTTCACATCAGGGCGTTCCTGTCGTACTTTCACAACACCACATCTCAGGCCGAGCTCAGTTGCAAACCGTTGTCCGTTGCCTCTTTAATGAGCGATAGTCTGTAAACAAAAATGTTAAGATGTAAAATCTAGCTGTAGAATTTTTCTTTTCCTCTATCGAATGCCGTCGTCTGTGCTTAAACTACATAAAATCGGCGACAAGTAGTAGCCTTGACGTCACTAAAATTAATGTAGTATGCAAGAAAATGTTTTCTTCAGTAGATGGTTGGTTGGTTGGTTGGTTTGGCTAAAAAAAATGGTTCAAATGGCTCTGAGCACTATGGGACTCAACATCTTAGGTCATAAGTCCCCTAGAACTTAGAACTACTTAAACCTAACTAACCTAAGGACATCACACACACCCATGCCCGAGGCAGGATTCGAACCTGCGACCGTAGCAGTCCCGCGGTTCCGGACTGCAGCGCCAGAACCGCTAGACCACCGCGGCCGGCGGTTGGTTTGGGGAAGGAGACCAGACAGCGTGGTCATCGGTCTCATCGGATTAGGGAAGGATTGGGAAGGAAGTCGGCCGTGCCCTATCAGAGTAACCATCCCGGCATTTGCCTGGAGTGATTTAGGGAAATCACGGAAAACCTAAATCAGGATGGCCGGACGCGGGATTGAACCGTCGTCCTCCCGAATGCGAGTCCAGTGTCTAACCACTGCGCCACCCCGCTCGGTTCTTCAGTAGACATTGGCATGGTGGCGAAGTAAAAGTTTCACATAATATAAGAAACATCAATCCAGCGTATTAATCCATCCATGTATCATGACACGATTGGAATTTCCGGTGATTACGTGGTCAATATTTTTAGTAATCATCCATGGTGTCTCCGGGACAGTTATTTTCTTCCAGGTAGGTTATTATGCACTGCCTATAAAAAAAAAAGAGTGAAGCACCCAGAAGACATGGTCGTATGCCACAGTATAACTTTGTACATGTATACACCATCGGCAGGTGCGTAAACTGTTGGACCTGCACCACTATGGTCGCAGGTTCGAATCCTGCCTCGGGCATGGACGTGTGTGATGTCTTTAGGTTAGTTAGGTTTAAGTAGTTCTAAGTTGTAGGGGACTGATGACCTCAGAAGTTAAGTCCCATACTGCTCAGAGCCATTTGAACCATTTGTTAGACCTGCAGTTCTCTGTGACAGATGGAACAGCCATCAGAGGGCATTACTGTTGTTTGTGCCTGGTGTTGTTACCAGGCCTGGTACTGTATCTAAGGGGCGTGAACAGCATCAGATATTGAGCCATCGCTGTGAAGGACACAGAGATGTGACGTACTCGTTTGGGACAGAGTTATTAGCACCATACAGATTCTGAAAGGGACCTCATTGTGGGCCTCCAGTTGGCTGAGTGGTCGAATCGTGCAACGTCCAGATTTGTGCGGCTTTGGTGTGTCACAGTCGGCTGATGCTGGACTGTATGGGAACGAGAGGGCAAGCTTCTGGTGGACTGGGTCTGACCACCACAAGCGCCGGCCGTTGCGACCGAGCGGTTCTAGACGCTTCAGTTTGGAACCGCGCGACTGCTACGGTCGCAGGTTAGAACCCCGCCTCGGGCATGGACGTGTGTGATGTCTTTGGGTTAGTTAGGTTTAAGTAGTTCTAAGTTCTATGGGACTGATGACCTCAGATGTTAAGTCCCATAGTGCTCAGAACCATCTGAACCATTTAAGTCCAGTTCGTTCCTTTACAGCCGCTGGACCGTAGACTCCTCGGTCGAGGACCCAACAGGTGAGCCAAAATGCGTATTTCCGGAAGTGATGACGCGGCTAGTGGTTGAGGTTCCATCTCCCCCCCCCCCCCCCCCACCTGTCCTGCCCCTCACGCCAAGGGGGTTGGAGGAAGAACCGGGCGTCGAGTCCTGTTTCTCACGCCTGCTCTGTGTGCAGCTTTCACATCAGGGCGTTCCTGTCATACTTTCGCAACACCACATCCCATGCAGAGCTCAGTTGGCAACCGTTGTCCGTTGCCTCTTTAATGAGCGATAGTCGGCAAACAAAAATGTTAAGACGCAAAATCTAGCTGTAGAATTTTTCTTTTCCACTATGCTTAAATTACATAAAATCGGCGACAAGTAGTAGCCTTGACGTCCCTAAAATTAATGTAGTATGCAAGAAAATGTTTTCTTCAGTAGACATTGGCATGGTGGCGAAGTAAAAGTTTCACATAATATAAGAAACATCAATCCAGCGTATTAATCCATCCATGTACCATGACATGATTGGAATTTCCGGTGATTACGTGGTCAATATTTTTAGTAATCATCCATGGTATCTCCGGGACAGTTATTTTCTTCCAGGTAGGTTATTATGCACTGCCTATAAAAAAAAGAGTGAAGCACCCAGAAGACATGGCCGTATGCCAGTATAACTTTGTACATGTATACAACATCGGCAGGTGCGTAAACTACGGTCGCAGGTTCGAATCCTGCCTCGGGCATGGATGTGTGTGATGTCTTTAGGTTAGTTAGGTTTAAGTAGTTCTAAGTTGTAGGGGACTGATGACCTCAGAAGTTAAGTCCCACAGTGCTCAGAGCCATTTGAACCCGGCGGGGTCAGGGATTTTCTGTGCCTCGTGATGACTGGGTGTTGTGTGATATCCTTATGTTAATTACTTTTAAGTAGTTCTAAGTACTAGGGGACTGATGACCTCAGATGTTAAACCCCATAGTGCTCAGAACCGAGAACAAATAATAGACTCCCTGCGAATTTCTAGGTCATCTGCACCATTGGTTGGAGACTAGCAGCAAAGGAACTAGGCTGTCGTTAACACCACAACACAAACAGCTGCATTAGAGAGTTTCCATGACTGGAAAGCATGGACTGATGATGATGACGTCGCATTGTGTTCAGCGATGAACCACAGTTCTGTACCAGCCAGGATGACCATCGTCAGCGAGCGTAGCAGCAATTTGGGGAGATGTCCCACTATCCCAGTGTCCTGGATGAGCACAGCGGTATTGTTCCTTGTTGTGTAAGACTTTGTACACTGTGGTCAGGAGAGGTGGGCTACAGAGTGGTGCGCAACTGTCCTTGTAGGAAAGCTGGACAGGATCAGAAATGGTTAGCGAACAAACAGGAGATTTACTTACCTTGTATTTCTCGAAATGTAGAAAGACTCATTACAAATGTGGTAGCAACAAACAAAGTCCAGCTACTTCAGTGTCAACTAGGACGTGGCTCGCTTTAATAAGGCATGAACAATGGAGTCAGAGCATCCTGCAGCGGAGTAGCTCCAAGAGCGAGTGGGCTGAGAGAGCATCTTATAACAAAGTAGCTCCAACAGCGAGTCGGCTGAACAGCTGCCGCAGGCCATCCTATGTGGTGGCAGCAGAAGCTGCTGTAGGTGTGGCTCAGTGGGCATACTTCATTGGTTCTGCCAGATACGACGTGACCGATTTTGTACTAGACGAAAACTTGCACTTCCACTGCTATGATGATACCTCACTACTGGCATCATGGTGTGAGGACACATCGCGTATGACTTCAGGTCATGTCTGATAGTGATTCAGAGAACTCTGACGTGACAGTTGTGCGACTAAGGTATCCTGCATCATCATGTGTTACCACTCATGCAACAGTATAATAGTGCTATTTTTCAACAGGACAATGCTCATCCACACATGGCATAGCTCTAAGAAATGTGTGTGAGCTGTTGAGATACTCCTGTGGCCTAGATCTGCCCCCGACAGAATATGTGTGGGACCACCTCAGACATCAACTCCGTCCCAGTACCAGAGGCCTGGATATCAAGGACAACTTAAAGCAGTTGTGAGGCAGTTTGCCTCAGGGTAGGATACACCAGCTTTATGAGACCCTTCCCTACAGAATCAGCGCTTGTAGCTAGGCCTGAGAGAAAGGGTGTTAGTGGAGGATGGGAGGTACCGTCATACTGATAACTCGATTTATACTGACAAGTTCTTTGTAAATTTCACTGAACATTGTAATCATTGAAAAAAAACATTGCATACCTTCTCTCAGTCTTTTAAGTTTAATTTCGTTTCCACCTACCCTTCTTCGTGCTTAACCTTTTTTTTTTTCAGGAAGTACACTACTGGCCATTAAAATTGCTACACCACGAAGATGACGTGCTACAGACGCGAAATCTAACCGACAGAAAGAAGATGCTGTGATATGCAAATGATTAGCTTTTCAGTGCATTCACACAAGGTTGGCGCCGGTGGCGACAGCTACAACGTGCTGACGTGAGGAAATTTTCTAACCGATTTCTCATACACAAACAGCAGTTGACCGGCGTTGCCTGGTGAAATGCTGTTGTGATGCCTCGAGTAAGGAGGAGAAATGCGTACCATCACGTTTCCGACTTTGATAAAGGTCGGATTGTAACCTATCGCGATTGCGATTTATCGTATCGCGACGTTGCTGCTCGCGTTGGTCGAGATCCAATGACTGTTAGCAGAATAAGGAATCAGTGGGTTCAGGAGGGTAATACGGAACGCCGTGCTGGATCCCAACGGCCTCGTATCACTAGCAGTCGAGATGACAGGCATCTTATCTTCATGGCTGTAAGGGATCGTGCAGCCACGTCTCGATCCCTGAGTTAACAGATGGGGACGTTTGCAAGACAATAACCATCTGCACGAACAGTTCGACGACGTTTGCAGCAGCATGGACTATCAGCTCGGAGACCATGGCTGCGGTCTCCCTTGACGCTGCATCACAGTCAGGAGCGCCTGCGATGGTGTACTCAACGACGAACCTGGGTGCACGAAGGGCAAAACGTCATTTTTTCGGATGAATCCAGGTTGTGTTTACAGCATCATGATGGTCGCATCCATGTTTTGCGACATCGCGGAGACGCACAATGGAAGCGTGTATTCGTCATCGCCATACTGGCGACCTGGGTGCACGAATGCAAAAACATCATTTTTTCGGATGAATCCAGGTTATGTTTACAGCATCACGATGGTCGCATCCGTGTTTGGCGACATCGCGGTGAACGCACATTGGAAGCGTGTATTCGTCATCGCCATACTGGCGTATCACCTGGCGTGATGGTATGGGGTGCCATTGGTTACACGTTTCGGTCACCTCTTGTTCGTATTGACTGCAGTGGACGTTACATTTCAGATGTGTTACGACCCGTGGCTCTACCCTTCATCCGATCCCTGCGAAACCCTACATTTCAGCAGAATAATGCACGACCGCATGTCGCAGGTCCTGTACAGGCCTTTTTGGATACAGAAAATGTCCGACTGCTGCCCTGGCTAGCACATTCTCCAGATCTCTCACCAATTGAGAACGTCTGGTCAACGGTGGCCGATCAACTGTCTCGTCACAATACGCCAGTCACTACTCTTAATGAACTGTGGTATCGTGCTGAAGCTGCATGGGCAGCTGTACCTGTACACGCCATCCAAGCTCTGTTTGACTCAATTCCCAGGCGTATCAAGGCCGTTATTACGTCCAGAGGTGGTTGTTCTGGGTACTGATTTCTCAGGATCTATGCACCCAAATTGCGTGAAAATGTAATCACACGTCAGTTCTAGTGTAATATATTTGTCCAATGAATACGCGTTTATCATCTGCATTTCTTCTTGGTGTAGCAATTTTAATGGCCAGTAGTGTATATTTCGATTTCTGAATATATTCAACCAGACAAGGGCAGTAGTGACAGGCGCCGTATTTTGTCAACGCATCTTTTTCAGGCTGCATTTGTGTACGACTCGTCCACAGTGCGAAACGCTTCAGATGAAAAGAAGGTGACGTCTGTGGCGATGCGACAACGGGAGGTTCTCCCCTCTCTCTCCCCCCCTCCCCCCTCCACCGCTGAAGCGATTTCCGGCCGCAGCTCTGTGGCGCTGCCGGCTGCCCCTGATACGCCGCCGTTACAGGCTGCAATATCGGCGGTCCCTGTGCCGGCGCTGTCTCAGACGTCAGATATTGTTTCCCGTGCGCTACGTCATAAGCATGCGCCTCGCCGAAATAACAGCCGGGGCGTTTCCGTGACGCCGCCGATCGACAAGCCATCACGACAACACAGCACGCCTCGCTTCGAATATCTGCGGTGTCGTTTTACCTCTCGATCACTCCGCTCGATGAAATTATTGGAACATAATGACGTCTTTGTTGCGTAAGCGTTGGAATCGTGTTCATCACTAGACAGATCTGCTGCTTCTTCTACATATGCGGGAGGATTCGCGCTCGATCAGTAGTATACGAGGGACATTCAATAAGTAATGCGACACTTTTTTTCTCGGTCAGTCGAGGACTATTCCTGCTTCAGCTCCTATAATCTCATGAAGATCCGATAGCTGAGGGCGCTATACACAGCCTTCAAAACAGGCATCTGTAACAGAGGTGCGTTCAGAGCCAAGAGCTGTCACTGAGTTTCAAAAATGGTTCAAATGGCTCTGAACACTATGGGACTTAACTTCTGTGGTCATCAGTCCCGTACAACTTAGAACTACTTAAACCTAACTAACCTAAGGACATCACACACATCCATGCCCGAGGCAGGATTCGAACCTGCGACCGTAGCAGTCCCGCGGTTCCGGACTGCGCGCTCGAACCACTAGACCACCGCGGCCGGCGTCACTGAGTTTCTTTTAGCGTAAAATCAAAGCATCGCAGATATTCATAGGCGCTTGCAGAATGTCTATGGCAAAAGAGGGGTCCGCAAGATGCTATTAGAATAAAAAATATATTAAATATATTTCGTATGATAACAGATTTTTTTTTGTTTTGGGCGCTTCCTGCGTGAGCAGAGCCTTAACGAACGCTAACTTCTGCGTCTAGCGTCTTCCTAGAGTGTAAAGAGATCGGCAGTGAGCATGAGCAACTTCTTATTCATACGGAAGTAAGATGGCTTTCTCGAGGAAGGATCTTGTCAAGATTTTTTGAACTTAGAGACGAGGTTCGCGTCTTCCTTCTTGACACAAAGTACGCGGATTTCCTCACTAACTACTCTTGGCTTTGCTCAGTTGCGTACTTAGCTGATGTGTTTGAACACTTGAACGTGTTAAACTTGAGTTTACAAGGAAAAAATGTAGATGTGTTCAAAGTTGAGGATAAGATTAGTGCTATGGTCATAAAGTGTCAGATCTGGATGTCAAGGATAGAAAACGAGTCACTAACTAACTTTTCTACTTTAAAACAATTCTTAGAGTCATCAGAGGAGAGTTTGCTTGACCAGGTCGAGATCAATGTAGCCGAGCATACACGCAGCCTAGCCACCACTTTTAGAGAGTATTTCTCTGAACTTGACCATGACAACAGATGGATTCGAAATCCCTTCAGCTGTGAAGAAATAGACAAAATCCGAGGACTCACTGAAGAAGAGCAAGATCAACTTGTGGATCTGTCCAGCTGTGATACGATGATAAACATTTTCATCGGTGATAAAATTACATACTTCTTGGCATCAGCACGCAAGCACTACAACAAACTTGGTGATAAGGCAATGAAAAATATCCTTCCATTTGCAACCACGTATCGGTGGGAGCAAGCATTTTCTTCCATGTGTTTCACGAAAAACAAATATTGGAATCGGCTCGACATGCGGTCGTATTTCAGAGTGAAAGTTTGAAGTTTTGAACCTAATATTTCAGAAATAATGGACTCAAAGGTAAGACTGAACTCACCTAAGAACTGTAAATTAAAAGTAACTGTATACTGATGGAGTGTTCTGTTGTAAATGTATTTTTTTTTTCAAATAAATAATACCTTGTATAAAATTAGTGATTTCTTATTTTTCACACATGTCCACTCAATGCAATCTCAAGTGTAGTACAGTTGAAAGACCAATACACTCAGTTTTAATTTTTTCCAGTCATTTTCAGTACATACTCAATTTTTATTTTTTTAGGGAGTTTGTTATACTAAACAGCCAGATTTGAAGACAAAGATTTTGAGCAATAATCAAAAATTTAACAATAACAATGATGGCTACATTGAAAAAGTTTTAAGCTCAATATTTTTTCAATAATGAGTATGTCAATGTTTTTTCTAAGTAGCAAAAACAGAAAACGTATAAAAAGACTCTTCATTTGGCTTTTTTAGGTACTTGATACTGTGATATGACAAGGTATCAATCATGCTCAGTGAGGGGGTCCTCGAGAAAATTTTGTTGGGAACCCCTGGCAGTGGAAAAAAGCACGGTGAGTCGTTGGGCGAAGCGTCTGTCATCAACGCAACGAGGTCACACAAGCCTGTCCGACCTCCGGCGTGACGTCTGGCGGCAAGCAGCCATGTCTTCAGCAATGTTGGAACGTGCGGACACTCTCATTAGAGGTGATGGGCGGTTCAAACACCTCGCTGCCCAACTGGATGTCACTGTTGGTAGTGCTGACACAACTGTCTACCAGTTGGGGGACTCGACGGTGTATGCCCGCTGGATTCCTCGCCACCTAACAGGAGACCATAATCAGCAACAAAGGACCATCACTGCGGAATCGCTTGAGCGCTACGAGGCTGATGGTGAAAAATTTTTGTCGATATCTTCACAGGCGGTGAAACGTGGGTTCATCACTTCGAGCCGGAAAGGAACGGCAACCCATGCAGTGGCGCCACGGCACCTATCCTCCTGGGATTCAAAGCCATACCGTCAACCTGTAAAGTCATGGCGACGGTCTCCCGTGTCCATGAAGGCGTTTTTCTGTTTCAGTTTCTCCCTCATGGTGGATCGATCAACTCCTAAGTGTACTGTGCTACCGTCAGGATACCGAAGGAACGGCTTCAGATTGTTAGTCGCCACAAAAATTCAAACGAAATTCTCCTTCATTAGTTAAAACTGAGAGACCGTGGTCGATCTGTAAAACTTCTTCCTGACGTTTCGTTGCCAACTGCGGGCGACATCTTCCGAGGTGAGTCGTTGACATTGCCCGCAATTGACAACGAAACGTCAGGAAGAAGAAGTTTTACAGGTCGACCATGGTCTCTCAGCCTGGAAGGTTTAACTAATGAAGACGCCGGTCGTGAAAGCCTACACGTTGTGAAATTGGCCCAATGCGTGATGCCCTCCGTGGGAAGCAGTACGTGGATCATGGGGAAGTTATTGATGCAACAAGACGTTGGATCCGATGCTGACCCGTGTAGTGGTACCATACGGCATAGAGGCCCTCCCAGCAAGATGTACAAGGCTGTCACATTTAATGGACAGTATGTTGAAAAATAGGGTTTTGCAGTTAAAAGAGTGGGAACTATATGGTGTACTGAATTGGATGACGCTATTATCGATGCTGCTTAACGGAGTTCATTCGGGTGTTCAGCCGAGTTGTTCTTTCCAACCATTAATCAATCACACCGAGATAACCGGAGAGGCCGATGATGCTTTGTTTTCAGTTGGTATTTTTGAGCAAAACTAGTCGCATTGTATGCTCTTCATTCATATGAATAAACTATACTATGGCACTGTCATTGAAATTCTTGGGAATACTAAACAATGAGATAAAGCAATCGGCATTGACGAGTGACGTCATTAGAAGTGCATTCAAGTTCTAAGGCCTCTGATTTTTTTTCCCCGGACTGGAAAGAGATAGAAACATGCGCATTGTTTAAAAATGAGGCCGCGTTCATTGTCAATACGTCCCAGAGATGGCAGCACGTACCGCAGATGGAATTTTACCACCAGCGGTGAGAATGAGAACTGTTTTAAATGCTTAAAATGGCGACGTTTTCCTTACTTGAACAGCGTGCAATCATTCGTTTTCTGAATTTGCGTGGTGTGAAACCAATTGAAATTCATCGACAGTTGAAGGAGACATGTGGTGATGGAGTTATGGATGTGTCCAAAGTGCGTTCGTGGGTGCGACAGTTTAATGAAGGCAGAACATCGTGTGACAACAAACCAAAACAACCTCGGGCTCGCACAAGCCGGTCTGACGACATGATCGAGAAAGTGGAGAGAATTGTTTTGGGGGATCGCCGAATGACTGTTGAACAGATCACCTACAGAGTTGGCATTTCTGTGGGTTCTGTGCACACAGTCCTGCATGACGACCTGAAAATGCGAAAAGTGTCATCCAGGTGGGTGCCACGAATGCTGACCGACGACCACATGGCTGCCCGTGTGGCATGTTGCCAAGCAATGTTGATGCGCAACGACACCATGAATGGGACTTTCTTTTCGTCGGTTGTGAGAATGGATGAGACGTGGATGCCATTTTTCAATCCAGAAACAAAGCGCCAGTCAGCTCAATGGAAGCACACAGATTCACCGCCACCAAAAAAATTTCGGGTAACCGCCAGTGCTGAAAAAATGATGGTGCCCATGTTCTGGGACAGCGAGGGCGTAATCCTTACCCACTGCGTTCCAAAGGACACTACGGTAACAGGTGCATCCTATGAAAATGTTTTGAAGAACAAATTCCTTCCTGCACTGCAACAAAAACGTCTGGGAAGGGCTGCGCATGTGCTGTTTCACCAAGACAACGCACCTGCACATCGAGCTAACGTTACGCAACAGTTTCTTCGTGATAACAACTTTGAAGTGATTCCTCATGCTCCCTACTCACCTGACCTGGCTCCTAGTGACTTTTGGCTTTTTCCAACAATGAAAGACACTCTCTGTGGCCGCACATTCACCAGCCGTGCTGCTGTTGCCTCAGCGATTTTCCAGTGTGTGAAAAATGTGTACGTCTGCAGGGCGATTACGTCGAGAAGTAACGCCAGTTTCACCGATTTCGGGTGATTAGTTAACTAGAAAATAAATCTGAGGCCTTAGAACTTGAATGCACCTCGTATTAAAGCCAAAGACGATATGAGCAAACATTTGAAACCATCAACGCGTTTTCAGAATCAACTATTGTTCCTCACACACTGACGAGCCAAATATTATGACCATTGGCCACTGCGAAATTGGATGCCGCCTGGTCGCGTTGCGGGAGCTTTTTAATAAATAGGATGGGGCCCCTCCACGCCCACACCAGCGTGGTGACCAAACCAAAATTTCTGCTGTCACCTCCGTATAACATGTTAGTTTTTGAATCAGGAGTCACAGGTTACGGGCTGTGATGTTATCCACGCGTCTGGGTAAGATTACTCATTAACATGGTCCATCAGGAGATAGAAAGTGGACGAAAGCGATCGAAGGGTAGCGGTTGTAAGTGCAGAGGAAAAAAAGTGCCAAGGCAAGCGCCAAGGGAAAAAAACCTCTGCGACAGTAGGACGGGTAGTAAGGGCAGTAACGGCTTGCTATCTGCCAGAGTGCATGCAAGGTGTGGTTATGTTAGTGCGAGACACTGTGCATCCCTACCTCTGTCGCTGCGGAAGCTCGTTGTGGGGCTTGCTGCAGTTGCTGCGTCCCTGTAATACACTCCTGGAAATTGAAATAAGAACACCGTGAATTCATTGTCCCAGGAAGGGGAAACTTTATTGACACATTCCTGGGGTCAGATACATCACATGATCACACTGACAGAACCACAGGCACGTAGACACAGGCAACAGAGCATGCACAATGTCGGCAGTAGTACAGTGTATATCCACCTTTCGCAGCAATGCAGGCTGCTATTCTCCCATGGAGACGATCGTAGAGATGCTGGATGTAGTCCTGTGGAACGGCTTGCCATGCCATTTCCACCTGGCGTCTCAGTTGGACCAGCGTTCGTGCTGGACGTGCAGACCGCGTGAGACGACGCTTCATCCAGTCCCAAACATGTTCAATGGGGGACAGATCCGGAGATCTTGCTGGCCAGGGTAGTTGATTTACACCTTCTAGAGCACGTTGGGTGGCACGGGATACATGCGGACGTGCATTGTCCTGTTGGAACAGCAAGTTCCCTTGCCGGTCTAGGAATGGTAGAACGATGGGTTCGATGACGGTTTGGATGTACCATGCACTATTCAGTGTTCCCTCGACGATCACCAGTGGTGTACGGCCAGTGTAGGAGATCGCTCCCCACACCATGATGCCGGGTGTTGGCCCTGTGTGCCTCGGTCGTATGCAGTCCTGATTGTGGCGCTCACCTGCACGGCGCCAAACACGCATACGACCATCATTGGCACCAAGGCAGAAGCGACTCTCATCGCTGAAGACGACACGTCTCCATTCGTCCCTCCATTCACGCCTGTCGCGACACCACTGGAGGCGGGCTGCACGATGTTGGGGCGTGAGCGGAAGACGGCCTAACGGTGTGCGGGACCGTAGCCCAGCTTCATGGAGACGGTTGCGAATGGTCCTCGCCGATACCCCAGGAGCAACAGTGTCCCTAATTTGCTGGGAAGTGGCGGTGCGGTCCCCTACGGCACTGCGTAGGATCCTACGGTCTTGGCGTGCATCCGTGCGTCGCTGCGGTCCGGTCC
This sequence comes from Schistocerca cancellata, assembly GCF_023864275.1. Lineage (NCBI taxonomy): Eukaryota > Metazoa > Arthropoda > Insecta > Orthoptera > Acrididae > Schistocerca > Schistocerca cancellata. The sequence goes on from NC_064634.1 coordinate 43,687,437, forward strand.
CAGGTCGACGGGCACGTGCACCTTCCGCCGACCACTGGCGACAACATCGATGTACTGTGGAGACCTCACGCCCCACGTGTTGAGCAATTCGGCGGTACGTCCACCCGGCCTCCCGCATGCCCACTATACGCCCTCGCTCAAAGTCCGTCAACTGGCACATACGGTTCACGTCCACGCTGTCGCGGCATGCTACCAGTGTTAAAGACTGCGATGGAGCTCCGTATGCCACGGCAAACTGGCTGACACTGCCGGCGGCGGTGCACAAATGCTGCGCAGCTAGCGCCATTCGACGGCCAACACCGCGGTTCCTGGTGTGTCCGCTGTGCCGTGCGTGTGATCATTGCTTGTACAGCCCTCTCGCAGTGTCCGGAGCAAGTATGGTGGGTCTGACACACCGGTGTCAATGTGTTCTTTTTTCCATTTCCAGGAGTGTAGTTCAAGGTCGTCATACATTAGTGGGCGATCGGTCATAGATCGGCTCACATTGTAGGGGGTGTGTGTGGCTGGTTTGCGCGCTGTGTACAGTACGATTTCCCTGCGGTTGCCTGTTTTTCGGCGGGTCGAGCATCTGGGGTTACCAGTAGTAGCTGTGTTGCAGGGGCTCGCCAGTACTGTCGTGTTAGCGTGCTATGGACCATAGATGTTTACTTCGTTGTCAATAGTGTCTTTGGTCTACTATGTTTCCGTCTATGGTTGTGGACGTAGTTACCCAGATAAAGGATAAACGGTTTGCGCGAGTGTCTCGTGTTACTGCACAGTCGTGTGGAGAGTTTTTGAAATACCTGCAAGATGGTATCTAGCCGATATTCCCGGTGAAGGTCCGCGGTGCGTATGTAGCGCGGAGCATTGCTTATGATTCTGAATACTTTGTTATGTATGAGCTGCAGACGGCGCAGGCGAGTGGGCGCAGCGTATCCCCAGACAGGGGCTGCGTACGTCATCAGGGGTCGAATAAGTGTCATGTACATGGACCTAGACACCCTCCTATTCAGTGTGCTACGCCTGTTAAGCATAGGGTAGAGTTGTTTGAGACTCTCGTTTACTTTGCTGGTCACATGCTGAATGTGATCCCCCCAGAGCAGTTTCCGATCCTGCGAGACACCGAGGTATTTGACCTTCTCGCGGAAACGTATTGGGCGTGCATGTAGTGTTATTGGGTTGCAGTGCTGATGTTTGCGCAGTAGTTTCGGTCTTCTAGAGAACAGAACGGCTCCGCACATGTCGACGTTTTCTCTAACACGCCATTTCACCAGCCTAGGTTCTGCTACTCTGAGTGCAGTCTGTAGTCATGAGTTAATGTTAGACGGCTTCCAATCTTGCGCAAGGATGGCGGTGTCATCCGCGTAGACTGCCACCGTCGTGCTGTGTGTAGCTGGGAGGTCGTTAATGCAGAGGTTAAACAGTAAGGGCCCTAGGATGTTTCCTTGGGGTACTCCTGCCTGGATACCATGTCGTATCGATTGTTTGCCCTGCACGTCAGTGTTGAAACTCCTGTCCGTGAGATATGTGTATGAGACGTACGAGCCCATCGGGGAACCCTGCGTCGCTGAGTTTGCGTATTAGGCCGTTGTGCCGTAGACGATAGAAAGCCTTTTCGATGTCCAGGAACACTGCCCCAGTTGCTTTGTTTGTGTTGTATCCGTGTGTTTTGTATTCGACGACGCGGAGGAGTAGTTGTGTTGTTGAGTGGTGATTCCTGAAACCGAATTGCTCCGGTCTCAGGGTGTCGTTTGTGATGCAGTGCCTGGTGAGTCGTTTTAGTATTACCTTCCCAACGATCTTGCTGAGCGCGCTCAGCAGACTGATGGGTCGGTAATTTTGTGGGAGGGAGTAGTCTTTCCCCGGCTTCCTGAACATCACGACCTTGGCCGTCTTCCAAAAGGCGGGGAAGTGTTGGTGTTTAAGTATGGCATTCGTGATGTGTGTTAGGTAGTCCACTGCTTTGTCCGTGCGGGAGCGTGACGCGGTAACAAAAGTACGTGAGCAGTGCTGACACGGATGGGGGGATCACCCAGCGAAGATATGGGCTGCAAATGTGGAAATCCACTGAAATAAGCGACTTTGACAAAGGACAGATTATTATTATGCAGAGCCTGTGAACGAGTATCTAGAAAACGACGAAGCTGCACGAATGTTCACGTGCTACTATCGTGAGCATCTACGGAAAGAAGTAGAGAAACAGTGAAATTACCACTAGGCGCTAAATGGTTGGACTTCCACGACTCTTCACAGAACGTCGCTTGTCTGCTCTGTAAAGGAGGGTAGATGGTGATGTAACCTCCCCCCTCACTTATCGACCTTAATGACAGTGAAAAATTAAACCGCGTGTACCTAATGGAAATTTGGGAAAAGCAATCGTCACCAAGGTTAATTTGTCGGTAAAGAGGGAGGAAAGGGTTACATCTAAATGAAAGGAAAAATGCTAATGAAACTGGTGGAAATTAATTTTGAAATAGGGGTAAAGTTAATAAAGAAAGTAAATGTGCGGCCGTTACGTTAACAATCAACTAGCGGTAATTAGATATTTGAGATTTGGGGGAAATTACGGTCGCCAGTCCTAAGGACAATTACTATAGTAACTGAAAAATAAAGATTATTACACATATAATTAGCACTAGAAGCGTGGCAACTGAAGGTTGACACGTGTAGTGTGAAAACTGAAAGTTTGTCATAAGTAATAAATTTCGCTACACTCTGACTTAATTTAGCGAAAGAATTAATAAAACCGGAAAATCGAAAGTTAATTTAGTGACTGAAGTTAATAGTGAGCTCTCTTTCTGAAGCACATCGAAATTCAGTAAAATACTTTACGTGCTTCCACTCTTCCTTGTTGGTTGATTGAAGGTTTGAAGCCGTCGATCGAGGAGGTGGCGACAGTCACTCATTGTCGGCCGTCGCTGTTACAGAAGCTGGATGTTGGCGCGCCTTCTTCTCGACACGGTCACCAGACGAAACGGGCTCTTGATGTGCGCCAGCTAATGCTTCCCGTCCGCGACACCATGTCCGAAACTATCATCGCAAGTCGAGCGCAATTACATGCTGCCAAACCCCGAAACCGCGGCAACTCGCGGGAGCTTCACACAACACACCTGCTCCACTGCACCACCCCAGCCAGACTCCGCTCTGCCCGCGCTCCACGCGACAGAGTTAACACTACCAAAGATCTTAAACACTTGGGTTCTCCACACGACCTATCGATGTAATCGTTCGATAGCACAGTTTTCCCTAGGCAAGACCCAGCGTAAAAATACAAATAATAATTACGAAACAAACCAATTATACATCGACATAAATGCATAAATACACTCCTGGAAATTGAAATAAGAACACCGTGAATTCATTGTCCCAGGAAGGGGAAACTTTATTGACACATTCCTGGGGTCAGATACATCACATGATCACACTGACAGAACCACAGGCACGTAGACACAGGCAACAGAGCATGCACAATGTCGGCACTAGTACAGTGTATATCCACCTTTCGCAGCAATGCAGGCTGCTGTTCTCCCATGGAGACGATCGTAGAGATGCTGGATGTAGTCCTGTGGAACGGCTTGCCATGCCATTTTCACCTGGCGCCTCAGATGGACCAGCGTTCGTGCTGGACGTGCAGACCGCGTGAGACGACGCTTCATCCAGTCCCAAACATGCTCAATGGGGGACAGATCCGGAGATCTTGCTGGCCAGGGTAGTTGACTTACACCTTCTAGAGCACGTTGGGTGGCACGGGATACATGCGGACGAGCATTGTCCTGTTGGAACAGCAAGTTCCCTTGCCGGTCTAGGAATGGTAGAACGATGGGTTCGATGACGGTTTGGATGTACCGTGCACTATTTAGTGTCCCCTCGACGATCACCAGTGGTGTACGGCCAGTGTAGGAGATCGCTCCCCACACCATGATGCCGGGTGTTGGCCCTGTGTGCCTCGGTCGTATGCAGTCCTGATTGTGGCGCTCACCTGCACGGCGCCAAACACGCATACGACCATCATTGGCACCAAGGCAGAAGCGACTCTCATCGCTGAGGACGACACGTCTCCATTCGTCCCTCCATTCACGCCTGTCGCGACACCACTGGAGGCGGGCTGCACGATGTTGGGGCGTGAGCGGAAGACGGCCTAACGGTGTGCGGGACGGTATCCCAGCTTCATGGAGACGGTTGCGAATGGTCCTCGCCGATACCCCAGGAGCAACAGTGTCCCTAATTTGCTGGGAAGTGGCGGTGCGGTCGCCTACGGCACTGCGTAGGATCCTACGGTCTTGGCGTGCATCCGTGCGTCGCTGCGGTCCGGTCCCAGGTCGACGGGCACGTGCACCTTCCGCCGACCACTGGCGACAACATCGATGTACTGTGGAGACCTCACGCCCCACGTGTCGAGCAATTCGGCGGTACGTCCACCCGGCCTCCCGCATGCCCACTATACGCCCTCGCTCAAAGTCCGTCAACTGCACATACGGTTCACGTCCACGCTGTCGCGGCATGCTACCAGTGTTAAAGACTGCGATGGAGCTCCGTATGCCACGGCAAACTGGCTGACACTGACGGCGGTGGTGCACAAATGCTGCGCAGCTAGCGCCATTCGACGGCCAACACCGCGGTTCCTGGTGTGTCCGCTGTGCCGTGCGTATGATCATTGCTTGTACAGCCGTCTCGCAGTGTCCGGAGCAAGTATGGTGGGTCTGACACACCGGTGTCAATGTGTTCTTTTTTCCATTTCCAGGAGTGTATATATATACAAATAGTAAAACAATTACAATATGTAAAGACACAGAAATGTCATATGTCCAGGTAACAAAAATAAGGAAAACAAATTTATAGTACAATAGATGGAAATAGGAGGATATGCATTTCCGGCGTTACAGTGACTTGTGGCATCTCCGTCGAAAAAGCTCGATGCTGGTGCACGCACAAGTGCTTCGGAGCACACCGTGCATCGTACAATGCCGAACATGCGGCTCTGCACCAGACCACCCGTACGCGTTCACATGTTGACCCAACGACGTCATCAATTACGACTGCAGTGGGTGCGGGACCGTCGGGATTCGACCGTCGAACAACGGAAAGGTACCGGCTCTTCGGGAGAATCACATTTTTGCTACACTAGGTCGCTGGTCGTCTCCACAAACGCCGTCATCGAAGTGTAAGGTGGCTCGAAACGTGCACTGTGCCACAGGCGCAGGCTGGTGGGAGCAGCGTTATGCTGTGCAAGCCATTCTCCTACCTTTGCATGGGACATGCGGTAGTAATCGAAGGTACGCTGACATATGCGAACGACCTGCATCCCATCATTATTGATGTCATCTTTCAACACTATAATTGTCCGTGTCTCGGAGCCAGAACCGTGCTACAGAGGTTTGAGTTGTTGTTGTTGTTGTGGTCTTCAGTCCTGAGACTGGTTTGATGCAGCTCTCCATGCTACTCTATCCTGTGCAAGCCTCTTCATCTCCCAGTACCTACTGCAACCTACATCCTTCTGAATCTGCTTAGTGTATTCATCTCTTGGTCTCCCCCTAAGATTTTTACCCTCCACGCTGCCCTCCAATACTAAATTGGTGATCCCTTGATGCCTCAGAACATGTCCTACCAACCGATCCCTTCTTCTGGTCAAGTTGTGCCACAAACTTCTCTTCTCCCCAATCCTATTCAATACTTCCTAATTAGTTATGTGATCTACCCATCTAATCTTCAGCATTCTTCTGTAGCACCACATTTCAAAAGCTTCTATTCTCTTCTTGTCCAAACTATTTACCGTCCATGTTTCACTTCCATACATGGCTACACTCCATACAAATACTTTCACAAATAACTTCCTGACACTTAAATCTATACTCGATGTTAACAAATTTCACTTCTTCAGAAACGCTTTCCTTGCCATTGCCAGTCTACATATTATATCCTCTCTACTTCGTCCATCATCAGTTATTTTGCTCCCCAAATAGCAAAACTCCTTTACTACTTTAAGTGTCTCATTTCCTAATCTAATACCCTCAGCATCACCCGACTTAATTCGACTACATTCCATTATCCTCGTTTTGCTTTTGTTGATGTTCATCTTATATCCTCCCTTCAAGACACCATCCATTCCGTTCAACTGCTCTTCCAAGTCCTTTGCTGTCTCTGACAGAATTACAATGTCATCGGCGAACCTCAAAGTTTTTATTTCTTCTCCGTGGATTTTAATACCTACTCCGAATTTTTCTTTCGTTTCCTTTACTGCTTGCTCAATATAGAGATTGAATAACATCGGGGAGAGGCTACAACCCTGTCTTACTCCCTTCCCAACCACTGCTTCCCTTTCACGTCCCTCGACTCTTATAAGGTTTGAGTAGCAACACAGTAAACTCACGTTAACGTCTCGGCCACCAAATTCGCCTGAGGTAAATCCTGTGGAACCAAACTGGGTCGGCATTTGGCCCCACCACCGCGTACGCGTACGCGAATTACGTGATCTGTGCGCATCTAATGCCACGTACCTCCGCAAACCCACCAACAAACTGTCGGATCCCTGATACGCAGAACCAGTGATGTACTTCGTTCCAAAGACTGACAGACAATCCATTAAGTAGGTGGTCCTAATGTTTTGGCTCATCAGTGTATATGTAAACGATCTACACAGAGTACGCGAAAGAACTTGCCCCCTTCTAACAGCCGTGTACCGCAAGTCTCTAGAGGAACGTGAAACGCGTACGCAGCGATGGTGAGCCACACAATCTTTGACCAGAGACCATGTAGTAGTTGTTGCGAGATGCAGTCGCATGTAGGGAGTCGGTAGTGGCAGTTGCGAGTTAGCAGTTGCGTGTAGCGAGCCGGCAGGAACAGTTGTGGTACGTAGCGAGTCGCGAGAGCATGTAGTTCAGTTGCATGTAGTTTAGTTGCGAGATGTACTCGGTCGGAGTCGGCGGGCGTCGACATGGGTCTCTGGTCACGATTCAGGACGAAGTATATTGTTAAATAAGGTAATGAAGCAGGATTGCGCTCAGCTAATAATGTATTGTAATTGTAATTAATTTGTTCAACAAATGCCCCAATAATAATTCTGTTTTCAAGGCAATCGTCATTAAAAAGAAAAAAAATCATTACAATTGAATGTTCATTTCTCAATTTTTGTGTCGAGTTTACATTGGGCCATTATTTTTCAATATTTTTGTAGAGAAGGTACAGTCGCTTTTATTTCAATTTAACGATGTTTTGTGGGAGCTGAACAACATTAGAGTCATTATTATTCAGTAATCTTGTGGGGAAATAACTTTTGGCACGTTTTCATTATCATAGACTTTTCTTTTTATTTTTGCTGGGAAATCACACTTGGTTCTATTCACATTAACATTTGTATTGTCTTGTAAGAATTTGCTGGGAGGTTACCTTTAACACGATTCCTATTAACATTTAATTATTGTCCTTTCAAAATTTTTGTGGGGAGGTTTCACTTAGTACGATGAGTATTCACATATAAATATTTCCCATTTTATTATTTCTTGGGAGGTTACAAACGGAAGGTTCCAAATGATTGGAAAAGAGCACAAGTAGTCCCAGTCTTCAAGAAGGGTCGTCGAGCATATGCGCAAAACTATAGTCCTATATCTCTGACGTCGATCTGTTGTAGAATTTTAGAACATGTTTTTTGCTCGAGTATCATGTCGTTTTTGGAAACCCAGAATCTACTATGTAGGAATCAACTTGGATTCCGGAAACAGCGATCGTGTGAGACCCAACTCGCTTTATTTGTTCATGAGACCCAGAAAATATTAGATACAGGCTCCCAGGTAGATGCTATTTTCCTCGACTTCCGGAAGGCGTTCGATACAGTTCCGCACGGTCGCCTGATGAACAAAGTAAGAGCCTACGGAATATCAGACCAGCTGTGTGGCTGGATTGAAGAGTTTTTAGCAAACAGAACACAGCATGTTGTTGTCAATGGAGAGACGTCTACAGACGTTAAAATAACCTCTGGTGTGCCACAGGGGAGTGTTATAGGACCATTGCTTTTCACAATATATATAAATGACCTAGTAGATAGTGTCGGAAGTTCCATGCGGCTTTTCGCGGATGATGCTATAGTATACAGAGAAGTTGCAGCATTAGAAAATTGTAGCGAAATGCAGGAAGATCTGCAGCGGATAGGCAGTTAGTGCAGGGAGTGGCAACTGACCCTTAACATAGACAAATGTAATGTATTGCGAATACATAGAAAGAAGGATCCTTTATTGTATGATTATATGATAGCGGAACAAACACTGGTAGCAGTTACTTCTGTAAAATTTCTGGGAGTATGCGTGCGGAACGATTTGAAGTGGAATGATCATATAAAATTAATTGTTGGTAAGGCGGGTACCAGGTTGAGATTCATTGGGAGAGTCCTTAGAAAATGTAGTCCATCAACAAAGGAGGTGGCTTACAAAATACTCGTTCGACCTATACTTGAGTATTGCTCATCAGTGTGGGATCCGTACCAGATCGGTTTGACGGAGGAGATAGAGAAGATCCAAAGAAGAGCGGCGCGTTTCGTCACAGGGTTATTTGGTAACCGTGATAGCGTTACGGAGATGTTTAGCAAACTCAAGTGGCAGACTCTGCAAGAGAGGCTCTCTGCATCGCGGTGTAGCTTGCTCGCCAGGTTTCGAGAGGGTGCGTTTCTGGATGAGGTATCGAATACATTGCTTTCCCCTACTTATACCTCCCAAGGAGATCACGAATGTAAAATCAGAGAGATTCGAGCGCGCACGAGGCTTTCAGACAGTCGTTCTTGCCGCGAACCATACGCGACTGGAACAGAAAAGGGAGGTAATGACAGTGGCACGTAAAGTGCCCTACGCCACACACCGTTCGGTGGCTTGCGGAGTATAAATGTAGATGTAGATGTAGATCTTCCGTCTAATACATAAAAAGCAGAACTAGTTGTTTTTGCGTATGTCACTGGTACTGTAACCAGTCCAAGCAGACACTATGTGATCCAAAGTATCTGGACACCTGGCTGAAAATTACTTACAAGTTCGTGGCGCCCTCCATCGATAATGCTGGAATTCAGTATGGTGTTGGCCCACCCTTAGCGTTGATGACGGCTTCCACTCTCGCAGACATAAGTTCAATCAGGTGCTGGAAGGTTTCTTGGGGGATGGCAGCCCATTCTTCTCGGATTGCTGCACTGAGGAGAGGTATCGATGTCGGTCGGAGAGGCCTGACACGAAGTCGGCGTTCCAAAACATCCCAGAGGTGTTCTTTAGGATTCAGGTCAGGTCTCTGTGCAGGCCAGTCCATTACAGGGATGTTATTGTCGTGTAACCACTCAGCCACAGGCCGTGCATTACGAACAGGTGCTCGATCGTGTTGAAAGATGCAATCGCCATCCCCGAATTGCTCTTCAACAGTGAGACGCAAGAAGGTGTTTGAAACAGCTGTGGTAATAGCACGCAAAACAACAAGGAGTGCAAGCCCCCTCCATGAAAAATACGACCACACCATAACACCACCACCTCCGAATTTGACTGTTGGCGCTACAGACGCTGGCAGATGACGTTAATCGGGCATTCGCCATACCCACACCCTGCCATCATATCGCCACTATGTACGGTGATTCGTCCCTCCACACAACGTTTTCCCATTGTTCAGTCGTCCAATGTTTACGCTCCTTACACCAAGCTAGTCGTCGTTTGGCATTTACCGGCGTGATGTGTGGCTTATTAGCAACTCCTCGACCATGAAACACCAGTTTTCTCACCTCCCGCCTAACTGTCATAATACTTGCAGTGGATCCTGATGCAGCTTGGAGTTCCTATGTGATGGTCTGGATAGATGTCTGCCTATTACACATTACGACCCTCTTTAACTGTCGGCGGTCTCTGTCAGTCAACAGACGAGGTCAGCCTGTACCCTTTTGTACTGTACGCGTCCCTTCACGTTTTCACTTTACTATCACATCGGAAACAGTGGACGTAGGGATGTTTATGAGTGCGGAAATCTCGCGTACAGACGTATGACACAAGTGACACCCAATTACCTGACCACCTTCGAAGTCCGTGAGTTCCGCGGAATGCCCCATTCTGTTCTCTCACCATGTCTAATGGCTACTGAGATCGCTGATATGGAGTACCAGACAGTAGGTCGAGGCACAAGGAACTTAATATGAAAAACGTATGTTTTGGGGGTGTCCGGATACTTTTGATTATATAGTGTATATCAATGAACAGCGTTAATTACCCCAGCGCGAGGCTCCACGAAAAAGTGCACCTAACATTTCGGTCTCTTCCACCAATGCGCCAGCAACTGAGACAATTTTGTTGTTGTTGTGGCCTTAGTGGAGAGAATGGTTTGATGCCATTCCCCACGCTAGAGTATCCTCCACAGATTTCTTCATCTCTGCAGTACAATTGCAATCTACATCCAATTGAACGATTTAGAAAAGATATCTGAATGGTGCGAAAATTGGCAGTTGATCCTAAATAGCGAAAAGTGTGAGGTCATCCACGTGAGCGCTAAAAGGAATCCGCTAAGCTTTGGTTACACGATAAATCAGTCAAATCTAAAGGCCGTAAATTCAACTAAATACCTGTTGTTGTTGTTGTGGTCTTCAGTCCTGAGACTGGTTTGATGCAGCTCTCCATGCTAAGCTATCCTGTGCAAGCTCCTTCATCTCCCAGTACCTACTGCAACCTAAATCCTTCTGAATCTGCTTAGTGTATTCATCTCTTGGTCTCCCTCTACGATTTTTACCCTCCACGCTGTCCTCCAATGCTAAATTTGTGATCCCTTGAAGCCTCAGGACATGTCCTACCAACCGATCCCTTCTTCTAGTCAAGTTGTGCCACAAACTTCTCTTCTCCCCAATCCTATTCAATACCTTCTCATTAGTTACGTGATCTACCCACCTAATCTTCAACATTTTTCTGTAGCACCACATTTCGAAAGCTTCTATTCTCTTCTTGTCCAAACTATTTATTGTCCATGTTTCACTTCCATACATGGCTACACTCCATACAAATACTTTCAGAAACGACATCCTGACACTTAAATCTATACTCGATGTTAACAAATTTCTCTTCTTCAGAAACGCTTTCCTTGCCATTGCCAGTCTACATTTTATATCCTCTCTACTTCGACCATCATCAGTTACTTTGCTCCCCAAATAGAAAAACTCCTTTATTACTTTAAGTGTCTCATTTCCTGATCTAATTCCCTCAGCATCACCCGACTTAATTCGACTACATTCCATTATACTCGTTTTACTTTTGTTGATGTTCATCTTATATCCTCCTTTCAAGACACTGTCCATTCCGTTCAACTGCTCTTCCAAGTCCTTTGCTGTCTCTGACAGAATTACAATGTCATCGGCAAACCTCAAAGTTTTTATTTCTTGTCCATGGATTTTAAAACCTACTCCAAATGTTTCTTTTGTTTCCTTTACTGCTTGCTCAATATACAGATTGAATAACATCGGGGAGAGGCTACAACCCTGTCTCACTCCCTTCCCAACCACTGCTTCCCTTTCATGCCCCTCGACTCTTATAACTGCCATCTGGTTTCTGTACAAATTGTAAATAGCTTTTCGCTCCCTGTATTTTGCCCCTGCCACCTTCTAAAGGCGACTAAATACCTAGGTATTACAATTACAAACAACTTAAATTGGAAAGAACAGATAGAAATGTTGTGGGGATGGCTAACCGAAGACTGAGTTTTATTGGCAGGACACAAATGAGGCTACCTACACTACACTTGTCCGTTCCCTTTTAGAATACTGCTGTGCGATGTGGGATCCTTACCAGATAGGATTGACGGAGTACATCGAAAGTTCGAAGAAGGGCAGCACGTTTTGTATTATCGCGAAATAGGGGAAGAGTGTCACTGAAATGATATGGGGTGGACATTATTAAAACAAAGGCGTTTTTCGTTGCAGCGGAATCTTCTCACGAAACTTTAATTACCAGGTTTCTCCTACGAATGCCAAAATATTTAGTTAACATCGACCTACATCGGGAGAAAAGATCACCATAATAAAATGAGAGAAATCAGAGCTCTCACGGAAAGATATAGGTGTTCGTTCTTTCCGCGCGCTATACGAAATTGGAATGATAGAGCATTGTGAAGGTGTTTCGATGAACCCTCTGCCAGGCACTTAAATGTGATTTGCAGAGTATCCATGTAGATGTAGACGTAGATGTAGATGTGGATGTGGGAAAAGGCAGCCAACTGCTATTCAAGTTGGACTGAATTGAGAACCTCAAGCCGATCTGTTTTAATCAGTAAAAGTTATTCAAACAGCCAAGATCACATAAAATGTTACTTTATTTAAGACAACCGGTTACAACAGACTTTGCCGTCATCTTCAGCTCTTAAAAATCTTTTTATTGTAAAATGTGTTCATTTTACGCTGAAACTTCACGCCAAGGTGTCAAGTGGATAAAAATCACCACTTTACGTTTTATAATGTGCTGATTTTTATCCACTGGACGTCTTGGCGTGAGGTTTCAGCACACGTTCTACAAAAAAAGATTTTTAAGACCTGAAGATGACAGCAAAGTCTGTTGAAACCGGTTGTCTTAAATAAAGAAACGTTTTATGCGACCTTGTCTGTTGAATGGTTTTTAACTATTCAAGTTGAATTTTAAAATCTGTGACTCTGGATACATACCATCAGACTTCCCGAAAGTGTCTTTCACACAATCCCGGAGATGGCAAGGGCACATAAACGCGAGTACCGTCGCACAATCAGCTTAACAGCTCATGCATACAAATTACTCACAAGAACAATGTACAGAAGAATGGTGCAGAAAATTTAGGAGACGATCAGTATAACTTTAGGAAAGTTGAAGGCCCCGAAGAGGCAGTTTTGTTTGCGCATAATTATTGAAACAAGACTTAAGAAAAATCAACACTCGTTCATTGGATTCATCTACCAAGGAAAAATATTTGACAATGTTAAATGGTGCAAAATACTCGAAATTCTCGGGAAGAAAGTGTAAGCTATGAGAAAGGTGGACGCTATACAATATGTACATGTACCAAAATGAAAAGATAAGAATGGAAGACCAATAATTGGTAGTATCGCGCTCATACTATGCATTGAAGAAGCAACGACGAAAATAAAAGAAAGGTTCAAGATTGGGATTAAAATTCAGGGTGAGAGGATATCATTGATCAGATTCAATGGCGATATTGCAACCCCTATGGAAGTAAGGAAGAATTGTTGAACAGAATGAACAGTATAATGAGCACACGGTGTGGGTTGTGAGTAAGCAAAAAAAACGCGGAAGTAATGAGGAGTAGTAGAAATGGGATCAGCTATACAAGCCGGCCGAAGTGGCCGTGCGGTTAAAGGCGCTGCAGCCTGGAACCGCAAGACCGCTACGGTCGCAGGTTCGAATCCTGCCTCGGGCATGGATGTTTGTGATGTCCTTAGGTTAGTTAGGTTTAACTAGTTCTAAGTTCTAGGGGACTAATGACCTCAGCAGTTGAGTCCCTTAGTGCTCAGAGCCATTTGAACCATTTTAAATCAGCTATACACTTAACTACAAAATTGGGCACCACGAAGTGAAGGAATTCTTCTTCCCTGGAAGCAAACCAACACAAGACGGCCGAAGCAAGGAGGACATAATAGGCAGACTATCCCAGGCAAAGATAAGTTTACTAGTACCAAATACCCGCCTTAATTTGAAGAAAAAATTTCTGAAAATGTGCAAGGCCGTGCTGAAAAGTAAGGCTTCTGAATTTTTTGTGAAAAGTTTTAAGACTTAAAAAAAACGTTATAAACATTCTACTTTCTTCTTCCTGTATACGTATTTGCAGCCCTATGCCGCTAGTGGACTGCGAACTGTAACGTGTAACATGACAAAATGTAACATAAATAAGTCGGTGCGTGAGAAACAGCGTGCTGTAATAGTGTATCGAATTCGAAGGGTTCGTCTACACGTGGAGCATTCTCTGCTTCAGCATGACAACCCCAGACCGCAGACGAGCGCTACGACATGTGCAACAATCCGACGCCATTCGCCCACTGTCATCGATCATCCTCCATACAGTCCCGACTTGGCCCCATCAGATTATCATCTGTTTCCAAAACTTGAGGAACACCTTCGAGGACTTCACTTTCATAGTGATGAAGCACAGGTGAGTTTGTCAACAAACATTAGTAGCGGTATCAACAAACTGCTCTCGTTGGGGGACATGCGTTCGTCGTCAAGGTGACTATGTTGAGAAACAAATATGTAGACCTGAAGAATAAGGTCGCAGAATATTAAAAACATTTGTTTTATTTAAACAGCCTTAAGAATTATCACATAAAAATTGGGAGGCATTACTTTTCAGCAAGCCCTCGTAATTTTAGAGCAAAGCATTGTGTGGGAGGCATTCATGGACCGTGGGAAAACGACTAAGAAGAGAGGTTTTTGAGATGTGATGCTGTAGAAGGATATTGACATTTACGGGAACTGATCAGACAAGAAATGACGCGGTCCTCCGCAGAATCGCCGAGGATACGAAATTTTGGGAAATATGGGCAAGAATAACGAAGGGATAGCTTCTGTGGTACCAGAGGGAGCTGTAGAGGATGAAAACTGTAGAGGAAGGCAGAGATTAGGGTATATCCGACGAATAATTGGAAACGTTGGGTGTAAGTGCTACTCTGGGATGAATTTGAGGCGGGGCGCATCGCACCAGTCAGAAGAGTGATGGCAACAAAAATTGAACTTGATGACTACCCTCCTGTACGAATCATTTCGATGCCAGAGTACTAGAATCTAACAAGCACGAGCCATCATGTTCCTGTCGGTGTGTTGACACATCCGTAGTGTGGCAGTGTGGGGTGGACAGACTTAACAACAGTTCCTACAGGAGCTTCACCCGATCTAGCCAAGCATAGGGGCAGCTACCTTTTCTCGGTGTTTGGTTAAGAGAGGGGCGGATGGATCCCTAGGTGACAGTATATACAGGTCGTCCATCTATACTGATCTCTGTCGTAATTACACGAGCCATTATCAGTCATCGCACCTGTTCTGAATTTAGAGTACTGGTCCGCAGAACATGTACATCGAGGTGTTTGCGTGAAGGTTGTCAGTACTAACAGACAAGCAACGTTGCGTGAAATAACCAAAGATGCGCACATATAGATGGCGGTAATATAGCGTACACAAGTTGTAAAAGGGCAGTGCATTGCCAGATCTGCCATTCTCACTCACATGAAAAGGTTTCCGACGCGATTATGTCCGCACGTCGAGAAATTAACAGACTTTGAACGCGGAACGGTAGTTGGAGATAGACCCACGTGACATTCCGTTACGGAAATCATTATGGAATTCGGTATTCCGAGATCCACAATGTCAAATGTGCCGGAAATACCAAATTTCAGGCATTACCTTCCATTACGGACAACGCAGTGGCCGACGGCTTTCACTTAGCGATGGAGAGCAGCGGCGTTTGCGTGGAGTTGTCAGTGCTAACAGACAAGCAACGTTGCGCAAATAACAGAAGAAATCCATGTGGGACGTACAGGTACGACGAACGTTTCCGTTAGGACACGGCAGCGAAATTTAACGGCGATGGGCTATGACAGCAGACAAGCGACGAGAGTGTCTTTGCAGAGAGCATGAGATAATATTAGACCTATTTCAATGCCATCAGTGTTTGCAAAAGTTATTGAAAAGGGTGTGTATGTAAGGATAATCGATCATTTGATATCATACGATTTGCTATCAAATGTACAGTTCGGCTTTAGGAGTCGTTTAACAACTGAAAATGCTATATTCTGTTTCCTCTGTGAGGTGCTGGATGGGCTAAACTGAAGGTTTAGAACGCTTGGCAAACTTTTAATTTAACTAAGGCATTTGATTGTGTTGGTCACAAAACATTGCCCCAAAAGTTGGACCATTACGGAATATGGGGAGCAGCTCACAATTGGTTCACCTCTTACTTTAGCAACAGGCAACAAGAGGTTACTATTCACAACGTTGATAACGGCTGTGATGTGGGGTCTGAGTGCGGTACTGTCAAGTGGGGGGGGGGGGGGGGGGGTGCCCCAGGGATCAGTGTTGGGGCCACTCTTGTCCCTTATTTATATAAATGATATGTCCTCTAGTGTTATGGGTAACTCTAAAATATTTCTGTTTGCTCAGGACACTAGCTTGGTAGTAAAGGATGTTGTGTGCAACATTGGCTCGGTTTCAAATAGTACATGACCTAAGTCCATGCCTTGTAGAAAATAAACTAAAGCTAAATCACAGTAAGACTCAGTTTTTACAGTTTCTAACACACAATTCAACAAAACCTGACTTTTAAATTTCACATAACGGGCATATGATTAGTGAAATTGAACAGTTCAAATTTCTAGGTGTTCAGATAGGTAGTAAACTTTCGTGGAAAGCCCACGTTCAGGATCTTGTCCAAAGACTTAATACTGCCTTTTTTGGTATTCGAACGGTATCAGAAGTGAGTGAATTAGTCTATTTTGCTTATTTTCATTCGCTTATGTCGTATGGTATTATATTTTGGGGTAACTCTTCTCATTCTAAAAGGATATTTTTGGCTCAGAAACGGGCGGTTCGGGCAATAAGTGGTGTAAATTCACGGACCTCTTGTCGACCCCTGTTCACGAGTCTGGGTATTTTGACACTGGCCTCTGAATATATATATTCCTTACTGTCATTTCTTGTTAACAATATTAGCTTATTGCCGAGAATAAGCAGCTTTCACTCGGTTAATACTCGGCAGAAATTAAACCTGCATTGTGATCGGACTTCCTTAACTCTTGTGCAAAAAGGTGTGCAGGAAACTGCTGCATCCATTTTCAGTAAGCTACCATTCGAATTCAAAAATATTAGCAGTAATCCACACGCTTTCAGTTCGAAACTGAAGAGTTTCCTCATGGGTCACTTCTTCTATCCTGTCGAGGAGTTCCTTGAAAAATTAAGCTTGTTCTTCTTGTATTGTTGATTGCGTTTACTTAAACTTATGGACTGACTTTTTTCGGGTTCATAAACATTTGATTTTGATCTGTTATTACTTTTATGTTGTAATTTCACGTACTAACACGTTCCATGACCTTGGAGATTTGCTCCTCAATTTGGTCCTTCGGAACTTGACGTGTAAATAAATAAAATAAATAATCATCGCCTGCAGCGCCTCTATTGAGATCGTGACCATTTCAGCTGGACGCTAGACGACTGGGGAACTGTGGCCTGGTCAGATGAGTCTCGACATGGGTTGGTGAAAGCTGATGATGGGGTTGGAGTGTGGTGCAGACCCCACTAGGCCATGGACCCAAGTTGTCAACAAGGCACTGTGTAAGCTGGTGGTGGCTCCATAGTGGTATGGGCCTAAGTTTACATGGAATGGACTGGAACCTCTGTTCCACTTGAATTGAAGATTGGCTAGAAATGGTTATGATCGGCTACGTAGGGATCATCTGCAGCCATTCATGTATTTCATGTTCCCAAGCAACGATGGAATTTTTACGGATGACAATGCGCCATGTCGCCAGGCCACAAATGTTCGCGATTGGTTTGAAGAACGTTCTTGATTGTCACGGTCCGCGCGACTCCCCCTGTCGGAGGTTCGAGTCCTACCTCGGGCATGGGTGTGTGTGTTGTCCTTAGCGTAAATAAGCTTAAGTTAGATTAAGTAGTGCGTAAGCTTAGGGACCGATGACCTCAGCAGTTTGGTCCCATACGATCTTACCACAAATTTCCAAAAAACATTCTAGACAATTCGAGCGAGTGATTTGACCGCCCAGATCGCCCGACATGAATCCGATCGAACTTTTATGGTACATAATTGAGAGGTCAGTCCGTGCGCAAAATCCAGCGCCGGCAACACTTTCGCAATCATGGGTGGTTATGGAGGCAGCATGGCTCTATATTCCTCCAGGGGACTTCCAATGACTTATTGAGTCCATGCAATGTCGAGCTGCTGCACTATTCCGGGAAAAAGGAGACACTACGCGATATTGACAGGTATACCACGACTTTTATCACCTCAGTGTACACTGTCAGACAAGCAAAGCCTCGCTGAATAATTGCGGGACCTGAAGTATTTTTTTTCGAAAAGAAGGGGAAGAAGTAAACTATCACGGCGTATAATTTTATTTGCATTGCTGTTGGGAATAATTAAAATGCGATATGCCAGTTATTAGGCCTACAGTTCGATAAAATATTTTTCTTCTTCTCCTTCGCGGATGGATCACTTAGGACCACGCGTAATCAACATTTGTTGGCCTTCCTTTTCGCCCAGTATTCCTTCGTAAGCAACGAATGGGCTAGCTTTCGTTGCGTAGACCCGTATGTCGGTTAGTTTTCCTCTCTTCTTCCTCAAAACCCCGTGTGTTTGTGATTTTTCTGATTTCATTTCTGTCATGTAGATTTGGAGACCCTAATTCTCTCAGGTCTTTTTCCGTCTGTTTGTACCAGTTCAGTCTTGTAGTTTTGTTCTTTAAAAATGTATAGACTTTGTGCGTTAACCTGTTTGAGTCTATTCTTTCTAAATGCCCCATGAATTGGATTCTTCTTATGCGCATTGTGTCTGTTATTTTGGAGATATTTTTATATATTTCTGCATTGGGTTTTGGATAATGCACACCATCTTTAGTTTTTGGTCCTAGGATTTTCCTTATTATTTTACGTTCTTTCACTTCTAATTCCCCTTTTAGTGTTCTGTGTTGAAGGTTTAGTGTCTCAGATGCGTAGAGAGCTTCGGGTCTAATTACTGTTGTGTAGTGTCGTATTTTGCAGTTCCACGAGAGACTCTTTTTGTTGTAAATGTTTTTTGTTAACTGGAACGCCGTCTCCATTTTCTGGGCTCTTGATCTGACAGCTTTCTTTTCATTGCAATTTTCTGCAATCCATTCACCTAAATATTTAAATTCTTTTACTCGAGAGATGTAATTATTACCAATTTTGAGATCAGAAGGTGCATCTTTGATGCCAGTCATAAATTTTGTTTTTTCAAATGAAATTTGTGATCCTATTTTTGCTGCCTGCTCTTGTAATAATTCTAGCTGTTTCTGTGCATCGGTAATGTCTTGTGCGATCAGTGCCATGTCATCAGCAAATGCTAAACAGTCTAATTCTATGACCTTACGTCTTGGTCCCTGTCTGTGTGCTGGTGCACCTGCTTTTCTCCATTCTACAACAAATTTTGCAAGAGCACAAGTGAGGAACACTGGGGACAGTACATCCCCTTGTCGTACTCCTGTGTCTATTTCAAATATTTTATACATTAGAAAAACGATTATTTAAAAGAGTATTAATACAACTAAACAATCCACGGTAATTAAGAGAGGAACATACAGAAAAAACACAAGCCAGAATATGATGCGCATTTAGCATATAATAGGCCTCCTGTGCCGTAGGCGCGTTTCAGATTCCTTAATCGGAGGTGTTGGAGGGTATAGTACGGTAGGCATCCCTTGTTGGAGGCCACTTGCAGAATTTAGCGTGTGCCTCGTGGTCCACGAGGGAGCTCCATAATTGGGAACGCGTTAATGTAATTAGCAAACGTGCGTGCTAACTTCAGACGGTTGTGTTCATTAAATGGGCGTTAGCTGCTGAAGGCAGGTAACCATTGTTCGGTTAATTGCACATTCAGCATTTCCATAATAAGAGGAATTTTACTGCACGAGATATTACACAATGTGAAGCAGCAACATTGTTTCGTAAACTATGAAAATTGTTTTGATGTCCCAGCAATTACATTATTAAATAATGTTTTGACATCATTGTGAAAAACGAGAAATTTTGTCTAGCAAACAATAACATAATATCATATGCATTTACTAAAAGTAAACAGTGTGTGTGTTCTTATCACCACAGTACATTATTTGTATTCCGTGGACCTTCCGCAGAAGTTTTTCTGGATTGTGGAAAGAAGTCAAGGGTGAACATTTCAGAATGAAATATTTTTGTATTACAGTGCTAATATTTATTACAAAGTAAACTGAAACTTTAATTTCAATTAATTAGAAAGAAGGTCTTTAAGGCCGTTGAAAAGTCCACCATGCTATCCATCAGACATTTAATATCCTCTTGCGGGTTGTTTGTACATGTGTACCTGTGTACTAGGCACCATGTTGTACTATAACTTTAAGCCCTTGAAGTCTACGTAGATGTTGTTTTTGGTCCTAATATTACATTGAAGCTTTGCACAAGCTTTTGAGAAAAGAGAAGTACGGGGCGTGTTCAGATAGTATGTGAACTGTGATCATAATGCGCTGTGGTGTTTTTGTTTTTTGAGGTTTGTGAGTGGTAGGGGAGGATCCTCTGACGAGAACGAGAATCGCAGGAACATGGCAGTCCGTAAACTCACCTAGTGTCCAGCTGCTTGAAAGATGTCTATAAGACATCTCGCCAAGTTTGAACCACATATTGTGATCCTCTCCCTACTCACGGAAGCAATAACACAACACCTATCTAATTTTTTTCGCAAATCAAAACGGTTCACGGCAAACGTCTTATGCACAGAACGAATGTGCTTAAGTGTAGGGAGTTCAGTGGAGGCGTAACAAATGTTGATGACGAACAGAGGCGGGGAAGACCTATTTTTAATGATGAGTTGCTGCAAAAAAAATCGAGGAAACTGTTCGTGAAGACCGCCGATTGATAGTGGAAGAAATTTCTGCGATGTTTCTACAACTCCAGAACTTTCTCATACGAGACACTGACAGAAACGGTGACCGGAAACTGTGCGCGAGATGGGTCCCAAAACAGCTGACAGAACAGCAGATGAAAAATCGGGTCAGTAGCACCCGTGAGTTTCTTGAGCGATGTGAATTGGAGGCTGAGGATTTTTTGAGCTCCGTTGTGACTGGAGATGAAACGTGACTCATTACAAGCCTGAGACAAAAGAAAGTCGTCCCAGTGGCGTCGCAGCATCCCCAATCTGCAAAAAAGAATTCAAAACTACAATTTCGGGCAAAAAAAAATTATAGCCTCACTGTTTTGGGACCGAAAAGACATCATTTTAGTCGAATTTCTGCCTCAGATGGAGGCTATCAATGCACAACGATACTGTGAGACCCTAAAAAACTCAAAACGAAGGAAGGGGGAATGCTGACGAAAGTAATATGCTTGTAGCACGACAACGCCCATCCTCACACAGTCTAAGCCACCAAGGCGTTCTTGGACTCATTTGGTTGAGATGCTTAGAACAACCCATCGTATTCAATCGACTTGGAGCCTTTAGATGGTCACCTTTTCACCTGCCTGATTGGAATTAAATTTTCAACCGACGGGCAGGTGCCGAAAGTTGTTCTGAATTGGAGGAAGCAGCTACTGGGAGAGTCCTTCGAGGAAGACATAAGCGTCTACCACAGCTCACCACATGCATTGAATAGGACGGCGATTATGTGGATTAATAGTCAGTCAGTGTATTAACAATACCCTGTATTTTTTTTTCAAATTCACTTTTCTAAAAAGATATAGAAGTCTAGTACACTTACCTTCTGAACATAGCTCGTATTATTAACGACAAAGGACTCTGGTGAGTATATGTATTGTGGCACAGTTGTGAAAATACCAAGTTTTTTGAAGATATGTCTACATGAAGTTACAAAACTAACAGCAGATATAATTATTCTGCAGTCTGAAAAAAAATATTCCTTAAATTGAGTTTTCTCAAAATATGATTCCGTAACTTATCAGTGAATGGAAATATGCAGAAACAAACTAATCTTACATTTTTAAATATCCTATACCTCTAATCACTAGTGCTGCAAATGTAGCTTAACTAGGGCACTTCTTTTATTATACACTGTGGGTTTTCTGTTTAAACTGTGACCTACACATGGTGTTTGTGGAGGAATAGCGAGTACCTTAGCAGTGGTGGTGTAGAATTATTCTAATGAAACATTCCATACAAGATGTGTCCCATTTTTATTGGTTAAAGAGATGAATTGGTATTCCAGGTGCTATGGTCCTATTTAACGGTTACTATTTTTGTTTTGAAATTGAGCTTGAGTTTACTCAACTGAACTTTTCAGCTGTGATTGCAATTGTGACTTGTTGACTATTTTTCTGTATCGTTTAAATATACCGCAAGGTTTTACGAATGATGACTATGCGGATATTATTCACTGCTTGATAATCGCTAAGGAGCAGAGCTATTGCTGGACACGAATAATCACAGCCAACGATGGATGACGTGAAACACAGTACATACATAATGCAGGTAGAGTGGTACATTTATAACAAGAAATGGCAAATATTTCACCAGATGGGAAAGTAGGATAACAGAAATAAATAACGTTCGTGTTTGACGCTAATCAGACTCCGATCATAAAGGTGGATGTCGGAGTCTCTGTAAGGAATATGCCAAAAAATGTTCAAATGTGTGTGAAACCTTATAGGACTTAACTGCTAAGGTCATCAGTCCCTAAGCTTACACACTATTTAATCTAAATTATCCTAATGACAAACACACACACCCATGCCCGAGGGAGGACTCGAACTTCCGCCGGGACCAGCCGCACAGTCCATGACTGCAGCGTCTTAGACCGCTCGGCTAAAGGCATATGCCCTCCTCAGGTATTAACGATCACTTTGCACTTGTTATTCGTGCTGGCTACCAGACTGTTTGAGGTCCTTGGGGGATACAATCCACCTCCTCTCTCAGGGCGGTTTACAGTTCTTGCACGCTTCGGGAATGCGTCGTTGAGAAACACGTTTGCCAACAGCATACCAGGCATGCTCTGTGGGACTTAACGTGCGGGAGGCCATTCCATACATTCAATATCTCCACTTTCCAATGTGTCCGACATTTCAGCGGTCCTGTGTGAATGGGTATTGTCGTCCATAAATAGGAAGTCGGGACCTACCGCACGGGCATGATCCAGAATAATCTCCCTGCAATATCTCTATAATAATAATGAATAATGAGGGTATGGCATTTTTTTGTAACGTGTATAAACTTTTGTTTAGAATTTTTAACAATTACAGGTCTTTACATGAAATGGTGTGCTTGATTATTAAACGGTGATGTACTTTTTCTCGTTTCTGTTCTGATTGTTCTTTGAGTAGTCTTTTGGTTAAGTTACAACACTTTTAATGTCCTTCAGATAATTTTTTCCTGTCGTGTGTTTATGTCTTTTTTTTTTTAATTACAGACTTGCGTTACTTCGATTTTTCTGTATTTTAAATTTAAATTTTTTTACTCTCTGTGGTATTAGAAATGCACCTATTTTCGCATGTTCGCTATACGTTTGCCAAAGGCGAAAGGGGAATAAAGGCCAGAGCATCTATGTGAATAAATTAATGTACTATGTATGGGTGGACGCAAAAGTTTGCACAGATATTAATGTTAAAATTATTATAAGTCACAAAGAGGCATGCTACGTTGAGGCACATCATGAGCATATATATATATATATATATATATATATATATATATATATATATATATATATATATATATATAAGGCTATTCTGCCATCAGAGCGCTCGAGAGCGCAGTGAGACAAAATGGCGACAGGAGCCGAGAAAGCGTACGTCGTGCCTGAAATGCACTCACATCAGTCAGTCATAACAGTGCAACGACACTTCAGGACGAAGTTCAACAAAGATCAACCAACTGCTAACTCCATTCGGCAATGGTATGCGCAGTTTAAAGCTTCTGGATGCCTCTGTAAGGGGAAATCAACGGTATATATGGAGAGAGTGAGAGAGGACATTAATTACATGAAATACACTGTTTTACATTTCGTTGTTATCTTGGAACTCTTCTTTGTTATCCTTTGCACTAAATTAATGGTTGATCATTTCCTTTTTGCCTGCTTTATTTGGCTATTGGGCACTGGACACTGTATGACTATAATTGGCACACGTCACTCTCACTTTGTCACTGCTACACGTACACGCTTTCACTTTGCGCACATTTTCGCAATCGCTTTCCGCATTACACCACTCTTGACGTCGGGGCTTTGGAGGGATCGGTGGGCGTCGTCCTCAGCAACTGGGGCGTGGGAGGGCGTCGGTCACGGCCTGTTGAAGGCGGCGTCCAGCGGGACCTGCAGGAAGCTCCCACAGGTCCTTGGTGGCCGGGAGACCCCTCGCGGGGCGGTTCGGCCGCCGCTCCACAAGTTCTTTAACGCCACTACGGCGACTTGCGAGTGAATGAGGATGAAATGATGATGAAAGACACACAACACCCAGTCATCTCGAGGCAGAGAAAATCCCTGACCCCTCAGGGAATCGAACCCGGGACCCCTTGCGCGGGAAGCGAGAACGCTACCGCAAGACCACGGTACATTGCGCAAAGACATGTAGTGGTGTTCGGACATTATGCGTAATTCCTGCCCACATCGTAACGCCTGGGACACACCGATGTCGTTCATGATCATTCTGTGGGGCGTAACGCGTTCCCCTCTCTCCCCGCAGTAACTAGTGACCAGGATCTTTTGCCATAGTGCAGCGAGACTCGACGAAGAACGTCACTTTGGACCATTGTTACTGACCTCAGTCAATATGCTCCTACACCAGTGGACTCTTTCTCGACGATGCCGTGGCTGATGTGGGATGCATTCAACACGCGGCGCGAAATGGGGCTGGCAGAGACACGTGTTTTGGTAGTGGTCGCAAGCTCTGCAGCGAGCTGCTTTGAAGTGAGAAATCTCCTACTATTGGCCACTAGAGCTACTTATCGATCCACCTGCGCTCTGGTGGTCCGTTTACGTCCACCAGCATACTTTCGCATAGCATTTCCCACTTTAGCGGTCTCTTTTAATCGCAAGTCGAGACCTTTGGACACACCCATTCCTGTGACCATAGTATTGACACTTCGACCGGCTTTGAGCCGTCAAATTGCTCAAAAATGGTTCAAATCGTTCTGAGCACTATGCGACTTAACTTCTGAGGTCATCAGTCGCCTAGAACTTAGAACTAATTAAACCTAACTAACCTAAGGACATCACACACATCCATGCCCGAGGCAGGATTCGAACCTGCGACCGTAGCGGTCAGACTGAAGCGCCTTTAACCGCACGGCCACACCGGCCGGCGTCAAATTGCTCGTCTACGGTCGTAAGCGCTCAAATGATGTCTTGCAGACACGTTGCCGTACCACATAGACTGTCGCACTAATCTGTTCCACAACAACCTCCGTCAGACACCGTACTGCACTAACTGTTGAATGCATACAGAGTGTTCGTGCACAAGCTTCGCTGCAGTTGACACGTCATGCTCTCTACATTTTCTTTTGCTGTCATTCGGTTAGGTCTTCCATAGCAATTGTCGGTTGTTCCGTAAAAACTGTCTGTTGCTCCGTAACAATTAGCAGCTTTTCCTAAGAAATTGCCATGGAAATGCCGATGTTGCTTGTAGAGAATACGGTAGACGATTTGCTAACCTCAAACTGCCAGCTTCAGAAGTATTTACTTGTGTTTTCACTGAACTCCTGAGACATGTGCAGTTCCCAGCAGTCATATCTGTCTGAACACAGACGTAAAAGACATTATTCACTTGGTAGAAGGTAGTCCCTCAACAAGTACACGCATAATTTCTGCACGTATCGGTTTTCCCGATACAAGAATACGACGGAAATTAAGTGTGCGCGGCCTCTATAATCGTTAGAATTATGTCTTTGGATAATTGCAAATCGGCGAGCATTTCCATTAACTTTGTTCAGCGATGAAGACACACTCACTCGAACGGTACCGATAACAATAACGAAATCCCACGCGCCTTTGTGGTGACACATTTTCGAGAACTTTCCTGTGTAGATGTGCGATGCGGTATGCCGGACAGGACCTGGCGTGTCACCGCATCGTATTACAGCACCCCGTCATCTTGAAAGCGAGCTTCTAGCACTATTGTAAGAGGGGTCCTTTGACTACAAGCATGGGTATGTTTTTCCAGCAAAGGGACCCCTGCACTTTCTGTGCCACATCTTCTAAACCAGCGCTCGTCGAACTGCGGCCCGAATCACGTATTTGAGCGGCCCGCGGTTCTCAGCCTTGTTTTATGATAATATGTATCTACCAACTAACAGCCGAAACCAAAAAGGTCCACAAACGTTAAGAGATTCTTCGGGTATAATTT
The DNA here is from genome assembly GCF_023864275.1 of Schistocerca cancellata. Lineage (NCBI taxonomy): Eukaryota > Metazoa > Arthropoda > Insecta > Orthoptera > Acrididae > Schistocerca > Schistocerca cancellata. The sequence goes on from NC_064634.1 coordinate 43,713,440, forward strand.
TCCTGCTCAGTAACAAACAAAAATTCTTACAGAGGCAGTAACGTTTAAAGATGTGCTTTTATTTTAATTGACGTTGTTGAATTCGACCGCGGGCTAAGGCCGCTTACCTCAGACTTTGAGAAATCGTGGGCTAAGACCGATTACGCCGGTCGGGGTGGCCGAACGGTTCTACGCGCTACAGTCTGGAACCGCGCGATCGCTACGGTCGCAGGTTCGAATCCTGCCTCGGGCATGAATGTGTGTGTGGTGTCCTTAGGTTAGTTAGGTTTAAGTAGTTCTAAGTTCTAGGGGACTCATGACCTTAGAAGTTGAGTCCCATAGTGCTCAGAGCCATTTGAACCATTTTTGAAGACCGATTACCTCAGGCTTACAGAGATAAGAAGCGCGGTAACTGCGTAATAGTAGGTGGGAGAGAGGAATGTTTTATTGTTTCTTTTCCACTAATGACAACTCACAGGCGTGGATGACTAATCAGCTGTTACGGTACAAATTTTGTCACAGAAGTAAAATCGATTCGTGAATGCGTATTACAGAGACGGTCATCTTCAAATGCGATATTCATTTATTGCAAAGAACATTAAATTAATTAAGGCTGTTGTGATACAATGTAGAATAAAAGTGGCTCTGAGCACTATGGGACTTAACATCTGTGGTCATCAGTCCCCTAGAACTTAGAACTACGTAAACCTAACTAACCTAAGGACATCACACACAGCCATGCCCGAGGCAGGATTCGAACCTGCGACCGTAGCAGTCGCGCGGTTCCGGACTGAGCGCCTAGAATCGCTAGACCACCGCGGCCGGCAGCGAACATTCGTTTCTATATTGTATAATGCATTTAAATACAATTACTGTTATTAATCAATTAATCGTCCACTCACATGGACGACACAACTCATAGTCAGGCAATTAAATGGCTGCCACATGTCCGGATTTCCCCAGATTCGTCCTAGCTTTGTGGGCGTCTGGCCCCAGATTTGTTCTATTTTGGTGGCAGTCTGGCCCGAAATACGTCCTAGTTTCGTAGGCGTCTGGCCCCAGATTCGTCCTACTTTTGTAGGTGTTCAGGCCTTGAGTTTTCCTAGTTTTGTGGGAGCCCGGCCCCAGATTTTCCCTAGTTTTGTGGCGTCCGGCCAGGGATTTGTCCTAGTTTTGTGAGTATCCAGCCCTGGATATGTACCATTTTTGTGGGTGTCCGACCCTGGATTCGTCCTAGTTTTGTGGGCACCCGGTCATGGATTTGTCCTAGTTTTGTGGGCGTCTGGTGACTTTTTATCCATGGTCTAGGTTAGACCTGGACTTTTTTCTGCGAGGGGATATTCGGTTGATTGGAAATGAAAAAAAAATTAATAAATCTTTGTGGTGGACTAAGAGGAAAGCAGAGTGGGCGGCACGTCCCAGCCTCTGGTCCTGGAGGGTCTCCAAATCTGCAAGCCCCCTAGGACCAGACAGTTTTTAACCAAATCTCAGAAAAGGCCAAACTATGTTAAGTAAACAGGAGTCGACTAGAGTGGTCCAACGAAGGCCATAAAATGTAAATAACAAAATGATAATAAGTAGGAGGCGATTTGGAGTTCGAGGCCCCATACGTATGCAAAATATTGTCCAAATTAAATGACGGCAAAGACTGCAGAGGACACATAAAATATATTCAAAAGCAGCTGGAGAAAGATGACCTGGATATTACGTTGTGCAGGGCTCAAGACTATGACAATGCCGCGTCAGTGTCAGGTCTACATGGAGCAGTACAACGAAAAATTCGAGAAGTCAGTCCAAAAGCTCTTTTCAGCCCCTGAGCTAATCATTCCTTAATTCTTTGTGGAGTTCATGAATTCTCATGCATTCCCTCTAGCGTCGTATGTTTTGGAACTGTAGGGAAGTTATATTTATTCATTCTCGTCTTCTTAATGCAGATGGGAATTACTTGCAGAAAAAATAGGAAAACGTCTGAAATGACTGGATGATATTCGCTGAAGCGCTCATTAAAATTCAGCTACAGTCATAAAATAAAACGTGGAAACAAACGTGAGCACTTTGGGAGATGTGCAAGATCCATTCGAGGCAAATCCTAATACTAGTTCTGCAGCAAGCTTCCTCCCTCCAGCTGTATGTAATTATACCTGTTTGACCTTCATTAACTTTTGGGACACGATACTAGAGGAAGTAAATTCAGTGCAACAATATCGACAGCGTCAAGAACTGACTCTTGATAAACGACTCACCAAATTAAAAACCCTGAATGAGTTTTTAATGACGGAACGAACTACTGTTACAGACATTGCTGTTACTTTTGGTACTAAAAAATCTGGTGATACGGACATTAACAAAAGGAGACTAAATAAAACAATGCCAGATGAACTTGCTCACGACGCTGCTTTATCAGTTCAAGAAGTAGTCTGTCAATGAGTGTTTGAATGCGTAGACCAGTTTACGTAAGAAGCTTAACAACGATACGCGGCTAATTTTCTGAATTGTTGAAACAATATTTATGCTTGGATCTTCCGATGACGCCCTGGCTGTATCATTGAAGAATCTGGTAGAAAATTACGGTGAGTTTGATAAAGAGCAGGCGCTGCAATAAATAAAATGGTCTCGTAGACATCTGCATGCAACCGACACGAGTGTGCACGTCGTTGCTAGACGGACAGCCCAAGAAATCCTATAATTTATAATTAAATTGGACTTCAGTGAACCGTTACCCTGCACTTCACTTACAGGGCTATTACAAATGATTGAAGCGATTTCATAAATTCAATGTAGTTCCATTCATTGACATATGGTCACAACACACTACAGATACGTAGAAAAACTCATAAAGTTTTGTTCGGCTGAAGCCGCACTTCAGGTTTCTGCCGCCAGAGCGCTCGAGAGCGCAGTGAGACAAAATGGCGACAGGAGCCGAGAAAGCGTATGTCGTGCTTGAAATGCACTCACATCAGTCAGTCATAACAGTGCAACGACACTCCAGGAAGAAAGTTCAACAAAGATCCACCAACTGCTAACTCCATTCGGCGATGGTATGCGCAGTTTAAAGCTTCTGGATGCCTCTGTAAGGGGAAATCAACGGGTCGGCCTGCAGTGAGCGAAGAAACGGTTGAACGCCTTCGGGCAAGTTTCACGCGTAGCCTGCGGAAGTCGACGAATAAAGCAAGCAGGGAGCTAAACGTACCACAGCCGACGGTTTGGAAAATCTTACGGAAAAGGCTAAAGCAGAAGCCTTACCGTTTCGAACTCATTGATGGGGACATGCTGCGCCGAGTGTGGGAGGAACTTGATTATCGGCTTGATGCCTGCCGAATCACTAAAGGGGCACATATCGAACATTTGTGAATGCCTAAAAAAACTTTTTGAGTTTTTGTATGTGTGTGCAAAGCATTGTGAAAATATCTCAAATAATAAAGTTATTGTAGAGCTGTGAAATCGCTTCAATCATTTGTAATAACCCTGTATAATCTAATACTTCTTGGCCATTTGTGTCAGTCATACCATGCTAAAGAAATTTTTCTAAACTGAAACTAATAAAAAATTATCTTCATTCCACATTGAATCAAGAACGACTAGCCAATCTGCCCATTTTATCAACTGAAAGAAAAGTTTGAAACGAAATACACTCCTGGAAATGGAAAAAAGAACACATTGACACCGGTGTGTCAGACCCACCATACTTGCTCCGGACACTGCGAGAGGGCTGTACAAGCAATGATCACACGCACGGCACAGCGGACACACCAGGAACCGCGGTGTTGGCCGTCGAATGGCTCTAGCTGCGCAGCATTTGTGCACCGCCGCCGTCAGTGTCAGCCAGTTTGCCGTGGCATACGGAGCTCCATCGCAGTCTTTAACACTGGTAGCATGCCGCGACAGCGTGGACGTGAACAGTATGTGCAGTTGACGGACTTTGAGCGAGGGCGTATAGTGGGCATGCGGGAGGCCAGGTGGACGTACCGCCGAATTGCTCAACACGTGGGGCGTGAGGTCTCCACAGTACGTCGATGTTGTCGCCAGTGGTCGGCGGAAGGTGCACGTGCCCGTCGACCTGGGACCGGACCGCAGCGACGCACGGATGCACGCCAAGACCGTAGGATCCTACGCAGTGCCGTAGGGGACCGCACCGCCACTTCCCAGCAAATTAGGGACACTGTTGCTCCTGGGGTATCGGCGAGGACCATTCGCAACCGTCTCCATGAAGCTGGGCTACGGTCCCGCACACCGTTAGGCCGTCTTCCGCTCATGCGCCAACGTCGTGCAGCCCGCCTCCAGTGGTGTCGCGACAGGCGTGAATGGAGGGACGAATGGAGACGTGTCGTCTTCAGCGATGAGAGTCGCTTCTGCCTTGGTGCCAATGATGGTCGTATGCGTGTTTGGCGCCGTGCAGGTGAGCGCCACAATCAGGACTGCATACGACCGAGGCACACAGGGCCAACACCCGGCATCATGGTGTGGGGAGCGATCTCCTACACTGGCCGTACACCACTGGTGATCGTCGAGGGGACGCTGAATAGTGCACGGTACATCCAAACCGTCATCGAACCCATCGTTCTACCATTCCTAGACCGGCAAGGGAACTTGCTGTTCCAACAGGACAATGCACGTCCGCATGTATCCCGTGCCACCCAACGTGCTCTAGAAGGTGTAAGTCAACTACCCTGGCCAGCAAGATCTCCGGATCTGTCCCCCATTGAGCATGTTTGGGACTGGATGAAGCGTCGTCTCACGCGGTCTGCACGTCCAGCACGAACGCTGGTCCAACTGAGGCGCCAGGTGGAAATGGCATGGCAAGCCGTTCCACAGGACTACATCCAGCATCTCTACGATCGTCTCCAAGGGAGAATAGCAGCCTGCATTGCTGCGAAAGGTGGATATACACTGTACTAGTGCCGACATTGTGCATGCTCTGTTGCCTGTGTCTATGTGCCTGTGGTTCTGTCAGTGTGATCATGTGATGTATCTGACCCCAGGAATGTGTCAATAAAGTTTCCCCTTCCTGGGACAATGAATTCACGGTGTTCTTATTTCAATTTCCAGGAGTGTAGATTTCGATGTCGTTATTGAGAATTTCAGTGCAATAAAGGCACGAAAACATGTACTGTAATGTCGATAATAAATCATATATCGTAGTAAGGTTACGATGCTGATATAATTATAAGTGCTTTGTTTCCAAGGTACTTCTCTTATTCTATTCTTTATTATTTCTTTGCATTCTACCAGATGGTTGCTGAGCGCAACGCTGATTCTTATTCTGAATTTCTCGCCCATAAATTTAAGTAAAGTATCGGAGAAATATGCAGCCTCACAAATGAGGTGACAGGCAGCTCATCATTGTATCTATACGACAACAGATTCGGACCAAATGACACACGTTGTTACTGCAAAGGGTGCACAGACAGTCGCATAAATACACAGTGTATCCTCCTGTGGTGGCAACACAGGCACGTATTCTCGCATGAAAACGATCATAAAGACGCTGAATGGCATCCTGCGATAGATTGTCCCATGCACCTTCCGCCTTTTGTTCCAGTTCGGCAGTGGTTTTTGTAGGCCCTGGAAAGCGATTGAGTTCCCGCTTCATCGTGTCCCGTGCGTGTTTAGCTGGCGAGGGAGGTAGTGAGATTGCGGGACAGGGCAGCTGTGCAGCACGAAGAGTACGTTGAGTTGCAGCAGCAGTAAGTGGACATGTATTATCCTGCTGTAAAAACACATAACCTCTGTGTCGCAGAACTTACACGAGCACAGACATAACATCCCGCGCAATGTTTTAGGCAGTAGTCAATTTATCCTGCAGAAACGCCAAATATGACCTCGAGCTGTAGCTGGTGGCCTCACACACCTTGAATCCAGTAATGGGACTTGTGTATCGTGAGCGTATGCAGTCTGGAATAGGCAAGTCACCAGGACTACATCGTCCAAATGTACCTACATCATCTACATAAATGATCTTTTGGATAGGGTGGATAGCAATGTGCGGCTGTTTGCTGATGATGCTGTGGTGTACGGGAAGGTGTCGTCGTTGAGTGACTGTAGGAGGATACAAGATGACTTGGACAGGATTTGTGATTGGTGTAAAGAATGACAGCTAACTCTAAATATAGATAAATGTAAATTAATGCAGATGAATAGGAAAAAGAATCCCGTAATGTTCGAATACTCGATTAGTAGTGTAGCGCTTGACACAGTCACGTCGATTAAATATTTGGGCGTAACATTGCAGAGCGATATGAATTGGGACAAGCATGTAATGGCAGTTGTGGGGAAGGCGGATAGTCGTCTTCGGTTCATTGGTAGAATTTTGGGAAGATGTGGTTCATCTGTAAAGGAGACCGCTTATAAAACACTAATACGACCTATTCTCGAGTCTGCTCGAGCGTTTGGGATCCCTATCAGGTCGGATTGAGGGAGGACATAGAAGCAATTCAGAGGCGGGCTGCTAGATTTGTTACTGGTAGGTTTGATCATCATCAAATACTTCAGGAACTCGGGTGGGAGTCTCTAGAGTCTACAGGAAAGGAGGCGTTGTTTTCGTGAATCGCTGCTGAGGAAATTTAGAGAAGCAGCATTTGAGGCCGACTGCAGTACAATTTTACTGCCGCCAACTTATATTTCGCGGAAAGACCACAAATATAAGATAAGAGAGATTAGAGCTCGTACAGAGCCATATAGGAGGTCATTTTCCCTCGTTCTGTTTGGGAGTGGAACACGGAGAGAAGATGCTAGTTGTGGTACGAGGTACCCTCCGCCACGCACCGTATGGTGGATTGCGGAGTATGTATGTAGATGTAGATGTAGATACCTGTCAGAAACTTCAGCCTCGTGGCTAGTCTAGCGCCTTAGAATTCGGCAACCGTTTCGATAAACCGTGAAGTGCCCTCAGGCGCTAGAACAGCAGCAAGACAAAATCTGTGCCCAAGTTTGTGACAGGTACATATGCAACGTGATCAACTAAGGTGCGTGGACGGTACCGAAAGTGCTGCTGAACTGGAGGGTCTAATGGAGATCCTTTGCTGTCTTACTCGCGTCTTAATGTTACAAACCCCTGGGATCAAGCCATAGGTAGACGCGAAAACGGAGCGATGAAAAAGTGTACGAATCCTTTACTGTTTCGGATCACGATCAGATTCCGTCGAATGATTTGTAACAGTCCCTAGTGATTCCAAGCTGTACCGCAGAGCAAAAATTGCGCTCGCGTCACACTCCAAAGGGATCAGATCATGATCAGTGGGGTTACAGCCCCACGATGTCCTTAGAGGAGACTTGAAACGCCCAGAAGCTGGCAGCAGTGTCGGACGTTGTGAAGACGGTCGACCTGCTGCTCATTGCACTGCGAACCGTTGTTTTCGACCGCGAAATGTGTGGGAATCTACGCCCCGAGGAAAGGGGTGGTTTCATTGACACCCCCTAACGCGTTTCCGTGTCGATTCTGTGCGGTTGAGTGTCTAAAATGTTTACCTCAGTGACCCATAAAAAACCGTGATTTCGGCGCTGGTTGTCACGGCTCGCAGTTTCTCCGCTGAGGCGTCAAAAGAGGGGGTGTAATGTGCGTACGATGGGTTGTGACGACATTCCTATCGCGTGACACGTGCATGGTGGCGTTGGGCAGAATGTGGCGCCAATGTGACATCACTGACTGATCTGACACCTCACTTTTGGAGCTGTTTTCTTTTATTTTGTTTTTTATTTTTTTTCACGTCTCGTCGACACCTTGCTGTCTGAAGAGTCGCAGAGTCCGAGACTGCCGTCTCAGGGCACTTCGCTTTTGCACCATTGCAGAGGAAGCCCTTTGAGCCAAATTTCAAACTTACGCGTCAGAACCGTAAACAATTACTGGGCGAAACTTACTCGTCAGAACCAGAAACAATCACGGAGTTTCGAATAAGTAATCCTTTAATTTCGTTGCCAGTGTATTTTATTCATTTTAATATATGTAGCCCATATACATGTCCGCCCGCTAGACATTTTTGCGCAGGAAAGCCAACCATACGACTCCACGCAAACGCAATATATCGATACTGGAGTACACCTTGTTACGTAAGTTTATATAATTTTTATACGTCAAGATTTAACTCGTCGGGGATTCATTTGCACCTCTTACCTACGCCTATTAATTGTACTCGAGCTAATAATCACGCTCTTAAGCGCCCTAAAACCCCAATAACAACCGTCTATTCTTGTTCCCAGACGCAAATTGCCAAAACGTAAATGCGTATCTGCACCTACATGGATACTTTGCAAATCACATTTAAGCGCCTAGCAGAGGGTTCATCGAACCACCTTCACAATTCTCTATTATTCCAACCTCGTACAGCAGGCGGAAAGAACGAACACCTATATCTTTCCGTACGAGCTCTGATTTCCCTTATTTTATCGTGGTAATAGTTTCTCCCAATGTAAGTCGGTATCAACAAAATATTTTCGCATTCTAAGGAGAAGGTTGGTGATTGGAATTTCGTGAGAAGATTCCGTCACAAAGAAAAACGCCTTTCTTTTAATGATGTCCAGCCCAAATCCTTTTCTGTGACACTCTCTCACATGTTTCGCGATAATAAAAAACGTTCCGCCCTTCTTTGAACTTTTTCGATGTACTCCGTCAGTCCTATCTGGTAAGGATCCCACACCGCGCAGCAGTATTCTAAAAGAGGACGGACAAGCGTAGTGTAGGGAGTCTCCTTAGTAGATCTGTTACATTTTCTACGTGTCCTGCCAATAAAACGTAGTCTTTTGTTAGCCTTCCCCACAACATTTTCTGTGTGTTCCTTCCAATTTAAGTTGTTCATAATTGTAATACCTAAATATTTACGGCTTTTAGATTAGACATTTATCGTGTAGCCAAAGTTTAACGAATTCCTTTTAGCACTCATGTGGATGATCTCACAGTTTTCGTTATTTGGCGTCAACTGCCAATTTTCGCACCATTCAGATATCTTTTCTAAATCGTTTTGCAATTTGTTTTGATCTTCTGACGACTTTATTAGTCGATAAACGACAGCGACATCTGCAAACAACCGAAGACGGCTGCTGAGATTGTCTCCCAAATCGTTTATATAGATAAGGAACAGCAAAGGGCCTATAACACTACCTTGGGGAACGCCAGGAATCACTTCTCTTTTACTCGATGACTTTCCGTCATTTACTACGAACTCTCACCTCTCTGACAGGAAATCACAAATACAGTCACACAACTGAGACTATATTTCATAAGCACGCAATTTCACTAAAAGCCGCTTATGTGGTACAGTGTCAAAAACCTTTCGGAAATCCAGAAATACGAAATCGATCTGAAATCCCTTGTCAATAGCACTCAACACTTCATAAGAATAAAGAGCTAGTTGTGTTTCCCAGGAACGATGTTTTCTAAACCCATGTTGACTGTGTGTCAATAGACAGTTCTGTTAGAGGTAATTCATAATGTTTGATCACAATATATGTTCCAAAATCCTGCTGCATATCGACGTTAACAATATGGGCTTGAAATTTAATGGATTACTCCTACTAATACCTTTCTTGAATATTGGTGTGACCTGTGCAACTTTCCAGTCTGTGGGAACGGATCTTTAGTCGAGCGAACGGTTGTATATGATTGTTAAGTATGGAGCTAATGCATCAGCATACTCCGGAAGGAACCTAATTGGTATACAGTCTGGACCAGAAGACTTACTTTTATTAAGTGATTTTAGTTGCTTCACTACTCCAATGATATTTACTTCTACGTTACTCATGTTGGCAGCTGTTCTCGATTCGAATTCTCGAATATTTACTTCATCTTCTTTTCTGGAGGCATTTCGTAAGGCTGTGTTTAGTAACTCTGCTTTGGCAGCACTGTCTTCGATAGTATCTCCATTGCTATCGCGCAGAGAAGGCATACCGCTAACATTCTTCACATACGACCAGAATCTCTTTGGATTTTCTGCCAGGTTTCGAAAGGGAGATTGTCTCTCAGGAAGGCGTCAAGTGAATTTTTATCTGCTTTTTTGAATAGGTATATTTTTCTCTTATTTTTGGAGGATTTGGGGATTACAATATTCAATCTCACTACGACAACCCTGTGTTCACTAACCCCTGCGTCGGTTTTCATGCTCGTTATTAACTCAGGATTATTTGTTGCGAAGAAGTGTGTTTTCGAAACCGTTTACTATTCGCGTGGGCTCATGAACTAACTGCTCGTAATAATTTTCAGAGAATGCGTTTAGACCAATTTCGGATGATATTTTATGCTTACCTCCGGAATTAACCATGTTTTTTCGTCAACATATCGGGGGTGCATTAAAGTCACCACCAACTATTATCGTATGAGTCGGGTACGTGTTTGAAATCGAACTCAAGTTTTCTTTGAACCTTTTAGCAGCTGTATCATCAGAATTGGGAGGTCGGAAAAGGATCCTATTATTATTTTATTCCGATTGCTAGCAATGACCTCTGCCCATACTAACTCAGAGGAAGTATCTACTTCAATTTTGGGACAAGATAAACTACTTCTAACAGCAACAAACACGCCATCGCCAACCGTGTTTAGCCTATCCTTTCGGAACACCGTTAGGTTCTTCGCAAAAATTTTGGCTGCGCTTACATTCGGCTTTAGACAGCTTTCAGTGCCTATAACGATTTGAGCATCAGTGCTTTCTATTAGGGCTTGGAGTTCTGGTGCTTTCCCAACACAACTATGACAATTTACAACTGTTATACCATTGGTTCCTGTCTCTACGTTCTTCCTGTGTTCGGCCTGCACCCTTTGTGACTGAAGCCCTTCTTGTGTTTTCCCGAGACCCTCAACCTAAAAATAGTGCTTTGCAGACGAAATGCCCAGCGTTAAAAAAAAGACGAAACCATATACTGAAAGTAGTCTGCACAATTTGTTCGACAAACAGTTTCCAGTGCAAGTTAAGGGTCACCAAAAGTCACAGTGGCAATCGACGAACACATCGTCGACTGACTGTACCATCTGGGAAAATGATCCGATATTATCCACAAGTCCAGTGTTTTTGAAGTCTTTGACCGGATCACCAATGTAGGTAATAGCAGGGGCGTGGAAAAACTGACCTGTTAAAACCGATATACACTTAAGCCCCAAAGAAACTGGAATAGGGAAGCGTATTCAAATACATATGTCAACAGACAGAATAATACGACGCTGCGACAGGCAACGCCTATGTAAGACAACAAATGTTTGGCGCAGTTGTTAGATCAGTTACTGTTGCTACAATGGCATGTTATCAAGATTTAAGTGAGTTTGAAAGTGATGTTATAGTCGGCGCACGAGCGATGGGACACAGCATCTCTGAGGTAGCGATGAAATGGGTATTTTCCCGTACGACCATTTCACGAGTGTACAGTGGATGTCAGGAATCCGGTAAAACATCAAATCTCCGACATTGCTGCGTGCGGAAAAAGATCCTGCAAGAACGGGGCCAACGACGACTGAAAAGAGTAGTTCAACGTGACACAAGTGCAACCCTTCCGCAAACTGCTGCAGATTTCAGTGCTGGGCCATCAAGAAGTGTCAGCGTGCGATCAATTCAACAAAATTTCATCGATAGGGGCTTTCGGAGCCGAAGGCCCACTCGTATACCCTTGATGACTGTACGACACAAAGCTTTACGCCTCGCCTGGGCCCATCAACTTGACATTGATTGTTGATGACTGGAAACATGTTGCCTGGTCAGACGAGTCTCCTTTCAAATTGTATCTAGCGGATGGACGTGTACATGTATGAAGACAATCTCATGAATCCATGGACAATGCATATCAGCAAAGGACTGTTCAAGCTGTTGGAGCTTCTGTAATGGCGTGGGGCGTGTGCATTTGGAGTGATATGGGATCTCTGATACGTCTGGATATAACCCTGACAGATGACACGTACGTAAGCATCTTGTCTGATCACCTGCATCCATTCATGTCCATTTATATTCCGACGGACTTGGACACTTCCAGCAGGACAATGCGATACCCCACACGTCCAGAATTGCTACAGAGTGGCTCCAGGAACATTTTTCTGAGTTTAAACACTTTCGCTGGCCACCAGACTCCCCAGACACGAACATTATTGAGCATATCTGGGATGCCTCGCAACGCGCTGTTCAGAAGAGACTTCCAACCGCTCGTACTCTTACGGATTTATGGACAGCCCTGCAGGTTTCATGGTGTCAATTGACTCCAACACTACTTCAGACATTAGTCGAGTCCATGCCACGTCGTGTTGCAGCACTTCTGCATGCTCGCGGGGGCCCTACACGATATTATGCAGGCGTACCAGTTTCTTCGGCTCTTCAGTGTATTTCAGTCTCAGTAACTGGTATTTTTCGGTATTCGTTTGATCTCAGCTATAACAGGTTGATTCAATTTTTTTACTAATACAGTAACTGGACAAAGAAGCCGGTACATAAATTTTCGATAGTAGTAGTGCGTAAATATGTGTTTCTTAAATAAAACTTTTCTTAAAAAACGTATACTGTCTGTTCACGAAATTTCCGTTGTTTTGAAACATTGGGTTATTATATAAAATGGGAAAAGTAATCACTGTTATTCCACTAGCAATGTTATCAGTTACCATCAGGCAGCAACCACTTGACATAAGAACCTGTACAGCATTTCTGAGACAATAACGTGTCTGTTGTCGTGTGGCATAACTTATTAGACGATGCTCATGCACGTGCAGCGCGCGGGACTTGCTCCCACATGCTCCGTACGGTGATTTCTTGCTGTCGTCGCTGAGCGTCGGTTGTATTGAAGAGTGGCACCATCCTTAGTCTGGAAGTATTTCACAAAGTCCGGTAGCAATGAAGTACTGTGCTACAATTGCTTCAAAAGATTACAAACGGGAGGCGGCACAACAAACTTGCAACATCTCATAAGAAGAAAATACCCACACTGATCCGTGGAAGAGAAGGTCAACTTGATATGCACTGCGTAACAGAATTAAAGGACCACATTTTCGAAACCCCATAATTCCTGCCCCATTGCAACGCCTGAGTTCGAAATTTGGCTCCAAGGTGCTCCAACCATCCTCTGTAAGGGAAGTGTGGCGCCCTGTGACGTCGCCCCTCCAGCTCGACGACGCTTCAAACTCTCTGTCAGTCGATACTTGTGGGAAAGAAAGGCCGCAGCTCAGAAGTACAAGATAGGTTAAAGTTACCACGTTGGCGCCAAAATTTCACCATAATTAGGCCCTGTAATAGGAAGACCGGAGCGGGTGATGTGGTCGGGGTTGTAGAGTGTGGCTGGGTTGAAGAAGGTGGCTGGTTTTAGCAATCTTCCTCTTTATTGTTGGTTCTTCCAATACATTTTCTGGTAGCTCAGCCCCACCGCTCGTGTCATGGTGAAGACGTGCTGATGCGCGCAGCCCGGGGAACGCGACGCTGTGCTTGGTCAGAGGCTGCGCAGGCGGTAGGAGGTTAGCAGCACGAGGCCCAGCCTAGCTCACCTCCTGCAGATGCTGCGGCTCGTGACGACGCCGGGAGTCGCCGGTGCAGCAGCGGGCAACACCCTCCGCTGGCCGGTCCTCGGGGACAGCGTCACTGATGACGACAACGTAACAGCGACCTAACGCCCAATTGGCCAAACCGATGCCGACACTCACCTCTGATGCCCTTAATAGTGCAGACCACTGCTGAATCCGCCGGTTACGCAGCACTGTGTTGATTAGAATGTTCTCGATGACTTGGCTAACGCAACAGCACCACACGCGGCCTGCGCCTGCATAATTTTGCTAATGCTGCATTCTGGCTGTTGATGGCTGCCACGCACGTACACACATACTGACGCTCATTGCAAAACTGTGTCACCTGCATAACGCGCTGGCCAGCCTTTGTCCGCCGTCTTCCATGAGGCTGGTGCATCGTGCACTGAAACACACTAATCACAATTTCGCAAAATATTACTTAAAAATAATCCCTTGTCCTCTACAGTCCAATGCCACCGTGCACGGGTCACACGATCAAAAGGTCGTCACACCTCCTCTTACATTTCCTCCCTTGTTTTGACGCCTCTGAGACACGAGCGTTGAAACCATGCGGGTTTTCTTATGAATGGGCCGAGGAAAACAGTCTAGACACACTGCGGCTCAGAATCGCCACGGAAAGGTCGCAGTGGCGGCATAAAGATCGTCAATGAGCCCATCCACCCCTTTCCCTGGGGCGTTGATTCCCACACATTTCGCGGTCAAAAACAACCATTCACAGTGATCACACTCACAGCGCGACCGCAATTTTTGCTCTCCTGTACAGGTTCTAACCACTAGCGCCTTCCAAACCCGTTCGACGAAATTTGAACGTGACACAAAGCAGCTAAGGGTGCTTGGGCTTTTTTCAGTGCTCCTGTTTTGTGTCCTCTTGTGGCGTTATCACCAGGGGTGTGACATTGACATATGCGTGAATAAAACGCCAGATGGTCGCTCAGGGACTCCCCAGTTTGGGAAAACCCTTGGTGCCACCTGCCAACATTTATTGACAATTTTTAAAATGTCCTTGTCCGGACAGAACCCATGACGGGAGTACCAGGCGCCTGCAGGCATCTACATCTACATCTACATACATACTCTGCAATCTACCATAAGGTGCGTGGCGGAGGGTACCTCGTACCACAACTAGCATCTTCTCTCCCTGTTCCACTCCCAAACAGAACGAGGGAAAAATGACTGCCTATATGTCTCTGTACGAGCCCTAATCTCTCTTATCTTATCTCTGTGGTCTTTCCGCGAAATGTAAGTTTGCGGCCGTAAAGTTGTACTGCAATCAGCCTCAAATGCTGGTTCTCTAAATTTCCTCAGTAGCGATTCACGAAAAGAACGCCTCCTTTCCTCCAGAGACTCCCACCCGAGTTCCTGAAGCATTTCCGTAACACTCGCGTGATGATCAGACCTATCAGTAACATATCTAGCAGCCCGCCTCTGAATTGCTTCTATGTCCCCCCTCAATCCGACCTGATAGGAATCCCAAACGCTCGAGCAGTACTCAAGAATAGGTCGTATTAGTGTTTTATAAGCGGTATCCTTTACAGATGAATCACATCTTCCCAAAATTCTACCAACGTACCGAAGACGACTATCCGCCTTCCCCACAACTGCCATTACATGCTTGTCCCACTTCATATCGCTCTGCAATGTTACGCCCAAATATTTAATCGACGTGACTGTGTCAAGCGCTACACTACTAATGGAGTATTCAAACATTACGGGATTCTTTTTCCTATTCATCTGCATTAATTTACATTTATCTATATTTAGAGTTAGCTGCCATTCTTTACACCAATCACAAATCCTGTCCAAGTCATCTTGTGTCCTCCTACAGTCACTCAACGACGACACCTTCCCGTACACCACAGCATCATCAGCAAACAGCTGCACATTGCTATCCACCCTATCCAAAAGATCATTTATGTAGATGATGTAGGTACGTTTGTAACGTGTTTATTTAAGGTGTGTGGGTGGTACCCAGGGGGTTGCCGAGCTGGGGGAGGGGGGGGAGGGTGTTATAGAGACCCTTTGCCGGAGAGTAAAATTGTGTGCCACATTCTGCCCAACGCCACCATGCACGTGTCACGCGATAGGAATGTCGTCACAACCCATCGTACGCACATTACACCCCCTCTTTTGACGCCTCAGCGGAGAAATTGCGAGCCGTGACAACCAGCGTCGAAATCACGGTTTTTTATGGGTGACTGAGGTAAACATTTTAGGCACTCAACCGCACAGAATCGACACGGAAACGCGTTAGGGGGTGTGAATGAAACCACCCCTTTCCTTGGGGCGTAGATTCCCACACATTTCGCGGTCGAAAACAACGGTTCGCAGTGCAATGAGCAACAGGTCGACCGTCTTCACAACGTTCGACATTGCTGCCAGCTTCTGGGCGTTTCAAGTCTCCTCTAAGGACATCGTGGGGCTGTAACCCCACTGATCATGATCTGATCCCTTTGGAGTGTGACGCGAGCGCAATTTTTGCTCTGCAGTACAGCTTGGAATCACTAGGGACTGTTACAAACCATTCGACGGAATCTGATCGTGATCCGAAACAGTAAAGGATTCGTACACTTTTTCATCGCTCCGTTTTCGCGTCTTCCTATGGCTTGATCTCAGGGGTTTGTAACATTAAGACGCGAGTAAGACAGCAAAGGATCTCCATTAGACCCTCCAGTTCAGCAGCGCTTTCGGTACCATCCACGCACCTTAGTTGATCACGTTGCGTATGTACCTGTCACAAACTTGGGCACACATTTTGTCTTGCTGCTGTTCTAGCGCCTGAGGGCGGGAAAAATCATTCACGGTTTATCGAAACGGGTGCCCAATTCTAAGGCGCTAGAGTAGCCACGAGGCTGAAGTTTCTGACAGGTATCTACATCTACATACATACTCCGCAATCCACCATACGGTGCGTGGCGGAGGGTACCTCGTACCACAACTAGCATCTTCTCTCCGTGTTCCACTCCCAAACAGAACGAGGGAAAATGACTGCCTATATGGCTCTGTACGAGCTCTAATCTCTCTTATCTTATCTTTGTGGTCTTTCCGCGAAATATAAGTTGGCGGCAGTAAAATTGTACTGCAATCAGCCTCAAATGCTGGTTCTCTAAATTTCCTCAGTAGCGATTCACGAAAAGAACGCCTCCTTTCCTCTAGACTCTAGAGACTCCCACCCGAGTTCCTGAAGTATTTCCGTAACACTCGCGTGATGATCAAACCTACCAGTAACAAATCTAGCAGCCCGCCTCTGAATTGCTTCTATGTCCTCCCTCAATCCGACCTGATAGGGATCCCAAACGCTCGAGCACTACTCAAGAATAGGTCGTATTAGTGTTTTATAAGCGGTATTCTTTACAGATGAACCACATCTTCCCAAAATTCTACCAATGAACCGAAGACGACTATCCGCCTTCCCCACAACTGCCATTACATCCTTGTCCCACTTCATATCGCTCTGCAATGTTACGCCCAAATATTTAATCGACGTGACTGTGTCAAGCGCTACACTACTAATGGAGTATTCAAACATTACGGGATTCTTTTTCCTATTCATCTGCATTAATTTACATTTATCTATATTTAGAGTTAGCTGCCATTCTTTACACCAATCACAAATCCTGTCCAAGTCATCTTGTATCCTCCTACAGTCACTCAACGACGACACCTTCCCGTACACCACAGCATCATCAGCAAACAGCCGCACATTACTGTCCACCCTATCCAAAAGATCATTTATGTAGATAGAAAACAACAGCGGACCTACCACACTTCCCTGGGGCACTCCAGATGATACCCTCGCCTCCGATGAACACTCACCATCGAGGACAACGTACTGGGTTCTATTACTTAAGAAGTCTTCGAGCCACTCACATACTTGGGAACCAATCCCATATGCTATACTGCTGCTCTTTCGCCACTACAATGCTGCTCTTGTGCCTGATAGTAGGTCACCCTGGATCGTAGACGGTCATTAGGGTTTCCAATCTGCAAGCGCCTAGGACATCATCAGAGGTTCTTCCATACAGATGCATTTTTAAAATTCTAGTAAACCTGGGCAGGTTTTGCGTGTGTCAGTGTTGCATCCCCCCCTCCCCCCCCCCCCCCCCCCCATGAACATGCCACATGAGGACACAAAATAGGAGTGCTGAAAAAGCATACGCATCCTTAGCTGCTTCAGATCACATTCAGATTTGGTCGTATAGTTTTGAACGGTCTCTAGTAGTCCAAAATTGCAGTCTCGCTGCAGGTGCTATCACGTTCAATGGGGATACAGTCCCACTATGACCTTAAGAAAGGGTTGAAGTGCATCAGGGGGTCACCAGTGTCAAAGGTCGTGAAGAACGTCTTTTTGTTGCTTATCGCACTGCGATCTGTCGTTTTCGACCGCTAAATGTGTGTGGGAATCAACACCCCGGGGAATAGGGTAGTTTCATTGTCGCCCTTTAGGCCACCCCTTGCGGCCTTTTCGTGCTGATTCTGATCTGCGGTGTGTCTGGAATGTTTTCCTCGGCCACCTGTAAGGAAACCCCGTGATTTCAACGCTGACGCCGTGGCTCTGACCTCCATCGCAGAGGCCTCAAAAGGAAGGGAGAAATATGGATGAAAGGGGGGTGTGACACCTCCAGATTGGATGACAAGTTCACGGTGGCAATGGGCAAAATTGTGGTGAAATTTGGTACCAGTGTGCCAACCTCTGTTACACGCCACATGAACTGCAGAGTTATGGCCTCCATTTCTCGTGTATCGACACGTTCCTGTATGGAGCGACGTCGAGCACGAGGGTAACGTCGCAGGGTGTCACGCTTTTGCACCATTACAGAGGAAGGACGTACGCACCTTTCAGGCACATTTCAAAATTTAGCGTCGCAGCAGGTGGGAATTACGGAGTTTCGAAAATTCTGTTGTGCAGTGTATGTATTCGTCACCATGTTTCCACGTTGTAAAGATCGTATACACAGATGACATCCTACAATTTATAAGACTGTTTTAATGTGAAGGATGATAGTAGAAAATTACTATGTTCTGCTTGGGCAAAGTGCATTTCGTGGTGGTCAATTTGACTGGTGTTCAAATTGTACCTGGTCAAGCACGACTCCATCTCTCCATGGTGATTCTGCTCTACGTTCGTTAGCTAGGAGTTGGAGAATTTTCCTCCTCGAGATGTAATCGCATGTAGGACATTTATGGTACCTCACGTTGGAGCTGCAATGCACACGGAGACTTGTGGCACATTTTTTGTTGATAAACCTGTGTGTGTACAGACTCGACACATGTTTAAATTGTCCAAAGACGATACTGTATCTGTTTTCGCAAGAAGTCGTACACAAGGCCGCCTCAAGCCAGTCGGAGGCAAAAATATCTGGATGATCTAATCGTCAATGAGTGGTTTCAGATGGATGTGGCGCGCCTGAAGAAACTTGGAGGAATCTTTTTCTCGTCGATTGACGCCATTATCAAGGACGTAGGTAGCGTTACATGGTATTAGTGTGATGTCTCCTGTGGGTGACCAGTTCTTTATCCGGTTTACTTTCTTTTTAAACATATTTTTTTTATTTCCATATAATATGTGCAAGGACAGGGGTTGTGTTACATGGTACTAGCGTGGTGTCTCTTGAGGGTGACTAGTTTTCTACTCAGTGTGCTTTCTTTTTGAACATATTGTTTCAGTTTCATGTAATATGTGAAGGAATCATAAAAAACGCTAGTTTCGCAATTTGTAGCACTAACAGATGCTATATACTACAATGTGTTAACCCTTTCGTGGTTGATAGGTCACATATATGTCCCACTAACTTTGAGCGCCAGTTCGATTGTCGAGATATATGTTACCCAGCTCTGCACGGTGCTGCCATCTAGGGACGACTGTACTGAACCTGAGAAAAAATTGGGACTGCACTGCAAAGGAAGGAGTGCTAGTTCTGCAAGGTTCGCTGTAAAGTTTGGAAGGTAGGAGACGAGATACTGGCAGAAGTAACGCTGTGGAGACGGGGCGTGAGTCGTGCTCGGGTAGCTCAGTTGGTAGGGCACTTGCCCGCAAAAGGCAAAGGTCCCGAGTTCGAGTCTCGGTCCGGCACACAGTTTTAATCTGCCAGGAAGTTTCATATCAGCGCACACTCCACTGCAGAGTGAAAAATCTCATTCTGAGAACAAAAGTTGTTTGCACTGCTTGAGGTGTACCACTTTGTGCCACACCATGTTTTTCCAAGTTTCATGGAATGTAAAGTTTTGCAAGTATTGGTCATGTATCATGAAAACTGAAATGTAATGAATATTTTTTACACTGGCTCTACACAAATAAAAAGATTATATGCATGTATAATTTCTAGTTATTTTATTCTCCACAAAATCCAGTTTATGGCTAAAAAAAATAAAATTACAAAATCACTCATTCAGCAGAAAAGGTATCGCGTATTGGTTCGTGGGACATATAGGTCCCACTTCCTGTTGTGAAAAAATGGAGAACTTAAAAAATATTTTGGTCGTGAAAATATAATACTGGGACTGAAAAGAAAACGTTATCACCTTCATATTTTAAAAATCTGTAAAAAATGAATTTTATCCATGAAAGGGTTAACCATTATCGACTAATCCTGAAATCATCAGTCAACATTAAAATTAGCTACCACATTTGATTATTATTAACTGTATTAGCTGAGTACCGGCGTTGTTCAGATAAGTATTTGTTCCTGTTATATCTGTCTCTCTTCCCCCACCACCTCTACTGTTCATCCCATTCCTTGCTGCACCTCCCTCTGTCCATCTATGGCTCCTCCGCCCTCTGTCCATCTGCTCCTGCCCCATCTATCTCCTTCTTACCCCATGTCACTGTTCATCTGCTCTTCTTCACTTTCTTTGACCATCTCCTCTTCCCTTTCTCTGTCGACCTCCTCATATCACCTTTCTCTATCTATTCCCCCTAGCCCTCCCTGCCTGTCCATCTCTCCTCCACCCTGCTCTCTCGACGTTATCAACCCCACCCCAATAGAAGGTTGCTGTTTCTTACCCCCAGACTATTTCTTTCCTGTAATAGACTCCAGGAAAATGAAAAAGAACACACTGGCACAAGTGAATAAGATCTGTTATAATTGCACGGGACACTATGAGAGGGCAGTGCATGCAACGATAAAATGTGCCACACTGCGGACGTACCAGGAACTGCGTTATCAGCTGTGGAATGTTGCAACCTGCTCAGCTGTTGTTCACCACCAGAGCCGGCGGCAGCCAGGTTGCCACGGTATACGGAGCTCCTTGTGTGTCTTCAACATTGTCAGAATTCCATAGCAGTGTGCATGTGAACCGTTTGTGCAACTGATGGAGTTTGAGCAAGGGTGTATAGTGGGCCTGCGGGAAGCTGGATGGACATACTGCAAAACTGAGCAACATGTCAGGTGAGAGGTCTCCACAGTGCATCGATGTTGTCGCCAGTCAAGTAGTCAGCAGGAGGTGCACGTGCCTGTCAACCTGGGTCCAGACAACAGCAATGCACAGATGCACACCAAGACCATCGCATCTTATGAAGTGCCCTAAGGATCGCACCATCATTTCACAACAAATTAGGGACACTGTTGCTCCGGGGGCATAATCGAGAACCATTCGCAACCATCTCCGTGAAGCAGGGCTACGATCCCATGTGTCGTTAGGGCATCTTCTGTTTGTGCCCCAACATCGCTCAGCCCGCCTACAGTGGTGTCACAACAGGCGTTTATGGAAGGGCGAATGGAGACGTGTCGTCTTCAGTGATGAGAGTCACTTCTGCCTCAGTGCCAATGATGGTCGAACACGTGTGTGACGTCGTGCATGGCAGCGCCAAAATCTGGAGTGTGTATGACACAGGCACACAGGACCAACACCCAGAATCATGGTGTGGGGTGCCATATCCTACACTGGCCATTCTCCACTGGTGATTATAGATGGAACATTGAACAGTGAATGGCACATTGAAACCATTATTCAACCGGTCTTGCTACCATTCATGCACCAACAGGGTGATATGCTTTTCCAACAGGACAATGCATGTCCACATGTCTCACGTGCCATCCAGTGTGCTCTTCACCGGCCACAGAATCTGGCCCAGCTGAGGCACTAGGTGGACATTGCATGGCAGGCCATTCCTCAAGACTACATTTGGCACCTCTACAATCGTCTTCATGGGAGAATTGCAGCCAGCATTGATGCAAAAGGAGGGTATACACAGTACTAGCGCTGACATTGCACACGCTCTGTTGACTTTCACTCATGTGGGTATGGCTCTGTCTTTGTGAACGTGTGTTATATACATCCCCTAGAGTGTGTCAATAAAATTTCCCTCTGCTGGGTTGACGAATTTATGGTGTTCTTTTTTCATATTCCAGGAGTGTATGTCTACCAAGTTTGGCTGAAAACACCCCAATGATCTTGAAGGAGCTCTTTACCCACAACTTTGTCTGCATATGCACGTCACATAATTTCACATATGCAATGCACATCTCTAGAAAATTTCGCCCTGCAGTTTTGTTTTCATGCAGCTTAATGTTTATGATGTCACATCTCCTCAACTATGAGTAGTACAATAATATAATTTTGCAGGTATATCCTGTGGTATATGTGGTCACTGTGTAAAGTTATTGTTGAACAAAGCACCACGTCATTTTTATGACAATTGACATTAAGTAGAAAACAAGAATGATTATCATGCATAAAAATCTGGTAAAAATATGCTCAATTTGTCAAAATATTTGACTCTCTCTATTCTAAAGATGTGAAACAAATACTAACAAAGAGATAGAGGGGCTGGCCAGTACTTAGCTCAGTACAGCCGAGGCTGAGCTGAGGTAAGTACTGGCCAGCCCCTCTATCTCTTTGTTAGTATTTGTTTCACATCTTTATAAGAGATTTTCCATTAATCATTTAGACTCTCTCTATTCTCTAAGGCAACCCCTCAATCAGCAGTATATTCCTGACAGTTGGTGCGTTATCACTGTCTATTGCAAGGACTAAGGGCAACCTGCCGCTATCTCCTCAATGCAGGTTATCACCACACAGGGTCCACAGCACTGATGAACTATGGAGTCCCTAACCAGCAACATACTGAAAAAAATGTAAACTTATTATTCTAATTCCATTTCACACCTGAAGGCAACATCTAACAGAATTTTATTTCACTAATTTAGACATCAGAAAATGCTACATATTTTGATTTTGTAGTCATCATCTGAGAAAATAATCTACATGTTACAAGAAACCAAAATTACCTGTTTAAGCTGATTCTTATCAGCTCCACTGACATAGCAGGGGAAACCACTGTTTATGAATAATAAGTCTATGAATTTAAAAAAACTGCAATACAATTTTTGGACTGTTACGCTACATATATACATAGAGAAACTGATCAAGTGAACAGGGTGCCACTATTCTTACTTTCACTAAATGGGAGGAATAAGGTAGCAACTGTTCCAGAGTTCTACCATCACAAGAAGTACAGGTGAACAGAACTAGCAATTGCCCCCTTTACCAGGCACTGGCATGTGCAAATTGTCATGATATTGGTTATAAATTATTACCACCCACTTTAAATAGTGAAATGCATTGTGTCATAAAGTATAGATATCTCAGAGCACAATTCCATGGTACATTCCACAGTTCTGTGCTACACAGTAAAACTTCAATAGACACCAATAGTGAAAGCCTTATCTACATAGTTCTTAGTGTGTGGAAGCTGGAAACCTAACATTGCAACAGTTGGCAGGAGAGAATTAGAGCACTGGTATAACTGAGAGAGTTACTTATTAAAACATACATGACAGAAATGTAAGACAATATCACATGTACCCCATAATGACAATACAGTTCTCCCCACTTTCAAATTGTCAGCTTATTGTTGAAGATTTTTGTAAGAAGAAATTTACACCTTGTTGAACATTCCAGTCTCAATCTTTAACAACCAATAATAAGAATGGCTTCTTTTATTTATTTATTTATTTATTTATTTGTTCATATAACTCTCTTTTTCATTACATATACTGAAGGCAAGACACTGGACAAAAAATCTGTTTACCTGTTGGTTTTACAACAGACTGGATCAATACCATAAATATTTACAGGTGTGAGTGCACACTGCACATTTACAGCTTATTTCTACAACTGAAAGGACGAATTACATTTTTTCATACGCAGCAATGAATACAAGCAGTTTTTGCAGTATGTAGGAAGTCACAGATTTTTTAAAAGATATGTGGTTCAGAGAGAGATTTTATGTCTGGGTAATCTGTCAAATAGTGCTGCTCCTGCATGATTTACACATCTTTGGGGCAATATCGTTGTCCAATGATTAATATGTATGTCATTGTTTGACCTGTTATTGTAAACATGGACAATTTTGAGCAAAAAATTTTCCTCAATATGTTTTTTTTTAACATCCATAAATTCCTCTGTTATATAAATGTAGAGGAGGGGTATGATTTTTAGATCTCTGAAAAAATGTTTACATAGTTTCCTGTGGCTTGCTTGATTCTTATAACAGCCTTGCCTTTTGTTTCCCGAAAACTGTTCTGGCCCAGTGTACATTTCCCCCAGACAATTATACCATACTTTAGCCAGTAATGAATGTATTCTGGCTTAGATGTGTTCTTTTAATTTCCTTGTAAGACTGGGCCCCAGATATCTGAGTAATCAAAATACAGCTGGTGTGCAGATTGAATGTTAAATGTTGCATTTTGTTCCAATAAACATTAACATCCTTGGTTCCTTAAAACAATAGTTAATTTTTAATGCCACTCAGGAAGCGATTTATAACAGCTATTGCTCCTTGTTAAAAGATACTGTTGCTCACTGCACATTACTGGAAATTCTCCCCAGTAAAGGGAGCTAGGAATGAATTGAATCAGTGAGCTATTGAGTGAATAACATGTTAACCACCATTCCAGCTTCTGTTGCCTGAAAATGATGTTCACAAAAAGGACACTAAATTATATTAGGAAATAAAATGCTATGCCCATAATTGGCAATTATTTGCAATGCAAATGGTGAAAGGCTGTTGCTTCCTTTACACCATGTTTCTGTCTGCTACTGAATAAAAACTTTCTTCCAATGGACATATGATTAAAGATTTAATATTTTACAAATATATTTCTTTTGAAAGTGCACATTTTTTTGCGACAATGGGCACCAAGTTGTAAACACTTCTCTCACAATGGCTTGCAAACTTGTTTTTAAAATTCTGAATTTTCCAGCTATGACTTGTAAAAATCATTAATTTAAATCATTTTCTTATTGTTAATATTAATAATGATTAACTTCACATTTTGTTCTCAGATGAAGCCATCTCTTAGCATTCTCATCTCCACCGTGCTGCTGCTTGTGCTGTCAGGCACTGTCTCATCTTACAACGATGACAGGCCAATCTACAAGTGGAGTCCACTGTGGTTCAACAGGTACTTCCGAACAGCCAGCATGATTAAAAGGGTGAGTACTGTAGAAGGATGCAAGTTTACCTGTAGAGTTGATCACTTATATTACAGAACTGTTTTTCCAAACAATAATAAAACTAGACCTGTAACATAACAACAAATGAGGAGAACTTGCATATGTGTGGCCATATTCAAGCTAAAATTTTTTGATACAGCGTAACGAATCAGTAATATTCTGGATTGTAACTTAATTATGTCCTGAGTAGTGATTACTAAAACAACAGAGACAGGAGAAGGAGACCTGTTAGCTGTTGAGGAGGGGGGGGGGGGGGGGTAGTTAAAATCTCCTGCAACTATTATGGCATGATTGAGATACATTCAGTCTAGCTATATTTTCAGTTATTTCTGCAAGTGAGTGTCATGGCCATAAGGAGCCTGCTGAAACTTTTAGCCTACATTTGAAAGTTAACTCCTGCCATCTTCTCATTACAGGTGGTTTGGAGAAGGTAGTATGTTGAGCTTAGGTGATAACTGCTTTATCAGGTCAGGTGAAGTGAACTGTTTCATCAGCTGCTTTGGTGTTGTTCCAGTTTATTCAGAAACTTATTTTCTATGATAGTGAGACAGATTCCTCAACTTGCGCCATAGGGTGGTGGTGTTTCTGGTTCCACTGGATAGGTCAGGAGTCGACTACACACAGCAGGCAGCTATATGGGTAGCAGGGGTTGTGTGGCGTGGACTGGGCGGTTTTTTAGGTTAGATGGCCTCGGGCAAGTACAGAAAGGGCAACAGCATCAAAGGGTGCGGGGTCAGGACGTGTGGGGACCAAGCAGCAATCGGTATTGTAATTGTAAACTGTCGAAGCTGTGTTGGTAAAGTACCGGAATTTCAAGCGCTGATAGAAAGCACCGAAGCTGAAATCTTTATAGGTATGGAAAGCTGGCTGAAGCCAGAGATATGCCGAAATTTTTACAAAGGCACAGACGGTGTTCAGAAAGGACAGGTTGCATGCAACCAGTGGTGGCGTGTTTGTCGCTGTTGGTAGTAGTTTATCCTGTAGTGAAATACACTCCTGGAAATGGAAAAAAGAACACATTGACACCGGTGTGTCAGACCCACCATACTTGCTCCGGACACTGCGAGAGGGCTGTACAAGCAATGATCACACGCACGGCACAGCGGACACACCAGGAACCGCGGTGTTGGCCGTCGAATGGCGCTAGCTGCGCAGCATTTGTGCACCGCCGCCGTCAGTGTCAGCCAGTTTGCCGTGGCATACGGAGCTCCATCGCAGTCTTTAACACTCGTAGCATGCCGCGACAGCGTGGACATGAACCGTATGTGCAGTTGACGGACTTTGAGCGAGGGCGTATAGTGGGCATGCGGGAGGCCGGGTGGACGTACCGCCGAATTGCTCAACACGTGGGGCGTGAGGTCTCAACAGTACATCGATGTTGTCGCCAGTGGTCGGCGGAAGGTGCACGTGCCCGTCGACCTGGGACCGGACCGCAGCGACGCACGGATGCACGCCAAGACCGTAGGATCCTACGCAGTGCCGTAGGGGACCGCACCGCCACTTCCCAGCAAATTAGGGACACTGTTGGTCCTGGGGTATCGGCGAGGACCATTCGCAACCGTCTCCATGAAGCTGGGCTACGGTCCCGCACACCGTTAGGCCGTCTTCCGCTCACGCCCCAACATCGTGCAGCCCGCCTCCAGTGGTGTCGCGACAGGCGTGAATGGAGGGACGAATGGAGACGTGTCGTCTTCAGCGATGAGAGTCGCTTCTGCCTTGGTGCCAATGATGGTCGTATGCGTGTTTGGCGCCGTGCAGGTGAGCGCCACAATCAGGACTGCATACGACCGAGGCACACAGGGCCAACACCCGGCATCATGGTGTGGGGAGCGATCTCCTACACTGGCCGTACACCACTGGTGATCGTCGAGGGGACACTGAATAGTGCACGGTACATCCAAACCGTCATCGAACCCATCGTTCTACCATTCCTAGATCGGCAAGGGAACTTGCTGTTCCAACAGGACAATGCACGTCCGCATGTATCCCGTGCCACCCAACGTGCTCTAGAAGGTGTAAGTCAACTACACTGGCCAGCAAGATCTCCGGATCTGTCCCCCATTGAGCATGTTTGGGACTGGATGAAGCGTCGTCTCACGCGGTCTGCACGTCCAGCACGAACTCTGGTCCAACTGAGGCGCCAGGTGGAAATGGCATGGCAAGCCGTTCCACAGGACTACATCCAGCATCTCTACGATCGTCTCCATGGGAGAATAGCAGCCTGCATTGCTGCGAAAGGTGGATATACACTGTACTAGTGCCGACATTGTGCATGCTCTGTTGGCTGTGTCTATGTGCCTGTGGTTCTGTCAGTGTGATCATGTGATGTATCTGACCCCAGGAATGTGTCAATAAAGTTTCCCCTTCCTGGGACAATGAATTCACGGTGTTCTTATTTCAATTTCCAGGAGTGTAGAAGTGGATAGTTCCTGTGAATTATTATGGGTGGAGGTTATACTCAACAACCGAGCTACATTAATAAATGGGTCATTTTACCAACCTCCCGACACAGCAGCATTAGTGGCAGAACAACTAAGAGAAAATGTGGAATACATTTCACATAAATTTCCTCAGCATGTGGAGATTTCAATTTACCAGATATAGACTGGGACACTCAGATGTTTAGGACGAGTGGTAGTGACAGAGCATCGAGTGACATTATAGTGAGTGCACTATCCGAAAATTACCTTGAGCAATTAAACAGAGATCCAACTTGTGGAGACAGCATCTTGGACCTACTGATAACAAACAGACCCGAACTTTTCGTCTCTGTAAGTGCAGAACAGGGAATCAGTGATCATAAGGCCATTGCAGCATCCCTGATAATGGAAGTTAATAGGAATATAAAAAAAGGGAGGAAGGTTTATCTGTTAGCAAGAGTAATAGGAGGCAGATTTCAGACTACCTAACACATCAAAACGAAAATTTCTGTTCCGACACTGACAATGTTGAGTGTTTATGGAAAAAGTTCAAGGCAATCTTAAAACGTGTTTTAGACAGATACGTGCTGAGTAAAACTGTGAAGGATGGGAAAAACCCACCATGGTTCAACAACAAAGTTAGGAAACTACCGCAAAAGCAAAGAGAGTTTCACTGCAAATTTAAACACAGCCAAAACCTCTGAGATAAACAGAAGCTAAACGATGTCAAAGTTAGCGTAAGGAGGGCTATGCGTGAAGTGTTCAGTGAATTCAAAAGTAAAATTCTATGTACCAACTTGACAGAAAATCCTAGGAAGTTCTGGTCTTACATTAAATCATTAAGTGGATCAAAACAGCATATCCAGACACTCTGGGATGATAATGGCATTGAAACAGAAGATGACACGTGTAAAGCTGAAATACTAAACACCTTTTTCCAAAGCTGTTTCACAGAGGAAGACTGCACTGCAGTTCATTCTCTAAATCCTCGCACAAACGAAAAAATGGCTGACATCAAAATAAGTGTCCAAGGAACAGAAAAGCAACTGAAATCACTCAAGAGAGGAAAGTCCACTGGACCTGACGGAATACCAATTCAATTCTACACAGAGTATGCGAAAGAATATGCCCCCCTTCTAACAGCCATGTACCGCAAGTCTCTAGAGGAACGGAAGGTTCCAAATGATTGGTAAAGAGCACAGGTAGTTCCAGTTTTCAAGAAGGGTCATCGAGCAGACACGCAAAACTAAAGGCCTATATCCCTGGCATTAATCTATTGTAGAATTTTAGAACATGTTTTTTGCTCACGTATCATTTCATTTCTGGAAACCCAGAATCTACTCTGTAGGAAACAACATAGATTCCAGAAACAGTGATCGTGTGAGACCCAACTTGCTTTATTTGTTATGAGACCCAGAAAATATTAGATACAGGCTCCCAGGTAGATACCATTTTCCTTAACTTCCAGAAGGCGTTCAACACAGTTCCGCACTGTCGCCTGATAAACAAAGAAAGAGCCTAAGGAATATCAGACAGCTGTGTGGCTGGATTGAAGAGTTTTTAGCAAACAGAACACAGCATGTTGTTCTCAATGGAGAGACGTCTACAGATGTTAAAGTAACCTCTGGCATGCCACAGGGGAGTGTTATGGGACCATTGCTTTTCACAATATATATATAAATGACCTAGCAGATAGTGTCGGAAGTTCCATGCGGCTTTTCGTGGATGATGCTGTAGTATACAGAGAAGTTGCAGCATTAGAAAATTGCAGCGAAATGCAGGAAGATCTGCAGCGGATAGGCACTTGGTGCAGGGAGTGGTAACTGACCCTTAACATAGACAAATGTAATGTATTGCCAATACATAGAAAGAAGGATCCTTTATTGTATGATTATATGATAGCGGAACAAACACTAGTAGCAGTTACTTCTGTAAAATATCTGAGAGTATGCGTACGGAATGATTTGGAGTGATCATTTAAAATTAATTGTTGGTAAGGCGGGTGCCAGGTTGAGATTCATTGGGGGAGTCCTTAGAAAATGTAGTCCGTCAACAAAGGAGGTGGCTTACAAAACACTTGTTCAACCTATACTTGAGTATTACTCATCAGTGTGGGATCCGTACCAGGTTGGGTTGACAGAGGAGACAGAGAAGATCCAAAGAAGAGCAGCACGTTTCGTCGCAGGGGTATTTGGTAAGCGTGATAGCATTACGAAGATGTTTAGCAAACTCGAGTGGCAGACTCTGCAAGAGAGGCACTCTACATAGCGGTGTAGCTTGCTGTCCAGGTTTCGAGAGGGTGCGTTTCTGGATGAGACATCAAATATATTGCTTCCCCCTGCTTATACCTCCTGAGGAGATCATGAATGTAAAATTAGAGAGAGATTCAAGAGTGCACGGTGGCTTTCCGGCAGTCGTTCTTCCCGCGAACCACAAGCGTCTGGAACAAGAAAGGGAGGTAATGACAGTGGCACCTAAAGTGCTCTGCGCCACACACCGTTGGGTGGCTTGCGCAGTATAAATGTAGATGTAGATGTTAATAAACATTGCTGCCCTAAATTCTCACACATTGTTTTGGCTACTAATACTGATTATTATTATTATTATTATTATTATTATTATTATTACTATTGTACCCACATTTAATTATTTTTGAGGCTTTAACCTGTATAATTTAATATACCTGAATCATGGCAGTTTTTATCTGTTGTTAGGCTGACATAGAAGAGCCACAGATCGCAACTGAATGTGTGACAACCGGAAGACGTTGCAGTTACTGGGGAATGAGGCTACCCTGCTGTGGAACAGGAGCATGTTTAATGGGACACTGTGTTCCATTACAGTGAGTAAAAGAATAATTCATAAATCATAAGAATGTGCCGTTAAAAATATTAAGAAGTCAAGCGAGCACAGTTGCAGATAAAAATGCAGTTACATAGGAAAAGAAACATTCACAAATCAAAGTTCACATTGCACATCAAGAGAGAAAATCATTATATTTATGGACATAACACACAATGATTCCAAAGTTTGGATACATGCACAATGTACTACAAAAGTCACAGGACAAAAGCAATAAACAAATTTACAGTCAAATACTTAAGAGTTTAAACTGTTTAGTTAGTCAACATTTGATACATTTCTCACTTCATCAGCCCAAGGAAGTCTTCTACCAACACTGTTTTTATTTTCTCTGTCACCCCACTGTATCTCCTCTGTCAAACTGAATCTTTAACTGTCCAGAAACGTTTTCATTTTTAGTAACATTAAGTTATTATGAATAAGGTGGATCGGGTATTATTGAAATTAGGTTTTTGCTAAGAAACTGGTGATTACTTGCTGCTAAACAGTTGCGGGAGGGGCTTGTTGCACTGCAACAAGGGAAAAACATGAGAGGTGAAGGAGTCTGAGGAATATGGTGGATCCAAGCAAGCTATAGTTCAATTCTTTTATCTTGGCGGTTCGTGCATGCCCGCCCAGACACGGGAGATTGCTGCGTTGCCAGTTGCACGCGCCAAGCAAACTTACGTTTAGGGGGGAGTGCGCAGTTTATGAAGTAAAGCCACCACAGCCGCATTAACCCTTTCGCTGCTACAGAGACGTGCTCCCCGCATTCCATGCTGTGTGCGATTTTGTCATCATTGCACTGCTTGCCTGTGCAGACACATGGTGTTTCAACTGCTTTGACACACTTTATCATTTGATTTCACAAAAACTATTTGGGCCAAAAATTTGATTTTTACACATCTTCTTGACTGATACCTTCCCCTCATAAATGACTTAATTTTGTTTCGATGTTCAACGCAGTTATTGTGCAGCATTAAATGTAGTAAACCACTGCACGAAATTTTGAAGAGTTTGTAGAGGTTAAAATCGATAGCGTCTACTTTCCGTATGGTTGATTCCAGTTGCCACTAGAAACTTCAAAAAAATACACTCAAACGAATAAAATTCATGAAGTAAGACACTTTGATATTGTTTTTAAATAAAGAAAATATTAAGCACATAACAAGGTTTGAACTCGGAACCTTTCGCTTACCAGCTAAGCACTTTAACCATTACGCTAACGCAGCTCATCGTTCAATATATTTCCTGGAGGACTTTGAACTAGGACGCAAAATACCGGCAAACACTGTTGGTATGTCTTCTGGTAAACCTTCCGGGATGTAAGACTCACCGGAGGAGTCTGAAGATGTCCAGTGCAGCTCTGGATGAAACGTTAGGAGCTGAAGAGTTTCATGGACCACGACCTTACATCCCGGAAGGTATACCAGAAGATATGTCATCCGGTCATGAAAGCCTTCATACTGTTGGTATGACTATGAATTACTCACGTTTTGTCGAAGTACAATAGGAAATAAACAATTACCGCTGTTCTTTATTGCGGAAAAGCGGTTAGTGAGAATGATACAAAAACCTTTCCTTGCTATCGCCCGAATTAGGAGGCTTATTGCTTGTTTGGTTTAATTAATTAATAGAATATGAAGCAACTGGTATAAAAAATGCTTTTTCCAAACTTTCTATAAAAGAAATTTGGCTATCAAGACATTGCTTTCATTCAGTTACTTTATTTATGACTGAACGTTTCTAAAACTGCAGGCAGAGTGTCCGTGCTCTGTACTGCAGTCAAGCTCTGGCAACGTCATTCTCTGTTCATTGGCTGACTGTGTTTTGTGACGTCAGATGTGCAGAACGAACCTAAACTCGGCCGCCGTCATAAATGACGCGCACTTTAGTGATTAAACACTTCATGACAGAACACTTTATTTACTGTTCTACACACAGGTATTAAGTTGTTGTGAACAATAACACTACTGAAAAATATGATCAACATTTGCAGATCATTTGGTCTTGAGGTCATAGCACTAGGATAGTTTTAACTCATCTCTTTCATAAACAAGCGAGAAAAGCTTAACTAAAGACATGCAGACAGTGTAGAAAGTAGTACATCAATTCAGGATTCAAAACACAAATACACACAAAGGGAATATTACCATATATCTTATTGTCCATGACATGCTGCCTGGAAATATCTTCATAATTTCATGCACAGACGTAATTATGAAGCCAGACAACTGAATTCTCTGCAATAGCAAATTAGTTTTCTCAGTTGCATCAAAATTGTTATGCATCTTTCATTGTTATAATAAAAGTTATAAATATGTACAAGCATCTGTGAAGATAGATGAATATATAACCAATTGATCATTCACTTAATTTTCATCTCCTCTTCTGCCCTTCACAGTCTAGGCAAAATGTCTGTTCCTTCTCATTTCACATAATTATGATTTTAATGACTCCCACTTCAAACATTCCATTTACCTGGTATTATGTTGCATTTGGTTTTGAAGAATCTTGAAGTCCTATGTCTCGTTGAACTGAAATGACATACTGAGAACTGATGTCAGGTATGAGAGAACCAAATGATGTAACCTGGACATGAAATGAAGTTTTAAAGTTGGTTAATCTCAATATATTTGCACTACATTATAGTTGACTTGTTCCAGTTTCACAATTCACGGTATACCCAAGTAAAAGGAAGTGCATCTCGTGCCTTTGTAATACCTTAACGGAGAATAATCACCCAACTACTAAGTGATGTCACAGATTTGGTTAACGTTCACAGTGGCAGATAAAAAGGATGACAGGTTAAGGATTGTATCAGTGCACATGAATGAATTCACAGTATTGTTACCAGCATATGTATTGCTGCCCAGTAAACATAGTCTGCAGATCATTAACTCCTTCTTGTTGGATATCCACTGGCTCAACTGAGATTCTTTAAACACAAAAGCCAGTCATAATGTTTCATACTCCTGGCAGTTACTTGTATTACACTGAAATTCAGCATCTCACTTTGTCTGGCACAGAAATGTGAACATAAAGATAGTACTATGCAGAATCCCCCACGAGGTGACACACTGATGTTAATTAAGCAAAATGATCACATATAGATATGTTAACGATATATGGATGTGGACTGCTGACTTTCAGGTAGGGGTGGCTATACACTGATGAACTGCTGGGATGGGTTCCTGACTGGAAATGGAAGAAAAAAAGGTCCTACGAACATGTGGCTGGAAATGCATCATTGCCATGGTGGATAGTGCTGATGAATGAAAGTTTCCCTGATGATGTACCATGTGTTCATTGTGTGTTGCAAGCTGACTGATTGACACAGTGTACTGTAAATGCAGAATGGTCTGGTAGGGAACAAGCCGAGTTATTGTTTGTGTACGGCTTTGTGGTGAATGTGGAAAACAGATTTGACCTGTTGCTTCAGTTAGAAGCTGGTGAGCCTCAAGCAGTTGCAGGTGTAGACAGGGCACAACAGACTTTCAGCAGCCAACTGAAAAGTAAGAATGTAGGGAAATCAGTAAAGAGAAAGAAAGTGTTGTTGTTAGGTAGTTCCCATGGAAGAGGTGTTGGCCAACTTTTGCAGGATGAACTAGGATCAGAATACCAGGTCACCAATTTTTTTAAACCTAGTGCTGGTCTGGAGCAGGTGACAGAGGATTTAGGATCGCTTTGCAATGATTTCACTAAGGAAGACACCGTGGTTATAGTGGGTGGGACATTAGATTAGATTAGATTAGATTAGATTAATACTAGTTCCATGGATCATGAATACGATATTTCGTAATGATGTGGAACGAGTCGAATTTTCCAATACATGACATAATTAGGTTAATTTAACAACATACTTAAGTTAATATAACAACTTTATTTTTTTTGTGTGTTTTTTTTATTTTTTTTTATTATTTATTATTTTTTTAATAATTTTTTTTTCTTAATTTATATCTAAAAATTCCTCTATGGAGTAGAAGGAGTTGTCATTCAGAAATTCTTTTAATTTCTTCTTAAATACTTGTTGGTTATCTGTCAGACTTTTGATACTATTTGGTAAGTGACCAAAGACTTTAGTGCCAGTATAATTCACCCCTTTCTGTGCCAAAGTTAGATTTAATCTTGAATAGTGAAGATCGTCCTTTCTCCTAGTATTGTAGTTATGCACACTGCTATTACTTTTGAATTGGGTTTGGTTGTTGATAACAAATTTCATAAGAGAGTATATATACTGAGAAGCTACTGTGAATATCCCTAGAT
Source organism: Schistocerca cancellata (assembly GCF_023864275.1). NCBI lineage: Eukaryota > Metazoa > Arthropoda > Insecta > Orthoptera > Acrididae > Schistocerca > Schistocerca cancellata. The sequence continues at coordinate 43,747,871 of NC_064634.1, forward strand.
CCTTAAATAAATGTCTGCAGGATGATCTTGGGTGGACTCCAGCTATTATTCTGATTACACGCTTTTGTGCAATAAATACTTTATTCCTCAGTGATGAATTACCCCAAAATATGATGCCATATGAAAGCAATGAGTGAAAATAGGCGTAGTAAGCTAATTTACTAAGATGTTTATCACCAAAATTTGCAATGACCCTTATTGCATAAGTAGCTGAACTCAAACGTTTCAGCAGATCATCAATGTGTTTCTTCCAATTTAATCTCTCATCAATGGACATACCTAAAAATTTGGAATATTCTACCTTAGCTATATGCTTCTGATTAAGGTCTATATTTATTAATGGCGTCATACCATTCACTGTACGGAACTGTATGTACTGTGTCTTATCAAAATTCAGTGAGAGTCCGTTTACAAGGAACCACTTAGTAATTTTCTGAAAGACAGTATTGACAATTTCATCAGATAATTCTTGTTTCTCAGGTGTGATTACTATACTTGTATCATCAGCAAAGAGAACTAACTTTGCCTCTTCATGAATATAGAATGGCAAGTCATTAATATATAATAAGAACAACAAAGGATCCAAGACTGACCCTTGTGGAACCCCATTCTTGATAGTTCCCCAGTTTGAGGAATGTGCTGATCTTTGCATGTTACGAGAACCACTTATTTCAACTTTCTGCACTCTTCCAGTTAGGTACGAATTAAACCATTTGTGCACTGTCCCACTCATGCCACAATACTTGAGCTTGTCTAGCAGAATTTCATGATTTACACAATCAAAAGCCTTTGAGAGATCACAAAAAATCCCAATGGGTGGTTTTCGGTTATTCAGATCATTCAAAATTTGACTGGTGAAAGCATATATGGCATTTTCTGTTGAAAAACCTTTCTGGAAACCAAACTGACATTTTGTTAGTACTTCATTTTTACAGATATGTGAAGCTACTCTTGAATACATTACTTTCTCAAAAATTTTGGATAAAGCTGTTAGAAGGTAACAGTATTGACAGAGATCCTGGGTACAGTATAGAGTGTGACCTGGCAAAGATTGCATCAGCATCGAAGCATACTAGTGTTCAGTTTGTATCTGTTCTTGGGCGCCATGACCCACCTCATTTGAACTCTTCTGTCAAGAGAGTTAATTTGGAGACGGAATGGCTGCTTATGTCGGGTGCAGGGTCATACATTAGTGTGGTTCCTGTTGATTCTCTCAATAGGTGGGATTATACTAGGCGTGGCCTTCACCTCTACAGGAAGCGGAAGGGTAAATTGACTGGGAAAATAGCAGGAAAGTTAAAGGGGGGGGGGGGGGGAGGCACTGTCATGATTGGTAAAATACCGGTGGTTAAATGGTTCAGAAAAGACCCTTTTTTAGGGTAGGTAGTGAGGACAGAAAGAAACCAAATTTTAAGAGAGGTTAGAACTGAGACAAACCTTCAGTTTGAGAAAGAAACCAAAAAACATAATTATAGCAGCATAAACAGCTATTGGTTAAGAATTTTCAACAGTCAGCAGATATTTTAACTCTAACCAATTTCAATTCAGTCAATGTGAAATGTCAGCCAACAAAACATCTTCATTAAATATAGAAAGACAAACAAAAAACTATATAAAAATAAAATGTTATTGCATCAAAATATTCGAGGACTGAGAAATAAAATTAATGAATTAACTATCTGCGTAGATGAATTACAGTCTTCAAACCCAGCTGACATAATCTGCCTCTCTGAACATCATGTGACCACTGCTATAGAACTTTTAAGTGTTACAGGGCTTAGGTTAGCATCTCACTTTTGTAGATAAGAAATGGAGAAAGGAGGAGTTGCCATATTCATCAGGAACTGTCATAAATTTAAGAACATAGACATTCATAAATTTTACCTACAATAGCATATGGAAGCATGTGCAACAGAAGTAGAATTTCACAAAAAATCCTTCATAATATTAAGAGTATATCGAGCACCTGCAGGTAACTTTAATCTGTTCGTAAACCACCCTGAAGCTGTACTGGCCCATTTAACAACCAAAAACAAAGAAATAGTGGTTGCTGGTGATTTCAATGTAGATTTCCTTAAAGACTCTCCCAATACGAACTTATTTGAGTTAGTAACACTATCATTCAACTTAATTCCCACTAGGATAGCCAATTGCTCACAAATAACCATTGATAATATCTTTATATGGGGTAATTCATCAAGCCAAGCTAAAGTTTTCCGGGCACAAAAATGTGCAGTAAGAATTATATGTGGTGTGAACTCAAGAACATCCTGCAGAAGCCTGTTTATGGAACTAGGGATACTAACTACAGCTTCCCAATATATTTATTCCTTAATGAAATTTGTCATTAAAAATATATCACTTTTTCAAACCAACAGCTCAATTCATGGAATCAATACCAGAAATAAGAATAATCTTCACGAGGATTTAAAGTCACTTAGTCTTGTACAAAAAGGTGTGCATTATTCAGGAACACACATTTTCAATAACTTGCCAGCAGCCATAAAAAGCTTAACAACCAATGAAATTCAGTTTAAGAGAAGCCTAAAGGATTTATTGGTGGCCAACTCCTTCTACTCCATTGATGAATTTCTTAGTAAAACCAACTGATTTGTATATAAGTACAACATAACTTCTGCACAATTTCAGTGCAGTAATGTGTTCACTGAAAATTTGTGTGTGTGTGTGTGTGTGTGTGTGTGTGTGTGTGTGTGTGTGTGTGTGTGTGGTTGTGTGTGGTTGTGTGTAAGTATAATCTAACTTCTGCACCATTTCAGTGCAGTAATGTGTTCATTGTAAATAAGTATTTCAGTAGTTGTATTACATGTTTATTACCTTATAAATAAATAAAAAACTTTTTTATTTTAAATTCAGTGCATTAGTATTTGTAAAATGACTCTTAGTGTTCATTAAAAAATGACGATCATTCCACTTGGGATCTGTGGAATGGTACATTAGCTTATTTGTTTTAGTTGTAAATATTTGTCATGTATTGTTGTTTTTCTGACATGTTCCACATCCTGGAGGACCTCCTCACTACGGATCAATTGGAATGAAAGTAAATCTAATCTAATCTAATCAAAATTATATTACAAAACCAACAGCCAATGGCTCTCAGACCATGACATGCAGTTCCTTCTGTTAAATGTTTAATACTGAACAGGATATAAAATCTGTTACATCTGAGCTCAAGAGGGTAATCAATAAGCCAAAAATTGATGATTTTAGGACACTCCTCAGAGACATTCACTGGACTGATGTTTACAGTGCTCATGGCATGAATGAAAAATATAACACTTTTGCTAATAAAGTGTTTACCTTATTCGAATACTGTTTTCCCCCAAAACTTACCAAGGTTAGAGCAAAGTCTACAAAGAAGCCATGGATTACTCAAGGAATAGGGGTATCATGTAAAACAAAAAGAAAACTGTATCTGTCGGACTGATGACCACAGCTGTTAAGTCCCATAGTGCTCAGAGCCATTTGAGCCTGTATCTGTCAATCAAAAACAGTTCCAATGTTGATGCTATAGCACATTACAAGAAATACTGCAAAATATTAAAGACTGTAATATGGACATCAAAGCAAATGTATTATAAGGAAAAGATAGTCATATCAGATAACAAAATAAAGACAACACATGATGTAGTGATGGAGGACACTGGTGGAACCAGACATGAAGAGGAACAAATAGCATTAAGAGTAAATGATACATTGGTGACAGATGTGTATAGTGTTGCAGAACTTTTTAAGAAACATTTTATAACTGTAACTGAAAAGATGGGGTTGTCAGGTTTGGTAGCTGCTGCTATGGAATACCTCAGACCAGAAATTTCAAGTAACTTCCATAATATGAATTTGGCCCTCACTACCCCAGCAGAAATAATGTCCATCATAAAATCTTTAAAATTCAAAAACATCTAGTGGATATGATGAAATATCAACAAAGTTAATTAAAGAATGTGATTTTGAGCTAGGTAACATATTAAGCTATCTGTGTAACCAGTCGTTTATCAGTGGAATATTTCCTGAATGGTTGAAATATGCTAAAGTTAGGCCACTGTTTAAGAAGGGAGATAAAGAAATAGCATCAAATTTCCGTCCAATTTCACTGTTGCCAGCATTCTCAAAAATTTTAGAAAAAGTAATGTACAATCGGCTTTATAACCATCTTATCTCAAATAACATACTGTCAAAGTCACAGTTTGGATTTCTAAAAGGTTCTGATATTGAGAAGGCTATCTACACTTAAATTAGAATATTATAGTGTAACAGGAAATGCTGCAAAATGGTTCAAATCTTATATCTCTGGCAGGAAACAAAGGGTGTTATTAGGAAAGAGACATGTATCAAGCTATCAGGCATGATCCAACTGGGAATTAATTACTTGTGGGGTCCCACAAGGTTCCATTTTGGGGCCCCTACTTTTTCTTGTGTATATCAATGACCTTTCATCAGTAACATTACCAGATGCCAAGTTCATTTTGTTTGCCAATGATACAAACATTGCAATAAATAGCAAATCAATTATAGTCTTAGAAAGATCAGCTAATAAAATATTTGTGGACATTAATCACTGGTTCCTAGCCAATTCTTTGTCACTAGACTTTGAAAAAACACACCACATGCAGTTCAGAACTTGTAAGGAGTGTCCCACGAGTATATGCCTAACATACGATAACAAGCAGATAGAAGAAGTGGACAGTGTTAAATTCTTGGGATTACAGCTTGATAATAAATTCAACTGGGAGGAGCACACCACAGAACTGCTGAAGTACCTTAACAAATCTCTATTTGCAATGTGAATTGTGTCAGATATTGGGGACATAAAAATGAAAAAGTTGGCATACTAAGCTTACTTTCATTCCATGTCATATGGGATTATTTTTTGGGGTAATTCATCAAGCCAAGCTAAAGTTTTCTGGGCACAAAAACGTGCAGTAAGAGTTATATGTGGTGTGAACTCAAGAACATCCTGCAGAAGCCTGTTTAGGTAACTAGGGATACTAACTACTGCTTCCCAATATATTTATTCATTAATGATATTTGTCATTGAAAATATATCACTTTTTCAAACCAACAGCTCAATTCATGGAATCAATACTAGAAATAAGAATAATCTACACAAGGATTTAAAGTCACTTAGTCTTGTACAAAAAGGTGTGTATTATTCAGGAACACACATTTTCAATAACTTGCCAGCAGCCATAAAAAGCTTAACAACCAAAGAAATTCAGTTTAAGAGAAGCCTAAAGGATTTATTGGTGGCCAACCCCTTCTACTCCATTAATGAATTTCTCAGTAGAGCTAACTGATTTGTGTGAATTTTTGGATATGGTAAGTGGGTAATTTCCCAACCCCCACAAAAAAAGTTAAGTGTCATGTAATATTTTGTGTAATGTAATATCTTGTATGGACACCTTTTATTAACATGACGCGTTCCACATCATTACGAAGTTTCATATTCATGATCAATGGAACAAGTACTAATCTAATCTAATCTATCTAATCTCTGTGTGATATTATAACTTCTGCACAATTTCAGTGCAGTAATGTGTTCATTGTGTGTGTGTGTGTGTGTGTGTGTGTGTGTAAGTACAATCTAACTTTTGCACCATTTCAGTGCAGCAATGTGTTCATTGTACATAAGTATTATAGTAGTTGTATTGCACATTTATTACCTTATAAACAAATAAAAAACTTTTTTATTTTAGATTCAGTGCATTAGTATTTGTAAAATGACTCTTTCATATAGTGTTCATTAAAAAATGACAATCATTTCACGTGGGACCTGTGGAATGGTACATTAGCTTATTTGTTTTAGTTGTAAATATTTGTCATGTATTGTTGTTTTTCTGACATATTCTACATCCTGGAGGACCTCCTCACTACAGATCAATTGGAATGAAAGTAAATCTAATCTAATCTAAGCAGATGGAAATGATCGAGAGGCAGCGTGGCTGTACCAAAACATGTACCCTCACACGCACCAACCACATCACACAACATTTCAAAACGTTTTTGGGTGTTTGTGTGATCATGGGTCCCTTCTGACAGATGAACTTGCAGGGAGGCAGCAGACGGTGCACACACACCAGATTTGAAGAACTGGGTTCTACTAGATAGTGAGACAAACCCTAGTATAAGCTCCAAATCTCGTGTACACACTGTCTGCTGCCTCCCTGCATGTTCATCTGTCTGAAAGGGCACAGGATAACACAAAAGCCCAAAAGGGCTTGAAATGTTGTGTGATGTCATTGGTGTCTCTCGGGGCACTTATTTTGGTATAGCTCTGCTGCCTCTTGATCATTTCCATCTGACTGGCCAAACACAGACATCACCTCTGCTTGTTCCTGACATGAATACCAGACCATTTTGCTGCTTACAGTATGCTGTACCAATCACACAGTCTACATTCACAAGGTTCAAATGGTTTAAGTGGCTCTGAGCACTATGGGACTTAACATCTGAGGTCATCAGTCCCCTAGAACTTAGAACTACTTAAAGCTAACTAACATAAGGACATCACACACATCCATGCCCGAGGCAGGATTTGAACCTGCGACCACAGCGGTCACGTGGTTCCAGACTGAAGCACCTAGAACTGCTCGTCCACAGTGGCCGACAATACACAAGGAACACACAAAGTGGGATCAGAAGGACTGTCATTTGGTGACAACGCATTTCTGGACTCATGTTCATAGGACCTTTTTTGCTTCCATTTTCACTCAGGAATCCGTCCCTGCTGTTTATCAGTTTTATTAATTTTCACCCAGTATAAATACAGATGTAAGAACCTGATGTGAATTATGAAGTTACATAATGCTTTGTAATTCTGTTAGTTAGATTCTACTATTTGGCACAAACTCTAAGACTACTATTGTTTGGTTTATGAAAAATGTTTTAGGTTAATAATCTAAAAAAGTACATGGAACTTTATTATAAACATTATAAGGAAAGGGATAGATTACTATTTATTTATTTATTTAATTTTTTTGCATAGAGTCAACAAAAATGATGACATAGGGAGCACATTGTGCTCCTGTGGGAGCGATCTAGGTGCTTGTAAAACAATAAACTGGTAGCCAAGATCACAGGAATTCTTTTTATTCCACGATTACCGGTTTTGGCGAAACTAAAGCTGCCATCATCGCATCTTAGGACACATACAGGTTACAACATCACGGCAAGCAATGGTGATATTAATAGTTGCCTATAACACGCAGGCCTTACAAAATTGTCGTAAGTAGCACCTAGGTGTCCAAGAGAGATGACATTATAAATATTTAATATATAAATATTTTAATATAAATATTTAAAAAAAACATTTATAATGTCATCTCTCTTGGATGCCTATGTGCTTCATACAACAATTATAAATATAAATATTTTAATATAAATATTTAAAAAACATTTATAATGTCATCTCTCTTGGATGCCTATGTGCTTCTTATGACAATTTTGTAAGGCCTGCGTGTTATAGGCAACTATTAATATCACCGTGGTTTGCCGTGATGTTGTAACCTATATATGTCCTAAGATAAGACGATGGCGGCTTTAGTTTCGCCGAAACTGGTAATCATGGAATAAAAAGAATTCCTGCGATCTTGGCTACCAGTTTATTGTTTTACAAAAATGATGACTATTGCAAATGTCAGTGTTGTTTACATAATTATGAAGATGTTCTTAAAATACAAACAAAACAAATAGTTGATATAAATTAGCAAGACTATAATACAAACACACGAAGGGAATGTAGTGTCACAGAAGTAGGTAGACAACTAAAATATTTCTAATTTCTGATACAAACTATAAGATTACATGTTTTCAACTTAGAATTCAGACAGAGTACAAACATTTCTTTGCCAGGAATAATTTGAGTTTCGTTTTAAAGATATTTCCACCATAGGCACGTAAGTCTTTTGGCAATTTGTTAAACCAAATTTGACCACTGATGTATGGGCTGTGATCTGTTATTTTTAACTTTATTCTTTGCCTAAAGTAACTATTTTTATTTCTAGTGTTGTTGTCATGTATGTTATTACATCTTCAAGGTAAGTAGCAATCTATCCTTTTCCTTATGTTGTTAACATTCCAGTCTGGAGTTTCCATTTTTTGGACTGTATTATTATGAGGCTTCTGAAATCCCCTATTTATGAAGATGGCATCCATCTTGAAATAAATGTTATGATTCTAAATTAGTCAAAATCTTTATTACTGACTGGATCATTAATTGGAGGTGTCATCTGATTTAGAAAAAATACAGCAATGAAATTATATTGCCAAAGTTCAGAATCTTGCAGTCTTTAAGAAAAATCTCTCTTAAGTTAATTAATTTCAGATAATTCTGTCCATGTTCTCAGGAAGTTAGGAGTGTCTGTCTGCTTTTGAAAGAGTGGCACACTACCTCCTCTACTGATTGTTTGCTCACAATGTTGGTCCCATTTCAATTATCTTTATCTTTTAATTTCTAATGCTTTCAGTAAAACTAGTTGCAGTGTTGCAATCAGAAGCATAGATATAAACAAGTGCAAAAGTGAATTTTTGTGACAGCAGTTTCATACATTCCTGTACAGAAGATACATTGTGTGTGCACCTGTATAGCAAATACAGCATGAAAAAGCAGAAACAATTTTTTATTCTTGGGAGCAGAAAACATAACAGATGGGTTAAACCCCAAATTGCTATGTCTCACACTCCGACATATTTCCAGATCCACTTTTCTGTTTTCACCAAATGATTCTTTGACTTCATTGTTAATTTATACTACTTTCCATTTGCCATATTGATTACACATTATTTCCACCTTATTATAGCTGATTTTCAGGCCCACTTTCAAATATATTCTCTTATGTTTTTCCATTTTTGAAATTTATTTGCAAAAGGTAAAATGTTATCAGCGAACATATGTACATGCAATACAAATTCATTCTTTAGTTCTTCAGTTGAAAAGTCTGAAATCTTCCCTTACGACTGCCGAGAATATTTTGGTGATATAGAAAATCCTTGTCAAATTCCTTTCATTTCTAAATTTCTTGCTGACATGATGAATAATGGAAGGTAGTCTTCACTTATTATTCTTCAGTATACTCACATAGGCTGATGATGCCTTACTTTCAACGGCTGCTAGCATATATTTTGTTTAAACTGAGTCAAAATAATTCACAAAATCTGTAAATCTCAAACAAAGTGATAAATCATGTTCATTGTTCTGCTTTACAATTTCACACATAACTTTCAAGTAGATATTGCACTATGTATCACTGTTGTGATTTTCAGTCAAAAAACTGGTTTGATACAAATCTCCATGCTAGTCTATCCTGTGCAAGTGGCTTCATCTGTGTGTAACTAATGCAGTCCACATCCAATGGAACCTGTAGCGGTTATGTCTGCTGTTTTTTTTTTTCCTTCGTTGACTGTCCTTGGTGTTGATGTCCTCTGTTGCTACACTGGCTGAAAAATGGGGCATGTAATTCCGACACTGACTACTGTAAATAATGTAGCAGACAGGTGTACAGTTGTGTTTCACAGTTCTTTAATTTCACTGTTCACAACCCCCCAATAATACAGTTATTTGGCCAGTGCACTATTGTTTAACTTTTGTTAAGCCTCATTAATAGTTTGCAGGCAAACCTCCACATACTGCTACAATAGTTTACTACTGAATATCTACAAGCAGTAAAACCCTAACCACAAAGTTCACAGTTCTTTCAGAATAATCAGGTATGTATGGAACAGACACTGTCATTGCTTTATCACACAGCCTATTGGTGTAACACTTATTTCACTGTTAAGTTAATGCATTGTTGTCATTCTAACAAACACAGGTTCCTCGTCTAAAACTCGGCCATGGACTGACTGTCTCACGACCAAAAAACTGGCCCTTATATATCCTCACAATAATAGGTGCTGAAACTACACATTTTTTGAAGTTTAATTTACAGGAATTACAATTAAAACTTAACTCATTAAATTAACTGACTACATCGAAAAATTCTGTCTTTTTAACAATTTCTTCTACTACAAGGATTAGGCCGAATTATTTGTTTAAATGATAAAATTAACATATATAGTTACACAAACAGCACTTTTGACAAAACTGTTAATTACTTTGGAATTAATTAAGGGCTGGCTCTGCTGACATGTTTCCGACTAGAGCCAAATAGATACTTTAAGATTACTAGCATTTGGTCTTCCAAATATTTAAAATTAATACAGAATTTATATTTGTTCATAAGTCAACTGTAGAATTTAAGTTATGAAACAATTACTGATTTCGCCCTATAATGAAAGATACTAACTAGGAATAGTCAAAATAAATTGGGAAATCAATTACATACACGAAACTAAGCGCAAAATTAGATCTGGTTAAATTCTTTAAAACTGATGGCCAACGTTTATCTTTTATGAAAATTCTGATTATATTCATGTTTGTTAATGGTAAATTGTTAAAAGTGAAAAAATTAATTTAAGGAGGCAAATGGCGAGACAAGAGGGGAATTAAAATATCCCAGCTTGCTTCGTCACAAACCTGGTTACTGCATTTGAGCTTCAGTTTCCCCCTACAGTGTTTATCATGCACACTTCTCTCCATCACCATTACTTCCTACAGTCAGCATGTTCCCTTTCCTAGATTAAAATCCAATGTCTTTTATATGTAGGTGCTACTGATGTTACCTGAGTCTTCTATCATTTCTTCATAAAACGGCTTCATAATTACAAATTCAAAGCACAATATTTTGTATGTTCTACAGTATTTCATATGTAATTGGATGCTGATTTTATTGAATATCTCGTACATTATGGAGAAGAGGCTGATTAGCTCCCAGCACACATACAACAGATTAGTTGCAAGTTCCTCTTGTACTACTTTTCCTCCGGCTTTAACCACTTCTATTGAAATGCTAACATATCCAGATATCGTCCTTTCTTCACACCTTTAGTGGCTTTATACATCACACCTGACATTATTTCAGGAATTCCACTACTACAAATCTCTCTCTCTCCCATTAATCTCACGAACTACACTACATGAATGTTTAAGGAAATCTTGGAATAGCTGTACAATTTCCTCTTGTTACTAAGCAGTCTGCAAGTTTACAGATAAAATTTATAGTTTACTACATATAAATACACTAAGCAGATTCAGAAGGATGTAGGTTGCAGTAGGTACTGGGAGATGAAGAAGCTTGCACAGGATAGAGTAGCATGGAGAGCTGCATCAAACCAGTCTCAGGACTGAAGACCACAACAACAACAACATATAAATTAATATTTTTTCTTCATACTTTGTTTATCCCATCAAATTTTCAGTGTAACTTCTCACAACAACCTGCGGTAATATCAAAAGTTTTTCTTAATTCAACACAGTCTATCAACTTATTGTTAGTTAGAAACTGCCCCATTCTTTTTTATTGCTGCTTTGTTCCCTTTGTTTTCTTTTGAAGCTTCTACATGCTCTTGTGTTTACATAAGTATCTTTGTTAAATAATTACCCTTTTGTTGAATAATTTAATACATAAACATTTCTATTCTTAAAAATTCTAATCATCTATATTATTGCTCACATTATGCAATAAGCATTTTCTTCTAGCTTTGCATCTACTGTTACCCTGCTTCTTTCAAGTCTGTGATAATTTGCAGTGTGGAAGTGTTTAGCAACGTCATATCCTGTACAATTTATTTACTGTTTGATAAAATATAGTCAATATCATTTTTATTTGCATTTGGTCCTTGCCAAATCCATTCTCTATTTGTTTTCTTCTTAAAGAACGTGTTAAGGGCAATCAAGTTGTTAGTCTTGGCAAATTCTACTACTGTAAACACTCTGTCCTTGTATCATACCCCAAGGTTCTCACAAAAGAATTGCTCTTTACATTTTGTCCTACTTTCCCATTATGCCTTATCATCATCTTGTAGTAGAATTTGCTGTCACCTATCAATTTATGTACATATCTGTGGAGGTGTTTTGTTTTGCCTCACTGGAATTTAAGCACATTGGTGCATACATTTGAATGATTTCCACAGGACACGTTTTTTGCTTATGTATCGCATGGATCATGTTATTCTGTGAGAGCTCCCTTTAATAACTGTGATACAGTTTTGAATTTTCTTGTTTGCAATGAAGCCTGCACATGAATGTCCTCATTTTGTTCCTCCATAATAAAAAACACATCCCGATTTTAATTCAATTTGGCCTTTGTTTATCTTTCCACATTTCTGGTAACCCTTATGTCTCCTCACTTGATCCTATGTAACCTCACTTTCAGCTCAACTAGCCTGACTTCAAATTCTGGAGTTCTGTTATATGTTTCTCTTAAATAAAAATAGGAGAAGGTGTTGGTGTCTAATGTTCTTGCTTTTATCAATGTAGCCAAACTTTATGCAGCAGGGAGCAGACATTTGGGCAACTAAGTGTGCCCATTGGCAGTTTGCTGAGATCATTACTCCAAATATACTTTTAACCAGGCCAGAGTGTTGATGTCTCTGGAACTTTCATATGGCAGATGGGTCTTCAGCAATGCTAGCCATGACAGACTAGCTAGTCATGGCTTGAAGAGTTGGAGAAATAGTGAATAGTGCTAAACCTCAGCAGAAGTCACTTACCACTTCCCTGCAGTGTTCACTAGGTACTCCCCACAACTACTGCATCATACGCATCCCTCTTGACGTTTGGGCGAGGACACGGCAAAAATCAGACAGTCCTGGACTTTTGTTGATTTCTACCATTACAAAATGGCCTCTGCTCAGTTACCAGATAGATGCATGTGTACATATCTGCCCCACCCTACAATAATGCTGAAGCAGAAGCACTGTATGGAGCACAGCCAACATCACAAGGCCAGCACTGTGGAAGAGCCTACTACACATGCAATTGAATTAAATAGCACTTTAGAAGAAGTACTAGTACAGGAGGTATATATATTTTTATATTATCTTGAGCTTGTAATACAGCTGTGCCGGCAGTATCTATAGAACTACCTACCTTTCCCACCTGTGTCTATCTGTTTGTCATCTGCCATTTCACGGGCATATAGTAGTGGTGGCTCTCTCCTCAATGGAGTGAGGTGTATAGCATATTAAAACTGTGGATTTTACCCTTTGCTATATTCCAAATCAATTCTAAGGCGTTTAGGCCTGAATGTTATGGATGCAGTTGGAGAGGAAAATCTGTCTTCTCACAAAATTTTGTCAATAGATTAACCAGGAGAAACTTGGTGCTTCTTGAAAAGTGTCAGAAGTTTGACTTTCCTTAAGTATGGTTTATAATGTGCGATTACTGGCCAGCCAAGACTGTATTTTACATTGTAACAAATTAAAAAAAGGATGGTTTATTCTCCTAATTGTTGTGATATGGAGCATCATAAAAAATAAATATGCTTCTAGGAGGTAAAACTGTAAATTTTTTCTATTCATTTCTGAATGACAGTTCTGGTTTGCTTTTTGAATCGTATATGAAAAGTGAACCTGGAACAAAAGCTGTCACCACCTTCAAGTACCAAATTAACTGTTGATCGGCACTATTGCCTGACAACATTCTTCACTTGGCTAGTATTTATTCATTACATAATTTGAATGAAGTTAAAATCTTTTTTGTGAAAAAATGAAAATATCATTTATATTCTCTCATTTGCATATGGTGACTTGTTTATTCTCCAGCTGTTCATATAAAATCCCATACACAGCAAAATTTGTTTCAGATTTTCCATGTTAGCCTACAATTCCCATTCTCTGCAATAAAAGCTGTTCGGTATTCACAGATACTGCTGCATTGTAACACATTTACCCACATCATCAATGGAACACTTATTGTGTGCAATTTGTTGTTTTTTCTTCTTCTTATTTTTCCTCTTCTCCTCCTACTCCTGCTGCTGCTTTGATGAAGATGCCCGACTCCCACTTCTGTTAGCATTGTGTTCTTCCTTTCATAAATTATGTTAATCTTTTCATAAATTACATACCTTTGACTTATTAAAATTTGACTTTTTCCTTCCACATTACATCACCTTCTGCATCAGCACAGTTACTCTTTCCTTTTCTTAAAATTAATTTGTGCCAACCTAAAAGGACATTTACTGTGATTACTTTCCATGCTTACAGTAAGAGGTAACAACACACACTAGTTTGTACTGGAACATGGCAGTCCTCATGTGACGTCGTTAGTCCCCCTCCCCAAAAGCTGGATGTAATGTTTGCTTTGTCAAGTAAGAGTCACTTGTTGCAGCCATGTTTGCTAGTAACTATAATGATAACTATATTAAGAAACATTGACAAGAGATTTCAGTACATGAATGCCATTTTATTTCATAGGAGTTTATTCATAAAAAGCATAGCATGCACTGACATATGAAATCCACTGATCCTGTATGCAGAATGTATCGAAATACTAATTACACCTTAATGTTTCTGAGCCAATGGTCCTGAATCAACACTAACCTTATTGGTGTTCAAACCATCAATTTTAAATCTCTGCCAAACACGGAATGAAACTGCATTGCTATCTATGATAAATGCCTCACTGAAAGCTCTATGATAACTGACTTCCTTCCATTCCTGTGTATAATATGGCTATATTAATATACTTCATGGGTACAAAGGTAGGAGGCGAGGTGCTGGCGGAATTACAGCTGTGAGGATGGGGCGTGAGTCGTGCTTGGGTAGCTCAGTTGGTAGAGCACTAGCCCGCGAAAGGCAAAGGTCCCGAGTTTGAGTCTCAGTCTGGCACACAGTTTTAATCTGCCAGGAAGTTTCAATTCATCAAGTATTTTTCTACTAAAAATACTGTACTGTGTATAAGAATTGCTTGACATCAATTATCTATAGAAACGTTTGTCATCTATTACACTATCTAGATGGAGAACCTCATAATTGCTGTTCCGATTCATAGCTGATATGTGGAATTCTTCATTTCATGACTCATTTGAGGTTTTTACGCCATTAAAAAATAGATGATGAAATTGTAAATCATATACCAACAACTGAAAGTCATATCCTTCCTGCTACTGAGACAGCAAAAGCTTGGAAAAGAATCAATAACACTAGAAAACAAAGGCAGATGGTAAAACAACAAATGCATACTCATCAGAAGCGCAGGAAGGAAGGAAGTTTAGGGCTTAGCCTGTTGACATTGAGGTAATTAGGTATGGGAGAAGCACAATTTAAATCAGTAACCATGAAACAGAAAGGTACAGACTCCTTAAATCGCTTCAGGAACAAAAACAGATGGCAAGATTGGGTAAGCGTTGTTTTGATTCATCCCAGTCTACCTTACTGAAACTGAGCATTTATACTACATTTAATATTACATACAACAACTCAATTCCTGCATATAACAGTAAACAACTGTGAGGAAAGGCTTCCTTTTTCCTGTAGTTTGTTGTTTGTTTGTTTTGTTTTGCTGTAGGGCACAAAAATAACTGGTGTCATACGCACCCAAGACAAAACTATAGTACACAAAGACAGAGACGAGTTAAAAAACGACTATACATCAGTCCCAATTGACATGAGAGAAGATAGCTAAAAACAGGGACGTAGAGAAAGGGCTAAAAAAAAGACACCATACAGAAACGGAGATACAAAACTAAAAATTAAATGACCTTCGCCATATTGCTTTAGCGGATAAAAAGTAAAACATGGTGAACAGCCTGCACGTCATTTGCTAAAATGACCATTAACTCAGATGGCAAACCCAAGCGGGAATGTAAACAGTTAAAAAAATGGGCATTCCGTAAGGAAGTGGCGGACAGTTAAAACTTTGGCACATTGTGTGCAAAGTGGTGGGGTAGCACCACTTATTAAATGATGATGGCTAAAAAGGCAGTGTCCAATACACAGCCAAGTTAAAATGCCCTCTTCCCAGCGGGAGGGCCGAGAGGAGGTCATGCAAGTCTCTGGGAGAGGCTTAATAAGCCAGAGCTTATTCCCATGATGGGAGGACCATTGGTGATGTCAAAGGAACACCACCTCCTGACAGACAGAAACATAGAGACCATCAGAGGGAATACAGGAACTAGCAGGCTGAGGTACGAGGACTGCAGCCTTGGCAGCAGCATCAGCAGCCTCGTTTACTGGCAGACCAACATGACCAGAAACCATATAATATCACAGTGGTTCCACCAAGAGTGAGCAAGTGACAGTTTTCCTGGAATCGTTGCACAAAGGGATGGGTGGTGTACAGTGCACATAGACTTTGAAGGGTGCTGAGTGAGTCTCAGCAGAGGACACAATTGAAAAATCGGTGTCGCCGGATGTATTCCATGGCCTAATACAGGGTGAAGAACTCGGCCATGAATACTGAGCAGTGTGCCAGAAGCCGATATCGAAAGACACTGGTACCAATGGCAAAGGCACACCCGACCCCACAATCAGTCCGAGAGCCATCAGTGTACACAAAGGTATTATCGCGAAGTTCCACGCAAAGGTTGGTAAACTGCAGGGGACAGAGTGAAGCTGGAGTAGGGTCCTTAGGAAGCAAATGAAGGCCAAGGTTAACATGGGTCACTTCGTGACACCAAGGTGGTAAAGGGTTCACAACCACCAGGAAAGTTGCAGGTAGGGTGAAGTTAAGCCACGGTAGCAAGTGCCAAAAGCAGACTCCAGGATGTAAGAGAGAAGAGGGGCGGGCCCCATACTCGCGATGAAAGGAATAATCAAAGAAGGATGGGTGGCCACATATGGCAGACAAACGGCATGCATATCTGCTGAAGAGGATGTCATGGCAGTAGGGCAGCAGTAGTTCGGCAACTTCTGCATACAGACTCTCAACCAGGCTAGTGTAAAAGGTGCCAGTGGCCAAACTGATGCAACGATGGTGGATAGTGTTGAGACGGCATAAGAGAGATGGACGTGCAAAGGTATAAACAAAAAACCCACAGTCAAGTTTCAAATGGACAATGGTCCGGTACAAACGGAGGAGGGTGGCCCAATCAGCACCCTAGGAAGTAGCGCTGAGGACACTTAGAACACTGGGGAACCACGAACAGCAGGCTACCAGGTAAGACACATGGGAAGACCAAGAGAGCATGAGCCCCAGTAATTTTGTAGTTTCAATGAATGGAAGGGCAACAGGTCCAAGATGTAAAGATGGTGGGAGAAACTATTTGCACTGCCAGAAATTCATACAGATGGTTTTATCAGTGGAAAAACGAAAGCCACTGTCGATGCTCCAGGAGTAAAGATAATCAAGACACCGCTGAAGATGCCACTCAGTGAGACAGATCCATGGAGAAGTGCAATAGGTGGCAAAATCTTCAACAAAAAGGGAGCCGGAGATTGTGCATTTGTTAGTAATTGCGAGACTTGAACCATCATACCAGCCGGGCATGAATTATATGTTCCATCACTTTGCAGATGGAGCTGGTGAGAGAGACGGGGCAGTAGCTACAAGGAAGATTTTTGTCCTTACCGGTCTTAGGTATGGGTATGACAGAGGCTTCACACCAAAGTCTGGGAACTGCGTCCTCTGCCCAGATGTGATTGTATGTATTAAGCAGAAAGTGCTTGCCCGCAAGAGAAAGGTGCTGCAACATCTAAACGTGGACAGTGGCCCTAGGGCAGAGGATCGGCATAAACTGAGAGCATGATCGAGCTCCCTCATAGTAAAGGCATTGTAGCGCTCACGATTCTGAGAAGAGAAGGATATTGCCTGAGCCTCCTCTGCTCATTTCTGATGGAGGAAGGCAGGGTGATAGCTCGAAACTTCCCCAAAATAGCAGCTCAAGGTGTTGGAGATAGCAATAGGGTCCACAATAACACTGTTTGCTACTGTCAGGCCGGAAATTGGTGAATGGATCTTAGTCCCAGAGAGCCAGTGGAAGTTGGCCCATATGACAGAGGAAGGCGTGGAACTGTTAAAAGAACTAGTGAATGAAATCCAGCTAGCTTTTTTGCTGTCCCGAAGAACACGAAGATACTTTGCATGCATCTGTTTACAATGAATACAGTTTGCCATCCTCATCACGACTGGGGAAATCTTGTTCTTAAAAGGTCGCTATGAAGGAGTAAAGCCACCAGTCATCCTTAGTAAGCTCCCATTTGGGTGTGCACGTGGGTGGGGTAGGAGTCAGCAAACGGACAGCACATGGGAAACAGTCACACAAGTAAGCATCAGAAAGAATGGACCACTCAAGACAATGGGCAAGCTGGGCAGTGCAGGAGGCTAGGTCCAAATGGGAACAGGTGTGTGAGGAGTTGGAAAGGAAAGTGGGTGCTCCGGTGTTAAGGCAGAAGAGGTTGAGTTGATTAAGAAGATCAGCCAAGAGGGCACCTCTCCACAGGTTCTGGGAGAAACCAAAGGGAATTATGCACATTAAAGTCACTGAGTAGCAGAAATGGGGAAGTAGCTGCCCAAGAAGCTGAGGGAAGTCTGCCCTGGTGACATCGAATGACGGAGGGACATAAATAGTACAGAGGGAAAAAGTCAGGTGGGGAAGGAAAAGGCGAACTGCAACAGTTTGAAGATCAGTAGTCAGGGAGATGGGGTGACTATGAATGTCATTCCATATCAGCAGTATGACGCCCCCATGAGATGGAATGCCGACCTCAGGGGGAAGGTCAAAATGAACTGGGAAGAAATGTGAAAACTCAAAGCAGTCGTGAAGTCAAAATTTCATTTCATGAAGGCAGAGTACAAGGGGATTCTGCGATGCTAAAAGCAGCCATAAATCCTCTTTGTAGGACCAAAGGCAGAGAATGTTCCATTGGAGGAGAGTCACTATGAGGAAGAGATGTAGGGGTGTTATCTCGGTGGCTGCTGAGTGACGGCCTATGAAGAGTCGCTAGTACAGGGCACAGAAGGCGGAGGATCCTGCTCCATGGGGTCCACAGAAGCATCGGCTTACTTGTGCTGTGAGTCTGTGGAATCCAATGCTGAAAAACAGTTGGCAGTGTGCACCGGCGACACAGAGGCCGGCTGGCTTAAGGTAACACGTGACAACACTGTCGAAGAGGATCTTCAACTCGGCGAAGGTGAAGACCGTTTGCCTTTGGTGGACTTCTTCGATCCTTTATGGTTAGAGGAAGGTTCGGGTGTTGTTTGGCTGGAGGGACGTCACTTGAGTATTCCTTCTGTCCTTGCCGGCCTACTGGTTGTGTAGCTGATGGCTTTGCCTCTTGAGACGAGAGTTTGATGGCTTGTTGCACACGTGGGTGAGGGGGTGGCGATGATACCTTGACACTGGGCGATTTCACAACCTGAGCTGAATTTGAGGTCACATGTTTATGTGGCCACGTAGGTGCCAGATGGGAAAACGCAGCGTTTGCGACTAGCCAGTAACTTGTGAGCTACTGGGTACGGCATTTTTTCCTTTACCTGGATCTCTTGGACAGCCCGCTCATCAAGATACGTGGGAAAATCCCGAGAGGCAGCAGCATAGCCGCCATTGCAGTTGATACAGCTGGGAGAAGGAGGCAGACAATCACCCTCACGCACATCCCTACCACAGGTTACCCATTTAGCTGGGTGTTGACAAGACATTCTAGTGTGGTTGATATGATGATACTGTGCATTGGGTTCAGAATTTGTGGTCGGACTGTGATAATTTCATAGTCTGCTTTGATCTTGGACAGAAGCACCTTTCTATCAAAGGTTAGAAAATGAGTGTGGGTGGGCACTAAGGAGGAATCTACCTTTTTCATCAACCGATGGATGGCAATGACACCCTGAGCAGAGAGGTAAGATTGAACTTCAGCCTTGGTTGGACCATCGAACAGCCTAGTGTAAATAACACCATGGGAATAATTCAAAGTTCTATGGGCCTTGACACGAACAGGGTAGCCGTGGAGAAGCGAGGCAGCAAGCAGTTGTTGTCCCTGAGAATCAGAAATAGTCCCCAAAAGCAAAGTGCCATTCCGTAAACGAGAGCAGGATTTCACAGGGTCAGCAATTGCATCAACACCTTTCTGAATAATAAATGGATTTACCATGGCGAAGGACTGACCATCTTCAGTATGTGTGTATGACTCCGTAGTGTTACCACCTAGGACGCAGGAGGCCTGGGTTCGATTCCTGGCAGGGGAGTGGGTGTTGTGTAACCTTCATCATCATTGACTTGCAAGTCGCCAATGTGGCGTAAGCTATAAAGGACTTGCAATATGGCAGCTGATCTCCCCTGAATGGGGCCTTCCAACCAACAATGCCATATGGTCATTTCATTATTCCCCCCCCCCCCCCCCCCCCAAATACGTGAGACTAGAAGGAACCATGGTGCAGTGGGAAGCCTCATTACGTTTATGTTTCGTAGGCATTGATTGTGAAGATGATTGGCTCATTGTGAGAAAATTCCCCATGATTGCCAGTGTCTCCAATGATGCTCCTACCAACTGGGGACTCCCTTCACAAGGGTGCGCACCTGCCTTAGGTGATTGTTCACACCTCAAGCCACACCTCCCGAACACCCGACAGAGGAACCAATTGGCAATTTAGGAGGGTTGCAGCTCAGGCAATCGCCCCTCCCTGGGCCTGACTTGTACCAGGGGGGTACGTGCAAACCCTATCTGTCAACCCGGGGTTGGTATTACGCATTACCCAGTCACCTGTTATGGATCAGACACAGGGTTCAGCCTTCAGGAGCACACAGGGAGGAAGAAGAAAGAGAGGAACCTCAAACACCAAAGCAGAGGAACAAGAGGAGAAGGGAAACAAAGAAAGGAAAAGGGAGCAAAAAACAGTGGTGAGACTGTTCTTACGTCAGTGACAGACAATGTGGAACATTCCCAATAACACCTCAGACATATTCCCCAAGGGAGGGGAAAAAGAATAGCAAGAGGATATACATGAAGCTTGGAAGGGAAAAGATGCTGCAAAGGCTGGTACCCTCTGGTAACCAAGCAAAAACCCGCCAAAGAGTGTTGACCCCCCTGGGGGATTTCCTGTAGTTGATTGGCACATGTGACACAAACATAAACAGCACAGAGATATCACCAACTTTCGAGTCATCACACTCTGTGTAGCTTAAATACATCCCCATACCAACTTTTGAGATATTACACTATCCAGCTTCAGTACATGCACAGTCACACAGGCAGACAATGCATACACCCAGAGCAATGATATGGATACTAAAAAGCAAAAAGGAGTTTCTGTGAATAGAAAAATTTAGTTTTCACCATAATTTCCACTGTGTTTGATCACTGATTCAGCAAGATTTCTTGAGATAAAATTTGTTTTAACCCTTCATAATACACATTTACAGCACATGTAACGTCTTTGTTCCAACAAAACTGTTTTGAAGCCCAGTTTGTCATATTTGTCATCTTAAAGGCTGATACATCAATAGATGTGAACTATTTTTTTGCTCACTGCTTTCATCACTCATTTCCACTTCAACTAAATACATAAATGGTCATGTACTACTGTGCAACCAGTCACAGATTTATCCTTATCAAAACTGTCAAGCATGTTGGTATAAGGTGACTCACAATGGAATCTTCATCACTTTTCTCACTATCTAAAAGGTTATCAGTTTACTTCTATGGAGCACTTTCTGCTTAAGGGGCTCCGGAAAGGCTCAAAATCATGAAAAGTTCAATTTTTACTTTTTTGCGTTTTCTGAATCTGCAGACTATATTACCTTTTAATAGATATATAATTTATTCAATTCCGAAGACTACAATTATTTTTAAATTTTTTTTTGAAATGTGTTCCACATGGGCGTGACCCACTGTGGCGCTGTTAAACTGCTGTCAAATGGTATTATTATTAACGTCCGTGTTTATCAGGTACATTTTAGTGATGTGAGACAGAGTATGTGATGTGAGACAGAGTATGTGTTGTGGCTAACCTGTGATGGTTCAATATATATTGCTGGTGTGATTGTCGATTGTTTCATGTTTATTTACTCTGTCGTTATCTCGAAAATATTCGTAATTGATTCTGTTTCTTGAGTCTCTGTTTTGTTGAAGTATAATAATGAGTAAAAGTAAAGTTATTAGAAATCCTCTGAAGGCTTTTAAGAAAAGGAGAAATGTTGGAAAGCCAAAGGTATGTGTTATTACTGTAAACAATAAAGACGATAACCAAGTGAGTGAACCTAAGCTCTCAAGTACACCTGCCCATAGCAGTCAAAGTGGGAAAGAAAATACTTCACAGAAGAAGCTTGGTTCAATGAGTGAAAACTATGAATGTTTTATGGGCGAATCGGATGTGAATGAAATATTTGATATGTCGGTTCTCAAATGAATTTTTTCAAACTGTGTAAGATGTATTCATTGTAGTGAAGTTGGTCTGGAACTCTCCATAATGAAGCACGTAGGACTTGCTAGTGAAATACAACTGAAATGTGATAAGTGTTCATACATGACCACCTTTTGGAACAGTGTTGCAGTAACTGCAACTGAAGAAAATGGTAGCAAAATCTACGAACACAACATTAGATTTGTTTATTCTTTGCGTTCAGTTGGTAAGGGTGCTACTGCAGGTGCAATTTTCTGTGGCATCATGAATCTTCCAAATCTCCCAACCAAGTTTACGACCTATAATAAATTAATAGGGTCTAAAGTAGAAGATGTCTGTATAGAATCTATGAAGAACGCTGTGGAAGAGGCAGTATGGAAAATAATGGTAACAGAGATTTGACTGCAGCGTTCGATGGTACCTGGCATAAACGGGGACACACATCTCTTCATGGTGTAGTATCTGCCACCAGTATGTATACAGGGAAAGTTTTAAATGTAGCAGTAATATCAAAGTATTGTAGATGTCCACAAAAATATAAAGGTACACATGAAAATAATTGCAAAGCTAACTATAGTGGCAGTAGTGGAGATATGGAAGTGGATGGTGTTGCCAGTATATTCCAGCGTTCTGAGGTGTGTGATAAAGTGCGATATGTTAATTACCTTGATGACGGTGATTCTAAAAGTTTCAAACATGTTCAAGGACTGAAGCCCTATGGTGATGATGTAGTGCAGAAATTTGAGTGTATTGGACACGTACAGAAGCGAATGGGAACAAGACTTCGGCGACTGAAAGCTTCATACAAAAAACAAAAACTCAGTGATGGTAAAGGGTTGGATGGGAAGGGAACGTTAACTGACAGTGTAATTGACAAAACACAGAACTATTATGGAATGGCTATTAGGAAAAATACACAAAGTGTCGACGAAATGAAGAAGGCTGTTTGGGCTCTTTTTTTTTTTTCATACTTCTTCAACCGATGAAAATCCCCAACATAGCTTGTGTCCCACAGAAGAAGACGGTTAGTGTAAATATAACAAAGGATTGCTAACTGGTGAAGTGTACACTCATAAGCATAGTCTGCCTCATGCAATAATGGAAGTGATAAAACCTATTTTCAGAGACTTAGCAGCACCTGAACTGTTGAAAAAGTGTATTCACGGAAAAACTCAAAATGAAAGTGTAAATAGTGTTATATGGTCGAGAATCCCCAAGACCGTATTTGTTGGAATAGAAACACTTCACTTTGGTGTGTATGATGCTGTTGCGACTTTCAATGATGGCAACATTGTAAGGTGCAAGGTATTTAGAAATATGGGAATGAAGATAGGTTCTAACATGGTACGATCGATGCTTGCTTTAGACAAGGAACGCCTTCGGGCTGCAGACAGGGCTGTAAAGAGTCTAGAAATACAAGCAAGAGTAAACAGGAGGAGGAACAAGAGGAAGCTGGAGGAGGAGTTTGCAGAGGATGAAGATAATCCATCCTATGGACCTGGAATGCACTAAAAAGTTAATCCAATCTTTGTCGCTCGATTCCCAAAACTTTTATTTTCTCATACTAATTACATGTTTTCTAAGGATATTCCAAACATATTTGTTTCAAACTTTCAGTAAATGTTACACAGTACCTTCTGCATAATTTAACACAGCCTTTTTCCAAAAAACTGTATATTTTTGAATATATAAATAAAAAATTGCAAAAAATGTTGTGAATTTTCATTACAATTGAAAAAAAAATCATCTTTAATAACTGAACTAAAATTTTGTAAAATCCCTGTGTTAAGTTGTAGCCCATATTCCAATAAATAATCTGTAAAAAGTTCAACTTCCTACCTCAAATACTTTGTGAGGAAAGATGTACTTTATAAGCGTTATTTTAACATTGCAAGTATAGTGCGTTCCGGAGCCCCTTAACCAGTCTTTGACTCTGACTGTGGTTTTGTGTCTAGTATGTAATAATATAATACAACTTTTCCAAACATGCTCTGCTAATAACAAACACAGTGCCCATCACAAACTCATATTTTTCATATGCAGATGCTCATTCTCAATTATATGTACCCATTCACAGGAGATATCCACCAGTTCAACAATATCAGGACTCTTAATGTGACGGTTTCTTACCACGATAAAATTTTATTGATAATTTCTTTCAGAATATCAGAATCAGTAGAGCAGCTAGAACCTTTTGAAACAATAGTGCTTGCATGACCAAAACTGTAAAAAATGCCACTCTGAAACACCTATGAAATTGACTCTCTTCGTATTTGCACATTGCTCTTTGTTTTGAAATAAAAATATTTCATCACTGCACAATTCCTCTTCTTACCAATTTTTACAAGATATACAAGTAAGGTAGCTGCCAATAAACAATTATATATTGCGTCTCTTTCAAAGATTGAACAAAACCAATAAGAGAGTCACACTCGTCAACTGTACTACTGATTAAAAATTTCATGCAATTTCGCATAAATTTAGCAAATTTTTAAATTCATCTTGGTTAAAAATTGAAAGAGAACGTAAAGTATCTGACAAGAACAAATGTTATATGTTCAAGAAAGTGAGTTTCCCTGACAGAAGTTAATGGGAAGCCAAAGTAACAGACTAAGAAAGAAGTCATTCAGTAATGAGGACTTTTGAAAAGATGATACTAGACATGTTTTTGCAGTTTCTGAAAAATACAATAGGAACTACTCTTTAAACACCAAGGAATGCTAACATCTTTGTCATTATCACTGAACAAATATCTATGATCCCATAGACAACAGCAAAATGTGCTTTCATCCTGTTCCTTAGAAGACTCTTGCCAAAATTATGTCAGTAAACATGCAACATCTTTTTAAACGCTAACTGTCTACTGATACCAGAGAGATATTTTAGATGTTACAGTACTATTTAATTTATCTATTTTCAGGGACCAGTACCTTTTCCGACCAGAAGAAGAATAAACCATAAAATCAGCAGAGGATCAACACTTCACTGCATCTTCTAATTACTTGTTTTCATTATCTGATAAGAATAAGTAATTCACTATCAGTATGAAACTTTCATGTGCTGCCTATAATTCATTCTATATGTCCAGAATGAACTTGGAAAGTAGGAAAGAGGTACTGACAGATTAAAGCTTTTAATTTGGATGACTCAGTTGGTAGTGCTTCAAGGAGAGCAGCTCAGTTCCATTTCCTGTTCAGAACAAAATTTTAGTAAGTAAGCAAGTTTTGATTCTAAGTGTATTTGTGATATTATTGCATGAATGTTATGGCTGAAAAAATGTATGTCTCGTGTGGCACTGTCAGTATGTACTCATATTTCTTATCTTATACCATTACGGAAAATCCCAAATGAAAGTTAATAAACGCTCACTACAGAGACGAAGTGTTGGGCAGGCACATTAAGTGACTGCTGCTCCATTGCAGCATGTTCTACCCCACCTGGACTTGACTGAAACTCAAAAATTAAGTCTGGGCAAGTGCACATTATGACGAAGAAAAGAAGTTTTACAGTTGAACAGTGTTAATCACCACTCTAATATGCTTGCCCACTTCTCAATACTTCCTCTGTGTGCTCTGTCCTCAAACTATTTTGTTCAGTCATTGTATCTTGCATCTAATCAGTTTCCTAACCATTATAATTTCAGTAAATGATTTTATTGTATAAGACAACATTTTAAGTCGATTTTCCTTACAAAATACCAACAAACATTTTTATTCAAATACAATCCAACCCACAAACATAAATAAATTACTTAGACTGCCGAGTTTCACACAGAAGTTATTTTTCAGTGGGTGGGAAAGCTCAATTGCCTCAATCCAGCAAACAGTCTGCTTTATTCTCTAAAACGCAAAAATATTTACAAATTGCACTGTTCATAGGCAGTCACAAATAACTTTAAAATAAACAAAATATGAAGATCATTTACAAAAATACATTTTAAAAAAGAATGTTTCACAATAAACTTACAAAAAACAGTATTTTAAAAGACCATTATCAGACATCATAGAAAATTACAGACCTAGTTGACAATGATGGATAATTCATAACATTGTTATCTTCACAGAAGTGATGTTAATTTTCACTGTGCAACTGCAAGTATTTACAGCTGCTATGAGCCCTCAGTTCTTGCTACAATGGTTTATAGCTTTTCTTGTCAGATTTGTCAATTACTTTGATCATGTGGGTCTGTGTTAGTTATTAAACAAGATACAAAAACATAAAATCACATGTTTTATTTAGTCCTCCTTACCCAATATACTAATTGACATTAAAAATAATAAATTCATATTTCACATTTATATCTCAGAGCTAGGTTCTACCTGATATATTTCCACCTTTGCCAGAAATGTATAGATGCACCAATTTATTCTAATAAAATGTCAATTTACATTGTATTATAAGCTAAATGTCAATAAAATATATGTACATGTCATGATTTCTGTGGGTTAGTTTCATTTTGGAATAAAGATCTTTACCCCACCTCATTTATTATTTCTTTAATATACAGCCGAACATGTATCATAAGTTTTTCTGCAAGTGTTAATTCAATATAAAGTGCAAACATTTCCAAAAAGCTGAATAAAATAAATTACTTCACAGGAATTTTAGATATGTACAAGCTTGTAATAATAATAATAATAATAATAATAATAATACTATTTTATATTTATTATTATTATTATTATTATTATTATTATTATTATTATTATTATCATTTGTTCATTCTCTGATAATTTTGTAGAATGATATAAACAAAACACTTTCTAAAGAAGTATACAATATGGTACACAAATAGGAGAACATTTCATATGGAAGCAAATGTTTGATTTAATATTGTATAAAAGCAATGAACATCTTATCACCACCATCAGAATCCCCCCCGACCCACACACACACACACACACACACACACACACACACACACACACACACACACTATTTATCATGCCAATCAAAAGGCAAAATTCCTTTATTAACATCAGAAAATAAGACAATTTCAGCAAAAAGAATTCAGTATTCAGGATTACAGTATTTTAATAGTATATACAAAGGAGTAGTACACACTGACTTATAACTGCATACTCTACCTACATCTAGCACAATTTTTGTGTCATGGTGGCATATCAAAACAAGACTAACACAAAAGCAGAACTAATGAACATATCTCTGCATGTGACAATCATATATGAATACACAAATATGTCAAGAAAAGGAATTTCTGATAAATAAGGAGACACTATCATCAAACATAATAAGCTGTAGCTAAATATGGTGACAGATTCAAGTGTTTGTAATATTCCTGTGCGCGAAAATTACAGCTCCGTAGTGAAAAACAGTCATTATGTGAATGATAATGGTGTTACAACGAAATTAAATGAACGTATTATCAGCCTACAGAAAATTTTCGAAGTGCTTCTTAAAGAAATTGCATGGCTCAAGAAAGAAAATTATGATCTCCGATCAAAACAAGGTACGTGCTACACGTGGGACTCGGTGCAAAACATTTCGCCTGCTTCCAAAAACAGGAACAAAGCTACGTTTAAAAACAACAAAAAAGAAGTGTTAAATCGTGTGAACAATGACCACAATGTTAATTTCGTGCATGAAAACTCGTTTGAAGTACTCGCAATTGTAGACAGTGAGGGTAAAACAAGCTGTTACGAGTCGCTTGGGAAGAAAAACATTCTAGATAGTAGGCCTAAAATCACCAGTGAACAGTCTAAACACATCAAAAAATCTCTAAACAGCGATAAAGTGTTGTATGAACTTCATGAGACAATACTGGTACAAAATGACCTTGAAGTAGTACCGATACAAACAGACACTCAAACGAAAAAATTGTAACAGATAACTCAGATAATAAAATACTCATGCTTTCAGACAGTCATGGCCGTGGACTCGCAAAGAAAATTAAAGAGAAAACTAATAGAAGTTTGTGTAGCATAGTAAAACCGGGAGCCCCACTAGCGGAAATAATAAAAACGACTGAACCTAGAGAGGTTAAAAATCTACACAATAAAGACTGTGTAATACTCATCGGAGGTTCAAACGACGTATATAAAAATGAAACTGCAAATGCTACACGTTATCTTAAACAGTGTCTGAAGAACCTCACGCATACAAACGTGATAATCGTGAATACACCACATCGGCACGATCTGGATAATCAATCATGTGTAAATACAGAAATACAAAAAGCTAACTATCAGTTTGCCAAAATCTGTAGACGTTTTAAAAATGTTAAATGTGTTAACATAAATAATATAGGTCATAGATTCCATACACAACATGGACTACACTTAAACAGTATTGGGAAAGAATATCTGGCGAACATGATAATGAAGGAATTAAAACTACTTCAAAACACCTTCAACACAAAAACAACTGTTATACCACTATCAGTAATAGAACATTCCACAATACAAGAAAAATCAACAAAGGCAGTCATCTTGTCAGCAGCATAACTGACATCAGCAGAACCTTCACCACCACCAACAACAATAAGAACAGGAGACACAGCAACAGTGGGACAGACAACAGCAAAGCCAACAACAGCATTAGCACCAGAAACGACAGTACCAATGGAGAAGCCACCAGCTAAACCACACCCCATCAGAAGGAGCCAGAGGACAAGAAAGTACATCACTCCAAAGGAGGATTTTTTATGGTTCAGCATCAAGAGGAGAAAAAAACTTGGACAAACCGGCGCAAAGCATCAGTCACTGTCAACAAAATGCAAACAAAAGATACAGGCAAGGTAAGCTGTGCTCATTTCTCAGTCTTTCATCAAAATATACAATCTGTCAGAAACAAAGTGCAACAATTAGAAGCGGAACTACAAACTTTAAACAGTTCAGTCACATGCATTACTGAACATTGGTGTAGAGGAACTGAAATAACATTAATAAATTTAAACTCATATATATACTAGCATGTCATTATAGTAGAACCACCATTAGAGGTGGTGGATCATGTATATACGTTAAGCAAGGAATTGCCTATAAAATTAGAAATGATATTAATTCTGTAAGTGAGGAAAAACACATAGAACTATCAGCCATAGAGATAAGCAAGACAGATGAGGCACAAAGGTTAACTATAATATGTATTTACCGTTCACCCAGTGATGATATAGATACTTTCACTGCAAAACTAATCCAGATTCTAGATATGGCTTCGAATCCTAAAGGGAAGGTTCTCATTTGTGGAGACTTAAATATAAACACACAAAACCCAGATAGATTCTGTAACTCATTCTTGAATATATTGCGCTGATATAAGTTATCACCATTAGTTAACAGAGCCCCGAGGATAGCCAAAAATTCATCATCAACAATTGATCACATCATCACAGACATAGATAAAGAAAGTTGTGAAATTATTGTAGATAACCTTGGCCTTTCTGATCACTCCTGTCAAATCCTAAAATTAAACATAAATATAGACAATACAACTAAAACATACACATACAGAAGGGTTTTCTCCAAATCAAACAGGTCAGAATTTGCCAAGCAAATAAACAGTATAACTTGGGAAGAAGCGTATGCTGAAACTAGTGTAAATAAGAAATTCTCTAAATTCATGTCACTATTTAAACTCAGATTTGATGAAGCATTCCCAAAGGTGCAAACTGCAGTACACTCACACAAAAGAAATACCTGGGTGACCAAAGAAAGAAGGAAATCCTCTGCAACACTCAAACAACTGAACAGGTTAAAAAACTACCATAGTGATCCTGGTTTCCTAAACTACTACCACACATACAAAACAATATACAGAAGAGTACTACGAGATGCAAAAAAAGCCCACAATGACAGTATTATAGAAAACGCAGAAAAGAAAATTAAAGCAGCCTGGACTGTTACCAAACAGGAAACAAACAGTAATAAATTAAACATTCAAATTAAACATAATGGGGCTATTATACATAACCCAAATACACTAGCAAATACTGTAAATGAGTACTTCAGCAGTGTTGCTACCAAGATACAGCAAAAGTTTGGCAAAAAACAGCCTGAACTAAAATTGAACTATATGGCTAACTTAATGTACTGTTACCGACTTCTACAGAAGAAGTAAGGATGGTTGTGAAGAATCTAAAGAATAAAACATCAGCAGGTTTAGATGAAGTGCCAGTGTGCTTACTGAAGGACTGCATTGACAGCATACAACATCCTTTGGCACACATCAAAAATGAATCTTTCACTGCAGGCTGCTTCCCAGAATACTTAAAATGTGCAAAAGTCCTGCCTCTATTTAAGAAAGGCGATCCAGAAAATATAGAAAACTATAGGCCCATCTCATTACTCTCATCCTTTTCCAAGGTAACAGAAAATATAATGAAAAAGAGACTAATGGATTTCCTAAACAAGTACAACCTACTGTGTAAAGAACAGTTTGGTTTCAGGCCAGGAAGAAGCACAGGTTCAGCAGTAGCTCACTTCACAAATTTTGTCTTAGAAGCACTTGACGAAGGTGAACATGCAACAGGCATATTCCTTGACCTTAGCAAAGCATTTGACACGGTAGACCACAAAATACTACTAAACAAAATGGAGGCACTAGGAATAAGGGGAACAATAAATAATTGGTTTCAATCGTACTTGGAAAATAGGGTAGTGTGTAGAGATCTCACAAACGAAGTTCAGCAGATTGACAAAACACATTTCCAAACCAGAACATATTAACAAAGGAGTCCCTCAGGGAAGTGTGTTAGGGCCAATACTCTTCCTAATATATATCAATGATTTTTCCCAGAGTGTCAAATACGGGGAAACAATACTATTTGCAGATGATAGCAGCATCCTTATCAGTGATGAGTCACCAGACAAATTGAGAGACAAAGCTAAAGAAACTCTCGATCATGCATGTGGGTAGTAAGCAACAAATTAACCCTCAATATTTAAAAAAAAAAAAAAAAAAAAAAAAAAAAAAAAAAAAAAAAAAAAAAAAAAAAAAAAAAAAAAGTATTAATTTCCACATAAATAAAAAACATAATAGCATAGGCCTAAAAGTTAAAGATGAACTTATAGATTGTGTCACAAACACAAAATTCCTAGGAATGCATGTTGACTCACAGCTTAACTGGACTGACCATATTGCAGCACTAGAAAAGAAAATTGCTACTGCTTGCTATGCACTCCGGATAATTATGTCAGTATGTAATAGTTCATGTGCTAAGACTACATACTTTGCATATGTGCATTCAATAATTAGTTATGGCATAACCTTCTAGGGTACAAATGTGCAGAACATACAAGCAATTTTCAAGCTGCAAAAGAGGGCTGTACGAATAATAACAAAAAGCAGCAAGAGAGCTCACTGTACTGATTTATTCAACACCATGGGAATCTTGACAGTACCATGTGAATACATCTTTCAGACTGTGATATATATATAAAGAAACACATTGACCAGTACACACAAAACAGATCTATACACCAACACTGGACTAGATCCTGCCACCACTTGCATCTCATACGAAAAAATAAAACAAAAACCCAAAATTGTTTATTATTTAATGGAATAAAAATGTACAATAGACTTCCAGAGGAGATCAAAGCTGAAACTGGAATACATGCCTTTAGGAAAGCTGCAAAAAGTTATTTAGCAGATAAATGTTACTATACTGTCAAAGAATACTGTAAATGAGATGTGTTCACCTCAATTCATGCAAGAGTACCTTTGTAAATTTATATTTATCTGTAATTAAGATTGGTGTGTATTTGATTTGTGTAATCCATGCAAGAATACATTTGTAAATTTATAATTATTTGTAACTAAGATTGGTGTGTATTTGTTTTGTGTACAAATGATTAAGTTGCACCATAGAAATATGTACTACCATAAGTACTATTATGTATATACTCATTCCGTGTATACAGTTGATGACATCCATACAACACAAGTTGTCTACGGATGAATAAATAAATAAATAAATAAATAAATAATACAGCATACATTGGTTACAGGCTATATAATGTATTTAGACTTGTAAGTCTGATGGTTTGATTAGCCACTATTTTACATCTAATACCTATTTTAAAATTCACACCATTCTAGTTTCACATACTATGTAAGGGCAAAAAATATATGTGTCTGAACACAATAAACATCTACAATGTACTTTGAAGCTATCAAACTGTTGTATAAAGTTGTCGGCAGTGTAAAGGGCCATACACACATTCAGAAATGAAAAATTTTGCACTTCATAAAATTAAAAAAATGTAGTATCCTATGACTATAATGAGTCACTGTTGGAATTGGATAACTCATAAATAAAGTTCTGTGATGTCAGTAAAAGTGATATTGACTCAATTGAAAAAGACTTTGAAATTAAGCTCTGGCAGTTTGATAATAGAAAGTTCATAGTTATTAACATATATAGAGCACCAAGTGGAAACCTGTCAGTCTTCATGAATAAACTAGAGGTTCTGCTGAACAGGATCAGTACACTAAATATGAAGATAGTGCTTTTTGGGTATTTCAATATTGATTTTTCAAAAGACAGCAGCACCAGATAAATATGACCAACACATTCAATATGATCCTCACAATACAAAGTCCAACAAGATTAACAGAATGCACAAATTCCATTATTGACCAAATATTCATCTCAGAAACAACTTACAGATTCACTAGCAGAGTACTGAGCATGGGTTATAGTGATAATGAGGCAGAGCTGCTGTGTATAGAAATGCCAAGAAGTAGTGGCAGTTCCAGAAAAGTAGTTGAAAAAAGAACCTTTTCTGAAGATAACATCAGAATTTTTAATCTCTTACTAGCGAAGGAAAAGTGGGAAAGCATCGCCACTCAGAACAATGTTGATAGCATGTACATGAGTTTTCAGAGCATCTTTCTTCACTATTTTAATGTAGCATTTCCAAAAGTAGTAAACACAGTAAAACGTAACAATAATAAGCAATGGGTAACTAAGAGCATACAAATTTCCAGTGAGAGAAACAGATTTCTGCAGAACTCCTGTAAGAAATATAGAATAGCCCAAGAATTCACAGATTATTCAAAAGCCTACAAAAGAATCTATGGTAGAGTAGTCAAAGAGGCAAAAATTATGTGGAATGACAATTTGATAAGAAACTCATCTAACAAAATGTGATCCACGTGGAGAGTTATAAAGAAAGAAACTTGTAGTTCAGTGCCAAAGAAAAAGAATGTATCATTAACACTAGAAGACTCAAAAGTCACAGACCCAAATTCAGTTGTGGAAAAATTCAGTGAATACTTCACCTCACTAGCTTAAGACCTCATTCAAGTACACTGTCAAGGACCAGTCCAAAGTTTCTCCAGCAAGTCAGTGATCTCGACTGCTTCTATGTATGTCTATGAAACAAACCCCAATGAAATTATAAGTAAAATTAAATCATTAAGCAATAAAATGTCACATGGTCTTGATGAAGTACCTGATTTCATATTAAAAGCATGTGATCACCACATAGCAAACCCCTTGGCAAATATTTTCAACCTCTCTTTAAAAACTTGTGTATTTCCAGATTTTTTAAAATAGCAAAACTTTCACCACTGCTAAAAAAAGGTTCTCCTGAAAAAATATCAAACCACCGACCCATCTCACAGTTAAGTTCCTTCTCAAAAATTCTAGAAAAACTCTTCTATGACACCAGGTGTCTGTGTATGTGCGCATGGATATGTGTGTGTGTGCGAGTGTATACTGTATACCTGTCCTTTTTTCCCCCTAAGGTAAGTCTTTCCGCTCCCGGGATTGGAATAACTCCTTACCCTCTCCCTTAAAACCCACATCCTTTCGTCTTTCCCTCTCCTTCCCTCTTTCCTGACGAAGCAACTGTTTGTTGCGAAAGCTTGAATTTTGTGTGTATGTTTGTGTTTGTTTGTGTGTCTATCGACCTGCCAGCGCTTTTGTTTGGTAAGTCTCATCATCTTTGTTTTTAGATATATTTTTCCCACGTGGAATGTTTCCCTCTATTATATAAATATGTTTGTTGATAGATTAGGAAGTGCAGATTTGGACTTTATATATAATTGTCAATCTGGAAAAAGGGAAGCTGAAATTAGCTTTGGTAACTTCTTTAAAAAGTACACAGATATATGGTATTCTTGCTCACCAGTAAAAAAAATTAGATATCCAAATGAAATGAAAAAGAAAAGTCTGAACTAGTTCACACAAGAGCTAGTAGAAATTAGAGGAAACTTGCATATGCTGTACCAGATGCATAAACAAGCCTCTGACCAAGGGGCAGAACAGAGTGTGAACATTCATAGGTCATATCTGAAATGCAAAAAATACTATAAAGCTAAACTACATCTGGCAAAAAAGCAAGCAGTGGAGAACTATATAGAAAGAGCTCCCAATAAATGCAAGGCAGCCTGGCAAATAATAAAACAAGAGAATACACCGAAACGCACAGAAACAGCTCTGCTTGATCCTGAAGAATTAAATGAGTACTTTTTAAACTCAGTTAAAGAAATAAGTAACAGTATCAAAGCAACAAACTCATCTGCAATGAACCTTGTTGGAACACCACTGCCTGTTAACCTCGCATTTCAATGGAGGGCTATCACACCTGCTGATGTTATAAAAGCTGTATCCAAATATTCAGGTTCAGGTTCTACAAGTATGGACTGTTATTGGTTATCAAATAACATAATTAAAAAGACAATACACTCAATCGCCAAACCATTAGTTGATATTTTTAATAAATGTGTAGAATTTGGAGTTTTTCCAGATGCACTCAAGGTATCAAAAGTTGTCCCAGCTTTTAAGAAAGGAGACAAACATCACCCCCAAAGCTACAGACCAGTCTCCATTGTTCCAATATTCTCAAAGGTATTTGAGGCGCTGATACACACACAAATAAGCAACTTCTTTGAAAAACACAATATCCTATGTAACAATCAGTTTGGCTTTCGAAAGGGGAAGAACACAACAGGGGCCATCTAGGAAATCATTGACCAAACCTTAACAGCTTTCGAAAGTAACAACATGGTATCACTGGTATTATGTGACCTAAGCAAAGCTTTCGATTGCATTCCTGTTGACATACTACTGGGGAGACTAGAGTTTTATGGGGTGAGAGGGAGCACTTTATCTGTGATAAATTCTTATTTAAGTAACCGAAAACAATTCGTTTCAGTCAGAAATTTAAATTCTTTCATCATGGAAATCAGCACAGGTGTACCACAAGGGTCTATCCTTGGATCCTTCTTCTTCTTCATTGTCACTATTAATGATTTACCTAAAAATATAGCTCACCCTGTTGTGTGTTATGCTGACGATACAACACTACTTACCACACATCAGAACGTTTCAGCTCTGAATAAGCTAACAAAAGAAACACTAGATAAGGCCCTGGACTGGTTTGCAGCCAATAAGCTCCTATGCAACCCTGACAAAACACAACAACTTCTAATGGGAACATCAAATGAAGTAGGCAATAAGTCGGTAAAACTCTTAGGTATTCACATTGACTCCAAACTATATTGGGAGGAACATGTCAATCATGTATGTGAAAACATATATCGGGTGGCATACCTTCTCTTGAAACTAAGGGAGGTAGTGAGCTTGGAGTACCTCAGGGTGACATACTTTGGGCTATTCCAGTCACATATTTCATATGGTCTGATTATATGGGGGCACTCCCCTCGCATCAAAAAGTATTGAAATTACAAAAAAAAGTCGCACGTATAATATGTAAAAGAGGTCATAGGGAGCACTGTCGTCCTCTTTTTTCCAGACTCAGAATACTTACAATTATAAATCAATGATATGGTTATAATAGAAGGAAACATTCCATGAAGGAAAAATATAGGTACAATTATAAATATAGGTACAATTATAAATCTATACATCTATGTGTCTGTACTCTACATTAAAAATAATATTTCAGAATTTATTGCCAGAAGGGAAATACACGAACACAACACCAGGGCTAATGGTAATTTAGACATACCACGCCACAGATTAGCAAGAACAGGAAATTCCCACAAAGTTAACCCACTCAAAATGTTCAATAAACTGCCAGTTCATGTTCAGTCTATGGATACAAATTCTTTTAAAATTAAGTGGTACAGGTGGCTGTCAGATCATCCATTTTATGACATTAAGGAACTCTTTGAGATGCCTGAGGAGAATATAAGCATTTAAAAGTTGTCTGTAATTAAACATATTATTTTGTACTGTGGTTAATCGTGTGTAATTACAAAGTTTATACTATAAACAATAAAATACCATATTATATTAGATTATAAGATAGCTTGTTGCATTAACTTTTAAAAGCTATCCTTTGTAATTTGGTACACTGCCATGCTTCAAATGTATTCTATAATGTATTGACAGAAGTTTATTTTATTATCCTGTATGTACTAGTACATCTTGTATGACGAAGCCAATATCATTGTAAAATGATCTACGGTGAATAAAATTCTTGATTCTTGATTCTTCAATATAAGATGGCATCAGTAACAGCAGTGTGTGATAGTTTCTCTCAAGAAAACAGTAATTCTAAAGTAATCATGTGTGTAATCTGTAATTCAAATGTGCAAAATGGTTTCAGATTTGCTTAGAATCACAATTATGGATACATTCTGCGTGTGTGAGATACATTACTGCAAAAACTGTGTTTTCTTGTGAATATGATCAGGGAAGTTGTAACGGATTTAACGCTATGTTAGTCTCTTACGTTACCAGACGTGAAATCAATGAGTTACAAAGTGTGTTGTATGAATTGCAAAGTGCTAAAAAAACAATAAAAGTCCTAAAAGCAAAGCTTCATGAATGTGAATTGAATGGAGTATCATCACTTAACACAAACTACGAAATCTACAGCATATCTATTCTTCCTAAAACGAGTAAATTTTAAAAAATATGAACCAAAAGCAACTGAATAGATCGCTGTACAAAACAGATACAATGCTCTGGAAATATGTGACGAAATAAAATCTTGTGGTGAGAAAGTGGAAGAAGTGTCATGAGAACTGAAAGTAAACAAGCCTTCGATAAGTTGGTCACACCTAACATACAAGCAATTGTTAACAAAAACCTCAAGCGAAAACTTAACAACTCAGCCATAATGTGCTCAAAACGTTAAAAATCTGTTAATAATATAATACACAGAGACTGTGAAAAGAAAGAAGATCATATAATAGACTGCAAAACTTCGGAAGACTTGAGCACAACAAATAATGCTTTTACTGTATATATGGCAGAAATCCTATATAACCCAGGATAATAAAACCTGATGCTCCACTGAAAGAGATCATCAATAACAGCAAAAATCTGAGTATCAAGATAAAGAAAAATGACTGTGTTCTAATCCTAGGGGGCGGAGTACACGTCCGCTGCAAAGATGTATTATCAGCAAGATGAGTGCTAAGAGAGACACTCAAAAAGCTCAAAAATGTACATGTGATGGTGTTAATGAAGAAATCAAAAAACTAACAGACTGCTTCACAAAATAACAAAGTGCTACCTAAATTCAACATTCGTCCAGCTAGATTTCAGAAAACAACATTTTATAAACAGTGGAGATCTCCTAAATAGAGCAGGACACCTGTATTTCTGTGCTCAAATTATGAAAACAATAAATAATCTCAATGATCAACACAAACTGCCTGGTATCCTCACCATAGCAGTAACTGAGCAAATGGAAATTTGCAAGGAAACGCCTAAGATGACAGAGATACCTAACATACTGGCACCAGTATCTGAAAGAGTGGTAGAATATGGGGTACCAGCAGAAATGTTAGGAACATCCAGCAGAGTTGAAGAGGAAACAATTTCTTCAGATGAGAAAGCCTACAAACCTAGTGTAAACTCATGTGCACCTGAAACCTCCAAGGATGAAGCTGTCAGCACATTCGACACACTTAACACGTTCACTGCCATCGGCGCACCAGCGCGTCCGGCCGATACTAGTGCATATGCCGTCGACGCGCCTGCGCGGCGAGACACTCAGCTGTTTCTCAGCGCCACAGTTTAGTCGGGCACAGCCATTCGGTGTGGTTCATTGCGCAGGCACTCTAAGAACGTATTGTTTTCAATTTTTGCGGGTGCGGTTCGTGTGTTTTCCCTACAGTTTTTCTCTGTTGTGGGACTGAAAATGGAAGACAATCGTGACACGGCGGGCCCTTCAGAACCTAAGAAACGTAAAACACAGGACACAAGAAACGTACAAAAACTAACGGATGCGGAATTATTACGAATATTAGAAGAAAGCGATTCGGAAACGGAACTGGCCAGTGAGGAGGACGGCGTGGAATCCAGTGAAGAGTCTGACGGAGCCGAGTTTGTTTTAGATGAGACTGTAGAAATGGCTGTGAATCCTAGCGACAGGGAAATGGCAGAAGGAGTGGTAACAAGAGATAACGCAGCTGATACAACTGTTGCGTGGGAAAGAGAGCCAGTTGGAATGATAAATTGCCCATTTATAAAAAATGAGGGACTGCTTATTCAACCGACGGAAAACACTCCCTTAGATTATTTTCGTCTTTTGCTGACGGACGAATTTCTATTGACAGTTGTAGAAGAAACAAATCGAAACGCGATTGAATTATTCCTTTCTGCGGGAACCAAAGGACAATCACGAATAAACTGTTGGAAAGATGTGACTGTTGGCGAATTGTTAGTGTTCTTGGGAGTTTTCCTGCACATGGGAAATGTAAAGATGAGGAATTTGCAGGACTATTGGAAAAAGGACGCTTTATTCAACGTGAAAGGAATTGCCGATAGTATTTCACGAAATCGTTTTCTGCTAATACTACGTGCATTACACTTTTCTGAAAATCCAAAACAGGGCAAACCAACACCATCCGACAGGTTGTATAAAATACGTCCCGTTATCAATTTTTTCAATGAAAGGATGTGCCAAGTTTACTACCCTGGACGGGAACTGTCTCTGGACGAATCAATGATCCTTTGGCGTGGACGATTACTTTTCCGCCAATACATCAAAAACAAAAAGCACAAATATGGCATAAAGCTATATATTTTGACAACTCCCACTGGAATGGTCCTAAAATTCGCGGTATACACTGGCATGCTGGACGATTTAGGAGGAAGAGGCCATGCGCAAAAAATTGTTCTTCATTTACTAGATGAAAAGTTGAATGCTGGTCACCATGTGTACATGGACAATTACTATAACAGCTTCGCATTGGCAAAGCTGCTCCTGGATAAGAAGACCCACTGCACGGGAACTCTGAGGGCGAATAGGAAGGATACACCCAAGGAAATACAGGAAGCAAAACTACGAAAAGGTGAAGCCGTTGCCAGATTTGCGGAAGGAGTTATGATAGGTAAGTGGCGTGATAAGAGGGAGGTTTGCTACATTTCTAATGCATTTACAAATGAAATGGTTGAGGTTGAAACCAAAAGAAAGGAGAAGAAATCTAAGCCCTTGGCCATTGTAAACTACAATAAATTTATGGCGGGAGTTGATCGGCACGATCAGATGTTATCATATTACCTCTCGGAACGCAAAACCATACGCTGGTACAAGAAACTTTTTATCCACGTTGTGGAAATGATACTGACAAACGCACATGCCCTACACAATAAATATTGTGGCACAAAAATGCCCCTCCAAGAATTTAGACTCAGTATTATAAGAGCACTATTGCCACGAAAGCAGGTAGAACGGCCAGTCAGAAATCCCCAACATGTTGTGGTAAAACGAGAATCAAATGGAAAATCAAAAACACCGCGAAAAAAGTGCAGATCATGCGCCAGCCGTGGACAACGAACAGACACGATTTACGAGTGCCTAGATTGCCCAAATAAAGCGGGATATTGTTTGAATTGTTGTGTTATTCACCACCTCTAAAGGCAGATAGCACTTTCGTTGCTCATTTATTTTTCGACAGTTATGTGTCGGTACTATACGTAAACTTTGTATTTATTTTATTTGTTTGAGAGTGTAATGGATAAAGCTCTAGATTGTATTTTTCTTAGATTTGACATACATTTTATTTCAGAAGTTTCTTCGAGATCTTGTGTTTGTATTTGAATGTTTCTACTATATTTTTTGTCCAATAAATATGTCGTTTGTCAGTAGGATGTTTCGTTTCATTTATGAATATAAAATGAAATTGTAGTAACCTAAACTGTCACACTAACCAGGAACAATACACTAGACGCATTGGCGCGTCCACGGCCACCCGCTACAGAATATGGCCTGATATGCCACTGACGCCTTAGTGCGCCCCAAAACAACTTTGATTCACGAGAGTAAATTTGATTGTGTACTTATAAAATAAATACATGTTATATTACTTTTAGCAATATATTTTCAGATTCTATTAAGAAAAATATTGGTTACGTGGCAAAGCAAGGCCAATTACAGTGGCAGTGAACGTGTTAATGCCTCATGCTCACCTGTAACTAGAACTGCAACCACACCAACAGCCAAGAACCATTCTACTAGATCCAGAAACCCATCAGCTGCTCTGCAGACATCTCAAAGGAAGAGCCTCCTCAGGATAAGACGAGCTGCTGTGTGTAGTGACTATTTTTTATGGGATCTTTGCAATTCGAAGAAGAAGAAAAGGCAGAATCTTTACAGTGTCAGCAACAAGAAAGTACAAAGGTAAATAGTGCATCAAATCCACTAAATGAAACTTTAACAGTTGTATACCAAAATGTGCAGGGACTAGAAAGTAAATTAGCTGAAATAGAAGTTCTATTAACTGACTATCTAAAAGACATTAACATACTATGCATAAGTGAGCACTGGGTAAAAGAAATGCAAGTGTCTAGCATAATTATTCCAAATTTTGAAATGATTAGCAAATTTTGTAGAATCAACCATAAAGGGGGTGGGACATGTATTTATGTTAGGACAGGGGTAGAATCAAAAGAAATTAAATGTAAACTAAAATGCATAGAAAAAGATTTTGAATACTGTATATGTGAGCTAACCAAATTAAAAATTACTATTGTGTGTTTGTACTGATCACCATTGGGCAACTTTGCCATTTTTATGGAAAACCTTGAGGGACTACTGAATGAACTTAAACATAATGTAATTGTTCTTGGTGATTTTAATGTTAACTTTAAAAATGATTGTAGTAAACAACAGCAACTGTGCAATCTGTTTTTGTGTCGTAATATGATGGCAACTGTAAATGAAGTTACCAGATGCAGAAATATGTCTGAAACTATAATAGATCAAATATTTATAAACAACGACAAGTGTGAATATAACACTGAAGTAATTGACACTGGTTTCTCGAATCACAAGGGTATCAAATTGAGTTTAAATGTCACATCTTAGAAGGACCCTGTTATCAATAATAATTACAGAGAAAGGAGATTTATAAGTGATGACAGCATAAGAATTTTTAATTACATTCTGGAAAATAATAACTGGGGTAGTGAATCAAGTGGTGATGTTAACACAGAGTTTGACTCATTCCTTGAAAGCTACAAACACTGCTTCGATGTTGCCTTTCCTATAAAAAGAGTCAAAACTAAACATAAAACCAAAACATGGGTTACACAAGGGATTATAAAGCCATCAGACACTCTCAGAAAGTTAAATAAATCAGCCAGGAAGAATGTAGCACTGAAAGCACATGAAAAATGTTATAGAAGCCTGTACATGAAAGTAATAATTGTAGCTAAGAAGCTTGATAATGATTCATATATTGAGAAAGGTAACAACAAAATGAAGTCAACTTGGGAGGTAATAAATAAAAATATAGGTAGACACAAAAGAAAAGATAACAGCTTTGTCATTAAAAGTGGGGGTAAAACTGTTACGGACCCACTTCAGATTGCCAACATATTTAACAAACATTTCACAAATATAGGCATAAATTTAATTAAAACTAAATGCAATTCCGATAGCAAGGTAAAAATCCCCATGAATGACATGACAATGTTCCTTTATCCAGTAACTGAATCAGAGGTACTAAATGCTATAAATAAGTTAAAAAATAAAATGTCATGTGGGTGTGATGGGACTCCTGACAAAATCATTAAGCAAAGTGCAAGAAACATGGCTTCACATCTCACAGAAATTATAAATGGATCTTTTAAGACAGGGGTGTTTCCATCAAAACTTAAAATCTCAACTATAAAGCCACTTTACAAGAACGGTGATAAATATGATGTTAGTAACTTTAGGCCTTTATCAATGTTGCCAGGTTTCTCAAAAACAATAGAAAGGGTAATGTATCATAGACTATACATACTTCTTATTAAGAATAGAATATTGGTTAATGCGCAAAATGGTTTCTGTAAAAATAAATCAACTGAAACAGCTACCTTCAACTTTTTGTAAATTGTTCTAAATTCCATAAATAGAAAGGAATTAAATTGTGGATTGTTTTTAGACTTATCAAAGGCCTTTGATGTCATCGACCATAAGTTACTGCTGAGGAAGTTATATGCGTATGGGATACGTGGAGTTGCCCACAAATGGTTTGAATCGTATCTGTCGGACAGGTATCAGAAGGTGAAGATAAGCCATGCAGATAGGACATATTCATCAAGATTTGAGAGAGTTTTGTATGGAGTACCCCAGGGATCTGTATTAGGGCCATTACTGTTTTCAATATTTATCAATGACGTACCAAGTGAACTATCTGAAGCAGAGGCAGTACTGTTTGCTGCTGATACAAGTTTGTTTGGTAAAGCAAATAGTGAAGCTGACTTACAGGAAAAAGTCACATTAGCAACAGATGAAGCAGACAGATGGTTTAATGAAAACAGACTCATTGTGAATGCCAAAAGAACAACGTGGATCAACTTCAGACATATTGCAAATAAAGTAAAAACTAACCTTACAGTAGAACTGGGTAAGTGTAAGATTGAACAAGCATCATTCACTAAATTCATGGGAGTATGGTTTGATGAACACTTAAGATGGGAAAAGCATGTAATATCACTGAACAAAAAATTAAGTCAAACATGTTATATACTTAGAATGCTTAAAAGCTCATGTAATATTAAAACAGTGTTATGTGTTTATTTCTCATTCATGCACAGTTTATTAAGATACGGTGTACAGTTTTGGGGGAACAACATCTAACAAAACATTCATTTAGACTACAAAAGAAGGCAGTCAGAATAATAAAAGGTATAGGATATAGAGACTCTTGTAGGCATGCTTTCAAAAAATTAAAAATCATGACACTACCATCCTTATACATATATGAAAGACTATGTTTCTTAAAAGAACATGAGGAATTTTGTTGTGACTTTGTGACTCGCCGATCGTTCAAAGTGCCACCGCGCAATTACGCACGTGCTCTACATGCGGCGCTGTCTGCCAGCCATGCAGCAGCTGCACCACCTAAGCGGCCAGCCGAGCAGCGGCCGCTAGACTAAGAGACAGTGCTTATTCGAATGCGAACGAGTACACATGTCAACTGACTCTGTGACT
Source organism: Schistocerca cancellata (assembly GCF_023864275.1). Taxonomy (NCBI): domain Eukaryota; kingdom Metazoa; phylum Arthropoda; class Insecta; order Orthoptera; family Acrididae; genus Schistocerca; species Schistocerca cancellata. The sequence continues at coordinate 43,791,419 of NC_064634.1, forward strand.
TATATGTGTTGTTGTGTCGTTCCTAAATATATGTGTTAAACTTGAAGTTCTAACAATTGGCGACGAGGATGGGATTTTTCCTTTTCACTGTTGGCTCACAGGGTTCCATGGCTACTGTCGAGCAACTCTTGCAAAATCTCCTTGAACAGCAAACGCTTCTCACAGCGGCGATCCGCGATTTCGTCGCGGCGTCAAATGCGGGGCATTTCTCGTCGTTGGCTGTCCCTCCTTTTCCTCCTTACGACGAGACGGCGGAAGACTGGTCTGATTATGAAAAACGTCTTCGACAGCACTTCTTGGCATTTCATGTCACTGACGAACAACCATGTAAGTCTCTGTTCCTTTCCTGGATTTCACCTCAAATGTATCGGTTGTTGTCGCAATTGGCTCCTTTGAAGGATCCTGCGTCTTTGTCCTTTGCTGAAATGTGCTCACTTCTGTCTGTCTATTTTCAAAAGCAAACGCATGTGGTAGCCTCTCGTGTTGCCTTTTATCATTGTCAAAAACAACCAAATCAATCCTATCGCGCTTGGGCTGCTGAACTTCACGGCCTCAGTCGAAAGTGTCAATTTGTTACTGACGTTTACAAAGAATCCTATGCCGATTCCATGGTACGGGATGCTATTATCCGGTCGGCACCCGACAAAGAAGTTCGGCAACGTGCCCTTCAGTTGGCGAATCCGACTCTGGATGAAGTTCTCTCCATTGCGCAGTCTTTTGAAATTTCTCGCACCGCTGGGGCGCAAATAGAAGCGTGGGGTGATGTCGGGGAAATACAACCTCTGTGCGCTGTTGACGACGCGTGCGGCGCGTCCCCGCCGGCCGACGTGGCCGCAGTGCGCTCCCAGGCGCAGCCTCAGCCTAGCCATAAACAACCCTCTAAGAAACTGCAGCATAATCCCTGGCAACTTCTTTCATGTCCGCGGTGTTTTACGAAACATTCACGCGAGGATTGTCCCCAACATTGAGCTGTGTGTCACAATTGCAGAAAGAAAGGTCATGTGTCTTCCGTTTGTAAATCTGACCGCATACATGATGTTCATGAACATGACGCTGATTCTGATTCTGTGTTGTCTGTCAATTGCACTTCTTCCCTTTCAGGGAAGTTATTCCTCACTGTCCAAATCCTTGGTCGAGATGTTCGCATGCAAGTGGATACCGGTTCTGCTGCCACTATAATTAATTCTGAGACGTATCTTCAGCTGGGTTCTCCACTCCTGTCCCCCGTCACTCGGCAATTACGGACGTACAACAAACAGAAGATTTCTCTCTTGGGACAGTTTAATGCTGAGGTATCTTACAAATCCATCGTTCGCACTGTTCCCATATCTGTGGTCAACCAGAGCAACGCAGAAAATCTTTTTGGTTTCGATGCCTTTCGCGTTTTTGGGTTCTCCATAGATGATTCTGTCAATATTGTCTCTGACGCTATTCCTTATGCTCAACTGGATTCCTTGTCGACGACATTTTCATCCCTTTTTTCTCCTGGGTTAGGCCGTGCAAACGACTTTGAAGCTCACATCATGCTCAAACCCACTGCTTGGCCTAAGTTTTTTCGGGCTCGGCCCATTCCTGTGGCCCTTCGTGATCGGGTAAAGCGGGAGTTGGATCGTCTCACTGCATCAGGGGTCTTGCTTCCTGTCACTTCCAGTGAGTGGTCCTCTCCTGTCGTTGTAGTTGCTAAGCCCAATGGTGATATTCGTCTCTGTGGCGATTTCAAAGCCACTGTAAATGCCACTTACCCTATGCCCCGTCCTGAAGAACTGTTCACTAAACTCGCTGGAGGCCAGTATTTTTCTTAAATTGACCTGTCAGAAGCTTATCATCAACTTCCTCTCGACGCTGCTTCCCGGCAGTTTCTGGTCCTTAACACGCCTTTCGGCCTCTATCAATACCAACGCTTGCCATTCGGGGTTGCTAGTGCCCCTGCTCTCTTTCAGCGATTCTTGGAACAATTATTGCTCCCTGTCCCTGGGTGTATCAATTACATGGACGACATTGTTGTCACTGGCTCCACCACTGAAGAACATCTTCAAAATCTCTGCACACTTTTTAATGTCTTACAGACTGCCGGTCTTAAGTGTAATCTTCAGAAATCACAATTTTTTCAGGCCTCTATCACGTACTTGGGGTTTCAACTCTCTCGGGATGGTATTCGTCTGCTTCAACAAACTGTCGCTGCGATCGATGCCCTTCCTCACCCTACATGTGTTGAGGAACTGCAGACCTTCTTGGGGAAAATAGCATACTATCACAAGTTTTTACCATCTGCGGCGTCGGTGGCTCAGCCGTTGCATCGCCTGTTGCATAAAAACGTGCCTTTTCACTGGTCCACGTCATGTGACGCGGCTTTCCAGAAATTGAAGACTATGCTGAAACAGGCCCCGTGCCTGGCTACTTATCGACCTGGCCAACATCTTGTTCTTGCCACAGACGCCTCTCAATACGGGGTTGGGGCAGTCCTTGCGCACCGTTTTTCTGACGGTTCGGAACAACCCATTGCTTATGCCTCCAAAACGCTCACGGATGCCCAACAAAAGTATTCTCAAATTGAGAAAGAAGCTCTGGCCATCATTTATGCTCTTCATAAGTTTGGTGTTTTTCTCTATGGCTCAAAATTTCATCTTGTTACGGATCACAAACCGCTTGTTTCCTTGTTTCATCCATCAACGTCACTTCCCGACAAGGCTGCACACCGCCTCCAGCGTTAGGCCCTTTACTTGTCCCGTTTCAATTATGAGATTCATTTCCGGCCAACGGCTCAACATGCGAATGCTGATGCTCTGTCTCGCCTTCCCATGGGTCCTGATCAGGCATTCGATAGGGACGAACTTTTGTGTTTCCACCTGGATGTTGCCGAGCAGCGGGTTGTGGATGGGTTCCCCATCACTGGGGACAGGCTGGCGGCTGCTACGGGTTCTGACCCTACCCTCTCCCGGGTTTTGCGCTGTATTCAGACGGGTTGGCCAGATCGCCCGTCCGCTAAGACCTCTGATCCGTTGCGGAACTACTACACTTTGCGCTACCGCCTCACGGCTAGGGATGGTGTTATCCTCCTCTCCACTGACAATGCTTCGCCGCGTGTTGTGGTACCTGCGTCTTTGCGTGCTTCGGTCTTGCGCCTCCTTCATTGGCATTGGCATTGGGGTGTGTCTCGCACAAAATCTCTGGCGCGCCGTCATGTGTACTGGCCTGGCATCGACTCTGAAATAGCACACATGGTTGCTGCCTGCGGCCCTTGTGCGTCACAGGCCGCTGCCCCGAAGTCATCTTTGTCACCGTGGCCTTCGCCTGAGAAGCCCTGGGAGCGCATTCATGCTGACTTTGCGGGACCCTTTTTAGGTACTTATTGGCTCCTCGTAATTGACGCCTACTCTAACTTTCCTTTCATTGTACGTTGCACGTCACCTACACCGCGGCAACCACCAGTGCTCTCACCCGCATTTTTTCTTTCAAAGGCCTCCCCTCTACTCTTGTTACTGATAATGGTCCGCAATTTGCCTCTTCCGAATTTGCGGATTTTTGTGCTCGTCACGGCATTACGCATGTCACGGCCCCGCCGTTCCATCCACAATCCAACGGTGAGGCTGAACGGCTGGTCCGCACATTTAAGGGTCAGATGCGGAAACTTCTGACTTCTTCTGCTACTAATGAGGCGCTTCTCCAGTTTCTGGCGTCTTACCGTTTCACCCCCATGGGCGACCACAGCCCGGTTAAGCTCTTACATGGCCGACAGCCCCGCACGCTACTTCATCTTCTGCGGCCTCCCGCCTCACGGCCGCGGGTGTCTTCACTTGGTCGGTTCACTGCCGTCGACCTCGTCTGGGTACGGGGATATGGCAGGTGGCCAAAATGGAGCCCGGGCCGCATCTTAAGACACCGTGGCAGACGCCTGTATGAAATCCAGACGGACACGGGTGTTTCAGTGCGTCATTCGGACCAGCTTCGGCCTCGGGTGCCAGCAACGCCTGTTCCGAATGCTGCCACACCACCTTTGGCTCTACCTGATGCTCAGGATCTTGGCATCTCTCAATACTCACAACGCAGCCCTCTCACCGTCATCGCGATGCCAGCACAGAAACGGACGCCACCAGGAGACGTGCCCATGCAGGAACCGGAGGACCATCCTCTGTCTGAGCGAATCTACTCGCCTCCTCCTCCAATGGACGCCGACACGTCGCCCATGTCTCCTGTCATATCAACTGGCCTTGCCACAATGGGCAGATTGGTGCATGGGGCCCCAGCAGATTCGACCCCTACGTCTCCTGTCATCTCGACCCGTTATCATCGGGGACACTTCCGTCCGTACGGGAAGCCGCCTCCTCGAGACTTTACAGCGAGTCAAACGACGCCTATGGACGTTAGCCATCTCCAGGACACCTCCATCAAGACCAGTGCAACAATTTTGAAGGGGGGAAAAGTGTTGTGACTTTGTGACTCGCCGATCGTTCAAAGTGCCGCCGCGCAATTACGCGCGTGCTCTACATGCGGCGCTGTCTGCCAGCCATGCAGCAGCTGCGCCACCTAAGCGGCCAGCTGAGCAGCGGCCACTAGACTAAGAGACAGTGCTTATTCGAATGCCAACGAGTACACATGTCAACTGACTCTGTGACTCACAACTACGAAATGGGGAATAGGAATGATTTCCACAGAGAAATTCATAAAACAGCTATGTATCACAAATGTGTACTGTACCAACCCAAAATCCTCTACAGTGCTCTCCTCAAACAACTAAAAATAATACCAAAATTGCACATATTTAAAAGAGAATTAAAAAACATGTTACTGAAAAATAGTTTTTACAGTATTGAAGAGTTTATGAATCATTGACAATAAAAGCGCAGTTAATATCTCCCTGACATAATAAATATGTGTAATTGCTCACATTTAAATACTTGCTGTTTCTATGAAAGTGTGAAACAGTGTTAATGTAAGAATGGAAATAATCTTTGATATGAGAATCACTAGCTCTTTTTTTTATGTTAATGTTCTTATAGTTCTATTAAAATTGTAATGTCTAAGTGACAAGTAAATTCAATTATAAATTTTCATGTACATGTATTTTAAATTGTAATGTTTATTGACAAGTCCTATGTCATTTTGATGATGTACTACAAGGACGCTAATAAATTGAATTGAATTGAATTGAACTGTTTTTACAGTGTTACAGAGTAGATGGATTTTCAGACCATAGTGACATAGTGGTCAATGAAAATGATAATTCATATTTGAACAAATGTATGAAAATAGTTTGCCTGTACACACTATAATTAATTAATTATTGTCTGCTCTGTTATTCTCTACTATAGTGGTCAATGACAATGATAAGTCATATCTGAAAAACAATGTATGAAAAATAGTATGCACTATAATTAATTAATTATTGTTTGTTTTGTTATTCTCTACTGTACGCTGCACGAGATATATATTTGTATATGTTTTACCATGGTAGGCCTATGCTATTAATTTAGTGTATAATTACAAACTCATATAATGTAACATGACAACTCCTTTATCATTGTATATGATAAAATGGGTGCTCAATAAATATCAATACCAATAACTTATTCTGTGTCTGATCCAAGTGTCTTTTGCTGTGGTAACAAATGTAATACATGTGTAGGATCCATATTGTCCATATGCAATGTATGTTGATACTTCAAAGTTGTTATGACTTAAATTGTGTGCTCTAATTGTGTGCTCTCCTCCCCCTTGTTTGCTTGCCAAGTTACTATATCAGTTCCCATTATTCAAAATTAAAGATTGAGAGGTAAGAGCTTAGCTCTGCAGTGCTTAGAGTGAAATCAACACTGAGGTTTAAAAATCTTTTAGGTTTAAATAAGAATGTGGTTCAAAAATTCTGCTGGGCAACAGAAACTGAAAATGATGTTAGCAAAGCAATACACAATCTAAGTAGTTCCAGAGCAGAGGACTTCTATGGTCTGTCAAACTTTGTCATAAAGAAGATATCAAGTGATCTTCTGTCCCCTGTAACCACTCTCATTAACCGTATATTACAGCAAAGGATTTTCCCCGACTGTTTGCAAATAGCAGTAACTATTCCCATATTTAAGAAAGGAGATAAATCAAATCCAAGTAACTATCGCCCTATGGGTGTATTAATCCCAATAATATCTAAAATACTCAAAGACTGTGTTCACCAACAAATGACTCACTATTTTGAGAGGAATAACCTGTTAAGTAACTCACAATATGGATTCAGGTCTAAACTATCCACAGTGAAAGCGTTTGAAAATATTGTTAGTGATATATATGATGGGTTTGAAAACAAATTAATCTCTTGCACTACTCTCCTAGACCTGAGTAAAGAATTTGACACTGTATCTCATAGTACTTTGATCATGAAATTAAGACACTACGGCATGAAATCAAGGATCTCAAAAAAACCACTATGAAGCCGTATAAGAAAGATTTACAATTGGCGAAACAAAGATACAACACAAATCTCACGAAAAATAGTAAAATCCAATGCAAAATAGCCTGGTCAGTAATTAATACTGTTATAGGTGAAGTCAGAAACTTTGACAAGACAGTTCCAATACCAGTAGATACATTCAACAAATATTTTGTAAGCTGTGCTGATGATATCAAAAAGTTGATCAGTAAACTCAATGGAACATGTATAGATTATCTTAAGAGTGCAAACCTAAATCACAGTATGGCCAGATCATGACTGAAACACTTTAAAGGGGTACGCCAACATGAAGTTCTTAAAATAGTCAAAGAAATGAAAAATTCATGCAGTGCATATATTTTTAATATGTCAAACAATATATTGAAAGAAATCATACATTACATTGCAGCGCCATTAACATATTCTATAAACCTGTGTCTCATGGAAGGGGTTTTTCCTGTTCCTGCAAACTACAGACCAATTTCACTAATTCCAGTACTAGGAAAAGTCTTTGAAGGCATAATATATCAGCAGATGTACGCGTACCTATAACTAAATGGTATGTTAAGTGCATCACAGTTTGATTATGGAAAAGGAAGGTCAGCTATACATGCCATAGAGCTCTTAGTCAGAGACATTTTAGCAGCATTTGAAGACCATGCTCACACACAGGTAATCTTATGTGATCTGAGCAAAGCTTTTGACTGTGTGACCACTCACTTTTGCTCTGTAAACTTGAGTACTATGGAATGTGTGATAAAAGTTTAAAACTCATCAAATCATACCTCAATAAAAGGAAACAGATGGTGAGTTCAGGAAGTCATCTGTCAAACACACTCGAGGTTCAACACGGAGTGCCGCAGGGATCTAAATTGGGACCACTTCTTTTCCTTGTACACATAAATGACTTACCAGGAAATTTTGTACTTGATAACCTTGTAAGTGATATGAAATAGGCAAAAGAAAATGCAACTTCATGGTTTAATGCAAATGGTCTACTATTAAATGAGGAAAAGACCCAGAATATGAAGTTCAGTCCATAAAAGACTACAAAAATAGAAAAACAAAAGGCAAAGTTCTAAGGTATCATACTTGACAACAGTCTAACATGGAACTCTCATGCTGATCACATAGTGGTTAGGTTGTCAAGAGTTATATTTGTTGAAGAGACTGATGTGTTGTGTGACATTTGAGTACATAAAGACAGAGTACTTTGCCTTTTTTCAATCTGTTCTAAGGTATGGATTAATATTCTAGGGGAACAGCAGAAAAATAAATGAAATTATGGTGATCCAGAAGAAAACAATCAGACTAATGGCTAAGGTAGATAATAGAACACATTCTAAACCATTGTTCATTAAATATAGAATTTAAACAGTTATTAATTTATATATTCTTGACAGTGTTAACTACATACTTGCTGAACTACCTAATTCAAATCAAAGGCATGACTACTATACAAGAACCTGTACTTCTCTGCTGTTGCCACAAAATAGATTAGCTAAAACTAACAATAGTCATAAGTATATGGCAATTAAAACATGTAACAAATTGTCTAAAATGTGTCAATCAAGCCCAACAAATTATTTAAAGAAAATGAACATAGCTTCTTGTTAACTAATCCATTCTATTCATCAGAAGAATTTTTAGAAATGCCCAATATCAACTTAAATATGTAAAAATTTATTTTGTAAAATTAATAGGTTAAGTGAACTGACAAAGCCTATTGCATGTAATAATGTCAAATGACCAATAAAGAATCTGAATCTGGAAGAGGACACCCTGAAATTATTAGAAACCTACTTAGGCAACAGAGTACAAATTTTAGTGTAAATGGGCAGCTGTCAAACCCGAAGACAATAAAAAGAGGTGTGCAACAGGGCTCCATACTTGGGCCCTTCCTGTTTGTAGTGTATGTTAATGATATGCCACAGTATTTACCCTGTAAAACAGTCCTCTATGTGGATGATACAGCTTTTATTAATTCAGGACAGACTCTTGAATCTGTATGAGAAAAAAATAATATAATATTCGAAAAATCGGTCATTGGTTTAGTGCAAACTCCCTATACATAAATGAAACAAAAACTGAGGAAATATTCTTTAATTGGAAGGTATCACACAAAGAAAATAAGTCTGTTAAACCGTTAGGAATGATGATTGACCAGAAACTTAGCTGGGGTAAACATATCACATACGTCTGTTCTAAACTTGCATGTGCTATGTTCCTACTTTATAAGCTTAGGAATAATGTCAGCCAAAACTTACTGCTGCATTCATATTTTGCTTATATCAACCCCCTTCTTTCATATGGTATTCTGCTCTGGGGAAATTCTCCCAATTCAGTGTCAATTTTTAGATGGCAAAAAAAGCTCTTCGATGTACGGTGGGTTTATCTCCTATGGATACACACAGGGAACATCTCAAAAAACTTAACATCATGACAGTTCCTTGTTTGTATATCTATTATTGCTTATTACACGGAAAAAAAAAAAAAAAAAAAAAAAAAAAAAAAAAAAAAAAAAAAAAAAAAAGAGAAACAGAGCTCAATATCCCCTTAGGTCATCTGTCCACACCCATAATACAAGACGAAACCACACAATTGATCTGCTATACTCTAGATTGTCCAAGATACATAATAGTTATAAATATGTAGCCCTCAAACTGTTTAATATGCTCCCTAAAATTGTATTAACAGTAACTAAAAATAAATTTAAGACAACATTGGGTCAATGGCTCAAAGGTAAAGCATGCTTGCTGAACTACCTAATTCAAATCAAAGGCATGACTACTATACAAGAACCTGTACTTCTCTGCTGTTGCCACAAAATAGATTAGCTAAAACTAACAATAGTCATAAGTATATGGCAATTAAAACATGTAACAAATTGTCTAAAAATGTGTCAATCAAGCCCAACAAATTATTTAAAGAAAATGAACATAGCTTCTTGTTAACTAATCCATTCTATTCATCAGAAGAATTTTTAGAAATGCCCAATATCAACTTAAATATGTAAAAATTTATTTTGTAAAATTAATAGGTTAAGTGAACTGACGAAGCCTATTGCATGTAATAATGCCGAATGACCAATAAAGAATCTGAATCTGGAAGAGGACACACTGAAATTATTAGAAACCTACTTAGGCAACAGAGTACTCAGTTGATGAATATAAAGATTGTAATATGGCAGATTTGCTGTTTTAACACAAGAAAGGTACCTCTGCCTGTAGTAGGACCTAAATTTGGAAAAAACAATACCTAGCATATAGGTATAGACATATTTCAAGTGCTCTATATTTGTATCAATATGATAATGACGTAGGTAGTGTCATTAACATGAATACTCCCCGCTTAATATAAATTTGTATAATGTTTTCTTTTTTATTGTGAAATTAACACTATATAAAATTCCACATGTTTGCTATTGTACTACACTAACATTCATATGATTTATATATACATTGTTATGAGAATATAACCATCTTTATACTGTAATTGAACTTATTGATGAAGCCCATTGTATAAGAAAATACTGAACAGCTAATAAAGATTCTTATTCTTACAGCACATGAGTGTCCCCCCATTATAATTACGAGTCCAATCGCCAACCATGGTCATTTAAAGGGGAAAACTGATACATATAGAACTGGGCGGGGCATCGCACGTGGCTTCCTGGTGACGGCCTTTTTACGTGGAGGTCGCGTATAGCGAACATGCTAAGATTTTTCGAAAGTTAGGAAACAAAACTGGGAACCATTTTCAAAATTTTAAAGAGGTTTTAGGTAGGAAGTGTTCACACATTAATTTGAAGTTGGTAAACGTGAGTACAAACATTTAAAAAAATTAATTGCTTATTTTGGCTAAGTAATATTAGAAAGTTTTTCAAGATGACAGATGAGCAGTCACAAGGAGAGGAGCACACACTACTAGCAGATGTAGACAAAACGGATGTTGTTGGTGGGAATGCAAACATTAACAATGTAGAAGACAGTCCATTTAGTACAGATGGCATAGACTTTATAACAGTGAAGCAAGAGCTGATAGACGTCGACCAGGAAATTCAGAGAATTGAATTTGTATCCGCTTTTGAATATGAAGCAGGAAAAAATAGATTTGGATCAAAATGAGGTAGACAAGGCAGTTATATATCCTATTGAAGTAGGGACAGTGAAAATGGGAGTAGGTCTCAACACAATGGATAAGGATAATCCAATATTGGGCATGTTGCAGGCAATGTCATCACAAAACGCAGACACAAGTTTTCAGACAGTACAAAAGCAAAATCAAACTATGCAAACCATAGATGAGAAATTTAGTCACCAAAGCCAGTTAATATAGAGATTGGATACTAAACAAAACCAAACCATGTGAAAGGTAAATCAATTACAACAGTCACTGACAACTCATATAAAACAGGCAATAGAGGTGTTGGAAACTAAACACCAACAGGCCATACAAACACTAACAGATAAGGTTACACAACTGAATAAGAAGTTAGACAAAAAGGCAGGTTTAATGTATAAGTAATTAAAAGAGGAATTGGAGGAAGAGGTAACTGAGTTTGTAGACCAGAAAGTAAATGAAGACATAACAAAACATGAAGGTACTTAATGAAAGGACAGATAGTGGTGAGGAAAGGCTAGGCAATGTAGAAACTACTGTCCAGAAAATACATACTCAAACCGATACTAAAATTCACGGCTTCAGAGAATCTGCAGCTGAGAGATTACATGAAACTGTTACCAAAACAAATACTAAAGTAGATAATAAAAATAAATCATTAGTAGAAAAGATTAAAGTATTAGAGAATAGAAGTATGTTAGCATTTTATATTACATTTGGAGGGACACGCCACAATCAGTTAAGAACTGAAATGAAAAAGATTGACCCAAAAGGTAAAATTTATCCAGTGTAATTTATGAAGTCCTGTAGGAAGTTGACCCCTAAAGAACTCCCAGAAAAACACAGAGTAATAATAGTTGAAAATAGACTCAGTGGTGATGCTAGTAACTGGTCAGTTAAGACTACAGAAGAATGTGAAACTTTGGAGGAATTTTTGCATAAATTTGAGGAAGAACTTTGGTCAAGTAGTAAACAAAGTGAAGTTTATCAGGAATTTGTAGATACACCACCATACAGGAGCCAGGCAAGTAAAGGAACCATCCCAGCAATTTCCTATTTTGAAACAACTATGTACCTGTAACACCCAAATTTCTCCCCGAATATAAAATGTTCAAATAACATTATGGAAATGCAGACTGGTGACATCTTCGACAATACTGATATTTCAACAGGGGCACACAAAATTTCAAGTCAACATTATGATACCAGTTCAATATCATATACTATCTGTATAGTTAAGTGGGTATCGTACAGTTCTATATACCTAAAGTCTATATAAGTAAATGTGACATTCTACATTCATCACCAAGAACATTCTTAATTGTTAATAGAATGTCACCATTAATCAGAACCTGTGCCTATGCCAAATTAGTCATCATTTTGTAATTGTAGTGATCATTCTGTAACAGTAAATAATTAGAGAGTGCAGAAATGTTGGCATGAAAAATCAATGCAAGGAAATGCAATCCGAAAACAAAGGAAGTAGGTTACAGTATGCTTGTTCGCCCACTGCTTGAATACTGCTCAGCAGTGTGGGATCCGTACCAGGTAGGGTTGATAGAAGAGATAGAGAAGATCCAACGGAGAGCAGCGCGCTTCGTTACAGGATCATTTAGTAATTGCGAAAGCGTTACGGAGATGACAGATAAACTCCAGTGGAAGACTCTGCAGGAGAGACGCTCAGTAGCTCAGTACGGGCTTTTGTTGAAGTTTCGAGAACATACCTTCACCAAAGAGTCACACAGTATATTGCTCCCTCCTATGTATATCTCGCGAAGAGACCATGAGGATAAAATCAGAGAGATTAGAGTCCACATAGAGGCATACCGACAATCCTTCTTTCCACGAACAATGCGAGACTGGAATAGAAGGGGGAACCGATAGAGGTACTCAGGGTACCCTCCACCACACACCGTCAGGTGGCTTGCGGAGTATGGATGTAGATGTAGATGTAGATGTAATTAACAAAATGGTAATTTAAAAATCTGATAACAGAAAACCTCATTACTTTTGTGAAACAGCTTAAAAGTTATTATCAAGCGATGTATTTTCCTTTGTTATTTATTTTTATGTCCTGCTTTGTAATTAATATTCTTTGTAATTACATTTCTAATTAACTCTCCATTGTTTACAAGACCCACCTTTCCAATTTCTAGAATCTGAAGCTACATTTGTGAGTTTTTCATATGTAATCAGATAAAGTGCGAGTTCTGTACTGTCAATACATGTTAGTAACAAAATCCATACTGTAAGTAATTACAAAACTAAAATAATATGAAAGACATTATTGTAATTAAAGTTCAGATTGATTCTCATATTTAAAATCACAGATGTCATTATGTCATTCGATTTTGTATTTTATACCATATTCGGCTGTATCATCAGTTTCTTTACATCTTGTAAATTTTAATTATAAAATCGAAATTGTACCAAATTAATAACAGGTCATTTTGAAATTCATTGTTAAAATTCTGCTCAAAGAAACACAGCACTGCTGCCACCTCTAAGTTTTTTGTCTCAGATTTTCATCTCATGCTCATTTTACTGTCTCTGTGTTTTGTCTTGATGTGCTTTGGACATTCAGTCTTCTGGTGATGCTATTTATATCAAGTGGAGAACAAATAAACAACTATAAAATTTGAAAATATACCTGAGTCTTTATTTACATAGTTTCCACATGCAAATACAGAACCAGGCAAATTTCAAAAGAAGAATTCGACAAGGTGGAGGCAGCAACAAAAACAATAGGTTATGTATCAGTTAAGTGTAACTTCCTCTCACCTCGATACTGTTCAGAGTGTTACAAACTGTGTTTATTACAGTAGAAATCCTTAGACCATGTCAGTTTGACTTTTGGATATTACTATTAAAGAGAGGGTGGTAAAGTTACAACATACAATGAAGACTTTCATGACTGGATGTTTCAGCTGCCGAGAATTCTTCTGGGTTGTATGGGCGTGGTCCATGGAACTCTTCTATCCCTGATGTTTTGTCCAAAACTATGTTGGACATCTTCGGAGGTGCTCGTGGCTGTGCTGAGTCTTGCCGACTTAAAAGTTGGCAAGACTCAGCACAACCAGGAGCACCTCCGAAGATGTCCAACATAGCTTTGTACGAAACATCAGGATTATAGATTGTAATCATATTCTGTATTTTCAAGAGCATTATACTTCTGTTTCAAAAAGCCTGTGGTAAATTACAAATTAGCAACAGTATATTGCATTAAAAAACACAGAAAAATAGATTGTATTGCTATCTTGCCCATATTAAAAACAGAGTCACTTCAAGATGGTGGTGAGTATAGCAGAGCACGATTTAACTGATAAAAGAATTACAGTGATGCAGTCAAAAATATACCATGTGACAAATGCAAGAGTGAATTTACAAAATTTAATGAAGGCATTAAGTTTGCAATATGTGATTGATTGTTTAAAAAAGAAAATACTGAAACTGCCGCACAACAGAGGAGATAATTCGTCAGAATGGGAGCAAGTAAGCAACAAACGCAGAACATTAAGAGTTAAAAACATCATCTGCAACAATTGATTCAAAGTTTGCAAATGTAAACAACTTTGACATTCTTACGCATAGCAGTGTACCAATGTCCGGCTCAGAACTTAAGCGTAAGTCATATGTTAAAATGTCAAAAAATATAAGCCACCGGAAAAAATAATTATGATAAGCCAAAACATAAGCATTCAACTACGAGGTGTGGCTAGAAAAAAACTGGACTAGTACTGGTGAAACAATAAAACGAATGCAATAAGGCTGAAAGTCGCGTGGCCTGTCACGTGACTCTCGCTCCGCCTACTGCTCGAGTTTCATCTGCCTCCTGCACTCAGTCTGCCCGTGGTGTCTGTTTTAAGTAGTTGACGTTTTGTCTGTGCGTCGGAAAATATTGAGTGTACAGAAAGAACAGCGTGTTAACATCAAATTTTGTTTCAAACTAGGAAAATCTGCAAGTGAAACGTCTGTAATGTTATAACAAGTGTACGGCAATGATTGTTTATCGCGAACACAAGTGTTTGAGTGGTTTAAACGATTTAAAGATGGCCGCGAAGACACCAGTGATGACACTCGCACTGGCAGACCATTGTCAGCAAAAACTGATGCAAATATTGAAAAAATCGGTAAACTTGTTCGACAAGATCGCCGTTTAACAATCAGAGCAGTGTCTGAGTTAACAGGAGTTGACAAGGAAAGTGTTAGGCAGATTCTTCATGAAAGTTTCAACATGAACAAAGTGTGTTCAAAAATGGTTCCAAAGTGTCTCACAATTGAACAGAAGGAACGCCGAAGAATGATTTGCTCCGACATCCTGGAAAACATTGAAAGTGATCCCACCTTCTTACAAAATGTTATTACTTGCGTTGAATTGTGGTTTTTTACTTACGATCCCGAAACTAAACACCAATCGATGCATTGGAAAACTCCTGGTTCTCCACGACAAAAAAAAGCACGATTGTCAAAATCGAAATTCAAGGCAATGATGATTGTTTTTTTTTTGACATCAAAGGGATTGTGCACATTGATTGGGTACCAGAGGGACAAACAGTGAATCAGCATTACTACATTAGCGTCCTGGCTACCCTACGTGAGCGAGTACGGAGAAAACGGAAAGATTTGTGGAGAAAAAAATCATGGATCCTTCACCAAGACAATGCCCCAGCTCACAGTGCATTGTCAGTGAAGACGTTTTTGGCAAAACACAACATTCCCATCTTAGATCATCCACCCTACTCACCTGATTTGGCCCCCTGTGACTTTTTTTCTTTTCCCTAAAGTCAAGTCAGCTTTGAAAGGAACTAGATTTGAGACTGTTGAAGCAGTAAAAGAAAAAGCGACGGAAGTAATGTATGGACTTACCGAAAATGATCTGCAGCATTGCTATGGACACTGGAAAATTCGTATGGAGCGGTGTAGAGACCGAGGAGGAGAGTACATTGAAAGAGATAACATGAAATTGTAAATAATTGTAAATAAATGTTTTTTCCAGCATCAGTCCAGTTTTTTTCTAGCCGCACCTCGTATAACAGGAAATCTGCCGCAAAACGAGTACTAATTGTGCAAATCAAGTTGAAAATCGGTGCAGTGGCTGATGGAAGTGACTGTAAATGCATTTTCCATTTACAGTCACCCCAGTCAGCCACACTGCTGAGTGTCAACCTAGTTTGCGCAAATAATACACATTTTTGTGGGCATTTATGGAAGAGGTATGGCCGAAATTATAAAAAGTAATCTCAGAAGTGTCGAGGTATGTGGAATAGTGAAACCTGGTGCTAAAATCCAGTAAGTACGTTGCAGGTTGTAATCCCAAAAATGTAAAAAATGAATATGTGATAATAACTGCAATGAAGGTTATGATGTAATAGAAATGTTGGAAGAGAAATTCTGGGCAATTCAACGATGCAAGATTTTGGTTACAAACATCCCCAAGAGACACGACTTAATCCTATAGTCCTGTTTAAATGAATCCGTCTCACAAATGAACTTTAAGTTAGCAAAGACTTGCAAATTTTCAGCAATACTCCTGTTGTAGACATAAGCAATTTTAGTGGAGAGTTGTTTATTACCCATGGATTGCACCTAAAAAGGTCATGAAAAAAGTATTAGGTGCCCTTCTAAATGCAGAAATTTCGAAAGCCCTCGACTCTACAAAAGGCAGTGCATACACATAGAACACATTAAACAAATGGTTTCTGAAATCACAGGTCAAGAAAGAACCTGTGGCGACCATCGACCACCAGTAAATGCCACCTGCTAAGTGCAGAGTAGATTGTCTTTGGACTCGGGGTTCTTTCTTTCATGTGTGTTGGACTCTGATATAGATGTTTGAGTTGTTATTGTCTGTAATCTTTTTCTGTGTCTAGTGTAATTATGCAAGCCATAATAAAGTGCTTGATCGTAATCAGCTGGAGTTTTCTGTGCGTGGTCAGTCGCTATAGCTACTAAACCAACACTGGTGATCCTGAGGCGGGAAAATTTGTTGCATTTTCTTGCTGTGTACCACCGGTTTTGCACCAATAGACAATGTCGCAACCTCTAGTTTTTCTGGCATTACAGGGTGCCGAGACAACAGAATAGACCTTTGACTGTGAAGTGCAATGCTTTACCACGTGTGCTACTAATACAGTGGGATTGTTCAAGTCCCCAGTGTTTGCTTCAACATGCCAGACGACCCTAACCTCCACCAGCACACCAGACCAGGCACTGTACACATCAGTGTGGATGTCTTCTGCAGCATTCTAATCTCAACAGGATGTTTCTCCAGCACAAGATTCTGCATTCCCCTAACCCAAGTTTCTACTGCACTCCAACACGGACCATGCAGCTGTCCGGTTTTGGGGTCCACACACATGGCTGCCCTCTCCTCCACACATGGCTGCCCTCTCCTCAGAGAGGTTCATCATTTATTTTGTCATCGTCCCCCCCCCCCCCTCTCCTTGCATTGGTTAAAGGGACACTTGCTGCATCAACCACGCTTGGTCACGTAAACACCTATCCATCCTGCTGCCCCACACACAACCCAGGCACACAACTGCCATGGTTCTGCCCTGTCACTCGGCATGCAATTCCGATTTTGCCCCTCTGCTTGACGTTTTGTCTGCATCGGTCGTCAATCCTTCCATACCTGCTGTGCCGTGCTCATTGTGTGGCCGTACAGATTTCCTGCTTACAAGGACTGGACATCATGTCCCGCGAGCACAGTTACCAGGCGTTCAACCCACCACATCGCCCATCACCGAGGCACAGTTCATGTCAGTGACCACTGTGCAGAATCCTCGAACGATTCGTGTCTTTCCTACAACGCCGCAAGCACTGGCCCCAGGCCATTTTCTGAAGCTGCTGCCACCGTTACAACCAGGCAAGCCTGTGATGTGCTTTACCTTGGTGGACAACATGTTGGACGTACACAGCATTGTGGACGACAGCACTCGTTTCGTGTGTTTAGTGAGTCACCTGCATGACCAACTTGATCTTATCAGTGACTTGTTACTGTACCCACCCAAGAGCAACAAATACGCCTGTCTGTGTGCACACTACTCATTGAATGCTTTTCTTGTCCACCAGCTGATACTACTCACAACATTATTTATGACGAGACTTTAGGTGACACAACCCCCTTCCAGCTGTGGTGGCACTTGCGTGCGCAGGTCACTATTGAGATCTTGCCGAACTTAGCACTCTGGTCATTGTGGTTGCTGAATCTGCTGCAAGAACTACAATTACATTTGCTTCCCCATACTGCAGCATCGCTCGAGCATAAAATTCAGCTGGCAGACCATTATTCTGCACCGCCACATCCCTTCCCTTACACCATTGCACGGTAGAGGCCACACGCTCGCATGTTGTGGACAGCACACAGAACAGCAGCCACCTAGTGACCAAGACTGAAACTAGACAGCAGCACCTAGCGGGCAAGACTGAAAATTAACAGTAGTTCACTGCCAGCCTCTCCCTACCTCATATGGGCTAGCGCCTGCCCGCCCCAACTTCCCCTCGCCTGTCGCTTTGGCTGGCAGAACAAGTACAGCTGACTCACACATAGGCTGGTTCTACTCCACTTACAGGTACGCCCCTCACAACTGCCGCCCACCCTGCACATTCCCAAATAGCACACGTGGGGCCGCAGTAGGCACCAAGGTTCACAGGTGAATGGAAGGGCATCCTCAGACATTGCATTCTGTCAGACCCTCCACCTCACGAGTTCACCTGTACGCCTTGGATTTAGTTTTGCACCGGTACTTTTTCGTCAACACCAGAGCAGATATTCGCATCATACCTCTTTCATTTACTGTAACGGATACGACACCAGCCAAACTGTTTCTTCGAGCAGCAAATAAACCATAACTTTGTGTCAACAGTTTTGCCGAGTTAGCTATTGAACTCATACCTGGTAAGTGTTTCACTTGGTCCTTCTACATGGCTGATGTAGAAGACCCAGTATTAGGCATTGACTTCCTTTTTCACTTTAGTCTGTCTACAGGTCTAAAGTCAGCCAAATTACTGCAACATGCCTCATATACTCATATTGTGTGTTCAGTTGCCTCCTCAGCTCCCCCTCCCCCTCAGCTTCCCGACGATTTAGACTCGGCTCTCATCGAGTGCTCTTCTCTGCCAAACAGCTTCACAACTTCCATTGCCCAGGTTCAATCCGAGCATTCTGCTGTCGACGATCTCCGCCCTTGCAATGCCAAACTGAACCGCGCCATATCACTGGCTATACAAGCCCTCACTGTGGCACAATGTCTCGTACAACGCCTGTCAAAGCCCCCTCCCCCCCTCCAACATAACTCATGGAACTTAGAAGCCACCACCGCGGGCTGCTCTGCTGGCACATAAGGTTAGTGACTAATTGTGTGCTGCTGATTCCCATTTGCGATGGCCCCCAAGCGAGTTCATAAGCCCAGCGCCTCATAAAGCATGCCGATTACCACCATATAAACTATGCCTGGCTAAGGCCGCAGTGCAGGAACTTCTACGGGCAGGTGTTTTCCGTCCATCAGACAGTAACGGGTCTTCGCCCATACATTTAGTTTCCAAAAAGGATGGCACAGTGCGCCTCTGTGGCAACTATCGCTGCGTCAATGTGCGGACCGTATTAGAGAATTACCCTACACCTCATACAAAGAACTTCGCGCAAATCCTTAATGGAGCACACATCTTCAGCGTCTTGGACTGCTGCAAAGCATATTTACAGATACCTACTGAACAGAGTGACAGTGTTGAGCACACCCTTTGGTGTACGAATTTTGTTACATGCCTTATGGTCTGAAAAATGTGGCCCAAACTTGGCAACATTTTATTGGCTCACTTATGTTTAATGCTCATACTGTTATGAATCCTTGACAATATACTCATTTTTTCCTCCTCTGACTGAGAACACGAACTCCACCTGGCCATGATACGGGACCTACTGACACACAACAGAGTCAAGATCAATAACAAATTCAACGCACCGCTGTCACTTTTTGGGGTACAAATATCTCCTCCAAAGGTATACGCCCTCCTCGGGGGTGGGTTGAATGCATTCGTGATCTACCTCTCCTAGTATAGTTTCACGAATTACACTGGTTTTTAGGAAACATCAGTTTCTGCTGTCGTAACCTACCAATGGTGGCAGCCACTCAAGCACCTTTGACAGATGCATTGGCAGGAACAGAAACCTCTGTTCTACAAAAATATATTTGTATTTTCTTAAAGTCATTCCAAATCCTGGCTTCTTACACACATTAAAGGATCTAAGGAATATTTATGTACACTTTTATGCCAATTTATGCGAACAGTTTTTGTCTGCAATGACATTTCACAGTGTGTGCCACAGAAGTGCCCAAAAATAATTCTTATTCACAGTTGTAACAGAATATTGGACGTTTACAGGCAATTTTGATTTCTTTGTGAAACATTTAGAACCTCATCTGGAATCTATATTTAAAAATACAAGAAATTTGATAAATTCTGTATGTACTGTGATGTCCACATGTAATCTTGCTTTTGTAGTTCATTTCCCCCTCTAGAATAACTGTATGTTCTACAGTACTTGTGGCGACTATCGACTCTACGAGTGATGTATCTTTGCCATAGCAGGCTCTCTGACCCATGTGGACCTGTTGTGTGCTGCCATAATGCTTTTCATTCTATTTTGTGCCGCCGACTGTGTATGACTTTGTAAATATTCACGCAAAATAAAGTTGTCTTCATGTATTTTGGTGTGTTATTTAATGGTCGCCGCCGCTCCGTGTATCAGGAATAACCACACTGGTGACCCCGATCTGTTTTCGTTCAATTCGCGAGTGCTATTAACAGTGATTTGTATTGTGCTACGAACACTGTTCCAACAACCGTTCAGTCCCTGTGATCCGACTTTACAGCCGCAGTTTTTCAAAGTGGAAAATGAATCCATACCGGAAATCACGCTGCAGTTTCAGTGCCAAAGTGAACTTCGCTGTCAACTGGATTCTAACCTACGCGGCCCCGAGATAACCTCAACGGTTCCCGCTTGGCCGCCGCAACACATTCCCATGCCTACGGCTGCCTCATGACCGTCGGACTGCATTCTGCTTATCGACGCCCCAGCACTGCCAGCGCCTACCGTTCCTGCTCATCTGCTGCACCCACACACGACGCCTGCTCTACAGCCTCAGACTACGCAACTCTCCACGGACATCTTACAACAACTCAGGTATGATGCAGCCGCACCTCCCACGCTGCGCCCCTGTTTGTCTTCCGCATGTTTTCCCGACAGTTTTGTCCATCTCTGCCGCGTCGGTTTCAACCACGGCCGCTACACTCCTGCACCCCTTGTTACAAGCTCCCGCATGCCTACCGTCTGTTCCCGTGGCGGCACCGGCCGCCCCACCCGCGCCGGTCCACAATGTTTCATCGACTTCCGCGCCGGGTTCTTTCGCTTGGAAAACACCGGTCATGTGCTCACCAGTCCGAACTGCACCTGTTTCCATGGTACTGGAGAGTCTGCCACACCCAACCGTGCCCCCACCAGCCAGGGCCCCAGCAACTGTACCTGCCTACACTATGCAACTGAACTCATGTGTCAAGACTGAACTCTCTTCTTGCACTCCTGCTACTTGTAAATCATGTGGTTTTGTCCCTATTAACCAGATTAGTACAGCTACTGTGTGCCAGTCTCCTGGTGCCTACAATCCTGATTTCGCACCACTCTACACTGCCACACCGCCCACACCTCCGAGTAGTGTGTTCGCTGCACCGACTGTTCCTCAGTACCTCGCGCCTAGCAGATTCCCAAAACTGCCAGCCCTACAAACCGAGAACCCTAAGACATGGTTTGCATTAGTGGATAAAATGTTGGACATTCACGGCGTCCTAGACGACGGAGCCCGATTCGCGTACCTTGTTAGTCACCTGCACGATCACATGGATCTTATTAGTGACCTGCTGCTTTCGATTCCCATTCAGAATAAGTACGAATTTGCTAAAGCTCGTATCGTTGAACGCCTATCCCATCCTCCTGCCGAGTCAATCCAACACATTATCCATGAGGAACACATCGATGACTGTACCCCGTCACAGCTGTGGCGCCACTTATGCGCACTTGTGGACACAGACTTTCTACCAGACGTTGCACTTTGGACAATTTCGCTACTTAAACTTCCTTCTGAGCTACAACTGCAGCTACTGTCCCATGTCTCTAGAGCCCCTCGAAGCACGCCTGTGCATCGCCGACTGTGCCTAAAGCATCATTCAACACTGGTACCTCCAGCATTCGAGTCCGGCATCTGCCGCCCCTACGCATTATACAGTAACAGAAGCAACGCCTACCTGCAGCTAGGGTAAGACATGCGCCTCGCTGTCAGCACAAGCAATGGCCCTGCCACCCCGTGGTCACCCGACTGCACTACCTATTTTTACGTTGCCACCCCAAAGGTCACCGGAGACAGCCAAGCGAGCACCTGAGTACACTCCAGCCGCGCAGCTGGCCGCCTCACCGCGAAGCCATGCTCCTGCACCGCAAGCTGGCTTTCCTTATTGCTGGTTCCACGCTAACTTTGGTGACGTGGCTCGCAACTGCAAACCCCTGTGCACTTTCCCAAATGCTCATGGCGGGCACGTCTAGGCACCGCGTGCCGCTGCGCTGCCTCACGGCGCCTACCAGCATCTCGTCCGACGCCTGCTACACTGTCATCTGCTTCGTGCCTCTTCGTCGAAGACACCAACACTGAACTTCATTTTCTAGTGGACACTGGAGCTGACGTTAGTGTTATCCCGCCCTCCCTCACCTCTAACATAGATCCCTTATCTGCACAGCCACTGATAGCTGCTAACAATTCCCCGATTCTGGTGCTAGGTTCCTCACATCTCCTGCTCGAATTTGCCCCAGATCAGGTTTTCCCCTGGACATTTTACGTTGCGGAAGTTGATGCACCTGTACTGGGCCTTGATTTTCTTCATCACTATGCCCTCTCCCCTAATCTGCAAGCCAGCTGTCGAGTGTTCCTGGTGCGTCACACCATTCACCCCCTCAGCTCGAAGTTTCTACTGACTGTTCACTCTGCCCTTTCAGAGTGTATGTCACTTGCTGCAAATCTTTCCTCTGCTCTCTCACCTTTCTTGCGCCAGCATTCAGATGTCGATGCGTTGCGCACTCAGAATGTCGACCTGTGTGTTCGCATTGACATCTATGAAGTCTATGCACAACTGTTGCAGTCACAACAGCAGCTCCTGCAACTCCGCACACCCACTCTTGCAATCGTGAACACGCCTCCTCAGCCTGGAAATTGTTCTGCCACATGCCAATGGCACATGCCACAGAATAAACAAGACTGACGAACCCCCTGTGCAGCAGAATGACTATACGCGCAAAAACTTTGCTGTGCTAAAGACATTGTTAAAGATCTTTTGGATTCCAACATTCTCCGTCAATCTGAAAGTAACTGGTCGTCGCCAATCCATCTCGTGCAGAAGGACGGTACTTTCCACCTCTGTGGTGACTACCGTGCTCTTAAC
This sequence comes from Schistocerca cancellata, assembly GCF_023864275.1. Lineage (NCBI taxonomy): Eukaryota > Metazoa > Arthropoda > Insecta > Orthoptera > Acrididae > Schistocerca > Schistocerca cancellata. Next base: position 43,814,439 of record NC_064634.1, read on the forward strand.
GCATGCACTACCATCGATAACTACCCTATCCCCCATATTCAAGATTTCACTCAGATGTTGCATTGTTCCCCCAGATCTTCTCTGTTCTTGATTGTAGCAAAGCATATCATCAGATTCCCATGTTCCCCAATGATATCCCCAAGACAGCCATAATCACTCCATTTGGTCTCTTCGAGTACTGTTCCATGCCATATGATCTCAAAAACGCCGTACAGACATGGCAACGCTTCATCAACTCACTGTTGTTTGACCTCCCTTTCACCTATGCCTACTTAAAACGATATACTGATTTTCTCTCCCTCACCTGAGGAACACACTCTTTATCTTTCCAGAGTGCTTGCACTGCTTGCTGCTAATTGAGTGGAGATCAACCATGAGAATTCTCACCTCAGCAGTCCTGAAGTCACCTTCTTAAGTCACACAGTCACAGCCGAGGGCATCCGCCCTACTTCCTCTCTGGTTGAACTCATACTTAGCCTCCTTCTCCCAGAGGACTTCGCTGAACTTTGCCATTTTCTAGGCATGGTGAACTTCTACAGACGCCACCTGCCCCATACTGCGTCTATCCGGATCCCTCTGATCGACGCTCTGGCGGGTAAGGATACTAAAGGCAAACACAAACTCGTGTGGACACTGGAGATGGCCGATTCATTCAAAAACCTCAAAACTGCCCTCTCTAAAGCTGTCACACTCACTCACCCTGCTCCTGACGCACCCATTTCTATTACAGCTGATGCAAGTGACACTGCAATTGTCGCGGTCCTTCAGCAACATGTATTGGATACCCCCCAACCCCTCCATTTCTTCTCCAAGAAATTAACCAAATCCCAGACCAAATGGTCCACCTTTGACAGTGAACTCCTGTACTAGGCAGTCAAATATTGCAGAGCCGATGTCGAGGGTCGCCCGTTAACGATTTATACAGATCAAAAATCCTTGGCAGATGCAATCCGTAATCCCTCATGCGATCTCCCCCACGAAGCTTCCGCCATATGGATTTCATATCCCAATATTCCACTGATGCAACATATATCTGAGGTGCTGACAATGTAGTCACTGACTACCTGTCTCGCGTCAACATCATCACTATCCCACTTAACCTTACCGACCTGGCCCCCACTGGCAAACCGAAGACCCCAATATTCGTGCCTTGCAACAAGACACAACCTCTTCCCTCCAATTGGAACAACGTGCATTCCCCGGCACCACAGAACCGGTCTGGTGCGATGTTTCCACTAGTAGCACCCGCCCTCTCGTACCCGTAGTTCTCCACTGCTGTATTTTTGATGCACTCCACAACCTAGCTCACCCAGGCATCAAAGCCTCCACCAGATTGGTCACGGAAAGGTACGTCTGGCCCAGTGTTAAACATGATAGCAGGATGTGGTCTCGCGCCTGCGTACCGTGTCAGAGACCTTAAGTGGGCCACCATGCACTTCCTCCACCAGGCACTTTCGACATACCTAAAGGACATCTACGACATGCCCATATTGATATTGTAGGTCCCCTCCCTCCCTCCAAGGGCTTTCGATATATCCTCTCCATTATTGATAGGGTCACTAGATGGGTCGAGGCAGTCCCTTTGGAAGATATTTTGGCTGAGTCTGTGGCTCGGGCCTTCGTTGCCACTTGGATTTCTCGATTCGGAAGCCCTACCTCACTGACCACCGACCAAGGTAGGCAGTTTGAATCACAGCTGTTCGCCTCCCTCTGATCGTACTGTGGTGTCGCGAAGTTTCACACAACCGCTTATCACCCCCAGGCCAATGGACTTGTGGAGCGCTGGCACTGCAGGCTTAAAGCCGCACTTATGCGCCACGGTGGCCAGTGGTCTAACGCTCTCCCCTGGGTTTTGCTAGGCCTCCGCACCGCATACAAAGAGGAATTGCAAGCCTCCCTCGCTGAGATCCTTTACGGGGAGCCCCTGGTTTTACCAGCCGAATTTGTCAAAGATATGCCACTACCAAGCTCTTCCGAGCTCCCAGCACTCGTCGAGAGCGTCCGAGGACACATTGCGCTCATCAAACCCCCCCTGCCCTCTGCCCAATGCAGGCCTCATGTGTTCATGCATAAGGAACTGACCACAAGCGAATTTGTCATGTTATGTGACAACACAGTATGGACAACCCTGCAGCCTCCCTACACCGGTCCATTTAAAGTCCTGTCCTGAGGTCCTTCCACATTGTTAATACTTAACAACGGCAAACCAGTAACCATTTCACTCCACTGGGTGAAACCTGTGTGGACCTTGCAGGAGCACTCTGCAAGTGATCCTGATGTACACGGCACCTGCTCTCCTTCCCAGGAATCCTATCATGATTTGGATGGGCCCCCCCCCTCCCCCCCTTGCATCCTACACCACAAGCCGTACGACTGGTGTGTTGTGTGTGTGATTTCACCATGGACAAGTGCTTTTGTGATCAAGTGTTCCACCCCCACCGGGCTGGCACAGGACCGTGCTCCACATTGCAGGGCGGGGAGGGGGGGAGGGGGGGGGGTGTTCTGTGGCGACTATCGACTCTACGAGTGATATATCTTTGCCACAGCAGGTTCTCTGACCCATGCGGACCTGTTGTGTGCCGCCATACTGCTTTTCATTCTGCTTTGTGCCACCGACTGTGTATGACTTTGTAAAGATTCACGCATAATAAAGTTGTCTTCATGTATTTTGGTGTGTTATTCAATGATCGCCGCCGTTCCGCGTATCAGGAATAGCACAACCTTGATAATTTTATGTTGCCAGCAGCTTTTGTAGAAGTAATTTAACTTGGGGAGGATCATGTATACCAGTGGAAAGATCGATGGAATATAAAGCAAGAATTGATTTCGATTCCCTTAATGAAGAATGTATATTTGAAAGCTTCTGCGTAGAGTTAGAGCAAAATATTGTAACTTTATCTGTGTACAGAATTCCAGGTGGAGAAATAACGAAAAATTTTCTGTCAAAATTCCAGTGTCTATTGCAAAAACTTCAAAAAGAAACCAAGAAAAGAGTCATAATGACTGCTGATTTCAACACAGATCTAGCCAGTGAAGCCAATAAGTCAATAAAATTCATTGATATGATTCAAACATCAGGTTTCAACGCAAATTTCACTGATCTCACTCAAGTAAACTAAGTGTCTGCAACATGTATAGAAGGTAAGCAAGATGGCGGTGAAAAAAGGTCGACGAAAATCAAGTTCCATGAAAAACGTAAAAAAGAATAAGTCTTTATGTATTCAGTACAAAAAGTATCATGGTTCAACCAGGAAAATGTTACTGCTGCGAAGTTAAAGCAAAAAAAGCAAACGAAATCATTACCAGAACAAAATCTAGTGAAAAAACCGTGGCAAATGCACATTCAGTGACATTGATATGTAAACATTGCAATGATTCTCGTCTCATTTTAACTGCAAAAAACAGTGAAATCAGTGAACTTAAAAGGGCTGTAGCCTTACTGGAGAAACAGCTGCAACTTCTTGGATGTAAAGCTAATCAAAAAGAGCATTGTCTGAACCTGAAAGAAATATTGGCTACTAGTGATGTAGGGGAAGGTGGGGGGATTACACGCATGTGGGTAATATGCCACGCAGGCTGATTTACGCAGTTTGAATGGTGTGAGCTGTTCCCAGTTGGTGCTACACCCTACCAGCAGGAGTAACGACTGTTATGCGGCTTACACCAGCCATTTTCCAGTGGCATTGTTGGAACAGTGAAGTATTGTTTATTTTCAGTGTGCCTCATGTAATTTTGTACAGCTGTATTTTGCAAGGTAAGTGCTACTATAAGTTGCTTTAATGTAATTCCTGTGTATCAACTACTAACACTAGATTAAACCTGTAATTTAATTGTAGATTTGTCCCACTATTTGATTTGGGTGCCGAGTTAGGCTTAGGTTAGTCATTGAACTTACAGTGGGGTAATGGCACGCAGCTGTTGAAGTGCGTGGTATTCCCCCTTGCAGGTTATATTTTCAATACTAACGAGGAATTTTTTTTATTTCAGATGGATAGATATTATAAAAGAAAAACCCAGAATGCGAAATGGACTTTGTAAGCCTCTTGATGCCATCAAATCTGGAAGAAAAATAAGAGAAGTATCTATAGCTTTCGAGATTCATGAAGCTACTCTGTGAACGAGAATAAATGTTAAAAATACCGAGGGTCCAAACCCAACATTTTTGACAGAACAGGAAAATGAGATTAGGGAGCATGTTATTACAATGGCCAAGCTGTTCTATGGCATTACACGCATCCAGCTGTGAAAGATTGCATTTGAGTATGCAGAGGCCAACAACATTGCAAACAATTTTGATAAGTCATCTAGGTTAGCTGGAAAGGGTTGGCTAGCTCTATTTTTAAAAAGAAACCCAAGTATTAGCATGAGAAAACCTGAAGCAACTAGCATTAACAGAATACAGGCATTTAAAGAAGAAGAGGTTAATGCATATTTTAAAAACTTAGAATAGGTCTTTGAAAAATATAAATTAAAAGAGGGGCGAGTGTTCAACGTCAGTGAAATGGGCATAAATACTGTACTAAAGCCCAAGAGAATCTTGGCTCCTAAAGGTGTTAAACAAATAGGTGGGGTCATGTCTTGGGAAAGGGGGAAAAATGTGATTGCGATATGTTGTTTCAGTGCTGCTGGTATCTACATCCCCCCTATATTTATCTTACCCAGGAAGAGGATGTCAAATCTCTTAAGTAAAGATTTCATTAAAAATTTTCATTAAAAATTGACCTAAATTATAGCACTAATGTTATAAACATGGGTTACAGTGACCATGAAGCTCAGCTCCTGTCTATTGAACTGAAATCAGACACTTAAGTGTGGACCATAAGCTAAAATAGTTGGACAAAGAGACTTCAGTGATGACAACATTAGAGTGTTTAATTTTATGCTGTCAAGGGAAACATGGGGCGATGTCTTTAGTAAAACTGAAGTAAATAGCATGTTCGACAGTTTCCACAATGTATACCTTCACTACTTTTATATAGCATTTCCAATCAAAAAAAGGAGGATTAAGATAGTAAAAAATAAATGTTGGGTAACGAAAGGCATTATAACTTCCAGTAGAAAGAAAAAAAATTCTTCACTGTCTTATTAAGCACAGAAATACTACTCCAGAATTCAGAAATTATGAGAAAAAATACAACCAAATATTCAGCAAGGTAATAAAAGAAGCCAAAAAACGAAAAAATGATGAGTACATCTCAAATGCAAACAATAAAATGGAAGCTGTATGGAAGGTTATTAGAGCTGAAACTGGTACAGAACAGTCAACTTCACAAAATATTCTCTCCAAATTGAAAATAACAGAAACTCCGATCCAAAAGAGGTAGCTGAAAAGTTTAACATGTACTTTACTAATATAGCAAAGCAATTAATTGAAAATCAGTATGACGATGGACCTACATGCCTACCAAATTATTTAAATGCTAGTGTTAAGTCTATGTGCCTTCAAACAGTCATGGAAACAGAGGTGAAACAAATAATAATGTCACTCAAAAACAAATATTCATGTGGACTGGATGGTGTGCCAGACTATGTCTTTAAAAAGTCCTCTGATAATGTATTAAAACTTCTAATATACATATTAAACAACTCCTTATCAACTGGAATCTTTCCCAATAGCCTAAAAACAGCTAAAATAACTCCACTGTTGAAATAAGGGCACTCTGAAAATGTAAATAATTATCATACAGTATCCCAACTCAGTGTTTTCTCCTAAATATTTGAGAAGATTTTCTACAATAGACTACTAAGCTCCATTACAAAAATTCATTACTCTCAGGAAATCAACATGGATTCAGTAAATCAAAGTCTACAACAACAGCAATGTATGAGTACATAGAAGCTGTGCTTAAAGCACTGGAGGACAGAAAAGAAGCTACTGGTATCTTTCTGGACCTTTCAAAAGCTTTCGACATATCTGACCATGACTTCCTCGTTTACAAATTAGATAAAAAAGGTGTCCGAGGAATCCCAAATCAGTGGATAAGATCTTACCTAGAAAACAGGCAGCAAGTGGTGGTTTTAAGGCAGGATGACATTTCAGTACAAGGAAATATTATCACAACAACACATGTCTCCAGTAAATCAACAATAAAGTACAAAGTTCCACAAGGTTCTGTCCTAGGACCTCTACTGTTCCTCCTTTATATTGATGACATAAATGACTTTATTAAATTGGGAAAACTAATCTTATTTGCTGATGACACCAGCATATTAATAACAGCTGCTGACAAAATCTCCTTGGAAGTAGCAATAGATACTGTAATGTCCCAAATTACTAGCTGGTTTCAAAAAAATAAAATAATAATAAACAAAGAAAAAACTGTCTTTATGAATTTCCACTCTTCTCCACATGTGCAAAACTTTGTTACAGTACCATACCTTGAAAATACATTACTGAACTCTGTTATTGACGCTAAGGTTCTAGGCCTATGGGTACAAGATAATTTAAAATGGGAATGTCATATAAAAGAACTTGAGGAAAAAACTTTCAAAAGCTTGTTATGCTCTGTGTGTGTTAAATAAAAGTGCAAGCAAGTCAACAGTTATTCAGGCATATTATGCATACTTCCACGCACTACTTCGATATGGGCTAATCTTCTGGGCAAATTCAGCCACCAGCATAAAGGTCTTTAGGGTGCGGAAAAGAGCAATCAGGGCTATCTGCAACCTAAGAAAACTGTAAACATGTAGACCACATTTCATCCAGATGAAAATAATGAGCCTACCGAGCCTTTACATATACGAGTGTATCCTGTTCACAAATGAGTATCTTTTAAACCAAACTGGACATCTTCAACAAAATAAGCATATACACAGTCACAACACAAGAAACACAAATAATATCCACATGTCACAGCGTAGAACAGCACTGTACCAAAAACGTGTATCACAGATAACAGTTCAGCTATATAACAGCCTACCCAGCGATTTAAAATTGCAGAAACATAAAAATTTTTTAAAACATAATCTTAAGACATTTCTAGTGGAAAAATGTTTTTACTCTGTAAAAGAATTTTTAAATTACAAAAAATAGCCTAGTAAACAATGATTATGTAATAATGGTTAAATTCAAATTGTCACTTGTCACTTGTAATTTATAATTGTTATCTGTAATTAATTTTGTCATGCTCTCTCTCTCTCTCCCCCCCCCCCCCCTCTGTGTGTGTGTGTGTGTGTGTGTGTGTGTGTGTGTGTGTGTGTGTGTGTGTGTGTTTCTGCTCCTTTCCCAACTTTGACTTGTCCTATATTCAATGTACTGTTTAAGTATGTAATGAATCAAATGGACCAATAAATAAACGAATGAATGAATGACCAGTTGGAGCAATATATGGTTGTTCCGTCAATGGCTGGTGCAATGAGTCATCATTTTTCGAATGGATCCAACATTTTCAGAACAATGTAAAATCAACTATTGATGACCCTGTGCTGCTGATTTTAGATAATCACAGCAGCCACATTTCACTTGACATTTTTTAATTTTGTAAAAAACATTCTATTGTCATGGTAACCATACCTCCACACACTTCTCACAAGCTTCAACCACTAGATGTTACATTCTTTTCTTCTTTGAAATCAGCCTTCAATCGTGAATGTGACATGTATATGAAGTCACAGGTGTATCAAAAAATTACACCATGTGAGTTAGCAGAACTTTTTTAATGAGGCATATATTAAGGGCAGTCATGGTTTAAGGCATGTTGGATTTGCCCTTTCAATCCAAACAAATTTCAGCATGATGACTTACAACAATGTGAGATCTTCAGAGATGTTGTCCTTGAAGACGAAGATGAAGATGTTCCGAATGCAACAAATGGAAATGAAGTGGTTGCATCTACAAATGACCCACATATTCCCAAAAGGAGTCAAGAACAGATTCCTGGATCTTCAGCAGAAGATGTTCCACTTCTAGTAGGCCTAGAAGAGGTCACAACAATATCAACTAAAAGTGCATGTGTCAAGCACGTTAGTGTATTTGACATATCTCCTGTTCCAAAACAAAAACAAGTTCTTCCTAAGACGAAACAAGCCAAGGGAAAGCCCGTAGACTTACTAAATAAAAACTAGACTGCACATTGGCGCTAGTGTCGTGTCCCCACATTGAACATGATAGAAGCTGCCGTTTGCAGGGAAACAGTGCGTAAACATGGTTCGTTCGTGTGCTGCTTTTAATTGTAACAGTAAGAATGGAAGCAAAGACGAAGACAGAAACAATGTTGCATTTCACAGGTCAGTCATTTCTGTTTGTTTGTTACTTTCGATTACTTGTACATACTACCACGCAAGACCTGGACTACTCTCAACAGAATCCGTACCGGCCATGGCCGATGCAGGGATGCTCTCTTTAAGTGGACGAAGCTGCCTGATCCAGCCTGTGACTGCGGGGCTCCATACCAGACTGTTCACCACATTGTCAGTGAACGCAGGATTCGAGCCTATCACGGTGCCAAAGAGGACTTCCTGCTAGCAACTCCAGATGCAGTGCGCTGGATTGAAGGACTGGATATTCAGTTTTAAAGACAAACTTAAGTTTCTTGTGTGTTAATATGTACATATGTATATGTAATTTAATTTCATGATATGTCTGTATTAGCCATACGCTAAATAATAAACTCTTATATAGTATTTTCATTAAGAAATAATACATCATGAGCGTTTGTTTTTGTTTAGGTTTTCCCTTACAAATGATTTTCTAAATCATAAATGGATAGTTGCTACCCGGAGAGAGAACTTTCAACCGACAGCAAATCATTTGTTGTGCTCTCTTCATTTTGAAGAGAATTGTAACATGGAAAATTATGTAAATAGACGTCAACTGAAGGACGATGCTATACCAAAAGTATTTGCATTTCCAACTCATTTGAAAAAGATATAGTGTCCTGGAAATCGTGCAATATAGGTCTAGGTTAAATAGTGTGGAAATACTGTCAGTGTGTATAATTTTGAACATTCCTTTTCCTGGTTACCAAGGCAAGGAAACCACCAAAGCCAAGAAATGCTGAGACAGCAGAAAACGTGTGTGTGGATGTGCACGTTTCTGGTTACATTGGAGACCACAATTATTCATTTCCATTGAGTCCAAGTAAGCTGAAGGAAAAGTTCAAAAAAATTGAAGAAAGAAAGGAAGCAAAAATTGTGCAATATAAGACTAAGTTAAATACAGTGAACAAAAACTGCAAAAGACAAATGCAGAAGATTTGCAAATTAGCAAATATTTTAGAAGAACTAAAAGCTACAAACTTAGTACATGATAAAGTAATCTCGCTTATTAATGCTACTCACAGTGACATGTTATTGGAGATCCTAGATAGAAGCAAAAACAGATCACAGCAATATTCAGATAGGTTAAAAGCTTTAGCTATAACTTTAAATTTTTATTCACCTGCTGCTTACAGGTATGTTCGCAGTACATTTAATTTATCTCTACCACACGTAAGTACTTTACGGAGATGGTACAATTGTATTGAAGGTTTGCCAGGTTTTACATCAGAAAGTTTTGACATTATAAAGGCAAGAATTTCAAAATCGTCTCGTGAAGTGTTTTGTGTGTTAATGTTTGACAAAATGTCAATGAAAAAGTGTGCTGAGTGGGGTGGAAGTGAATTTGTAGGCTATATTAATTTTGGTGTGTGCCAACAACATCAGGACTAGAGGGTGTTGAATGTTTATGGCAGCAGGTGTCAACGATCGCTGGAAGACTCCTATAGGATACTTCCTAAATGATGGTGTTTCTGCCTGGGAGAAGAAAACAATTATTGAAATGGCCATTACAATGTTGTATGATGTAAATGTCAGTGTGTTAGCTTTTACTTGTGATGGACTTTCCACTAATATTGCAACGGCAAAGGAGTTAGGGGCAAATATTGCTGTTGAAGATATGAAACCCTATTTTTCTCATCCTGTTACAGGTAACAATGTATATATAATTTTAGATCCTTCCCATATGATCAAGTTAGTTAGAAATATGTTTGTTACACATAAGAATTTAGTTGATGGGAGTGGAAGGAAAGTCTCCTGGCAGTATATAGAAAAGCTGCATTATACACAAGAAAGGGAGGGGCTTACTCTAGCTAATAAACTGAAATTATTGCACCTGAACTTTGGACAACAAAAAATGAAAGTGAAGTTAGCTGTCCAGGTATTAAGTGCTTCAGTTAGTTCTGCACTGCAATATTTATGCTGCAATTTAAAATTAGAGGAATTTCAGGGATCTGAAGGAACAGCAGACTTTTGTCTTATTTTTGATCAAATATTTGATATGTTCAATTCAAAAAATCCTTTGACTAAGGGATACAAAGCACCAATACGGAAGAGTAATAAGTGTGTTTGGGAGCCTTTCCTAAAGACAGTAGCTGGTTATTTGACATCCCTTAAGGATAAAAAATGTAGTGGTTCCGAACTGTAAAGTCGATGTTCGCCCTGGAATCCGACCACAGCAGATTGTGAAACATTTCAACAACATTAGGAACACGGAAAAATCCAACCAAAACAACAATGATTCCAACACAAATTTTAAAGGCGCGATAATTCACGTAGGGACAAACTCTATTAGAAGCAGCAGACAAGAAGAAATCATAAATGATATTTGTAATGTAATTCGGTCAGCCAAAGGTTTGTTTACAAGCTCCAGAATTGTTATCAGCAGAATACTACAAAGAAGATCGGTGAGTAACGCGTATAAAAACAAAAATAAACACTGGCATTAGGGAACAGTGCGACGAACTTGGTGTTGTATTTGTTGACCCAAATAAATTTCTCGACGACAAATGTCTGGGTTGTACAAGTACAAAGAAAAACTGGGAATGAGCTCTATAGATGTAGCAGTCAGGGCGAACAGGCTTAGATGGTGGGGTCATGTTACACGCATGGGAGAAGCACAGTTACCCAAGAGACTCATGGATTCAGCAGTAGAGGGTAGGAGGAGTCAGGGCAGACCGAGGAGAAGGTACCTGGATTCGGTTAAGAATGATTTTGAAGTTGTTGTTGTTGTGGTCTTCAGTCCTGAGACTGGTTTGATGCAGCTCTCCATGATGCAGCTACTCTATCCTGTGCAAGGTTCTTCATCTCCCAGTACCTACTGCAACCTACATCCTTCGGAATCTGTTTAGTGTATTCATCTCTTGGTCTCCCCCTATGATTTTTACCCTCCACGCTGCCCTCCAATACTAAATTGGTGATCCCTTGATGCCTCAGAACATGTCCTACCAACCGATCCCTTCTTCTGGTCAAGTTGTGCCACAAACTTCTCTTCTCCCCAATCCTATTCAATACTTCCTCATTAGTTATGTGATCTACCCATCTAATCTTCAGCATTCTTCTGTAGCACCACATTTCAAAAGCTTCTATTCTCTTCTTGTCCAAACTATTTACCGTCCATGTTTCACTTTCATACATGGCTACACTCCATACAAATACTTTCAGAAATGACTTCCTGACACTTAAATCTATACTCGATGTTAACAAATTTCTCTTCTTCAGAAACGCTTTCCTTGCCATTGCCAGTCTACATTTTATATCCTCTCTACTTCATCCATCATCAGTTATTTTGCTCCCCAAATAGCAAAACTCCTTTACTACTTTAAGTGTCTCATTTCCTAATCTAATACCCTCAGCAGCACCCGACTTAATTCGACTACATTCCATTATCCTCATTTTGCTTTTGTTGATGTTCATCTTATATCCTCCCTTCAAGACACCATCCATTCCGTTCAACTGCTCTTCCAAGTCCTTTGCTGCCTCTGACAGAATTACAATGTCATCGGCGAACCTCAAAGTTTTTATTTCTTCTCCATGGATATTAATACCTACTCCAAATTTTTCTTTTGTTTCCTTTATTGCTTGCTCAATATAGAGATTGAATAACATCGGGGAGAGGCTACAACCCTGTCTTACTCCCTTCCCAACCAATGCTTCCCTTTCATGTCCCTCAACTCTTATAACTGAATTGAAGTAATAGGTTTAATATCAGAAGAGGCACCAATGTTAGCACTGAATAGGGGATCATGGAGGAACTGTATAAGGGGGGCTATGCTCCAGACTGAACGCTTAAATCATGATGTTGATGTTGATGTTGATGAAATGTCTGGGCAGGGATGGCCTGCACCTAAACAGACTAGGTGCAATAACTTTCAGTAAAATGCTCCTGGATTTATGTAAAATTATAAAAAATAAGGGAAACTAATACGGTCTGCAGGGTGTGACTATCCAAGAATGTCATATGCTAACAAAAAACGTGAGTGTAATCAGAATAAGGAAGCAGTTGAACCAAAACAGAACGACATTAAAACGAAAAAAAGTGGGAATGCAAATAATGCTGGAAAAAATTACTGAACAGTTGTCCACCAAAATATATGTTCCCTAGCAAATAAGACCCAACAGCTAGAAGTGGAGCTGGAGTCTACAGAGTGCTCAGTTGTTTGTCTCACTGAGCATTGGTGCAATGAGGCTGAAATTAATCAGTTAGTCGTGCAGTCTTATAATTTAGCGTGTGCACACTGTAGGACTTCTATGAAGTGTGGAGGGTGTTGTATTTATGTAAAACAAAATTATCAGTATAAGACCAGAAGCGATTTATGTGTAATCAGTGAAGAGCAACATTTTGAACTGGCAGCAGTTGAAATCAGGGACCAATACAGGTGTAGGAATTTGATTATCTTATGTATATACAGATCTCCTAGTGGAGACTTCAATATCTTTTTCTCCAAACTTAATCATGTTCTTAACAAGATATCCACTCCAAAGAACCACATTCTCATATGTGGAGACCTAAATGTGGATAAACTGAATCCTGATTCTACATGGGACTCATTACAAAGTCTTGCTCAAAGTTTCAATTTAGTTCCAATGGTTAACAGTGCAACCAGAATAACAAAATACTCAAAGACAGCTGTTGATCAGGTATTAACAGATTTAGGCAAAGATAACTGTGAAGTGGTGGTAGCAGAGCTATGATTATCTGATCACTCAGCTCAAATCATTAATATAATAGTGGCTCCAGAAGAAACAAAGAAAACGCATATTTACAGACGAATTTATTCTAAAAAAAAAAAAAAAAAAAAAAAAAAAAAAAAATAGACATGAGTTTGCCAAACAGATAGCAGGAGAAACATGGGACTCAGTATACTCAGAGGTAGATGCAAATGAAAAATTCAAAAATTTCATGACATTGTTTAAATTAAATTTTGAAGAAACATTTCCTAAAGTATTATGTCCATTATCAACAGCAGGAAAAAGCAAGTGGGTCACAAAAGGAATCAAAAAATCATCTGAAACACTAAAGTACCAGAGCTCCATTAAACACAGCCAAACTAATCCTGCTTTCTCACTCTTTTATAAAAGATACAGGAAAACATATAAGAAAATATTGCTTGCAGCAAAGAGAGCTCATAACTCCAAAATAATGCACTCTGCTGAAAACAAAAATAAGGCAGTATGGAAGATTGTGAAGCAGGAAACTGGTACCAGGAAAATGAATCTGTCAAACTTGAAAATCAAAGAGGAAGGGACTCTAATAAAAGACCCAATGTATTTGGCAAACTATATAAATGATTATTTTAGTAGCATAGGAATAAAATTACAGGAAAATTTTCTAACAGCCCCTCAAGTCAAAAAGCCAAAAAATGGTGTATCACACTCGATGGTGTTATTCCCTACAACACAGGAAGAAGTCTATAAAGCAGTCAGCAAACTGAGAAACAAAAACTCAGCTGATCTGGATGAAGTCCCCATCTTTATAATTAAGGACTGTATCAAGAGCCTACTTCCACCTTTAGTTGATATTATAAATCAATCTTTCAAGCAGGGCTACTTTCCAGACTATTTAAAATATGCGAAATTACTACCTCTCTTCAAAAAAGGTGATGCAGGAATAATTGAAAATTATAGGCCAATTTCTCTACTATCATGCTTTGCAAAAATATTAGAAACTATTATGAAAGATACGCTAATGAATTATTTAAATAAATACAACTTACTGTCTGTTGACCAGTTTGGATTTCGATCAGGGAAAAGCACAGAATCAGCAACAGCACACTTCACAAAGCACATTCTAGAAGCATTAGATAAAGGGAACTACACAACAGGTATATTTCTTGATCTAACTAAAGCGTTTGATACAGTAGACCACAACATATTGTTAAATAAGTTAGATGAACTTGGAATAAGGGGACTTGTGAACAAATGGTTCCAGTCATATCTAAAAAATAGAAGACAGATAACTGAAATCTCACATATTTCAAGTTGCTCAAACTATATTGTAAAGTATACTTCAGACCCAAATTATGTAAATATAGGTGTCCCACAGGGTAGTGTCCTTGGCCCAGTACTATTCCTCATTTACATAAACGACTTCCCACAGAGCATCAAGCATGGACAAACAATATTGTTTGCAGATGACTCAAATGTTCTAATCAGTGACAAATCACCAGATTCACTAAAAGAAAAAGCCAAACAAACACTAAACAGTGTACGTGAGTGGGCATCCAATAATAAACTAACACTAAATCTTAAAAAAACAAATGCTGTTAACTTCTATGTCTGCAAAAAACCACACTATAACAACTTTAAGTTAAACAATGAAACTATAGAATGTGTAGACTACACAGAATTTCTTGGTATGTTGACAGTCAGTTAAAGTGGGAAGAACATATCAAAATACTTAGTAACAGAATCACTACAGCATGCTATGCTCTGAGAATTCTGACTGCAGTTTGTGATACTACATGTGTCAGATCTGTATATTTTTCTTATATCCACTCTGTTATTACCTATGGATTAATATTTTGGGGAGTCAACAGTAAAAATATTCAAATAGTTTTCAAATTACAGAAAAGAGCAATTCGTATAATAACCAAGAGTGGCAGTAGGGCTCACTGCCTTGAACATTTCCAAAAGCTGGAAATCCTAACTGTCCCCTGTGAATACATTTTTCAAAGTGTTATGTATGTAAAAAAAATATTGACTGCTATATGAAAAATTCTTTAGTACACAGCTATGAAACCAGAAACCAATACAATCTGCATCTAGAGAGGAAAAATAAAGTTAAAACTCAGCAGAGCTTGTTGTACAATGCTGTTAAATTATATAATAAATTACCCCAAAAAATAAAAGATATTGACACAATCGGACAGTTCAAAACAAAACTAATTTTTTTTAATTAAATAAAAGTTATTACGCAGTAATGGACTATCTGAATTAAAAGATGTAGTGTAATTAAAGTAGCCTGCATTGTAATACATGAGGAAATAATTATAATATGAAATCAAAAATTGTACAGTACTATAAGAAAATTATAAATTACACAAGGATATAAAACTAATTTAAGATACCTCAAAAATGTGTGTAAATACAAATTTTATGTGTATAATTGTAGGTATATTGTATTGTATATGATTTTGCTGACAAAATCCACACAATGTAAATTGTTACATGGATTAATAAAGAAATCAATCAAAAAAATGTATTTTTCTTTAGTTAGATCTAGGTTAGGATGGAATAACAATGCATCCTACCTACAGTTCAAAGCAGCATATAGGAACCTCCTCCTTTCAAATGAGATCAGACCTAAAGCTACTGCTGTCAGGTTCAAGGTGATACATGTCTTTTACCTTGGACTGGGAAAAATAAACATGTTTTGTATGACCCAGTTGAGTTTTGCAACAGCAGGATATCTGACTGTACTTATGAAAGAAATGTGGAAT
The DNA here is from genome assembly GCF_023864275.1 of Schistocerca cancellata. NCBI lineage: Eukaryota > Metazoa > Arthropoda > Insecta > Orthoptera > Acrididae > Schistocerca > Schistocerca cancellata. Next base: position 43,830,134 of record NC_064634.1, read on the forward strand.
CTGTGTCTGACCATGATTATGTGATATTGCCAAATAACTTAACAGAGTACACTAGTAATGTTGTTGTTTATATTGCAGGTTTTGTCGTGAAACATATGGTAAAGAAATTGAATTGCACTTCTTGTGTACATAGTTTTTTTTAGTGTAGAAGCAGTTCAGTTCTCTGATTTGTTAAGAAGGAAAAACAATGGTGGCTTTATTATGCCATCAGCAGGAGTAATTGTGGTTTGCAGAGAAGCTGAGAAAATAATACAGCTACGGGTTGTGAAATCAACTAATGTAATTCAGAAAATCAAATACACTCATTGAAATAATGTCACATGTTGTGCCAATAGTAATGCAGCAGGACTTATTTCCTGAACTGAAGGACCATCTGATGGAAAATGTATTCCCAGAGAATCATTTGTACATTATTGTAAAATCAATTGTAAGGCAGTATGTTACTGTTCATTGTCACCATTTTGCAAACACATGCAATGCAAAATTGCACAAGGAAGTTATTAGACAGACACTTACAAAATCAATTTTATTTAAAAATCAGAGATGGGTGAAATATGATGTTTTTTAATTAAAAATAAAACTGTTTAAAATTTAAAATAGCGTTGTTGTATCATTTCAACTCTTGCATTTTACCGCCTGTGTATGAATAATCCAGACAGCTGTAAATGTCTTTCATATGTATGTGTACAAAATTAAATCCTGTGAACTTAATTATGCCAATTAATGTCTGTAGTGTGGTGGTCGTTCCTCACACCTCTTACCTCCACCTACTGAAAATTACATCAGTAGTATTCCATGGAGTGTGGAATGAAGTTAGAGATGTACATGTCAGTGTAAGATAGTCAAAAGTCATTACATCATTGCACTAAAGTGCTAATTCTATAACCAAAATAACAAATTTAAGATTCACTGAATAGATTTCAAGCAGTTGCCACATAGAAAGTTCTTTGATTGTTTTGACCTCCACTACATGACATTTAATGTGCTCTGTTAAGTTAATGAAAACATGGATAGCTGACTCTTCTTAATAGGTTGGTTGGTTGTTTCGGGGAAGGAGACCAGAGAGCGAGGTCATCGGTCTCATCGGATTAGGGAAGGATGGGGAAGGAAGTCGGCCGTGCCCTTTGAAAGGAACCATCCCGGCATTTGCCTGGAGCGATTTAGGGAAATCACGGAAAACCTAAATCAGGATGGCCGGACGCGGGATTGAATCGTCGTCCTCCCGAATGCGAGTCCAGTGTCTAACCATTGCGCCACCTCGCTCGGTGACTCTTCTTTATACCTTTAGGTCTTTGCAAAGGCTCTTTTTGGTCCTAGTATTTTATTTCCATGCTTTCACCATTTATTTAAAGTGAGAAATGTTGATAATGATAAAGGATATTAACGGATGGTTGTCAAAATACCAATAATAGGTTGTTACAGGGTATTCTTGAAGTGACACTACATCTTGGTTGTGATAAACCAATATGTGATGCCTCTGAGTTGTACGTTAAATTGGAAAGTAACAATTTGTTTGGAAAGCCAATTAATGCAAATGCTAAATGTAGGTGACAGTAGATTGTTCTATAGCCAAACCTGATGTCTATATTTATACCTTATACTGTATCTAATAAACTTTCTGCTACAAAAATTGCAAGCTACATAGGGAAAAAGTTGCACTGTTAGATTACAGACAAAGGTATGTGGCGATTATCGACCGCAAGCAATTGACCGACTCATCTTCGAACTAACTTCCCTGAAAAACTGTTTATTGGAGTGTTAGCCACGTTGTCGAATCAAGCAACTGTGGATTTTCAATGTGTCACTTCGTGTATCTATTTCTAGCAACAATAAAAGTATTCAATCGATTAAGTGGTATGTTTCAGTTCTACAAACCCCTATACGACCCAACTACCACACTGGTGACCCCGAACTTTTGTTTTTTCATGTGCTTCTGATACAACTCAGTGTATAAACAATGTGGCTGATCAACAACGCGAGTGTGCCTACGATTCCGCTGTCCTGTGTGAGTGCGAGTGAATTCTCACGAACTGCTCCAGGACAACTACCGTTTACGCCGCATCCTATGTTTGCGTCTCTTACAAATTATTATGCTCCACAGTTGCAGATTACGACAGACACTTGTGTTGTGACAATGCCACCCGACAGTGTTCGTGTGAAACACGCATGAAACAAGACATCGACGACGCATCACGTGCTGTGTATTACCTACATCGTATGGCACACAGGCCATACAATACGACCTGATTGCCCACTCATTTGTTCCGGCGGCACCGGCCGCCCCTGTCGTGTCTACTGCGACATATGCTGATCATATTTTGGACTGTTCCGTGTTTTCAACAGCACTGGCTCTTTCATCCACGGCGGCAACACACCACGCGTCTTCCATGATGACCGTGTCCCACCGCTTTGCATCTTCAGCTGCCACGCCAGATGTCGCATCTCGCTCCGAGCCGGATACCACTTTCCAGGCCCCCGCCTTGTCTCCAGTCGCACAGCCGTCGAAGCCTCCAAAACTGCCACCATTCAATCATGACAATCCTGTCACTTGGTTTGCTATAGTCAAGCACGTGTTTGAACTTAATGGTGTTATCTCAGACGATGCATGTTACTCCAGTTTGATTACTCATCTACACGACGAGCTCAAGCTGGTGAGCGATATAATTAATTCACCACCACCTCTGCCACGCTATATTTTGGCGAAGAAAATTATTCTGGAATGTTTAGCAGGCACTACAGATGAGGCGCTGCAGCAAATCATCCATGTCGAGCAAATTCAAGACAGATCGCCATCTCAGCTGTGGCGCCGACTACGCTCAATGGCCGACCAGCAAACCCTGTCAGACACCGCACTGTGGGCCATTTGGTCAGTTAAAT